>NC_064560.1:9407500-10032500 GCF_937001465.1 Orcinus orca | reverse complement strand
CCTTCGGATTTTGGAACCAATTCCCAGCGGATAGTGAGGGATGACTGTCCGGGAAGAAGGAGGAAAAGTTGGGGCCAACAGCTGTCCAGTATTCGCCTCAGGCAGCACCCACGCCCTGGGTACCTGCCCTGTGGGAGGGATTTAATGCATTCTCAGTGGCCAACGAACCAGTCTCAGGAGGGAAGCTAAGCGAGGATGTTAGCTCGGGTCCCTGCACAGGCTTCACTGGGCCCGCAGAGAGGAGAAAGGAGGTGACGAGGTTGAAGAGAACTCACAGAAAAGGGCCTGGAACCCAAATCTCTTGGACTGGGAACTGCCGTCTTAGATATGTGCGTTTCGGACGAGAAAGGATCTTAGTGGGTGTAAGTGCACGGCGATGGTCTTTGCTCAGTATGAATGGCTCGGTAGATGCTGTCTAAGTCTAGCTTTCTAGGTTAGCTTTCCAGAAATCTTCTCAGTTGCTGTCCTGGCCGCGATGAGCACCAGCTGGTGGAGCCCAGGTCTGAACCACCATGCCTGACCCTGGCTGCCCGGAGACAGATGCGCAAGAGAGAGCTCAGTGAGATGATGCGCACTCGGCCGAGAGAGGGATTATTTACGGAAAGAGTAAACGCGACTCTTTTTTTGTAGGATGCTAAAATCCACTGCGAGAACCACTGCGAATTTTCTGAGTGTGAATCTGGTTTGTGGCAGGAGGTGAGGAGGAGGCCGGTGTTTTGCAGTGAAGGCTTGTCCGGGGTCGCCCCCTGCTGTGGGGACGCCGCCACCACTAATTCGGCATCCCAACTGCAGGACCCGGCTGGCAGCCGAGCCCCTGAGCCCTGCCGGCTGTGTTTTGGTTGTTCTGTGGGAGAAATGTTTCCTAGAAAGCAAACAGATGTCTCTCCCACACACACACACACATTGGAAATAGATGAATGTATATTTTTCCTCCCTCTTGTCCATCACAGGGTGATGGACGACTTTCCTCAGGCAGCTTTCTCCTCTGCGCTGTGACCCAAGAGAGAGATGTGAGTGGCAGAAAATGGAGCCGAAAGAAGTGACTAAGTTTTCTCAGAAGCTAACTCGGATGAAATGCGTTTCATGGAGAATTCAGGAAATTCAAAATCAAATGCAAATACTAGATTTTAGTAAGAGTCTCCTCCTTCCCCAGACAGGTGGAGCACAGAAGTACGTGACCCGTGTAAAGGATGCAGTGATAGTGTAGCATGTGCCCCTGGCCGACTGGCATCCACATTCCAGGCTCCCCGCCAATCGTCCTGCCGAGAGGTTGCTGGGGAGGGTTCTTCTCCCTGCAGCCCTCCCTCCCTCCTCTGGCGGGTGCTTCCTGCTTTCCACACCGCCCCTGTGTGTGCTTTATCAATAGGCTGAGAAATGAGATTTCAAATCAATGGAGCTCCGTTGATTAACCAGTATTTATTGAGCATCAGCTCTGCACCTAGCATTTAATCTCTTAGTATTGTTTCTTTCTATGAGGCTAAGAGAAAAAAGAAAATCAGCTTATCACCTGAGAGGCCAGCAAACGGATGGGAAGAGCTCTAGCTAAAGGCCATTGTTCCGGTTCAAATAACTCCTCCAATTCCTGTCAACTTTGATTTTCTCCGCCCTGAAAGGAGCATGTAAGGACTGCCTTTGTGGGCTTGTTGGGAAGTTCAGATGAGATCGTGAAGGTGGATGCCCCCCGGCAAGAGAACAGAGCCGTGTGTAAGGTGTGTCCGGGGCGGTGGGTTCACCCATGCTTGACAGATGACTCTAAACAGGTCTGTCCAGGAATTTGTGCTGATACGACATTTGCATGAGGAGGAAGGTGTCCGCAGACTCAGGGATGCCCCCAACCTCCTCCCCACATCCTTTCTGACCAGCAGAGGCCTCTCTTGGGCCATATTTAGGATGTAATATTTCTAAGCACCAAAATGGTAATTTATTTCTGGTGGTGGTCTCTTGACCATTTTCACTCTGTTCTGTTCTTGCTTATCCCCACCCAGAAAGAGCAGGGTTTAAGAAATCTCAGCCGCAGATCTGGGAATTGTATTAGGTTAACTTTGGAAAACAGGGGGTGAGAAATTAGGGCTAATGGAGAAATTGTGGACACTCTGGCCTCCTGGGAAAGAGATAATTTAACAAGACAATGATTCTTCCTCTTGGGGTTGAGAGGCAGCCCCTTATTTCTAATTTACTTTATTTTGGCCTACGGTGTCTGTCCACTTCCCTGGCTTTCACGTGATCAGGCTGCAAACTGCAAACGTTTGGCCTGAGATGTGGATTTGTAATAAAAGATGACAGCTGAGACCCTCAGAGGTGGAGTTCAGAGTGGATCCTGCAAACCTTGCAGCGTGACTACCCAGGAAGCTGTGTAGTGGACGTGCTAACAGATGCAAATATCTCTCTTCATTTACTATTCTTCCTTCCAGCTGCTTGCTAAACAGCCACAAAAATTCCCTTGCGGCTGTAACTTGTCAAATAAGGTGTCTGCAAAGGTGCCTGAGGTCTTTTCCCCCTGGGTTTATGAAATGATGTGTTATTTTGTGTTTAAGAATTTGTTTTCCTTTTCTTGTGCTTTAGAAGGTTAAAGTGCTTTTGACCTCAGAAATAGTATTTGAGAGGCAATTAAATGTCTATAAATTGGTCGTCTTCACCTGGGATATTTGATCCGAAAAAAGCCTCACGCATTATTAAAGTTTACACTGAGCGTATCTAGGGCCATTTCCTTCAGAAATAAAAATTCAGTCATTTCATAGAGGTGGTTTGCGGGATTGGCCATTAGAAGGAAATAAAGTCTTATGCTAAAGCAGGTTCGTCAGATTTTGTTCTGTGCCGGGAGTGGCTCTTCAGAGAGCAGTTGAGAACATCATTAAGCCTGTACTCCAGGGAAAAGGAAATGTTTCCATTCTCCCACCAGCTGAGGGCTCTGGGAACAGTAGCTTTTTTTGTTTGTTTGTCTTTGTTTCCTCATCTATTAAAAAGAAGTGTCACCTTTCAGAAGTAAGATAAATGTAAATATGGAAGATGACTTTTTATGTCCACGTATTTATCGAGCATTTTTAGTATGTCTGGTACTTGTACAAGGCAAGAGATGAGTTACAAGAGAAAGATAAGGAAAGACCATTTTGATGAGACAATTGGGGAATAAATGCAGGCAACATATGCTTAAAAATTAAATTTCATGGTTCAGACTTGGATATTTCATTATAAAAATTATGTTGTTTATAAATAAACCACCATTGAGCTGAATGGCAAACCTTCTCAAAGTAGAGGAATTGGGCCACGTGGCGGCTGAGCCTCGGCTGTGAAGCTACCGCACCTTCCTGGGCCCGTCGGGTGCCCCTCCCTCAGGTACTTGCCTACTCACTGCCCTGCTGGCCGGGGCTCCTCCCCTAGACTGCACCCCCAGGAGGCCTCCCAAGCCCATTCCCTCCAGCACCTCTCTCATCATCTTGGAATCTTCCATCTGCCAGGGGCCTTAGTGACTCAGACTTAACGAGCTAATTTTACACCTGGGTAAATGAAGGTCCAGGAAGGTGAAGTCACTTATCTAATATCATCTGGCCAGCTGGTGGCCAAGCCGTCCCACTCCCAGCTGGTTTTGGTCATTCCATCGCTCCGGGATGCCTTCTTGAAGGCAGTCAGACAGAAGGGGTTATTGTTCACAAAGCTGAACGTTGACAATAGTGTAAGCTTTCTAGGAGGTTAACAAATGAACAGAGGGTGCACGGTCCCCATAGAGTGAGTCCTACATATATACATTCACACACACATACGTATATACATATTCTTTTTCATATTCTTTTCCATTATAGTTTATTACAAGATATTCCCTGTGCTCTCCAGTAAGACCTTGTTGGTTTTGAGTAAGTCTTGAATAGTGGTATTTGAGGCCGTATGAGAGGTCTACAGAAGAAGAATGCAATTGGTGTCTGATTACAGGTTAGAGCGGCAGATATTTCTTGAAGTTAAAACAGTTATAATGGAAATATAAGAACATAGAAGTTTTGTAATAATGCCCCTAGCCTCGCTCTATAACACAACATCATAATCTTTTTGTAGTCTTAGCTTCTTAGGTGTTAAAATTTATAACTGCACTTGTAATACTTTTATTCTGCTTTTCCCCCTTGCTCACCAATCATACACATTGTTCATGATTCTCTGCTCTTTATCAGCCGTTTGAATGGATGCGGAATAATCCACCAGGTGACCCGCTGATCACCAACCCCAGCCTCTGCTATGGAACATTCAGATCGCTGTTGACTAAAGTGCTTCTCGCTTTTTGATATTAGACAATAAAATAGCATGGGCACACAGGCCTTTTCTCTTATTAGGTTATTTCTTTACGATAAATTTCCAGACAATTTTTATTAAAGTTTGCATACATTCTCAACTATTAAACCACTTTTGACGCCAGGCAGACCATTTGTGATGCTTTCATAATTTCGTGGGTTGAATTTGAAATGCTAACCCTGAAGATGCCATTTCTCTGTCATGCTTTGTCGAGAACTTGGGGGAGTTCCCTCCAGGTAGATGGCGTGTCTGAGTCCCCCACTAAGTCTATCAGTGAAGTTGACCTTGGACATGGAACTGAGTCACAGTGACACACGTTAGTTACATTTTAGTCATTAACCTGTTCGTAAAATAGTCATCCTTACCTATTAGAGAATTTAAATCCAATAAGATTTACAAGTTGGGCCAGCTTTTCAAAGAACTTGATCAGCTAGGTGTGTTTCAGTGCATTCCAGTTGTAATTATTTAATCATGATTTTCCCCCATGCCTGAGGAAATTGCCTTTCCGGAATAAATTTCAGTCCACGTTAAACTCAAAAACACAATTCTGTGTTGTTCAGCTTGTGGCTCCCAGCTGTCCTGATTAAGAGCTGGTCTTGCCCTGTTCCCGGGCTCTTCTGCCCCTCTACTTTATTTCAACTTGGCAGCCCCCAGACCCAGGTACGCCTGGAAGTAAGGATGTTGACGAGCTGTCGAGAGGCGGTGGAATCTGCGCGGCTCTGACAGGCGGGGTTGGGGAATGAGGAAGAGGGATGAGATCCTGGGTACTTGGTAACTTTCACCAGAGGAAACCCTGGTGGAAGATGGATGCTGATTTGGTTTGGAAGTGCTGAGGTTGAGTTGTCTGTGGAGCGTTCAGGAGATGCCCAGCTGGAAGTTGGTCTTACTGGACCAGAGCTCAGAGGTGTTTGGCAGGAGACAGATTTGGGAATAATCAATGTAGAGCTGCTATCAGATCCTTGGGCATTCGTGCCCACGCTCTATCCTCTGCTTCAGGCAACCCCTAGGGGACAGGAAAAGAGCCAACGGTGTCAGCAAGACCTTCAGGAACCCTATGGCCACTTCTAAGGGGGTGAGTCCCTTGTCTCCTCATAACAACCAGACCTCATAGCAAAGCAGCCCCGATTATTCACCCTGAGCAGGGGCTGAGTCGGTGGGATAAACAGCGGATCTGCAGTATTCCAGAAGTTGTCACATATCTGTGCTTGAGTTTATATATTCCTTTAAAACTCTAAGCTCTTTCCTTCTGTGTCCTCCTTTCTGACACCACCTGGGTTTCCACCCAAAGCCTCTGATGAGATGTATCATATTTACTACACCCCGGGGGGCCCAGTGTGCGCCGTGTCCCCCATTCCTTGTATTTCCGTGTCATTGACAGGGGGAAGGGTCTGGCATCCGGCACCTGATTTGGTGGATAGAGCAGAATTACTTATTTACTTAACGTTATTTCTATAGGCATGAGTTGATATCAAACCTGGTCTTTCGTTTAAGTGTCCTTATGCTGTTGCTTCCATTGTTTGTTCTTGTTGCCAGATTGTCTTTTTCTCAGATGAAATTTACCTTTTTTTGGGGAGGGGGAAATATTATTTAAATTTCATCATGCTGATATCTTTTATTGCCAGTTTTACTTTCCAGACACACACGGACATGATGCCGCAGCAATAGTGGGTAGAGTGCTGGGGAGAGAAGAGGGCCAGGGCGGTGGCCTAAAGGGGCCGCCCAGCGGCTGGCCTTTCTGGAGAGCTTGGTCCTAGCACCCAAATTGGTGCCACTATAAGTCACAGTCTCCAGTAGGGTCCCCACCACTGTCCCCCCAGCTCCATGTTTTCTTAGTTAGCTTCCCATCAACCATTTTAAAGTCTTCTTCCCCACTCCCACCCTAGCTGGTGACCTTGCTTACTACCTGCCCTGCCTGGATTTCCTTATTTTAGCTGCTCCATGTGGCTTGCAGGATCTTAGTTCCCTGACCAGGGATCGAACCCAGGCCCTGGCAGTGAAAATGACGAATCCCAACCACTGGACTGCCAGGGAATTCCCCTGTCTGGATTTTCTGATTGAATCTGTCATAACCCCCCTACAGGATAGGTAGTGGGGCTCAGTGTACAAATGAAAAGTTAGAGAAGGTACAATAAACTCCAAGTTCCCCACTGTAGCCCCAATATAGGGCCTAGTGTCTGGCGCCAGGTAGCTGTTCAATAGGCGATTTTTCAAGTTAATTTTACCATAGGAGAAACTTAAAACTATGGGGAGACGGCAGCACAGAAGGAAGGTTTGAAGACATGAGATAAAGAGGAATCAGTAACAGAACAGCTATTTGACCTGATGGAGGATCAGACAAAGAATGCAGGTGAGGGGATCGGCCCTGAGTGGAGGGGAGACGTCTCCTTGGAGACCAGAGGCAAGGGGGTCAGGGCAGAGCAGACGGGATACTCACGGGAGGGTGGGGAGTGTCTGTGGGCAAGTGTGTTTGGAGAAAGTCTGGAACAGCTGCCATGGGGAATGGAGAAGGAAGCTGACCAAGGACCCACACAAGAGATCAGCCTGTGTCCCTCTGGCTGGAGGAGAAGGGCATTAAGTGAGTGTCTACTGCATGCCAAGAGCACAGGTCAGGTCACTTGATCCTCTCAGTAGCCCTGAGGGTACCATTTGACAGATAAGGAAACCAAGGCTCACTGGTAACTTTCTCAAGGCCACACAGTGAAGGAAACTGCAGCAGGAATTTATTAATAGATCTGACTCCAAAAACCTGTGTTCTTTCCCCATACCCCACCGCCCCTTGCAAGGTTTTGGCTCATTAAGGACAAAAGCCCTCCCTAAGCCGCAATCAGCTCTTGGCCGGCTCGAGGCCTCTTCATCACTTCTTTTCTGGGCCAGGAACAGAGAGGACGCTTACGGTCATGGAGGGACCACCTTTGCCAGCTACTGATTTTTCCACGAGGAGAGGATTTCTCAGCTGCTTGATGCCCTCACTCTGTGTGCCTCTCCCACTGGGTATGTCGCAGTCTGTTTGCACTTGACCCTTTGATCAGATGCCCGACTGCGCTGCTCGGGGCATAACGAACCTCAGCCATGTCTTCTTACACAACTTAAAGTTCAATAGTGATATAGAACTTTTAAAATTCACTTTTTATAAACTGAATCCAACAAGTCTTTAAAACAGAGGTGTGCACACTACTATATATAAAATTGATAAACAACAAGGACTGACTGTATAGCACAGGGAACTATATTCAATATCTTGTAATAATCTACAAGAAAAGAAAAGAATTTGAAAAGTTATATATATATAAGTTGTATATACATATATACACACATATATGTATATATGTGCATGTGTGTGTGTGTATATATATGTATGTGTATATATATATGCGTGTATATATATATATATATATATATATATATGAAACTGAGTCACTTTGCTGTAGAGCTGAAACATTATAAATTAAGTATACTTCAATAAAATAAAAGCCCCAGAGGCGTGACATGATATTTCTATGACTCTTGGAAATTTCTTCTAGTTGGGTGGGGCCCATCCATGGCTGATGTTTGAAATTACTCATCAAGATTCAGCTCTTGAATTAAATATTCAAGCTTGGATACCTTTTAAAGTCCCAAGGCTTTGGGAGAAACTGCTCCCTGTATCACCTGGTATCAGCAATTACTTTGGTGATCATGACAGATCAATAACTGTGATAAGAGGACAAGGAAGATGATAAGTCCAGGGAAGGGGGTGGACTTCTTGGGGATGGAGGGGAGAAGACGTTGGTACCCAAGTGGGAAGAGGGAGAAAAGGAGGAGAGACTAGAGTCCCAAAGACCAACTTTGTGTGAGAGACGCCAAGGGACAGAGAAGGGAGCCCAGGCAGGGAGCTGGTGCTTGAGGAGATCAGGGCAAACACCAGGATGAAGGGCCAGAGGCAGAGTTTAAGGCCCCATCATTGTGAGGCTGGGTAACAGCATGTGGGGATAGGGTGCAGAGGGAGCCTAGTGGCCTTGGACATTTGGGAAAGTGGAGGAATGATGACTTGCCTTTGTCGGGGGGGGGTCAAAGAGGTCTAAGGGCCTAGCTGATCTGTTGGTAACTCCACATCTCCAAATAGGGCCAACAGAAGCCCAAAAAGACTCCCTTTAGAGAAATGGAAATAAAAACAAAAATAAAGAAATGGGACCTAATGAAACTTAAAAGCTTTTGCACAGCAAAGGAAACCATAAACGAGACGAAAAGACAACCCTCAGAATGGGAGAAAATATTTGCAAACGAAGCAACTGATGAGGATTAATCTCCAAAGTATACAAGCAGCTCATGCAGCTCAGTATCAAAAAAAAACAAACAACCCAATCCAAAAATGGGCAGAAGACCTAAATAGACATTTCTCCAAAGAAGATATACAGATTGCCAACAAACACATGAAAGGATATTCAACATCACTAATCATTAGAGAAATGCAAATCAAAACCACAATGAGGTATCACCTCACACCAGTCAGAATGGCCATCATCAAAAATTCTACAAACAATAAATGCTGGAGAGGGTGTGGAGAAAAGGGAACCCTCTTGCACTGTTGGTGGGAATGTAAATTGATACAGCCAGTATGGAGGTTCCTTAAAAATAGAACTACCATGCAACCCAGCAATCCCACTACTGGGCATATACCCTGAGAAAACCATAATTCAGAAAGAGTCATGTACCACAATGTTCACTGCAGCACTATTTACAATAGCCAGGACATGGAAACAACCTAAGTGTCCATGGACAGATGAATGGATAAAGAAGATGTGGCACATATATACAATGGAATATTACTCAGCCATAAAGAGAAATGAAATTGAGTTATTTGTAGTGAGGTGGATGGACCTAGAGTTTGTCATACAGAGTGAAGTAAGTGAGAAAGAGAAAAACAAATACCCTATGCTAACACATATATATGGAATCTAAAAAAAAAATGGTTCTGATGAACCTAGGGGAGGGACGTAGAGAATGGACTTGAGGACACGGGGAGGGGAAAGGGTAAGCTGGGATGAAGTGAGAGAGTGGCATGGATATATATACACTACCAAATGTAAAATAGATAGCTAGTGGAAGCTGCTGCATAGCACAGAGAGATCAGCTCGGTGCTTTGTGACCACGTAGACGGGTGGGTTAGGGAGGGTGGGAGGGAGGCACAAAAGGGAGGGGATATAGGGATATATGTATATATATAGCTGATTCACTTTGTTATACAGCAGAAACTAACACAACGTTGTATAGCAATTATACTCCAGTAAAGATGTTAACAAAACAAAACAAGACTCCCTTGCGTCAGCCCAAGCTGAGGGAGTGCATGTGGTCTCCTTGGGGGTATTGGGAGACTCTGTCCAGGCATATCTCCCCAGGGGACCTTGCCAATAACCCTGCATGTGTTTCTAACACCAATGTTTCCTAATAAATTGTTATTCATTAGTTGGGTCAGAAAGCATGCTTTCTATATTACATTTTATTTTTGGCTTTGTTGGGTCTTTGTTGCTGCATGCGGGCTTTCTCTAGTGGCGAGCGGGGGCTACTCTTCATTGCGGTGCGTGGGCTTCTCGTTGTGGTGGCTTCTCTTGTTGCGGAGCACAGACTCTAGGTCGTGGGCTTCAGTAGTTGTGGCACGCAGGCTCAGTAGTTGTGGCACACGGGCTTAGCTGCTCTGCGGCATGTGGGATCTTCCCAGACCATGGCTCGAACCTGTGTCCCTGCATTGGCAGGCAGATTCTTAACCACTGCACCACCAGGGAAGTCCCATAAATTACACTTTTTTTTAATACCTCCCAGAAATTCTGGTTTGGATGGGGCATGTACTCTGTTTTGTATTCTTTTCCTTGGAGCGTTGTTGGGTTTGATTGGTGAAGAGACTATAATGAAGTTCATTGTAAATAAAAGGAAGCAGGATGGAACTTCATACCGAGAAAGAAATATGGATGTCATCAAAGAGGAGGACACAGAACAGGGTGGAGGGACCCCAAAGACACACTTCCTCTACTTCTCAAATGGGTGCTTGCCCCCAGCCCAGCAGGGTGCCTCTGGATGGGGGCTGGTCCAGTGGGGGTGTTATGGGAGATTTGGAGGCAAAATACAGGCCCAGAGACTCACATAGAACTGGGGGTAGAACGGCATCCAGGTTGTGTCAGTAGAGTTTTGATTGTGCTGGGAAATCACACTGCGGATAATCCAAATGGAATTAACAGCTTTTTCTGTTAACTTGACACTTCTCACCCAAGCTAATGAACAGCTTACTGTAAAACCAAACTGGTAACTTCAGGGGCCTGGAAAAGAGTTCCCGGACTTTCCGCAGACCCACCCGCCCTCACGTTATTGAACTTGGAAACTTCTGTGTTAGTCTTGCATTAATCCTTCTTGAGCTGGCACAACACGATTGTGCTGGAAAGTCATGGAATTCACCACATTCATCCTTTAATTAGAATAAACTTGGATTTAAAAGCTTCTGTGTGATTTGGAAAAATCCAATCTTTGGTCTCAGACTGCTAAATCCTCTGAGAATTTTGAAATGCAAATACACAAAGCATAATACAGTGTTAGGTTCTATTAATCTGAAGAGTATGTGAGTCATTTTAAACCTACAGTATTTCAGACTTAGTCATTTCCTTCATATGAAATCCAACTTTCCAGCATAAAAGTTATGAAGGGCAAGGTTTTCCAGCATATAGAACTACACATCTTCAGTGTGGGAACTGGGTGTGGAGGTAGGATTGCTAATGGGCTTTGCAGCATTTTGTTGCAACTCTGATTAAACTTTTTTTTTTTTTTTGCTTCATCCAAACTTTGCTTCTCTTAAACTTTCTTCTCTATTTTTCTCTCCTCTTTATTCTTCTTGCTGTTTAGCTCTACTGGGTGTTCATTTTCTCCGGTGAGTTTCACATGAAGAAAGTGTCTGCAGCTGAACACAGTGCTTTGAATCCCCTCTCATATCATGGTGGTTCACGGAGATGCTGAAGTGTAATTCCCAGTTCCCTGCACAGTAGGTGCTCGACAGACATGTGCTGAATGAATGGATTTTTAGAGCAGCATAAAATTTTAAAAAATAATAGAAATTCTCCCTTCTGAGTGGATTAAAGCACTGACATTTAACCATTATAAGGACAGTGGAAGTCACAAGCATCTCATTGAGGAGTTTATACTTATATCTTTTTTTTTTTTTTTTTTGCGGTACGCAGGCCTCTCACTGTTGTGGCCTCTCCCGTTGCGGAGCACAGGCTTCGGACGCGCAGGCTCAGCGGCCACGGCTCATGGGCCCAGCCGCTCCACGGCATGTGGGATCTTCCCGGACCGGGGCTCGAACCCGTGTCCCCTGCATCGGCAGGCGGACTCTCAACCACTGTGCCACCAGGGAAGCCCTATACTTATATCTTGATTTTTCTTGTAAATACGATTTAAAATATACTATTTTTCTCTCGATCATGTAATTTGTTTCTCAGAAGAATTGTGTGAGAAGGGCAGAGTGATAGTACATCAATTATACCTCAGCTTAAAAAAAGAGGAAAAAAAAAGGAAGAGCCATGCAATAATTATTACCCTCATTTCATGGATGAGGAAAATGGAGTCCAGAAACATTGATAATAAAAACTAAGGCAAGAACACAGAAATTCTTAGTCCAGTTCTTTTTGTTTTTTACTTCCCTCCTTTCAGGAGAAGGCAGACTTAACTGTGGTGAACAGTCTGTGGGGAGCTGTGGTGGTCGTTACTGCTATTCAATAAATATTTCCAGGCACATGGTTACTTCCCTGCACCCTTTGGGGTGTAATATGGCCATATGATTTGCTTTGGTTCATGACACATGTAGATATGACACTGCCATTTCCAGGCAGAAACTTTAAGAATCAGTGGCTGTATCCCTTCCAACCTATGCAGGGAAAATGGAAGCACGTGCCAAGATAAAGCTTTCAGCAACCTGGCATCTAAGGTGGAAAGAATCCCTCTACTGACACATACTGGACAATGTGTGCAAATGATAAAGTATTAGCATTACTTTATTGAAGTATAATTGACATACAATATAATATTAGTTTCAGGTGTACAACATAGTGATTTGACATTTGTATACACTGGGAAATGATCCCCACAAAAAGTCTAGTTACCATCTGTCACCCTACAAAGTTCCAAGTTTTCTTTTCTTCTTGTCATGAGATCTTTTAAGATTTGCTTTCTTAGTAACTTCCAAATTTGTACTACAGTATTATTGACTATAGTCCTCATGCTTGTACATGACATCCCTATGATTTATTTATTTTATAACTGGAGTTTGTACCTCTTGACCCCTTCACCCATTTCACCCACCCCTCATCTCCCTCCTCTCTAGCAACCACCCATCTGTTCTCTGTATCTCTGAGTGTTGTTTTGTTTGTTTTGTTTTTCAGATTCCACATATAAGTAAAATCATACGATATTTGTCTTTCTCTGATAAATTATTTTTTGTTGCATTAAGCCATTGAGATTTTGGAGTTGTCTGTTATTGTAGCAAAACTTAGCCTTATTTTGATTGGTACAGAAACGAAGGAGCATACATGGGTAAAGAATGCTTGGGTCACTGGGCGGCTGGGTGATGAGATGAGTGAATAATCACTTGTGACTGGATAAGGTCCAAGGGATAAATCTCTTCTCTTTGTACCAATGTCCTAAGTGCATAGATTCAAATAAAATGTAAACCACAAGGATCGAGGAGGGTATTTTTAATGAGGGCACACATATGTTCATTTTCACAAGCTAAGTGTCTACAGCTATATCCTGTATTTCTAATCCCAGTGATGCTATGAAATGATACCTTTTGTTTGGTTCTAACAGATCCTTTTAATAACAACTTCCATTTTAGCAACTTCCACTTTTTTGGCCCCCCAAAATTGTCTGTGTCCTAATTCCTGGAATTAACTTCTTTTTGGTTCCTATTAAGTATAGCCAAGCATGCTCTTTAACGGTATTACACAAAATTTGTATCCTGTCTGTGGGTTTGACCTATGACCCTCTGCTTAGACTCTTTCTTACAGAAATTGGATGAGGTGTGACAGTTAAGATCTAAGATCATACTTGTTAGGTAGACTCAGGAAAACCTCAGAGTTTACTTGCGGAATGAATCTCACTTTCTGGGTCTTTGGTCAAGGACTCGTCCCTTCTTTCAGGGTACCTGGAGAAAGAGTAGATTTCTGCACTGAATACACGTTATCCGAAAATTTCTATAACTTAAGCAAAGTTCCAGCATCAGGTAAGATAGTATGAGTTTACTTTTGAAGATACACATGGTGACATACATTCAGGATCACAGCCTGCCTGCCTCTAGGATTACAGGGTGACAGATCACTTGGTCTTGGAAAGTCACACCCAGGTCAGGTCACCACAGGATGAACCTTCATTTCTAGCTGAGTTGGTTTTACTAAATAAACATTTACTGAAGAAAAAGAGTATCTTTCATTGCAATAGCGTCTACTAATAATATATCGACATGATTGGGTCCTTCTAGGTTTACAGGTTGGGTTTAATTTCTAGGTTAAAGGAATCATTCCCCATGTACCCAGTTTTTGGTTGTTTCATTACAAGTGAAAGCAAAAGCATGGTTATCCAAAACAGCCCTGTGTAGCGAGAGCTTCCGTTCAAAACAACGTAGCATGAAGTTCTCCCTTTGGACCAGGTGAGGGCACTCTTGTACTCTCCCAAATATTTACTTAAGGTGAAAAAAAATAACCACTTCCATTTAAATTAGTTAAATTGGATGACAAAAGCAGTTTGCTTAGTTAACTTCTAGTTGTATTTTGTTTCGCTTTAGATCATAACGTCACCTTCAATTGCAGTTCGCTGGCTTTCAACTCTGCCTACACATGAGAATCATTCACCTGGGGTAGCCTGAGAAAACTTTGAATTCCCAGATTCCATGCCCAGAAGTTCTGGTTCAGCTGGTCTGGGGTGCTGCCGGGACATGGTGTTTTTAAGAAACACCCCTCTAGCACGTAGGCAGGGGTGAGAGCTACTGCCAGGGTGTTAGTTAATTAGAAACAGGTTTGTTAGAGGATGAACGTTGGAAATAGTTTTTCTAATTTAAATTAGTGTACGGTTCACCTGAGCATTAAATAAGGTGCTATAAATAGGTACTTTTGTCCTTGGTGAATAACGGTTCTCCCCAAGGCTTGGAAAGCCATTAAAACATGGTCATTTAGTTAAAATTTATCCTGACTTTGCTCTTGCCTGGCCGGTCCTCCTTCACTCCATCCTTCTCTGGCCGCCCCATTCCGGGTACCACCAGCCTCTTGGGGCATCTCCTGGAGCGTGTGGTTTAAATCAGCTGAGTTCATCTCCCTTCCCGTTGGTCCTCTCCCTCCGGAGATTTCCGCGGGGCTCAGCCACACTCTCTGTTTGCTGCTCCGGCCTGGCTCTTCAGCACCCAGCGGCTTCGCTTTCTTCCTGGAGGCTCCAGGCCTCTGCTGACCAGGGCATGGTGCTCCCACTTTGGGGCCCTCTCCCCGGTGTGACTCCATCAGCCGCTGACCCCTTCCTTCCTCCCAGTCACTGCCAATTATCGTGTTACTGTGAATGTGGGCAGTGCAGAGCAGGTGAGCTGGCCCGTGTCGGCCAGGGGCCGGAGAGGCAAACGTTCCCGGAGCTCTCCGGGCAGCCTCTCAGGCTGTGTGTTCGAATGTTCCTCTGTAGGTCAGCACCAGACCATGGAAAACCTGGACTCTGGTAGGATTCTGGGACTGGCTGAACACGGCCAGGAGAGCTGATGTCAGGGATGGATGCGCGTGGTGGTTGGTGGCCTCAGGGACTTACACAGACACCAGGGCAGCGGGAAAGGCCTAGGGAAATAGGAGCGACACGTAGGATCTGTGGCTTCTAAGCCCGGCTCTGCTCCTGGCTGTATGACCTTGGGCAAGTCCGGTCCGCTTCGGGCATCAGTTTCCTGGCCTGAAAATGAGGCGCCTTCGTGTGCGTGCGGAACGGCTGTGGGTCTGGATACAGCACAACTTCTGATTCCACGTTCCATCACATATTCTTAGGTCACGCTGCTTTTCCTCGTTCACAGAGCAGCAAGGTTCTCAATAACCCCTTGAAAACTCCAGGATAGCACAGGTGACCTCTAAGACCTTCTTTGGTCCCCTTCCCCTTGACCAGTGCCACCCCCTCCCACCTGGCCCTATCATTCTGACCTTCAGCAGCAAGAAGGCTTCAGACACGGGCTTCGTGAAGCTGTCCCTTTCTATACGCCCTCCTCGCAGGCCTGGTCTCCCCATACTGCTGTGCTCAACTATTCCAGAGCTGACGCCTCCCCCTCTCTTCCCTTTGGCTGACCTGTATCCTGGCACGGTTTCTATTCTGTGGTGTGCTTCCACGAACACCTGGCTAGACGATGGCGGACAGCCTGCGTCCCTCTCAAGCCAGCAGCGTTCGTGCGCGGCATTGGAGAGCATCCACCGACTCCACAGATGGACTGCTTGGTGGGAGACGGTAAGGCGTGTACTGAAACGAACGAGCCGACTGCATGGCTCCCCCCAACATGGTCTTCACGATTTATTCTTTCTCCCACTAAATTCTGGTGTGGTGAAGCTTTGGTGAGCTGCTCATTCTTGAAATAAAAGTAACTCAGAAGACAATTTTTTAAAAGACCTATCATTGGATTTCAACCCAGCTTAGATTTTTCGCATAACTGTTGTATCGAGGGTTTAATTCAACTGAGGTCTCTTGGGGCTGTAAATGGATGCAGTTGGGGAATCTTTTCCTTGAGAGAAAGAGTTCAAAATTATGAATACAAAATAGCTGCAGGCCTTCTGTTCAGGGGTCAGGCCTGCACTGCGGGGGGCTCAGTAGTTGAAAGAATTGAAATGAGGGAGCCCGCCCATCCTCCGGTTCTGGAACTTTGCAGCATCGCCAGGTGGCAGTATTGTATCAAGTGTGGAAGTTGATCACCGCGGGCGCTGTGTGTTGCATCTCAAGGGACTATTTTGTAACTATGCTTTCAATTGCATCCTGTGCTCACAACTGTGTGAGGCTCCATGTGTGACTTTTCTTTTGGCAAAGCAATCCGATTTCCTTCCCTCTAACTTGGAAGACTTACAGAAACCTTTAAGGTCATCAATGCAGGTGACATCAATACAGGTGTCACTGTAATGGTGACAAAGTTTGCTCCTTAAACTTCTAATACACTT
Organism: Orcinus orca; assembly: GCF_937001465.1. Taxonomy (NCBI): domain Eukaryota; kingdom Metazoa; phylum Chordata; class Mammalia; order Artiodactyla; family Delphinidae; genus Orcinus; species Orcinus orca. Next base: position 10,016,061 of record NC_064560.1, on the reverse strand, counting down.
TCCCCTCTGTTTTGTGGTACTTTCAAATTGCGTTCATTATAAAGCAAAAAGAAAGTGTTTCACGTAACTTCTGCCACAAGTACTTTTAATGAGCTTTGGGTTTTCTAATGCTTTTAACCATATTAGACTTTACTTACATTGATCTTCTAGCCACACAGTAACCTTATCCCCTCCTCGTCCCCCCATATTTGACAAGGTTTTCAGAAACTCACACTGGCTCCATGCCCTGGTGAGGGATCCATCTATGTTCATCTAACGCTGATGGCCAAATACTCTTCCTCCCTTTTCCCACTCCTCAAACCTATTTGGAATCTTTAATCCCATTAATAGATACCTTTTGGGTACCGGCAACTTTGCAGTTCAAGGAACTAGCGCTGTTTTCATTTTCAGTCTCTAAAATCAGCGTCTGCGATGACACGTGCAGCTTTCTCCTAAGAGCTGTCCTCAGAATTGTAGCCATTTTGTAAAAGTGATCAAAGGTGGCATTTTACAAAGCTATACTGAAGAATTAATAAAGGAAAAAACTTCAAAGTTGACCCTTTACCACGGTCACATAGTTGAAAATATGTCAATAGTGAGACTCCTGCTAAACTTGGAAACCAATATGCTAACTAGTCTTTTAACTGTCTCTCCTTCTCACATACGTGATAAAGCCTATGGGAACTGCCTTTAAAACTTTATAACTGAAAGTGTAAGTTTATGGCTGGTTTATGTACACAGAGCACATGAGAGCCACCCCATGGGTTAGATGCAGGCCACTCACTGGTACCCAAGTTACAAAATAGTAATTCTTTAATATAAACTGCCGGGAGGTGAAGATTTTACAGTGGTTCTGACTTAAAAAATATATATAATTGGCATGATAGCTAAAGTAGGTGTTCTTCCCGTATATCTAATTTTAAAAATCCAATTAACACCAAGAATGACTCTGGAAAGGATTTGCAAAATGTTTCTCCCGAGAAACCCTCCTTAAAAGCCTCTTACATGACAAAGACCAGTCAAAGAAGTAGTTTCCATCCTATTCATTAAAAGAAAAAAATTTTTGAACCACTAAATATTCCTATTAGGAGAAGTAAAGAGAACAAACTTCTTAGCAGGATGCAGCGAACAAGTCCCCACCCAGCCCCCAATGTTTGATGCCCCCCATCATTAGCAGGGTAGCTGCCCATTTCTTATCTTGATTGACAGGTTAATAAGGGACCTGGGGCTATCTTTTCAGTCTGAACACACAACCTTACCAATTACTTTTAAATTATTGCTAATCTGTCCGAAAATAACAAGCAAGAGGAATAAAAATATCTGAAAAAGAGAAATGTCTGCTGAAGAAGCTTTTACTTCCGGTGCTTTAAAAGGTTCGGTTCAGAAAACTTGCCAGAATTTTAGTCAATAGAATTTAGGCACTGAAGGTTTTCTCTCTTTTTTTTTTTTTTTTTTACGAAAAACTTGTAGTTTATAATAGTTCATTGGTTCAATTAGGAGCGAAAAAGAAGGGAGTTTTGTAATGCAATTGTCCAGCAAAGGAAAACGCTTTAAATTGGGGGATTATGTGCACAGACCACCTGTAGGGCATTCAGAGCCCTTTTCTATAATGCTTCAACCCATGCCTAGCTGCCTGCAGGCTGGCTAACAATGCCGGGGAAAGCTGTTTAAAAGGCTGCGCGCACTTGTGCCTCTGGTCTTCACTAACTGTTACAAGTCTTCCTCTCCCTCGCTCTCTCTCCTTTTTAAAGTAAAAGTCCCACATCCCTTTAATGGAAGAACTTTAAGGCTCCGCGGTGGCCAATTGGTCTGCACCAAGAGGAGCCGGGCCGCAGGGAAAGAAACTTCAGACTATACAGCACATTTGGAGAGGAGAAAAGATCAAAGTTTTTCAAACTCAAAAGACCAAGTTCCCTACAGATTAACCCTATTCATTTGGTTCCTCTTAAAGGAATGATGTGCTGAGCCACTAGGCAGACAGGTAAAAAGTTCAACAATTGCCAAAGCATTCTTCTGCTAATTCAACAGCCTTCTGCTCAAATCAATTAGCTTAGTCTTGACAGAGGAACAATAGCTTTTTCTCTAGGAAAAGCAGCACATGTGATATACACAAGCCTGGAAGGTTATTAAGATGTTAACCCGTTAGTTTAATCCAGTAAAGAGCGCCTGCTCTACCACCAAATTGTCGAGTGACTTACACTGTAAAGTGTGATCGATGGCTTAAAACATTAACCTCTACCCTACCCTTCAGCAGTGTGTTCAATCCTGCAAGAGCAGGTGCTTTCACAATCACAGACGTGAGAAATGAACGTGGAGTCTGAAGCCTTTAGTGATATCATACAAGATAAATAACAAGGCGGAGTGGAATTAGTGCCTTGCAAAAGTTCCATTTACATACACTAAGGTGAGTGTTGTTACCCATGCATCAGAAAAGAGCTACCATTAAAAAAACACCACCTTCTCGGGAAAGGTGCAAAATCTTAATCGTGATTTCAGTTCAATAGTGATATTTCAACTTTGCTAATGACTTAGGAACTAGAGTTTAACAGGTCATTTTCTCCATGCCTAAGGGCAGCGTACATAATGAGAAACTAGCAAATGTCCGTGTTTCCAACGGGCCCTCAGCAAAAAGCACTTTCAAGGTTTAACAGTTTAGGAGAGGCAGGGGGAGAGGGCAATGTTTAAATCATTTATCAAAAGTCATTTTATTGCCAAAATAGAATACTTATATTTGTTCTTACAGGGGTGGCCTCTAACTTTTTACAGAAAATGTACAGACTGTATATCTTTGGATATGTACATATTTTACACATTTTTACAATTTAACAAATAATTATATAAATACATCCTCTAATGTAAGAAACCCGTATTTACTTGGGGTGTATAATTAAGACATTTCTTGTTTGTTTACTTAAGGCATCTGCCTGGTCATTAAGAATACCCAAACCGTGCAATCCCATTAGGTCGCGGTCATCCCTCCTCTAGGACGTGTTAGGGGTGAGGGTTTACGCAGGAGAGTCGAGGGCGGAAACTAGGTCCCTCAGGTGAAATCTGTTAAGTCTGGCTTCAAGCTCAGCAAATGGCAACCAGCGAGGGTTCCAAACCTTGGGTCCTGGAAACGCGGCAGCAGAGCTCACGCTCCTCTGCCAAGACAAATTAACGCCTGGCGGGAGGAATTCCTCGCCCGTCGGTGGAGGAACGGGGGCTGGGGCTGGGAGCCTTCAATGCCAGGTACTTTGTTCTAAGCGAGTCCCAGCTAATGGATACCATTAAGAGTTCATTATCATGCTAATAGCAATCAACACGGTGAAGGGGGGGACCCTCTGCCTCCGAGTGTCCCCCCCCGCCGCAACACTCGGTCTCCTCGCCCCCTCTCCAGCCCTCCCGGACGCCCCCTCCCCTCCGCTCAGACCTGGGACAATGGCATCTGCTTTGGATAAGACACGGAGCTGGCCGTGCCAGACCGCCACGTCAGGCCGGTGCTGACGTCGCTGTACAGGGAGCCCGCCCCACCGCCCGGCCCCACGCCCCCGCCGGCCCCCGGGCCCCCGCCCCCGGGGCCGCCCCCCGCCGCGCCCGCGCCGGCCGCGCCCGCGCCCTTGCTGGCCCAGCAGCAGCGGGTGCACAGCGCGCGCCACGACTCGAGCGTCTTGCCAGACCAGACCCACACGCCCGACGTGATGCCCACCACCAGGCACATGAAGTACTTGAGCATGAAGACGGCGTAGTCGGGCCGGCGTGCCTGGTCCGGCTGCAGGTCCCGCAGGCACGGGCAGTTGTGCGTGGCCTCCCAGCGCGGGCGGTTGTGCTGCTCGTAGAACAGGCAGGCGACCACGACGGCGGCGGGCACGGTGTAGAGCACGGTGAAGAGGCCCAGGCGGATCATGAGCTTCTCCAGCTTATGTGTCTTGGTGGGGCCGCCCTGCTGCTTGATGACCGAGCGGATGCGGAAGAGCGACACGAAGCCGGCCAGCAGGAACATGGTGCCGATGAAGAGGTAGATGACCAGCGGCGCCAGCACGAAGCCGCGCAGGTTGTCCAGGCTCTGGTTGCCCACGTAGCAGATGCCCGCCACCGGGTCGCCGTCCACCGAGCTGAGCGCCAGCACGGCGATAGACTTGACGCTGGGCACGAGCCACGCGGCCAGGTGGAAGTACTGCGAGTAGCCGGCGATGGCCTCATTGCCCCATTTCATGCCCGCCGCCAGGAACCACGTGAGCGACAGGATCACCCACCAGATGGAGCTGGCCATGCCGAAGAAGTAGACGAGCAGGAAGACTACGGTGCAAAGCGCCGGGCCCGTGGTCTCGTAGCGCACGTGCTGCTCTACGGCACCCAGCTCCTCGTACTCGCCGCGCCCGCCCGGGCCGCCCGCGCCCGCGCCCGCCGCCCCCGCGCCCGCCGCCGCGCCCCCGGCGCCCCCCGCCCCGCCTGCGGCCCCCGCGCCGCCGCTGCACGCCACCTTCTCGTGGCCCGCCACCAGGCGCACCAGGTAGCCAACAGACACGAAGAGGTAGCAGGCCGAGAGGAAAATGATGGGCCGCTCGGGGTACTTGAAGCGCTCCATGTCAATGAGGAAGGTGGAGACGGTAGCGAAGGTGGACACGAAGCAGAGCACCGACCACAGACCTATCCAGAAGACGGTGAAGGCGCGCTCGTCCTGGCTGAAGAACGGGTTGTGGCAGGGCAGCGCACAGTTGGCGATCTGGCCCGTCTTGACGCGATTATAGAGAGGGTGCCGTTCGCTGGACACGCTCACCATGGGCGCGCGGCACTGGCAGCCCGGCTCGCAGGGCGCCGCGCCGCCGCCAGGGGGCCGCGCCTTCCCGCCTCCGCCGCCACTGCCGCCGCCGCGCGCGGGGGGCGCAGCCGCGTCCCCGCCGCCGCCCCTGCCGCGGGACGGGGGCCGGGCTCCGGGCGGGCGGCCGTGGCCGCTGCCGGAGGGCGGCTGCTCGCCGGGCGGCGGCGGCGGCGGCGGCGGGCGCCGCGGTGGACTGGGCGCGGCCGTGGTGAGGTCGGTGCGGTTGTAGTCCATGCACAGCGTGTCAGGGTTGCCCTGCTCGGGCAGCCTGTCGCAGCGCATGCGGTCGGGCCAGGCGAAGCCGTACTGGCGCATGAGGGGCGCGCAGCCGGCCTTGGCGCGCTCGCATACCGAGCGGCAGGGAGGCAGGGGCTTCTTGTAGTCCTCCAGGCAGATGGGCGTGTACATGCTGCACAGGAAGAACTTGAGGTCGGGCGAGCACTGGATCTCCACCAGCGGCCAAAATTGGTGCACCTCCAGGCCCGCCTCGTCCTGCGTGTCGTGGTTGAACTGGTTGGGCATATAGGTGTAGTTGTAGCCGATGCCCTTGCATAGCGGCACGGTGATCTCCTGGCACGCCAGCTCCTTGGCCGAGGCGGCCGCAGCGCCGCTGGAGCGCTGCAGTAGCGCCAGGGCTGCCAGCAACGAGGTCACTTCCAACAGGTAACCCCACTCCATGCTGCGCGCCTCGGCCACGCGCCTTCGCCCTCCGGGCGGCGCGCGGAGGGGCGCTGGGAGATCCTGCAAGAGCGCCGGAGGAGGGGAGAGAGGGCGCCCTGCCGGGCTCTCTCCCGCCTCTCCCGGAGGCGGGGATGGGGGGTCTGTCGATAGCCTGGTCCCTTCGCGGGACGCGTCCTCACGGCGCCGCGGGAGACGAGGGTGGCTGCCGGAGGGCACCCCAGTCCCCGGGTCTGCCCCGCTCACTCCGGCCGGGCTCAGCCCTCGCAGGGCAGAGTGGCTGGCCCCCGGCTCATCGTCCCTCTCTCGCTCGCTTTCTCCGCGCGCGCCGGTGACTTTGCCGGGCACCTAGGGCGGCGGCGCAGCAAGTTTCCTCTCGGGCGGGCCGCTGTACGCAGTCAAGATGGCTGGGCCAGGCCGCTCCGCGCCCGGTTCAGCCCCTGCGGCCCGCTTTCGGCGTCCCGGGGCTCATGCTCGCCCCTAAGGCCGCGCGTCTGCCGCCGGGGTTCGGGGCCCGCCTCCGCCGAGGCCACCGCCCTCTGTCCCCGGCGTCGGTCCGTCGGTCCGCCGCCGGGATGACGGGCCCCGCCTCCGGTGGAAGTCCGCGTCGCGCTCCGGCCGGCAGTAGGGCGAGGTGTCGGCGGTCCCCTTCTCGCTGGACTCACGGAGCTAAATTCAGGCCGGAAGGCGGAGCGGACACCTGAGCGGCACGCCAGCGCCCCGCCGCCGCCTCCTCCTCGGCGGGAGCAGCGGCCTTCGCCAACTTCCCGCTCCGGCCCTGCTGCGCCCCGGCCGGCTCATGAATATTTATACGGCGCGGACTCGGTCTCCGCCCGCGGCCGGCGCGCCAATCCCGGGCGGGGGGCGGAGTCTGCGCGCTCCCCAGGCCCAGCCTTCCTGGGGCGGGCCCGGCTGTCCGCGCGGCCGTGAGCGCTGTCTGCGGCCGGAGTTTGGATAACCTTGGGATTGACCGCAGAGACAGAGGCTCTGCCACGACCGTCCCCACGGCGCTCAGTGGGGCTGAGGTCGGGGTTCCATTTCCCCGAGCCTGCACTTGGGGACCGGGGACAAGGTTTTATGCAGTGCGTGCTTTCGGAGGTCCGTTTCGAACTAGTCAAGCCCCTGTTTCCTACGCTCCCAAACGTCGGCGACCTGCTGGCGAGGGGGCCGCCCGCCCCTCCGCGAGCCGGCGAGGGCGCGGGGACGTTGCGGGGACCCGGGAAGGTGTGCCCTTCTTGGGGTTCTCAGAACGATGGTCTTGGAGGCTTGGCAATGCCGGAGGAGTGGAACGACTGCAGTTCATTCTGCCTGTTGGGGCTGGACCGGGGGCAGCCCTGGAGGAGGTGCCCGGGAGCCCAGCCGCGGGCTCGCGAGGGGCGCGGGCCCGGGGGCGGGCCCGGGGTGGGGGTCTCCTCCCGCCTCCGCTGAGGGACGTGGGGGAGCCTCAGTTTCCTTACCTGGAAAATGGGGTCACAGTACAGACCTCAAAGGGGTTTCTGCTAATTAGGTGAGGTAAAATATCTGTAAAGCATCCGGACACAGTGAAGAAGAAGAAAGAAAGAGAAAGGGAGAAAGAAAAACTTGTAAATAGGACAGCCTGGAAATCCTGCGGCTGGATTCTCCCTCTTGACCTCGTGCTTTTGGAACATATATACATCTCTCCAAAGTTGACATGTTTTTGCCCGAGCCTCCTCCTCCTCCGCCGTGGGAGGCGGCCCCGGGACCTGGCGCGGACGCGCGGACACGTCTCCGCGGTGCGCCCGGGGCCGAGCGTCTGGGTACGCGGCCAGCGAGCGCGGCCCCCGCCAGCTCGCAGCCACCTTAGACGGGGAGGGGCCCGAGGGGCGGGCGGCCTGGCAGGTTCATTTACGCTTGTTAGGACGTCCCAGGGGGTTGTCTTTCTCCTAGAATGGAGTGTTTATTTTTTAATTGATGTGCTGTTTCATTTAGCGCTTGTATGGAACTCACGCTGGGGCTGTAATTACTGTAATCTCGGGAACAAGCATTTCAGTTAGCCAGGAGGGTGGCAACAGACGTCTCTCTCTCTCTCTCTTTCTTTTCCTCTTCCCCCTCCCTTCTCCCTCTCGCTCCTACCTCTCCTTAGTTTTTCCTCCTCTTTCTCTTTCTGTTTCCAGATTTTTGCTATTTGTCAGGTTTCATAGCAGGAACGAGTACAGCTAGAAAACTAAAGTTATTGAGGATGTGGGGACGAAGGAGAAGCAGAACTAAAGGCACGTTTGAGGCCTGGTCATATTTTGGGGGATGTGCGGGACGGTGGTGGTGGTAGTTGGTGGTTATCTGTTTACAAACAACAACTCGTCATGAAACAAAAATAACTAGCAGCATCTGTATAGTATAGTCGCTGCTCTGCAGATACAGCGTGGCAGAAAACTGTGTCTTCCTCCTACTGTTCTCTCTGGCTTAGTTTAGCAACCGTATTCTAAATAGAAAGGCAGACTCTTCCCTCCCACCCCTGATTTTTGGCAAGTTCTGTATTTTCACCAAGAATTCTAGGCATATCCACCAGGCGGTGGTTATACCCCACTCACTGTCTTTCTCTTTTTTCTTTTAAATTGAAGTCTAGTTAGAACCTCTTTATACTAAAACAAAACAAAACACTTCCCATTTTTGTTTTAGAAAAACTAAACTCCGTAGGAATCAGAAATTCTAAGGCTTCAGAAATATTAGCTGATTCAGTGATTCAGCAGAAAATGATCTCGAGTTTTCAAAAATGCAAAGACTCAACTGTGAGTTGGTCTTTTTATGGATTTCTTTCCCTTCTCCTAATCAGAATTCCCTTTATGGTTTGTTGAATGTAGAAAGTCACCTCTCTCCTGTTGGTACCCTGTTCATAGCTGGCCATCCTCCAGAACATTCAACTGCAGAGAAACAGCAGGTCATACCTGGAGATAGGATGCTAAGCACAGTAGTGAAGGCAAATCCCCCCATGTTAAGGACCAGCCTGGGCTCTGCCTCACGGTGACCACAGATAGGAGGGGCTTGGTTCCACAAGCAACATAGAGGGTGAAAAGTTTCTTTTGATTTTCTTCAGCAGGAAGTGTCAAACAGTGGAGTTCAGAATTACACTATATAAATTGACTAGAACTGGGTAAAAACCAACTGACACTTGAAAATTGAGGCTGAAAATAGTTGATTTTGGCTTTTAATTGGCATTTAAATTTTTTTTCTTTATTCTTTTGAGACAAGATGAAAGCTTTGATGATGTGGAATGTGGAAATTTGGGGGAAATATATTAAGCTTGCAGGAGAAAAGCAGACAAAAAGTTCAGAGCTTTCAAAAATCATGTTGTAAGCTATTGGGGGTGAGATTAAAACCATTTACATAAAATCATTAAACATTTACTTTTAATTGAGAGAATAGAAGAATAGCATTTAAATTTTGCTGTTAAATTAAATGGCTACTTGGCCATCTTTGAGAGCAGAAGAGGCTTAGGAAGCCAATTAGTGTATAAAAGGCAATGATGGGTCAGCGAAAAGAAACTAGAATCATTTATCAACATTCTGGCTAAATAATGATTTTTCTTTTGTATATAAAGCAGCTATTTTTTAAGGGAGGGGAAATAGCTTTAGCAGTGACATAAATAATGTAGGAAACTTTCTAGAGGGATTTCTGAACAGATATCTGGTTGCTGAATAGCCCAAACAAGTTGAAGGCATGAATCTAGCTCAGAGGAGGGGGTTTTACAAAATGTCAGCTACCTGGTGAGACAGGAGACTGTCAATATATTGTAAGTCGTGAATTTTAGAAACTTTGGCAAAATTGTATTTCAGTGGATTTTAATTTAAAAGTCCAAGCTAAAACTCTTGATCCAAGAGTGAGCCTAACATATACCAAAAAAATTATACCTTCCAGAGGTTAAACAGAGAACTCTTTAGTAACTAATAAAATGTCTCAGGCATTATATAAAAGCGTCTTTCAGGGAAACGATCCAAGTGTATATTATTAGAGAATATTAAACTCTATCTAGTAATATTGGGGTTTTCTTGCTATTTTAGTATCTGTCTTTCAAAGGATTATGTCTTGAGTCTCCCAACCATAGACGGACGGAAAGGTAGAGGTTAACCGGTCTTGCTTCAATCTCTGTTAGAATTAAAATGGGTGAGATTACTTTTATATCTTTCCATAATAATAATAAACTCCATTAAAGAGCTTCCATTGTCTCCACCAGCAGGAAAAGGACTTTGTCAGGAGGAAGTACTCCTTGCTGTGTCTGCTGTAACGAGGCGAAGTTGTAAATGGATGGAGGTGACTGAGGCAAACAGGTGCCACTAGCCAGGAATCAGATTCCCACTTGACATGCAGTTGCCATTTTGGAAAATGGCCCTGCACTGTCATTGAATTTGATAATTATTGTAAAATATGTTTTAAAAATCAATCACTGATTTTTTTTTTTCCTCATTCACACTGAAATATTGGCCAGATGTTGAAACTCTTATGAGCTAGGATGCATTGTGCATGAGTTTGGGAACTTTCAGGTGAATAAATACTGCCTAAGTAAAACTGGCAGAACCAAGGAGGACACAGCTAATCTCACATATCAATACATCTAGAAGCAGGGCATTCCATCATTGGTTCGCACTGGGACAGTGGTGTTAGGCCTGCAGGTCTGCTCTGGTCTCTTGGCTTCCCCTTGGGTGGCGTGGGGCCTCCCACTGCTGAATCATCGTCTTTCACAGGACAGCAGCCAAGGCAGGAAGAGTGGCAGGACCTCCCACTATTAGAGAAGAAAATCCTTCCCCTTAGGTCACACTGGTCTGAACCTGTCACACCGCTCTCGTAGCTGCAAGGAAGGCTCTGCAGGGGAGGGTCTGGTGGGCAGCCCATGGTGGACAGGCTCTCGTGGCACAGAAGCCACAGAGGGGAGATGGACCATTGAGCAGACACTGCAGTCAGCCGCATGTTACTATTTGAAATGAACTTTCAAGCAATATCATTTACCAACACACCTAGTCTTCCAGGGTATTTTGTTCAGGGCTATGAATTAAGTATGATCTAGATCCAAGAAAACCTTGATATCTGCGTTTTTTTCCCTTTTGAAGTACTCTGTACAGTGGTGTGAATTAAATGTCAAACAGTTTACTAGTTATTTTATTTATAATGTGTATAAACTGTGTAGTGTAACTCCTTAGTTCCTTTTTGTTAAGCCCCTCCCCTCCCTTTTGGAGACTTCCTTAAAAACATGAATACAATTCTGGAACTTTAGTTGTTTTTTTTTCTTTTGAGTCTTGTATCATGTAACTTTTCTGATATTGACAAACTTAAATAATATAGGAGAAACTGGGTTGAATCCCATCTCTGAAGGGCTTATGGATGTGAAAGAACCTTTATATCAAAAAAATTTTGGTGCAAGAGTTTACTTCTGGTAACACTGATCCATTTGACATGGTGGTCTGAAACGCTAATAAAATTTACATTAGTAGTACAAATGATAATTATCCGGACCCTGAGGGCATGGAGGTGGTGGAGAAAACAATGACATTTCTTTCTATTTTATCTTTGACCGCATCCAGGTAAACAGATATAATTTTTATTCAAGAGGTGACAGCACTTGATTTTCCTTTTTTTTCTGGTATGTGTCTTGCTTGCTCTTAGAAGCACATGTTCTTATATAGCGTTAATCTTACAGTTTATAATAAGTGTAACAACTTAGAAAGATAAAATAAGAAAAAATTGATACATCAGTGTGCTGTCTATTGAAATAATATCACATCATTAATATGAACTCCTGGGGTGCTTTTTCAAAACAGAATCCAGCAGGGTTCAGTTTGAAAAATCCTAGTCTAGAATGTGTTGAAAATACACCGTTAAGTGAAATAAAGCAGAATATAGAACTATATGGTATGAATCCAATTATATTGTTATATATGAATAGAAAAAAGACTAGAAGGAAGTTCATCAACATGTTGCCTATAGTTGTGTTTGAATTGGGTTAACTAGGAGTAATTTTTATTTTCTTTTTTTATAATGATCTGAATTTTATGCTGAGAAAAAATTATCTTGACTTAGCACTTAGCACTTATTACGTATTCTTTTCTGCTGTTCTTTATTTTCTGTATTTTGTGTTTCCTCCTTATACGGATCAAAATGACCAAAGAGCAAGGACCAGATCTTCGTTATCTCTTTTTTCTCACACAGATGCTGTACCATTAGGAGCATATGCTGTCAAAATATGTTGTAGCTGATTCAAAGATTGACTTATTGTCCTTACTTTTGGTTGGATGTTCTAATCTCAGTGCCCCAGAGCTGTCCTTCTGATTGAGAATTGTGGTTTTGAATGGGATGAGGGGGAGGAAAGAGGAAGGGAGTTTGTCATTGGAGGGCCACAAAATTGGCATTAGCTGTAGAATTCTAGGTGATGCCAGCTTTGCCTGTCTTTGGAACAATGTCCATTTTTGCCCCAGGCTGATCCAGCCTGTCATCCATGACATGAGGTCATCTCCGTGGTATTTACTTATTGAGATACCAAACTATCTGAGCATTTCTTTTTACTGGTTATGGGTAAAGTAAGTTACTGTAGAAGAGCATGTGCAGCAGTGGAGAAGATGAACTTTGGATCAGGCAGCCCTGGGGAATTACAGCTCAGTTATTTCCTACCTGTGTGGACAGGTAGCCTACAGCCTCTTTGAGCCTCACTTCCTTGTGCATAAAGTATGGAATGACAAATACAAGAGTCCTCACAGGTCGTGAGGGTTAGATGAGCTAAAAGCTAAAAGCTTGGTGCAGCACAATGTCTGGACTTTGATGCATGAATTGAGCTTCGAAAGAGTTTACTTTGAATGTGCAGAGTGATAGGAAATGTATCTATGACCACAGAAATGACCACAGAATGAAATTTCCTCATCTTTTTCCAGAAATTGTTTTTCATTCATAAATTCGATAAATATTTATTTAGTACCAGTTGTTCTGGTTGCTACTTTTTTCTTTATTTTTAATTTAATTTAATTTTTTTGTTGAAGTATAGTTGATTTATGGTGTTGTGTTTCAGGTATACAGTAAAGTGATGCAGTTATACATATATCCACTCTTTTTTAGATTCTTTTCCCATATAGGTTATCACAGATTATTGAGTAAAGTTCCCTGTGCTCTACAGTAGGTCCTTGTTGTTTATCTATTTTATACATAGTAGTGTGTGTATGTTAATCCCAACCTCCTAATTTAATCCCTGTTCTGTTTACTATTGATGCATAACAGTGACCCCAAAACTTGGTGGCTTAAAACAACCATTTTATTTTGCTCACAATTTGGAGGGTCAGGAATTTAGCTTGTCTAGGCAGATGCTCGGGATCTCTCCTGTGGTTACAGGCAAATATCCACAGGACAGAAGGCTCGGCAGGGTTAGGACCACACTGGCCAACGACTCACGTGGCTGTCAGTTGAAGCTGCCAACCGGCGCGCCACGTGGTGGCAGCTTCCCAGTAGATGGACTCCATACGTGATGGGCCATTTCCCAGCGTGAGCATCTTAAGAGAACCAGGTGGAAACTGCACAACTTTTTTTGTGACTTAGCTGCAGCACGTCTGCTGTACTCTGAAGGTTGGATCTGTAAAGCCAGCTCAGCTTCCAGGCCTTCCTCAAAATGGAAGGAATGGCAAACATTTTAGGGGCCGTATTTTAAAACTGTCACAGCAACTAAGAGTCGGGTCCTATATGAAGTGTCAGGGCTGTAAGGGCTTTTTAAGGGCTTTTTGTGAGACTATCTGTCCGTGTCTTTTTACCTATTTTCTATTAGAGTCTCTTTCTATTTTGCCTTTACATGAGGGATATTAGCCCTTTATCTGTGATATATAATGCAAGTATTTTCTCCCAGTTTTATATCTTTTTGGCTTTGTTATTAGTGGAGTTTATGCCATGTAAAAGTCTTACTTTAAATTTTTATAAAGTCAAATTTACCAATCTTTCCTTTTGTTGCACCTGGATTTTGAGTCACGGAAAACCTTTCCTTACACCCAGGTTACAGAAGAATCCACCCATATTTTCTTAAGGATGGATACGGCATTGTATCGGTGGGAGTTCTCCAGAGAAACAGAACCAGTGGGATATATATGGCTTATTATGAGGAATTGGCTCCTGTGATTATGGAAGCTGAGAAGTTCCACGATTTGTCATCTGCAAGCTGGGGACCCAGGAGGCCAGTGGTCTAGTTCAGTCCAAGTCTGAAGGCCTGAGAACCAGGGGAGCCGATGGTGTGAGTCCCAGTCTGAGAGCAGAAGAGCAATGTCTCAGCTCAAACAGTCAGGCAGAGAAGCGGCGAATTCTCCCTTCCTCTTACTTTTGTTCTATTCGTGCCCTCAACGGATTGGATGAGACCCACTCACATCGGGGAGGGCACTCTGCTCTCCTGAGTGCACTGATTCAAATGCTAATCTCATCCAGAGACACCCTCGCAGACACAGCCATAAATAATGTTGAGGCAAAGATCTGAGCACCCCATGATCTTGTCAAGTTCGCACATAAACTTAACCATCACAGCCATTCTTCACAGGCAACACACACGGGTCAGCTACAGATACACAACCACAATGCCTTAAGGTGAAAGTACTTACAAAATACACAGAAATAATATTGCTAATTTGAGGGGACGCAGAAAGTTCGAAGCAGGTGACAAAGCGCTTACAGATCTCAGCGATGATAATCGCCTTTGCATTGCTTACATTTGTTCGTGGAACAGCAAGAACCATCCTTGAACAGAAACATATTTTGTATTCAGTCAGTTATGACTGACATAATGTACACCTGTGGTGAGGTTACATCTGGGCCTAGAGTTCAGTGTGTTTCACTAATTTTCCAGCTTCTAGTAACAGGATGCTTGCCTAAGTGGCCCGGAAGACACGCCGTCTCACATCGCCAGGATCTGGAAAGGGGGCGGCTGCTGAACTGATTGATGCCGTGACTCCGTGAAGCCATCAAAATCCGGGTCCTTTCCACCTCCCTTGCTCTGTCAGCCTCCGTGGTGGTTAGTCCCCCTCCTGGTTCCAGAGTAGTCACAGATCAAAGCTCATGTTTTCATATACCAATATCGAGAGGCAGAAGGAGGGACATTCCTCTCCCTGTGTCTCTGCAAAAGCCAAGAAGGCTTTCCAGGAAGGGACTTCCTCGTACTCCTCAAGGGTCAGAACTGGGTGACAGGCCATGTCATCTGCGCCCTGGCCTGGCCAAGGAGGGACGTTTGAGCAAAACTGGGGCTTTGCCAGCGAGGGAAGGGGTAGGGGAGTAGGCCTGGGTAGGTGACCGGGGGTGTCTGCTGGGACCTGAGGCCTGTCGTAGCTGACATAAGAGGCCAGCGTCTCTTTAAGACTAAGGCCTGCTGCCCAAGGTCAGATACTGATAGCCTGGTCATCTCCGGAGAAGACGCTTATGCCCTTTGTGTGTTAATTATCAGCCAAGCTGGAGCCCTCTCTCCTCCTTCTCCCAAAGCCTCAGGCAGGTGGGATCCGTCAATAAGGTTCCGGTTGTTTATTTCACGAACAGTGTATTTTGCTTGAGCATATAGTGTGTTCTGTATTCAGAAATCCAGTTGCCTTCAGGGCCTGTCGGCCAGGCTGGGGAACCACTCAGTCTGGCAGGGCGAGCTGGGTGGTTTGTACTGTTTTGCTCACGTCCTGGTCTCACCACAAACTCCCTCCAGGGTAATTACTAAGGTGGAGGAACACCTTACTAAACAGCTGGGAAGCATGACTATTAAGGAGCTGCCAGAGATGAAAATTTATTTCTCACCTGTGTGGTTTCCAGAGCCTCGTGGGACTGAGGCATGAGTGGCTTCCAGTAACCTGTGGAGAGCACAGAATCCAGGGGGCCAGATGGTGTTCCGGGCTGTGGTTGTGCTGACTCCCTGCCTCTAGGGCTCCAAAGAAACCAGCTTCTAGAGAATTACACCCCCACCAAAGTACTAGTTTACTTGTTCTTTGCCTTTTCTATAGCATTGTGTGTCTTTACTCACTTGCGGTACATTAGTCTTCTCTTGGCATCACCCCCAGTTGTCAGGAAGACCCTTGTGGCATAATGATGGAGCACACCTCTGGTAAGGATCTTGGTAGTTGCCTTTCTGCTGTAGATGCTGGTTCAAGAGGTTCCTTACTCACCAAATCCTAGTTACAAGCCTTTGTGTGGGAAGTGGTTCCTGACCTGCTGTGACAGGCTTCTCTATGGGAAGAAGTGGCCCAGATTCACCGAGGTGACTTTTTACATCACACTTTAGCCCTCACCCCCATTCACAAGTCTCTGCCTCGGCAACTGTCACTCTCGGGAAAGAGTCTTTTCTTCAGATATGTTGGCTTTGTCGTGTTCTGCTCCTTTGGGGGCTAAAAAGGAAAGATTCCTATTTTTACCTGTTAGTCTATTATGCTGTTGATGATTAAATCATTATGTTTCCAGTGGGATCCACGTGGTCTCTGAATTCCTATTTCAACAAATGTCTGTCTCCACTGTAGCACTTCATTTTGTGATGTCTCGTCCTCCAGTCTTAAAATAAGTAGAACAGAAAGATTCACTTTATGTTGTATCTGTCAAAAATCTGAAAGGATTCATTTTCAATTAGGATTCTATTGGAGTTCGGTTGCCTTTGCTAATAAAAGACCAAGGTTTCTGCTGGAAGGTAATTCATTGAGATTACACATCTTAATTTTTTTGATTAGAGTAAAAAAATGTAGGTATCACTAAGCAGAGTGAATCCCAACCTATAATTCATAATTGTAGAATGATGAATGTGAGCCTTGTTCCTAGATCCCCCAAGTGAGCCATAGAAACTGTGCTTAGAAAACAGAGTTTGAGTTCTATGCTAATAGTTACTACAGGGTAAGAATAGAAGTGACCAGAATAAGGATGGAAAGTAGTTTGATCTATGTTACATTGATGATGTATCGGAGGGTAGTGAGAGGAGCCTGGATGGGCAGGGTCAGAGTAGAATAATAATGTTAACTACTATTTTTAGCATGCCTTTGATGTGTGAGGCTCTGGGCTTGACCTTTTTCATCATTTGGGACGTTTTGGCAACAGCAGCAGTTAACCCTACAAAGACTGGCTTGTGCAAGATGGAAATTTGTTATCTCCCGCAGCGAGAAGTACAGAAGTAGGGTAGATTCCCAGGTTGGTTGGTACAGGTTGTCAAAAATATTACCAAGGGTTCGGGTGCTTTCTGTTTCTTGGTCCTGCCTCCCTGAGGGTGTTGGCAGTGGTGACCTCAGAGTGAGAAGATGGCTTCATATCCAGAGACGACATCCCAATGAGGTACAACAAACAGCGGGGCTATTTCATTCCTTTTCTCTTTCTTAGGAGAAGGACACACTTCCAGAAGTCTCCTGGAAGACTTCACTGGTTGTATTGGGCTGAATCTCCACTCTTAAACCATTGATAAAAGGAATGGGATTACCACACTTGGCTTAAAGAAATCAGGATACCCTATCTCCTGGAGCTCAGAAGGTAACTGGCTGGGTGGAGGAGGGTGAAAGCTGAATACAATTAGGGTTTATAGGAAAGAAAGAAGGAAAGTGGAGATGGATGTTGGCACGGCAACCAAAAGTCTGCTACATGACTGTATCCATCTCTATCTTTCTCATGTCTAAGCCTCATGGAAAATCTGCAGGATAGACATTAATACTAAAAGTCATGTTTTCCAGACGGGGCTCATTTCAGTATCATGTATTCTATTACAGAGTTTTTAAACAGTGGTATTCTTTCTTCCAAGTGAATCTTGCACCAAACTACAACATATAAACAGATAAAAAAAAAAGTATATATATATATGTTCAAATGATGAAATGGACAAGAAACTCAATTTTAAAACTCCAATAAAGCTTTTGAACACAAACATTTGAAAGTATCAGTTATGGATGATATTTGTGGCATCGTGTGCGCACCTAAGTTCAGAAAAAGACCAGTGCTGACCTACACCTTTCCTAACGAATGTCTCAGAAGAAGGTTAGATGCACGCACAGAGATGAGAAAAGCAGCTTCCTTCAGCACGCTGCCCGTCAACGCTGATCTCACAGCACAATTGCTGTGTTGAGGGCTTTCATTGCATTACAATTGTATAACATCATAATTTGGGGGACTGTCTTTTCTGATATTTGCTTCTTTGTGAAGCGTCTCCATCGGCACAGTGCCCCTGGCTGTTCCCCACCTGCGCGCTTCCTCCTACTTACTTAGCTGTGATTTCGGAGGCCGTGGGTATGCACTGCCCAGCCATCCCTCTCTCCTCCGCTCTGTTACCCCTCTGGCCAGAGCTCTGTGCCTGCAGAGAGAGTCCTGCTTCTCCCTGGGACAGCCAGTGACCCCCGGGATGAGTCTGCTCGGTGCCAGCATTCAGTATTAGGAAACAGCCCATAAATAAAAGCATTTTCTAATATCACCTTTATTGGTTATAAGGATGTATTTTATCCTCCATTGGCTGCCCCATACCTTAGTTTTCAATTTTTTTGTAATCCAGGGAGTAATATAGTTTCTGTTTATCCCCCCACCTACAACCCTTGTCATAGTACTTTGATTTGCTTTCTTTTTTTTTAATGTTTTTACTTTTTAGATTTTTAAATTTTATTTATTTTTTAAATTGAAGTATAGGTGATTTACAATGTTATGTTAGTTTTTGGTATACAGATTCACTTATACATATATATACTCTTTTCCATATAGGTTATTACAAGATATTGCATATAGTTCCCTGTGCCCTACAGTAGGGCCTAGTTGCTTATCTATTTTACATTTAATAAAACTCTGAACTCCTAATTTATCCCTCCCCTCTTTCCCCTGT
This sequence comes from Orcinus orca, assembly GCF_937001465.1. Taxonomy (NCBI): domain Eukaryota; kingdom Metazoa; phylum Chordata; class Mammalia; order Artiodactyla; family Delphinidae; genus Orcinus; species Orcinus orca. The sequence goes on along the minus strand of NC_064560.1, from coordinate 9,997,840 downwards.
ACTTTGATATGCTTTCTTTTATAAAACAAAAACATTGTGTTATGCAATATTTCAAACGTATAGAAAATACAGAAAATGCAGCAAATATACAAGCCATATTTAATGTGTTATATTTTGACGTGATTGTTTCAGATCTCTTTTCTTTAAATAAATAAAACTTTACAAATATGGCTAAAATTCCACATCTCATCCCTCTTTCTTCCTAGAAGTAAACACTGTCCTAAAGAAGCTATGACTTGAACCCTTGGATGGTTTTGCACCAATAGTATATATAGTAGTATTGCTTTGAATGATTTTTAAATATTTTACAAATGGTATTGTATCTGTCCTTTTATAAGTAGCTTTATAAACTCAACATCATATTGCTAACTATGATCTGCTTAGTTTTTGAGCTGATCATGTATCCATCGTATGAACGAGGCACTTTATTATTTACTGCACTAGAGACCAGGGTTTGGTGATTTTCACTAGCGTACTTAATGCTGTAGTGAACATCTTTGTGTATGTCCCCTTGTGCATGTGTCCAGGAGTTTCTCTAAAGAAGATACCTAAATTTGTAAAGTATAAATGGAACGGCTGAAGGGTAGATTCTGCTTAATTTCAGATTGATGAGGAATTGCCAATGCTCTTCATGGTGGGTGAGCCAAGTCACACGCCACAGAAAGCGTACAGGAGTTTCTGACTCTCACAGCCTCACCAACCCCTGGGAGATGAGTCTCTACCAGTCACATGAGTTTACAAAGTGAGCTCATTGTTTTAATCTGCATTTCTGGTTACTAATGGGATTAAATGCATTTTTACATGTTTTTTTTTACCATTTGGGCTACCATTTCTGCAAGTTACCTCTTCTTATTCTTTGTCCTTGTTTTATTTTCTCCTGCACTGATTTGTCTTTTTGTTTTGAATTGGGGAAGTCCTAAAAATATCTTGGATATTCATTTTCTGTGCTTTCAAGAGGTTTTCTCTGCTGAGTGTGTGGTTTATCTTTTTGTTTTGTCTACTGTATCTTTGGTAATAGATTGTGTGGTCATAATGTATAGCTATATATAATAGATATAATAGAGTCTTAAAACTTTTAATCTGTTCAAATTTGTCAATATTTTTTAATGTTTGTTTACATCTTGTTTCAGAATTCCTCCTTTAACATGTTATCCAGTTATTATGCTATATTTTCTGAGGCTTTTCTTGTCGTATTTAAGTTTTAATCCATATAGTATTTATTTTTGTGATTTGTGTGAAGTAGGTTTCTAATTTTATTTCTTCACATATGCACTGCCAGTTAAGATGGTAGAGTGATTGAATAGTCCATTCTTTCTCTTCTTTTTAATGTTCATAGGTTTGTTACTAGTTCTATCCAGCTACACTGATCTACTTTCTATCTCTGCATTAATAATGCATATTTTAATATTTAATTGCTATGGTTTTATAAGCCTTAATTTCTTGTAGGTGAAGACACCTTGATATGCATTTTCAAAATTGTCTTTCATATCCATTTCCCTCCAAGAAGTTCAGGACCACTTTGTTGAAAGTTCTGTGAAAACTCTGTTGCATCTATGGTTTTGTTTCTTCACCATTCCTAATTCATACCATTTGAATAGTTTCCTTAAATAATTTTGCCAGAAGTTTGTCCTTTTTTTAGTCTTTTCAAAAATTTGTTTTTGGTTTTGTTGAATCTTTCTAATTTGTGTTATAATTTCTTTTTTGAACCAGGAAGTATTCAGAATTGGTTTTTTAATTCTCATTTTTATCGCATTTTGGTCAGAAAACATGTTCTGTAAGATGTAGATTTTTTTTTTTTTGAGACTCGTTTAGTGGCTCATTCTACTGTCAATTTTTGTAAATGTGCCATGCGTGCTTGGAAAGAATATGGTTTCTTTGTTGTCTTCAGGGTTCTATAAATGACCATTTAATCAGTTACTGAGAAATCTAAAATCCCCTACTAAAATTGTGAATTTCTAGGTTCTTTCCAGTAAATCCATTTTGTTTGTTTGTTTGTTTGTTTTGAAACTATGTTCCTAGGGGCATAAAGGTTCAAAATTGTTATTATTTTTCTGGAAAGGATTGTTCCTTTCATTATTAGACAATAAGCCTCTGTGTCCCTAATTCTCTCTCCCTCCCTCTTAAAGTTGATTTTACTGATGATGATATGTTTATATGAGGCTTTGCTGCTGTTATTGTTAGTATTTTTCAGATATTTCCTCCCCCTCAATTCTTTTACTTTCAATTTGTCTGTGTCACTATGCTTTAGGTGAGCCTCTCATTAACAACATATAACTAGAAATTCAATATACAATCTGTAAGTCTCTGTATTTTATTTGGGAAGTCGAGTTTCTTTACATTTTTTATGATTACCATTATACTGTATTTCATCAAATCTAAGTTGCCATTTATTATAAGGTGCAACACCATTTTAGTTATCGTTAAGAAACAGAAAAAATATTGCAATTAAACAGTGACAAAATGCTTATTTGGAACTTATTAAAGAGGTATTTTAGAATTAATTATAAATACTTAAAAATCATGTATTAATCTTATGCATAAATATAAATGAAATAAATCAATTGTTATTTCTAAAAATTGTCACATTCAGTGTCTAACTCTTCTCAATTAGTTTTTGACTCAGAGTCACCAATGTTTGTGCTTTTCCAGACCCTATCACCCTCCATGCTATCAAAAGCAGCAATTCTCAAAAGAACTAAAAGCCATTAGAATTGGCTGTTAAGCTGGCTTTGCAATTATGTAGAACAAACCTCTTTTGGAGTCTAGCTTTGGGAATGTTGTTAAACCTGTTTTATTCGTCACCTTCTCACTCCTTCCTCACGACTGTTTGGATCTTAAGAGTTAAAGTACTGCTCCACCATTGTTTTTAGGATTTTGTTCTGAGATGCTGACATCCATTCTGCAAGTTTTGCTGCTGGCTCTTTTGATGTTCATGTGTGTAGTCATTGTTGTCCACATCACAGGTCCTGCATGGCCAACGGGGATTTTAAAACACCATCAGTTGAAATATGCATTCTGATTTCAAAGATGTTAAAATGTGAACACATGTGCACCTTAGAAATGATGAAACATTTTATAGTTTATTTACATAAAGATATAAAAGTTATTTTTATGCTTTATTCTGCTTTCTCTTTGACATACCTTTTTTTTCTGGAGTATTTTTACCTCCTTTCCTGTCTTCTGTTGGATCAAGTTTTCTTTTTTTTTTAATTAAAAAAATTTTTTTTATTGGAGTATAGTTGCTTTACAATGTTGTGTTAGCTTCTGTTGTACAGCAAAGTGAATCAGCTATACGTATACATATATCCCCTCGTTTTTAGGTTTCCTTCCCATTTAGGTCACCATAGAGCATTGAGGAGAGTTCCTTATGCTATACAGTAGGTTCTCATTAGTTATCTATTTTATACATAGTAGTGTGTATATGTCAGTTCCAATCTCCCAATTCATCCCACCCCACCTTTTCCCCCTTGGTGTCCATACATTTGATCTCTACATCTACATCTCTATATCTGCTTTGCAGATAGGTTCATCTGTACCATTTTTCTAGATTCCACATATATGTGTTAATATACGATATTTGTTTTTCTGATTTGCTTCACTCTGTGTGACAGTCTCTAGTTCCATCCATGTCTGGAAGTTACACATTGTTTTTTTCTTTTAAGTAAACTTTACATTTTTAGCATTGATATTTGCCTTGGTAAAGTTAATCAATATCTCTATTCAGCTCTTTAATAATTCACTAAATTGATTGCTTTGTCTCTACTTCCTCCTCATTTAATGTGTTATAGTTCTCTAGTATTATAGTTCCAACTTGTTTTGAACTGGCCAAGTTGGTGGTGTTCATTACTAGTGTTGTGATTTTTATGATCAATACTCACTCAGATTTACACCTTGAAGAGTGTTCTTCCTTACCTTTGCTCTTTATATCTGCTTCTTCAAAATGTATTGCTTCTTCCTCGTGAATACAGTTGCCTTCTTCCTGAGATACATCTTTTAGTTTGAAAATGTCTGTATTCTGCCTTCACTCTTAAATGATAGCTTAAATAGCTTAAATTCTGCCTTCGCTCTTAAATGATAGCTTAAATAGCTTAAATTCTGCCTTCGCTCTTAAATGTAGAATTTTGGGGGAGAGGGATATGTGATTTCTAGCACCAGGTGTGTAGTGTAAATGGGGTTCTAATCCCTCCCACGCCCTCAGTTTGCAAAACAAGCTCATTATTGCTGTCTCCTGTTCAGGTCAGCAGGCAGGGCTTTCTCAGTCCCTTTCACTGAGATGGAAGCCTTTCCATGGCTCTGGCTTAATTCCACATGTCAGTCCCACTAGACACATGGAGTCAACCCACTTCCTGGCCTTCTAGCCTGCTCACCCCTCCAGTTTTCAGGCCCCTCTTTACTGTTTGCTGTTGGGAATTTCTCTTTCTATCTTCTGAGTTCAGGTCTGCATTACATTTTTATCTTGCATTTCTAGGTGTACCGTGGCAGGAATGTTTTACATTGGCCCTATCTGACTTTCCATGGACCCTATGAGAATACTGCATTTTTCTTTATACAATGTATTTTTAAAATATTAAAAATAGTTAAGATTATATTAAAAGGAAATTCAAGTGTTCAGTTCAACTTCTGGTTCCATGGAACCTTGGCTTTCTACAAAATATGGTCTTTTAATGACTGCCGTATTGTATGATTTTGAAATCCATGGTTAAGTGACTGTTTGGGCATGAGATCCCAGACCTGGAGTGGAGAAAACAGACTTCAGGCAGGACGTCGCCCCTTAAGGTTTACCAGCCTACGGCAGACACACACCTGAGGTATCAGAAATTTGCTCCCCAGGCAGGCTCTGAGTTGTCACTCTCAGCGCAGCCAATGCACTTCTCCAGGCTATGATTTGTAGCTTCTGAGAGGCTAGATTAGAAAAAAAGTGGTCTAAAGGACAGAGCAGTTAATTATTAGGCAGAAAAAGAAATCTTTTTGTATGCTTATTAGCTAGTTGACTTTCTTTTTCTTTCATGTAAAAGGAAATGACCTCCTTATTTTTCTATGATGTGATATCAAGGAAATGAAAACTCTCCTAGCCCACTGGAGGAGTATGAAATGGTGTAGCCAACTGGATACCATCTCTTTCAGTCAGTTAGCTTTTGGTGTGTAACAAACAGTGGCAAAACTTAGTGCTTTAGAAACAACACACATGCTCCGCGTGAGCTCTCATCCTCCATGAGGCTTGCCCAGGCTTCTTCCAACAGTGATGTCCGCCTTCCAAATAGCAACAGAAAAAAAGGGAAGCTCACTGCACAAGCCCTTGTCAAGGCCCTGCTTGCATTATGTTGGTTAAAGTCCCGTGGCCCAAAGCAAATCGTATGATTTGCTTTGAGGAGATGAAAGTCACATTGCAAAAGAGCATACGTGTAGGGATGGAGATAACCTTTAGGCCATTGTTGTAAACTGCCATTCTATAAAATAAATACACTCTTTTTGGTGTCTATATGTTAGACATCTACAAGGGTGTTTATCTCACTGTCTCTTTGTATGATAGAAAAACACTGGGAACTACTGAAATGCACATTGGCCGGGGAGTGATAACAAAAGCATCTGTGCTATTGAATACCATAACGCAGTTGAAGAGCATGTGATAGATTCGGGAGTACTGTCCTAAAAAGACATATCTTTAAATGAAAAAAGCCAGTGGCTGAACCATACAGACCTCACACCTCCCACCATACGCAAAAACTAAATTCCTGCAGATACATTATGTCACGTCATGCATGCGCATGACAAAATGTCAAGAAGTATACCCTCTAGATGGAGAATAGCAGTTACTGCTATGGAGGGAGTGAGCTTGAGTGGTGGTCGGGGGGATTTTATTTATTTTGGAGGGGTATCACTTGAATTTTTTACCAAATGAATGCCTTCACATGCTGCTTATTTAACAATGAATAAAATTTGAATTTGAACCTAAAGAAAGGAATAACATTATGATTCTCACCAGCTGGACTTACAGTCTCATCATTCAAGCAACCGTGGACATGGCGGTGCTCCTGGGCCCTGAGACTCTCTTCTCCTTTCCTCCTTCTCTCAGTCATACTTGCTGCTTGGTGGGAGTGTTTCAAACTTAGTAAACCAGATACAAGTCAGGGCAAGATTCTGGAACTTACCCTCTTCAAAATACACCATTCAGCCTAGTCATCATGGTGCCCAAAGTGACAGCCAGCATAACTCCTATTGTGTAGTTTTGGGGTCCTGGCTTCAAATGCCAGGCAAAATGTTATAGTATCATTTTTTCCTAAATGATTTTCAACATCATCTGAAATAAGTTGATCACTAATTTTTTGTGAAACATTAGTGTCTAGTGAATTATAATTTTGAGGCTGACACAAGCAGAGATTTAATTGTTGACATATCCTGTTCATTCCAGTCAAAACCTTTATCTTCTAGAATTTCTGATGTTTCCACAGCGTAGTGTATAGTTAGTCCACTGTCCGCAGGGACTGACTATTTATTATTCTCTGTCTACACCACCCCTTTGGGGTTCTGTGGGAAACGAGTAATGCCAGACAAAATACCAAAGTTATCTCTTTGGCATGCCCATATAACTTACACAACGCGGGGCGAGGGGTGCTCCATCTTACTGACCAGTTAGAATAGAAACAAATAGAAAATAAGAGTAAAAACTCGTAACAGTTATAACTATTATTTTCAGAAACCACTGCATGTTGGTGACGATAATTATGTAGTATTTTTTAAATTGATTCTTTGTATCTGTGCCTAATGATATGTTTATGTTATTGACTTATTATCTTGAAGAGAAAATTTAAAACTACTGTGACAAAACAAAGTTTTTAAGAAAATCCGTGTCAACTTTCAGGTTTTAAACTTCTGTGCTCCTTTCCTGTCCTATTCTTTTTCTTGTGTCTAGGTATGTACCGTTTTACTGTAGAACTCACACACACACACACACACACACACACACACACACACACACACACTCCATTATTTACTAGAGCTCTGGAGAAGAGCTGTTTCCCATAAGGTTAAAGCAGGTGTGCCCTCCTCATTGACAATTATGACTCATGTCATTATTCTACATTTGGAGGGACTGTCTAATCTCTGAGGAAATGTTAACCTCTTAGAGTTTTTGGTTTGACATCACAGAACCAATGATACTAATTGGGTACGGACACACCTATGAATTATGAGACGTAGCATGTAGGTGATTTCCATAAATCTTCTAGAGTGAGGGGTGTGTGTGGGGTTCCTATTTCTATGATAACTCTTAGAGCATCATGTGTCATTTGTAAGTACTGGAGTTCTTATTTGGTGAAATAATATTGCAGCCAATGCCGTTGGTATTTTGCTGTCAATATTTTAAAATTTCTTCCACAGTAGATAAAATAATTGGTTAAAAATCAGAAAACTGTTAAAACATTTCACAAATTATAAGATGACTATTATTTATTGGCAGCAACAGAAAGCAAAGCAACTGGTCTGACAAAGAACATTCTGGACAAGCAAAGTCAGGAAAGTGTAATTGGTCAAAATGTTTCTTGTATGTCAATGAAATACTAATATATACATGAAACTTTCCTTATTAATAAATTCATTTATTGTTAAATATTTGGATGTTATAGTGAGAGTTCTGTAAATATTTAACTCTGAAGTCTACTCAATTTGCCTAAAAGTGAATGAGATTATTTTATAGCCACATTTTTAGTCCAAATAAATGAATGCAGTTTAATGTTTATGTCAACTCCACCACTAAAAGTTTCAGTTAATACTGACATGTTAGTTTCTGGGAGGGTGTTTATTCTGAAGGTCCAAATTTTCATTCAGCAAAGGTGATCCATCTGGTAGAGTTTGGTTGACACTGGTTTCATATTTAAAGTGTATTTCATCCAATAATATGACATTAAAAGAGTATAGGGTTGTGCATGTAGGAAATACTGGTTCTGAGGTTCTTCTCCGAACTCCGTTCATTATCTTATAGACTGTATTACTGACACACAGCTATCTGTGTGTGATAACTTCCAGCTCTGGAATTCCCCCTCACTTCTGTTTGCCTCCTCCTGGGTTTATTTACATGTGGGCATTGCTGCTAATTAGCTTTGGGAGGGAGGAGGGAGATTTCTATACATCCTCTTGGTGTGGCCCCATGAAGAGATGGTCCTCATACCTGGAAGAGCTTCAGCTTTCACTCATTACCTTCAGTAAACACAGCCTGTCCCTTTAGTGACCAACTGCTGCTTTCACATCTTCTAGTGAAGAGCTGAGCAATTTGCCAAATTAATTTTCTCCCCTTCAAGGTAGTTCTTGGTGGGTAATGCCTATGTATATACCCTCTTAACTGGATGACTTCTTAAAAGTATGCTTTACAAGATGGAAAAGTTAACGATGAAAAAGGGCCATCTTTCCTGCCCCTTCATGACTGCTTTTTATAGTTTATTGAAAATTGAGTTCTTGGGGTTACATTGTGGGAATGTTTTCTGAGACCTTTGGCCAGTTTTGAATTCACTGAAAGGCAGATATATTGACTTGTTTACACTTGAGTGTTTTTGTCTGGTCACCTGACTGTAAGGAGGAAGACATTAGGTTCTGAAAACATTCTTTCTAGGCGTTTCCAGAGAGAACAGTCCTGCCACCATGTTCTCACTCACAGTGTTTGGGTTCCTTTCTGTCTAGACAGGGTTCTCATGGTTGTAACATCTAGGGGTTCCTATTTAATTCTCCCCTCCCACCCCGCCCCGGCAAAAGCTGTGATGAATTTTCGCTAAGTCAGCACTGACTGGATGAGATTCTGTGTCTGCATGAGCTTCCTGGGAAGGTTAACACACACTGGCTCTTGAAATCTCTTTAGGGCAGTCACAGGAATTTTACTCAGATTTCCTTCCACATACAACATCAATAAATATGGAAATGAAGGCTGCAAATCTCACTTCTGATGAAACAATATGCTGCCTAAATTCAGTTAATTGTAAGGTACTTAGTGTTGAAAGACAAAGATATGCTAATCTTATTAAAATATGCCTGGTTAAATTTAGCTATAAATTCCATTCAGGGTCTCCTGCTTTATACATTGTTCCAAGTCAGAATGTCTGGAAAGAAACCACCCACTATGCAGGATACAGAATTAGTAATTTGGAAAGGTGAAAAGTTTAATTATGAGTCTATCTGCTGGGGAAAAAGGGAAACAAGGCTGAAATCTTAAAAAAATTTTTTTGTTTGTTTAGATTAAACCAACTGAAGGGCACTCTCACATTGTTTACATTTATATTACTCTGACAGTCAGAAAAGCTTTTAACATTTTTTCTGTTTCATTTGAATTGAAGTTGTTTTTAATATATACAAATGAGGGAAAGAGCCTTAACTAGAGTTCAACACTGTTTAGACAGACTTGATCAATTTTTAATTTTCCAGATAATTAAAGAGTAGAGCATATTGAATTGTGGCTAAAGGCTTGGCCACGGATTTAGAGACCAAGGATTTCAATCCTGACTTCTTTGCTCATCGTGTAACTTTGTAGGCATTACGGAGCCTCTCAATAGCCCAGTTTCTTTGTATGTAACCCGGGGTAAAATAAGTTAATAGCAAGTTTCCTCGCTATCAGAAAGAAGAGTGTTCCCATGAAAGCTTTTCGTAAGCTGAAATGGCATAAATTGAGAAGCAATTACCTCAGGACACATCTTGCTAACAAATGCACAAAACAAATGGAGATCAGGCACAGATGCTCACAGACCCAGTTCAGAGCTCTGGCGGCTTAATGCTGAATGTGATTCCCTGGAAGGAGCTTGGCGGTGCTGCCCTTAGCACCTCTGTAACAGCCCGCTGCAAAACACGTGCTGAACAGTATTTTTACTTTTTGCTTTTTTCCCTAAAAGTAAAAATCCTCCTAGAATTTCTTTCAGTTATCAAAAACCAGTGCTAGTGAGGTTTTTTTTTAATAAAAGCAAAGTGGCATAAAGTGAACTTCCGAAATGCAAGGGATACCTGTATTTAAAAAGGGCTTTTAATTTATTCTTGTAAAAGAAATATACACTCATATATAGAGTATAAATATAGAGTATTTACAAACATTCACATATAACATTTATAAAATTTGGATAAACACAAATATATATTTACACAAACACAGACACACAGACACACACACACACACACACACACACACACACGCATGCACCACTACCATCCATAATCCAACCACCATAATCAGATATAACCTCTATTCCATTTTGGCTATATTCCAGCCTCTTAGCCGTTCATCCTATGCATGAATTAACAAATATTAGATTTTTTATAACCTATTTTTTATAAGCTTCTGTATCCAAGTGCTATGTAATTACTACGTTTGAGCATGTTCTGAAAGCAGTATATTTTTACTTCCTCCCCCTACATTTTATGTTTTTGATGTCATATTTTACAACTCTTTATTTTGTGCATCCCTTAACTAATTATTGTATACATAGATGATTTTATTACTTTTGTCTTTTAACCTTCATACTGACTAGAGAGATGGTTGATCTGCTACCTTTACTGTATGTTTGCCTTTAGCAGTGAGATTTTTCTTACATACGTTTTATATTTATATTTATGGCTTTTTCTGTTTAAAGAAGTCCCTTTAACATTTCTTGTAGGGTCAGTTTAATGGTGTTGAACTCCTTTACCTTTTGCTTGTCTGGGAACTCTTCGTCTCTCCTTCAATCCTGAATGATGATCTGGGCAGATAGAATATTCTTGATCGTAAGTTTTTTCCTTTCAGCCCTTTGAATGGCACAATGGTGCCTTTCCTTTTTGATCTGTAAAGTCTGCTAATAGTCTTCTGACGTCTCCACGTTACTTTGAAGTCTCTCTCTTTATCTTTGACTTTTGACAGTTTAATTATAATGTGTCTTGGTGTGGGTCTTTAGGACTCATCTTGTTTGGGACTCTCTGTGCTTCCTGGACCTGTGTATCTCATTCATTGCATTGGGGAAGTTTTCAGCCAATATTTCCTTGTGTACATTTCTACCGTTTTCTCTCTCTCCTCTGGGACCCGTAAAATGAAAATGTCAATATGTCTGATGTTGTTTCAGATGTCCTTTAAACTATCCTCATATTTTTCCATTTGCTGTTCTGACCAGGTGATTTCCACTAATCTGTCTTTCAGATCACTGATTTGTTCTTATGCATCATCTCGTCTGCTCTTTGTTCCCTCTAGTGTATTTTTCATTTCAGTTTTTGTATTCTTCCACTCTGACCTGTTCTTTCTTATATTTTCTGTGTCTCTACTGAAGTTTTTTTTTTTTTACATCTTTATTGGAGTATAATTGCTTTACAATGGTGTGTTAGCTTCTGCTTCACAACAAAGCAAATCAGTTATACATATACATATGTTCCCATATCTCTTCCCTCTTGCGTCTCTCTCCCTCCCACCCTCCCTATCCCACCCCTCCAGGCGGTCACAAAGCACCGAGTTGATCTCCCTGTGCTATGTGGCTGCTTCCCACTAGCTATCTACCTTACGTTTGGTAGTGTATATATGTCCATGCCTCTCTCTCGCTTTGTCACAGCTTACCCTTCCCACTCCCCATATCCTCAAGTCCATTCTCTAGTAGGTCTGTGTCTTTATTCCTGTCTTACCCCTAGGTTCTTCATGACATTTTTTTTCTCTTAAATTCCATATATATGTGTTAGCATACAGTATTTGTCTTTCTCTTTCTGACTTACTTCACTCTGTATGACAGACTCTAGGTCTATCCACCTCAATACAAATAGCTCAATTTCGTTTCTTTTTATGGCTGAGTAATATTCCATTGTATATATGTGCCACATCTTCTTTATCCATTCAGCTGATGATGGACACTTAGGTTGTTTCCATCTCTGGGCTATTGTAAATAGAGCTGCAATGAACATTTTGGTACATGACTCTTTTTGAATTATGGTTTTCTCAGGGTATATGCCCAGTAGTGGGATTGCTGGGTCATATGGTAGTTCTATTTTTAGTTTTTTAAGGAACCTCCATACTGTTCTCCATAGTGGCTGTACCAATTCACATTCCCACCAGCACTGCAAGAGTGTTCCCTTTTCTCCACACCCTCTCCAGCATTTATTGTTTCTAGATTTTTTGATGATGGCCATTCTGACTGGTGTGAGATGATATCTCATTGTAGTTTTGATTTGCATTTCTCTAATGATTAATGATGTTGAGCATTCTTTCATGTGTTTGTTGGCAGTCTGTATATCTTCTTTGGAGAAATGTCTATTTAGGTCTTCTGCCCATTTTTGGATTGGGTTGTTTGTTTTTTTGTTATTGAGCTGCATGAGCTGTTTATAAATTTTGGAGATTAATCCTTTGTCAGTTGCTTCATTTGCAAATATTTTCTCCCATTCTGAGGGTAGTCTTTTCATCTTGTTTATGGTTTCCTTTGCTGTGCAAAAGCTTTTAAGTTTCATTAGGTCCCATTTCTTTATTTTTGTTTTTATTTCCATTTCTCTAGGAAGTGGGTCAAAAAGGATCTTGCTGTGATTTATGTCATAGAGTGTTCTGCCTATGTTTTCCTCTAAGAGTTTGATAGTTTCTGGCCTTACATTTAGGTCTTTAATCCATTTTGAGCTTATTTTTGTGTATGGTGTTAGGGAGTGATCTAATCTCATACTTTTACATGTACCTGTCCAGTTTTCCCAGCACCACTTATTGAAGAGGCTGTCCTTTCTCCACTGTACATTCCTGCCTCCTTTATCAAAGATAAGGTGACCATATTGTGTGGGTTTATCTCTGGGCTTTCTATCCTGTTCCATTGATCTATGTTTCTGTTTTTGTGCCAGTACCATACTGTCTTGATTACTGTAGCTTTGTAGTATAGTCTGAAGTCAGAGAGCATGATTCCTCCAGCTCCGTTTTTCATTCTCAAGATTGCTTTGGCTATTCGGGGTCTTTGGTGTTTCCATACAAACTGTGAAATTTTTTGTTCTAGTTCTGTGAAAAATGCCAGTGGTAGTTTGAAAGGGATTGCATTGAATCTGTAGATTGCTTTGGGTAGTAGAGTCATTTTCACAATGTTGATTCTTCCAATCCAAGAACATGGTATATCTCTCCATCTATTTGTATCATCTTTAATTTCTTTCATCAGTGTTTCATAATTTTCTGCATACAGGTCTTTTGTCTCCTTAGGTAGGTTTATTCCTAGATATTTTATTCTTTTTGTTGCAATGGTAAATGAGAGTGTTTTCTTGATTTCACTTTCAGATTTTTCATTGTTAGTGTATAGGAATGCCAGAGATTTCTGTGCATTAATTTTGTATCCTTCTACTTTACCAAAATCATTGATGAGCTCTAGTAATTTTCTGGTAGCATCTTTAGGATTCTCTATGTATAGTATCATGTCATCTGCAAAGAGTGACAGTTTTACTTCTTCTTTCTGATTTGGATTCCTTTTATTTCCTTTTCTTCTCTGATTGCTGTGGCTAAAACTTCCAAAACTATGTTGAATAAGAGTGGTAAGAGTGGGCAACCTTGTCTTGTTCCTGATCTTAGTGGAAATGCTTTCAGTTTTTCATCATTGAGCACGATGTTGGCTGTGGGTTTGTCATATATGGCCTTTATTATGTTGAGGAAAGTTCCCTCTATGCCTACTTTCTGGAGGGTTTTTATCATAAATGGGTGTTGAATTTTGTCAAAAGCTTTCTCTGCATCTATTGAGATGATCGTATGGTTTTTCTCCTTCAATTTGTTAATATGGTGTATCACGTTGATTGATTTGCGTATATTGAAGAATCCTTGCATTCCTGGAATAAACCCCACTTGATCATGGTATATGATCTTTTTCATGTGCTGTTGGATTCTGTTTGCTAGTATTTTGTTGAGGATTTTTGCATCTATTTTCATTAGTGATATTGGTCTGTAGTTTTCTTTCTTTGTTACATCATTGTCTGGTTTTGGTATCAAGGTGATGGTGTCCTCATAGAATGAGTTTGGGAGTGGTCCTCCCTCTGCTATATTTTGGAAGAGTTTGAGAAGGATAGGTGTTAGCTCTTCTCTAAATGTTTGATAGAATTCGCCTGTGAAGCCATCTGGTCCTGGGCTTTTGTTTGTTGGAAGATTTTTAATCACAGTTTCAATTTCAGTGCTTGTGATTGGTCTGTTCATATTTTCTATTTCTTCCTGATTCAGTCTTGGCAGGTTGTGCATTTCTAAGAAGTTGTCCATTTCTTCCAGGTTGTCCATTTTATTGGCATAGAGTTGCTTGTAGTAATCTCTCATGATCTTTTGTATTTCTGCAGTGTCAGTTGTTACTTCTCCTTTTTCATTTCTAATTCTATTGATTTGAGTCTTCTCCCTTTTTTTCTTGATGAGTCTGGCTAATGGTTTATCAATTTTGTTTATCTTCTCAAAGAACCAGCTTTTAGTTTTCTTGATCTTTGCTATTGTTTCCTTCATTTCTTTTTCATTTGTTTCTGATCTGATCTTTATGATTTCTTTCCTTCTGCTAACTTTGGGGTTTTTTTGCTCTTCTTTCTCTAATTGCTTTAGGTGCAAGGTTAGGTTGTTTATTCGAGATGTTTCCTGTTTCTTAAGGTAGGATTTTATTGCTATAAACTTCCCTCTTAGACCTGCTTTTGCTCATTCCATAGGTTTTGGGTTGTCATGTCTCCACTGTCATTTGTTTCTAGGTATTTTTTGATTCCCTCTTTGATTTCTTCAGTGATCACTTCGTTATTAAGTAGTGTATTGTTTAGCCTCCATGTGTCTGTATTTTTTACAGATCTTCTCCTGTAATTGATATCTAGTCTCATAGCGTTGTGGTCGGAAAAGATACTTGATACGATTTCAATTTTCTTAAATTTACCAAGGCTTGATTTGTGCCCCAAGATATGATCTATCCTGGAGAATGTTCCATGAGCACTTGAGAAAAATGTGCATTCTGTTGTTTTTGGATGGAATGTCCTATAAATATCAATTAAGTCCATCTTTTTTAATGTATCATTTAAAGCTTGTGTTTCCTTATTTATTTTCATTTTGGATGATCTGTCCATTGGTGAAAGTGGGGTGTTAAAGTCTCCTACTATGAATGTGTTACTGTGGATCTCCTCTTTTATGGCTGTTAGTATTTGACTTATGTATTGAGGTGCTCCTACATTGGGTGCATAAATATTTACAATTGTTATGTCTTCTTCTTGGATCAATCCCTTGATCATTATGTAGTGTCCTTCTTTGTGTCTTCTAATAGTCTTTATTTTAAAGTCTATTTTGTCTGATATGATAATTGCTACTCCAGCTTTCTTTTGGTTTCCATTTGCATGGAATATCTTTTTCCATCCCCTTACTTTCAGTCTGTATGTGTCTCTAGGTCTGAAGTGGGTCTCTTGTAGACAGGATATATATGGGTCTTGTTTTTGTATCCATTCAGCCAATCTGTGTCTTTGGTGGGAGCATTTAGTCCATTTACGTTTAAGGTAATTATCGATATGTATGTTCCTATTCCCATTTTCTTAATTGTTTTGGGTTCATTATTGTAGGTCTTTTCCTTCTCTTGTGTTTCTTGCCTAGAGAAGTTCCTTTAGTATTTGTTGTTAAGCTGGTTTGGTGGTGCTGAACTCTCTCAGCTTTTGCTTGTCTGTGAAGGTTTTAATTTCTCCATCAAATCTGAATGAGATCCTTGCTGGGTAGAGTAATCTTGGTTGCAGATTTTTCTCCTTCATCACTTTAAATATGTCCTGCCACTTCCTTCTGGCTTGCAGAGTTTCTGCTGAGAGATCAGCTGTTAACCTAATGGGGATTCCCTTGTGTGTTATTTGTTGTTTTTCCCTTGCTGCTTTTAATATGTTTTCTTTGTATTTAATTTTTGACAGTTTGATTAATATGTGTCTTGGGGTATTTCTCCTTGGGTTTATCCTGTATGGGACTCTCTGTGCTTCCTGGACTTGATTAACTATTTCCTTTCCCATATTAGGGACGTTTTCAAGTATAATCTCTCCAAATATTTTCTCAGTCCCTTTGTTTTTTTCTTCTTCTTCTGGAACCCCTATAATTCGAATGTTGGTGTGTTTCATGTTGTTCCAGAGGTCTCTGAGACTGTCCTCAGTTGTTTTCATTCTTTTTTCTTTATTCTGCTCTGCAGTAGTTATTTCCACTATTTTATCTTCCAGGTCACTTATCCATTCTTCTGCCTCAATTATTCTGCTATTGATCCCATCTAGAGTATTTTTAATTTCATTTATTGTGTTGTTCATCGTTGCTGTTTAATCTTTAGTTCTTCCAAGTCCTTGTTAAATGTTTCTTGCATTTTGTCTATTCTATTTCCAAGATTTTGGATCGTCTTTACTATCATTATTCTGAATTCTTTTTCAGGTAGACTGCCTATTTCCTCTTCATTTGTTAAGTCTGGTGGGTTTTTATCTTGCTCCTTCAACTGCTGTGTGTTTTTCTGTCTTCTCATTTTGCTTATCTTACTGTGTTTGGGGTCTCCTTTTTGCAGGCTGCAGGTTCGTAGTTCCCATT
This sequence comes from Orcinus orca, assembly GCF_937001465.1. NCBI lineage: Eukaryota > Metazoa > Chordata > Mammalia > Artiodactyla > Delphinidae > Orcinus > Orcinus orca. Next base: position 9,981,375 of record NC_064560.1, on the reverse strand, counting down.
GTTTTTGGTGTCTGTCCCCAGTGTCTAAGGTTGGTTCAGTGGGTTGTGTAGGCTTCCTGGTGGAGGGGACTAGTGCCTGTGTTCTGGTGGATGAGGCTGGATCTTGTCTTTCTGGTGGACAAGTCCACGCCTGTTGGTGTGTTTTGGGGTGTCTGTGGACTTATTATGATTTTAGGCAGCCTCTCTGCCTATAGGTGGGATTGTGTTCCTGTCTTGCTAGTTGTGTGGCATAGGTTGTCCAGCACTGTAGCTTGCTGGTCGTTGAGTGAAGTTGGCTGCTGGTGTTGAGATGGAGACCTCTGGGAGATTTTCGCCGTTTGATATTATGTGGAGCTGGGAGGTCTCTTGTGGACCAGTGTCCTGAAGTTGGATCTCCCACCTCAGAGGCACAGCACTGACTCCTGGCTGCAGCACCAAGAGCCTTTCATCCACACGGCTCAGAATAAAAGGAAGAAAAAGTAGAAAGAAAGAATTAGTAGAAGTAGAAAGAAAGAAAGAAAGAAAGGAGGGAGGGAGGGAGGGAGGGAGAGAGGGAGGGAGGGAGGGAGGAAGGAAGGAGGGGAGGAAGGAAGAAAAAAAGAAGGAAAGAAGATAAAGTAAAATAAAATAAAGTAAGATAAAATAAAATAAAGTTATTAAAATAAAAAGTAATTATTAAGAAAAAAAATTTTTTTAAAAAACACACACAAAAAACGGACGGATAGAACCCTCGGACAAATGGTGGAAGCAAAGCTATACAGACAAAAATCTCACACAGAAGCATACACATACACACTCACAAAAAGAGGAAAAGGGGAAAAAAATCATAAATCTTGCTCTTAAAGTCCACCTCCTCAATTTGGGATGATTCGTTTTCTATTCATGTATTCCACAGATGCAGGTACATCAAGTTGTTTGTGAAGCTTTAACCCTCTGCTTCTGAGGCTGCTTGGAGAGATTTCCCTTTCTCTTCTTTGTTCTCACATCTCCCGGGGCTCAGCTTTGGATTTGGACCCGCCCTTGCGTGTAAGTCGCCGGAGGGCGTCTGTTCTTCGCTCAGACAGGACAGGGTTAAAGGAGCAGCTGCTTCGGGGACTCTGGCTCACTCAGGCCGGGTGGGGGCGGGGGGGGAGGGAGGAGCACGGAGGCGGGGCGGGCCTGCGGCGGCAGAGGCCGGCGTGACGTTGCAGCAGCCTGAAGCGCGCCGTGCGTTCTTCCGGGTGAGTCGTCCCTGGATCCCGGGACCCTGGCAGTGGAGGGCTGCGCAGGCTCCCCGGAAGCGGGGGGGGGGGGGGGGGGGGGGGGGGGGGGTTGCAGATAGTGACCTGTGCTCGCACACAGGCTTCTTGGTGGCGGCAGCAGCAGCCTTAGCGTCTCATACCCCATCTCTGGGGTCCGCGCTGTTAGCCGCGGCTCGCGCCCGTCTCTGGAGCTCCTTTAAGCAGCGCTCTTAATCCCCTCTCCTCGCGCACCAGGAAACAAAGAGGGAAGAAAAAGTCTCTTGCCTCTTCGGCAGCTCCAGACTTTTCCCCGGACTCCCTCCCGGCCAGCCGTGGCGCACTAGCCCCTTCAGGCTGTGTTCACGCCGCCAACCCCAGTCCTCTCCCTGCGATCCGACCGAAGCCCGAGCCTCAGCTCGCAGCCCCGCCCGCCCCGGCGGGAGAGCAGACAAGCCTCTCGGGCTGGTGAGTGCCGGTCGGCCCTGATCCTCTGTGAGGGAATCTCTCCGCTTTGCCCTCCGCACCCCTGTTGCTGCGCTCTCCTCCACGGCTCCGAAGCTTCCCCCGTCCGCCACCCGCAGTCTCCGCCCGCGAAGGGGCTTCCTACTGTGTGGAAACTGTTCTACCTTCACGGCTCCCTCCCGCTGGTGCAGGTACCGTCCCTATTCTTTTGTCTCTGTTTTTTCTTTTTTCTTTTGCCCTACCCAGGTACGTGGGGACTTTCTTGCCTTTTGGGAGGTCTGAGGTCTTCTGCCAGCGTTCAGTAGGTGTTCTGTAGGAGTTGTTCCACGTGTAGATGTATTTCTGGTGTATCTGTGGGGAGGAAGGTGATCTCCGCGTCTTACTCTTCCGCCATCTTGCCGGAAGCCCTCTACCGAAGTTTTTACTGTGTTCCTCCATTCTTCTCCTGAGTTTGGTGAGCATCTGTATGACCATTATTTTGGACTCTTTATCTGGAAGATTGCTTATCTCCATTTTGTTTAGTTCTTTTTCTGAGGTTTTTTTTGTTCTTTTGTTTGGAACATATTCCTTTGTCTCATTTTGTCAAATTTTCTGTGTTTGTTTCTATGTATTAGGTAGGTCAGCTACATCTCCTGTCTTGAAGAAGTGGCCCAAGGTGTCCTGTGGGGCTCAGTTGTGCAGTTCTCCTTGGTCACCAGAGCCTGGTGCTACAGGCGTGTACCCTGGGTGGGCTGTATGTACCCTTCTGTTGTGGTTGGGCTGTGATTACTGTAGGCATCCTAACGTGTGGGGCTAGCCCTGGCTCAAGTGCCTGCAAAGTTTGGCAGTGACTGTTGTGGGTACCCTTATGTATGGGGCTGGCCCCTGTGGTGGGAGCTGCTTTGGGGGGATGCTGGCCTTGTCTGAGGACACCCACAGGTTGTTGGGCAGGGGGCCACTTTAGAGGGGCTCCAGCACCAGCCAAGGGCACCCACTGGGTCTAGTGGGGCAGGGGACCACTTTGGTGAGACTTAGGTGCCAGCTGAAGGCACCCACCAGGTCTTGGGGCAGGAGGCCACTTTGGAGGAGTACAGGCTGGGGTGGGTTCGTAGGTAAATGTGGGGTGGAGTGAACAGTGCCAGTAGGGTAGATGGGAGTCAGAAATGGCGCCCCTCAGTGACAGGCAAGGTAAGTAGAAGGTGAGCAACCCCCCCCCAAAAAAAAACCTGGCACCCATCAGCACCTCTGTACCCTCAACAAGTCCCTGCCTCTTGGTCACACACCCTAAAATTAGTCAATGACTCTCCTTATGTATGATCCAGGCATTTTTCAAACTGCTGCCTTTGTGCTGGGGCTCAGAGTGAGGGAGTTTTTGCACACACCGTTTAAAAGCAAAATTTCCGTTTCCTCCAGCTCTCCCCTCTGGCCCTTCAGGATGTAAGCCCCCTGCTGGTTTTCAAAGCCAGACATTATGGGGGCTCATCTTCCCGGTGCAGGTCTCCTGGGCTGAGGAGCCGGATGCGGTGTTTGGACCCATTGCTCCTTAGGGAGGATGCATGAGGCTGTGGTATCCCTCCCACCCGTGAGTCACTGCGCTGGAGAATGCTTCTGACCAGACCACATCTCCACCCTTCGTACCCTTCTCAATGTGCCTTTTTCTTTTTATCCTTAGCTGTGGAAAATCCTTTCGGCTAATCTTCCGGTCATTCTCAGAGATGGTTACTCTCTATGCAGCTGTAGTTTTGGTGTGTCCGTAGGAAGAGGCGAGGCGCAGTCAGTTTTGTGCAGGTGTAATCTGATGGTGGAATCACCTCAGCCCATGACTTACTCCAGTCTGTAGTCTTGGAGCTTCCTGAGTGGGTACCCAACCTTGGGACCTGTCTCACACTCAGGCATAAGCAACCAGGGAGTGTGTGTGTGTGTGTGTGTGTGTGTGTGTGTGTGTGTGTGTGTGTGTGGAGGGGGGAGGAATTAATGGGGAGTGTCACCTGAGGGGCCACCCTTGACCAACAGGGGCAAAAGCCACTGAATAAATGTTTCCCTTTACCTCCCCCAGGCAGACAGTTCTGACACGCATCTCAATAAGGCTCCTCAGAAGGTTCTGGCAGAATCCAGCACAGTTGCTTGCAGCAGTGGCCAATTCAATTACACATCCCTCCAGCTGCCGTCCTTCTGGCCCAATTTCATCCTCCCTAATCCTTCCCTTCTGTGCCCTGAGATCACCTTCCAATTAGACTACCTGCCCACCAGCCTTTGTCTCAGGCACTGCTCTCAGGGACCAGGCTGATGGGGGCTGCCACAGTTTCAGGTTTGAACTATAGGGAGATCTCACACTCATACGCTGGAAAACTGGAAACAATATGGAAAGGAATTTGGTTGTAGCGTTATTTCTCCCTTTTTGAAGACTTGGCATTCATGGATTTTTAATAATGCCTAAAGAAAATAAGAATTATTTTGCTAGCCTCTGAGAAAACACTTAAATGCTTTATAGATTTGGTGGCCCACAGGGATTCTGTTGTTGATGTCTTTACGTGGACTTACTAAATAATCGTGTATACTTGTGGCAAGTGACATTATTTTGTTTTTTTGGGTTTTTTAGTTACTTTAGGAAAGTCTTATGTTGACTGTATGGGTGGATTCTAGTTGAAATCTTTTGATTCAAGAGGGAATATTGATGAGTTTATTCAGAATTTCCAAAATGGTTAGGCATCTAGATAGAGCTACAGTCCTAAGGATTCATCCATCCAATCACCATAGTAAATTCTTACATGGCAGGCACTGTACCAGGTACTCAGGTTACAATAGAAGTAAGACATGGCACCCGCTCTCGGGTGCTGCCAGGTTGCAGAGAGACCTCCTTGTAATAAGCAAGTGTGTGAAGTCCAGCAGGTATTGTGCAGAATGGGGCATGATGCACCTGGGGGAGTGGCTGATTTCACTGGGGAGTCGAGAGTGGGAGGGGGAGTAACTCATGAAAGCATCCTAGAAAAGGTAACATTTGGGTCTCTTCTTTTTTTTTAATAATTTTTAAAATTGAAGTATAGTTGATTTATAAGGTTGGGTTAGTTTCTGGTGTACAGCAAAGTGATTCAGTTATACATATATATGTATGTATGTATTCTTTTCATATTCTTTTCCATTATAGTTTATTACAGGATATTGAATATAGTTCCCTGTGCTACAGAGTAGGACCTTGCTGTTTATCTATCTTATATACAAAGTTTGTATCTGCTAATCCCAGACTCCTAATTTATTCTTCCCCTACCCACTCATCTGGGTCTCTTCTTAAAGAGCAATCGATATTTCCAAGGATGGTAGGCAGTGGAGGGCAATCAGGATGAGCAACATTGTAAACAAAGCCCAGAAATGGGGCTGCCTTGATGACCAGGCACAATGTCAGAGAGATGGTGGACCATGATTTTATAGGCAGACCTCAGAGATATTTGGGGGTCACTTCCTGTCCACTGCAGTAAGGCGAACATCTCAATAAAGAGAGTCACACGGAATTTTTGGTTTCCTAGTGTATATAAAAGTTATGTTTACACTATACCGTGGTCTGTTAAGTGTGCAAGAGAATTATATCTAAAAAAACAATGTACTTACCTTAATTAAAGATACTTTATTGCTAAAAACTGCTATCCCTCACCTGTGGCTTCAATGAGTCCTAATCTTTTTGTTGGTGGAGGGTCTTGCCTGGTTGACGGGTGCTGACTGATCAGGGTGGTGGATGGTGAAGGCTAGGGGCCCGTGACCATTTCTTTAAAATAAGACATCATTGAAGATTGCTGCGTTGATTGATTCTTCCTTTCATGAATGGTTTCTCTGGAGCATGCAATGCTGCTTGATAGTATTTTACCCACAGTGGAACTTCTTTCAAAATCCTCTCAAAACCTGCCACTGCTTTATCACCTAAGTTTATGTCATATTCTAAATCCTTTGCTGTCATTTCAACCATCTTCACAGCATCTTCACCAGGAGTAGATTCCATCTCAAGAAACCACTTTCTTTGCTCATACATAAGAAGCAACTCCTCATTTGTTAAACTTTTATCATGAGATTGCAACAATCAGTCACATCTTCAGGCTCCACTTCTAATTCTAGTTCTCTTGCTGTTTCTATCACATCTGCGGTTACTTTTTCCGCGGAAGTTTTGAACCCCTCAAAGTCATCCATGAAGGTTGGAAACTTCTTCCAAACTCCTGTTAATGTTGCTATTTTGACCCTTTCCCATGAATCATGAATGTTCTTAATGGCATCTAGAATGGTAAATCCTTTCCAGAAGGTTTTCAATTTACTTTGCCCAGATCCATCAGAAGAATCAGTATCTCTGGAAGCTATAGTCTTATGAAATGTATTTTTTAAATAAAAGACTTGAAAGTAGAAATTACTCCTTGATCCATGGGCTACAGAATGAATGTTGTGTTAGCAGCTATGAAAACAACATTGATCTCATTGTACATCTCCATCAGAGCTCTTGGGTGACCAGGTACATTGTCAATGAACAATAATATTTTGAAAGGAATCTTTTTTTATGAGCAGTAGGTCTCAACAGTGGGCTAAAAATATTCAGTAAACCATGTTGTAAACTGACATGCTGTCATTCAAGCTTTGTTGTTCCATTTATACAGCACAGCAGAGTAGATTTAGCATAATTCTCAAGGGCCCTAGGAATTTTGGAATGGTAAATGAGCATTGGCTTCAATTTCAAATCACTTGCTGCATTAGTGCCCAACAACAGAGTCAGTCTGTCCTGTGAAACTTTGAAGCCAGGCATTGACTTCTCCTCTCTTAACTATCAAAGTCCTAGATGAAATCTTCTTCTAATAAAAGACTGTTTCATCCACATTGAAAATTTGTTGTGTAGTGTAGCCACCTTCATTTGGATGACAAAGTCTATGCATTAAGTATCTGAAATCACCCACATCCATTTGCTAATAAGCAGATATTAATAATCATTCTGAAGCGTGTTTTCAAATGGTACACATAATTTATTTTCTTTTAATTAATCTATTTGAGTAAAAGTAAAATTAACTGTGTGTTGAGTTTATTGCTGTAAATCCAGATGTTAATCAATAATCAATATATCCTTGTTTTAAAAGAATCTCAACCTTAATTTTTTAAAATTTTGTTTTCTCTCAAGCTATAATATTCACTATTCATCCAACACTTTATAATCTGTAACTTACTTCAGGATGCATATATGTAATACCTTTTTAGTAGTTTATCTCAAAATTAGGAGTAAATTATTATTATTTTTTAACATCTTTATTGGAGTATAATTGCTTTACAATGGTGTGTTAGTTTCTGCTTTATAACAAAGTGAATCAGTTATACATATCCATATGTTCCCATATCTCTTCCCTCTTGTGTCTCCCTCCCTCCCACCCTCCCTATCCCACCCCTCCAGGTGGTCACAAAGCACCGAGCTGATATCCCTGTGTTATGCGGCTGCTTCCCGCTAGCTAGCTACCTTACGTTTTGTAGTTTATCTATGTCCATGCCTCTCTCTCGCTCTGTCACAGCTCACCCTTCCCCCTCCCCATATCCTCAAGTCCGTTCTCCAGTAGGTCTGTGTCTTTATTCCTGTCTTACCCCTAGGTTCTTCATGACATTTTTTTCCCTTAAATTCCATATATATGTGTTAGCATACGGTACTTGTCTTTCTCCTTCTAGGAATAAATTATTGATTTCCACATATAAGGATGAGGGACTTCTAGGGAAAGATGGCACAGTAAAGTCTAATTACATGCTAAATTTTCATCAGTGCCAAGTGATGTGATTAAAAGATGGTGGGCAGGTAGGGAACTGTCAGAATGTTGCTTAGAGCAATTAAATAAGGAAATGCATTTAACCTTATGCCATTAAACTTCAGGGAAGGCAGAAGGGAAGAAACAAGTTACGGATGAGGATGACAGGGCACAAAACACTACCCTGCCTGACACAATATAAAATGGGTGGTAAAAGTTGTATAATTTCAGCCCTTCCCCAAAGAAGAAAAGACTGCATTTGACAGCAGATAGATAGTTTCAATAAAAATCTAAGAAATGACCTATGGAAAATTCCATATGTACCTCACTTAGACTTCATGAGAGTTACCAAAATATTTCATTGGGTTGCTATCTTTTAGAGCATTATACTGAGCAAGAGAACAAGGCTTATCAGAGTTGGATACAAATTCATTCTGGGCTGAAGTACTGAATGTTTGTGAGATTTCCTTGAAAAAATAAATAAATAAAGATAAACCTAGGTTCCCAGCAAGATTTCCAGTGAGCACAAAATAAATGCTTTTCTTTCTTCCAATTAAACAACATAAAAGAGGATAGAAAATAGTTCTCAAATTTTGCTTAAAAAGGAACGACAACCTAGATACAGATAAAATGGTAATGGATTAAGAGAGAATTAAAAGCCCTGGGCAGAATTTGCCACATGGAAAATGAGAAAAAAAAAAAAAAAGCCATGATACTCGGGCATGAACGGGAGAAAATTAAGGAGAAAGAAAGAAAAAATTAACGAACACTTATGTAAAAGACAGAAAAAAACCTCTTCAAAATAACAGAAGAATGTAGGCTCAAATATCTTGCAGTATTGAATTATGTAAAAAAAAAAATGATTCAATAAAACATGTGGTCATAGCGAGATATCTTAAAATTCAGAATAAAATTTCCGAGCTAATTTATGTAGTTTTTTGAGCTAGAGATATCAAGTGAGACTCAAAATATTATATAAAATTTAAAAGTTACATAGGATAAAATGGATGTTTTGAATTTCTTTATACGCAGCCACAGAATGTAGAGACTAATATTTTAATATGTTAGTACAACAGCCAACAAAAAATAAATTTGAAAGAATTCCTCTGTCATTCTCATGGATGCCCTAAAACATAGCAGTTGAGTAATAGTATCTAACTGGCAGTAGGAAAAAAATGTTTTAATTTAAATAGAAACTAGAATTTTTGTTATTATTATAGCTACTGTAAGAGCAAAAATGTAAAAATATTGTTTTATTTCTCTTCCTTCTCAAAATTTAGAGAATGATCATTTTCAAAGTGAGTTAACTCTTTATCCCCTGTGATTTCCTTAATCACTGGTATTCACTGTAGCAGAAACAGTTGTTTTAATTTTCTAACAGTAAAGTCATTACTATTTTCAGATACTCATGTGTAACTAAATGATGCAGATCTTTTATTATCAACCCTGTTAAAATCTTAGAGCAGGCATCACACTTCCAGACCCACAATACTTAGGGTGGGAAAAAGAAGATATAAGGGAAAGTAAATATTAAAAAGGAAACTGAAAAAGATTGATCAGAGATACAGGAAGAGAGCCAGAAGAGACAGCCAAAGGAGGAGAAAATGCCTAGAAAAGAGTGGTCAACAGGGTTAAATGCTGTTGAAAGGTTAGGATGATTCTGGAAAATATCAATTCAGTTTGACAGCATGCCATCAGTGATCATAGCCAGAGTAGGTTAACGGTGTGTGAGAAATATCACGTTGCTGTGGGTCGGACAGATAAGTTGCAGGAGATCAATGCATACATGCAGCTATCCCTTTGAAGAACTTGGCTCTAAGAAATGGTAAGAAAGGGTTATAGCAAGAAAGAGATGCTGAATCAGCTGTGCTTTTTAAAATTTATTTATTTTAAGATGGAAATATCTTCAGAATATTTACAATTGAAGGAATCAGTAGAGAGACAAGCATAGTAAGAATAAGGAAATAAACATGTTTAAAGAAAAAGACTGCTGTGGGTAGAGAGTGATTTGTTGGAATTTAAGATTTTAGAAATGATTCAGTTATGGGAGACTGAGATCAGAGTGTGAGCATAGGAGGAGGTTGCTGATAGAGATTTAGGAAATTTGAAGGGTGTTGGCTGGGTTTTCCACATGGATATCGAAGGACATTTTCACTGGATGTGTAATTATACGTTGACAATATTTTCTTTAAGTATATTAAAGACGTCATTTCATTGTCTTATATATTGTTTTTCTCTGAGTTTCAGCAATTTGATTATGAAGTGCCTATGTGCTTTTTGTTTTCTTCTTCTTTGGTTAAATACTGCTTGAGGTTTGCTAATCTTGGATCATGAATTTTGAAAAAAATTTGGAAAATATTTATTCTGTGCCATTATCTCACTTTTTCTGGGACTCCAATGACATGTGTTACAGAATTACCCCAGAGGTCTCTTACGCTCTGTTCAGCTTTTTCACTTTTTAATCTGTTTTGAGTATGTTCAATGGATCTGTCTTTGAGTTCACAGATCCTTTCTTATGCCATGTCAGTCTGCTGTAAGCTCATCCACTGAATTCTTCATCTCAGATATTACATCTTCAGTACAGAATTTTTATTTGATTGTTTTAAAACTTCTAATTCTGCAATGAAATTTCCTATCTGTTCACTCATTTTATCTGTATTTTTCTCTAAATTCTTGAACATTTATCATAATTATTTTCTAAAATCATTGGTGGCTAATTCCACCAGGAGGGTCAGTTGTGGGTCTGCCTCTATTGACATTTTCCTCTTGATTATTGGTCAATTTCCTGACTCTTCCCATGACTTTAATTTTTAAATGCTGGAAATTTTTTAAAAATCAAAGGACAGTGGAGGCTGAATTAGATATTTTTTGTTTTGCTTTATTTTTTCCCAGACAGGGTACTTCTTCAGTTCCTCTGTGAGACAGGTAAGTTATGACCATTCAGATCCCACCCTGGAGCTGATGAGCTGGGGATTAGGTACAGCTTTACTCAGTTTCAGTTATCTGTGGCTTCAAATGAGATTATAGAGATTTCTCTTTGCCCTTCAGATTAACGTACAACTTCCCCTGCCACCGTAGGGAGACTGACTTACCTTGCTGATATCATCAGGATTTGGGCTGGCAGGGAGTTGGGTTCCAGCTTTCGTTAGGTTCAGTTTACCTCTAAATTCAATACAAGTTAGGGACCTGGAACTTAAGCAATGAACATGACTATAAAATCTTTTTCTGCTTTCCAGTTCCACTCCTATGACCACTTATTCAGCAATATTCCTGCTGGGTAGTAGAATAATTAGGCCAATAGACTTATTTTATATTTGGTCTCTTCTGGAATTCATTCTGTCATGCCAGCTCCAGTCGTTCTTAAAAGTTTGGTTTGCTTCCCTTTCTACTTCTGGCAGGTCCTCATCCTTGTCTACTCATACCGGACAAGGCAAGACCCAATCCCAAGTATGGGGCCCCCACTGAGCTTTGCTTATCTATGAAGAGCTTGCTTCTCTCTGAAATTTAGTTCATTTAGTTTGCTTTGGAGTCACTGATCATTAATGACATGCTTCTAGTTTATCAAATGTCTTCTTTTTATAACAGGAATGAAGGTCTTTCATGACATTTCTACATCTTAACTGAAAGTGGAACTCCTCTGTTTGGATGCTGATGCCATGCAACCATGACAGTAGATGTTGGGATGGAACAAGAAATTGAACCAATGCCAAAGTCCTTAATAAATGTCTAAGTGCATGGGGGTGTGTGTGAGGGGAGACTGTGATGCTTTTGATGGATCAGTAGATGACTGTAAAGAAAAGGAATGGTGTGATGTAGCCAGAATCCATCAACTCAGAGGAGAAAGGGAATAAGACACAACAGTGAGGGTAAAAGATAGTTTATTTACAATTAAGTAAAAGGTCCAGAGAACACTGTGCAAACAATGGAAGGAGAATCAGCAGAAGTTGGAGGGTAGGGGTAGGTGGGAAGAAACACAGTTTGGGGATGATAATATGTGAGAATATGGTTGACGAATTGCTTGCATTTTGGTAAGTGAGCAAGGCTGGAGACAAGGGGTGTGCCCGGAGTCACGGCTCATGAAGTGCAGAGTCAGTTTCCAGCATTGTTAGAGGTGTTTTGAGGCTGGCAGATGGCAGGCTTGTTTTTCTCCAGCATGGAGACCCTCTGCTAGTGACTGTTGAAGAGCATTCTCTCTTCACAGGTCATTAAGACCCTGACTATTCTTCTTGTTTGCTGCCTGCAGGCATCTCTCCCTAGAGGCTCCGAGGTATGGAGGGTGGAGATGGTGAGGCCAAGATTTGCTTGGAGAAAATATCCAATAGAGAACTAAATTATTTTCTGTTTTCCTTTCCATTTAAAGGCTATCAACAGCATTTATTGAGTATTGTGCTCGGGCTAGGTGTACAAAGGCACTAGTCTTACTTCACAATGTGCTTTATTTTAAAATGGTGTCTTATTCTTTCATGGAAAGATTTCTATAGTTGGTCACTCTATTAGTAATTGAAGGTTTCCCATCGCTTTTAAAATGTAAGTTGAGATGTAAAGCAAAAATCTAGGTATCTCAGGTAGAAATATTTTATATTTTAATTAGAAATAGATGGATAATTGATGGAATAGACTGATGAATAGATTTTGACTCAAAAGACATGGGTTTGAATCTCACCTCCAGTATTTCCTAGTTGTGTGGCTTAAAGCTTATTCAGTATCTTCTTTCTACCTCCATTAAAAAAATTTTAAAATGGAACTACAAATCATATAGATTTATAAAGGGCATTAAATAATATAATGATTATAGATGTATGCCTGGCATATAGTAACAATACAAAAACAATTTTTTTTTTTCCTGGCATTATTCAGTTCTCTTAAATTTCATCTTTGCTTTGTATACACAAAGAGATAGTGTTCTCAGGTATAGAGAACAAACTAGTGGTTACCAGTGAGGAGAGGGAAGAGGGGAGGGGCAAGATAGAGGCAGGGGATTAAGAGGTACAAACTACTATGTATAAAATAAATAAGCTACAAGGATGTATTATACAACACAGGGAATATGGCCAATATTTTATAATAGCTGTAAATGGAACATACGCCTTAAAAATTGTGAATCACTATACTGTACACCTGAAACTTACATAATTCGTACATTAGCTAAACCTCAAAACATTTACAATTACCGTCCCTTTACTCTATGTGCTTTCTTTTTCAATGGGCAGAAACATAAACAGACTTTACCAGAGTACAAGTCCCATGGAGAGAGCTGAAAACTCCCCCGGAAGAAGTAGAAAGAGCAAAGATTCATTTCAAACTCATGTTTTCATCTCCTCCTTGGACTCTGAGGAAGAAACCAGTTACCGGGAAATGAGAGAATCATTGTCTTTAACAGTCTTACTTGGCTTCACGTACAGGGGTAATGATTCCTAGGTCATGGTCCTAACCCCTCTTTGATAAATAACCTTGTGGGGAGAAAATTGCTGCCCCAGACTTTCCTAAAGCCATTTTGTAAGTAGAAGCTTTATTCAAAGGGGAACTGCTAGAGCAAGTGTAGGACCTCATTGCTAACGTGAAAGAAGCTCAAAGGCAAAGTGTTACTAGTAGTGTGTCAACAAAGTCATCTCATGTGTTGGAGGAGTTTCCTAAGTATTGTAGAATTCAGTGATGCTTAAATTTTTATCAGAATCACCTACTGGGAAATGCAGTATGCTTTACCTCCTTTAATTCATGTGACTTCTCTTAGGTGAGAGAAGAATGAAAAAAATTTTTGTGTCGATCACCATTTTCCAAAGATCTCAGGTTTAGGAACATTCAAATCAGGGACCCTATTTAGATAGTGGCTTTTATTCTTCCCACTGCTTAGCATAGCACCTGGCATGTTGTGGGTGCTGAACAAATACATATAATATAAACGGAATGCAATTTCCCCCCTTCATCCTGATACAAGTGTTTAAAATATTGATGTTGAAAGTAGACCTAAACTTTTAAGCATTAGAATTATATACACATTACCATTAGCTTAGAAAGAAAATGTACATAAATTGTCCTTAGTCTAAGCCGCATGGAGTATCACTTTTCCCTAAACGGAATTGATGTATTTCACCAATAAAGTTAAATAATGATGGTCATTTTCCACACTGGCTGAAAATAGAATAGATGAATTTTTTCTGGGATTAAATTTTTCTCTCATGAATAGATCGTCAGTTTTTGGCATAAGCCACTGCTTGAAGATCACAGCTCCATATTATGGACGAGATTAAAATGTTTTTGCTTCAGCCTTGATCTACAGTGTGAAATAAATGCTTTACTTGGAACTTTGTAGATACTGCCACTGGAAAAATAACGCTATTTGCTGGACTCTGTTTGCTAAGTCTTTGCACAAGCATCAGTTTATGAGGTGAAGAATTAGGCAATTAGTACAGTAAGTTGCACCCAAACCACGTTTGCCTGAAATAACACATTAAAAAAAGAAGGTGGGTTTCAACTTTGTTATTAAGTTAGCAGCTCTTCCCTTCCCTTTCACGTGTAGACAGAGTGAGAGGGATGGAAGCTGTGAGCGGCACTTACCCGTGTCCACATGGCATCAGTGGGACCCAGCCCTGCAACAAACCAAGGTATGCTTGTAGATTACGTGGTGATTTTAAAGTTCTGTCTCTTCACCAGCAGCAGTGGCAGCAACAACAGCTGTGCTTTTAAAAGCAGATCCCTGGTGTGAACAATAAAGCTGACAGGTATCCTCATTTGTAAACAAGTGGTTCTATTTTAGCTTTGAAATAGGTGACAGCGTGCTGTCTAAACACATCGTTGTTGGGGGATTGGATTTCCTGCATCTTGGGGGTTCCCAGACTCACAAACTTAAGGTCTTGTGAACAAGGCTGGCTTCACATTCTTACTCATGACACATGAATAGGAGTCAGTATTTTTAGTATCTTAAACTCAAAATAATTTGAATTGACAACAATACCATGCATGTAGACAAATTCCAATCATATTACAACGATTACTTGGATTGAGGACTTGCTTTGAGCGTGACACAGTGAACTTTGGCATTTTCCAGATTGTAGAATACTTATGATTTCATTTTAAAAAAATTAATGAACTTTGTTGTTTAATATTTTATGTTTTACATTAGTTTTAGGTTCACAGCAAAATTGAATGGAAGGTACAGAGGTTTCCCATATACTCCACATATGCACAGCCTCCACCATTATCAACACTTCCCATCAGATGGTACATCTTTTACAACTGATGAACCTATATTGACACATCATGATCACCCAGGATCCATAGTTTGCAGTAGGGTTCACTCTTGGTGGTGTACATTCTATGGGTTTGGACAAGTGTATCCATCATTATAGCATCACAGAGTATTTTCACTGCCCTAAAAATCCTCTGTGCTCCACCAGTTCATCCCTCCCCTGCCCGATATCTGGCAACCACTAAGCTTTTTGCTGTCTCCACAGTTTTGCCTTTTCCAAATGTCATATAGTTGAAATAACATAGTATGTAACCTTTTTAGATTGACTTCTTTCATTTAGTAATATACATTAACGATTCCTCCATGTCTTCTCATGAACTGATAGTTCATTTATTTTTAGTGCTGATTAATATTCCACTGTCTGGATGTACCACAGTTTATGTATCCATTCATCTGCTGAAGGACATCTTGGTTGCTTCCAAGTTTTGGTAATTATGCGTAAAGCTACTATAAACATCTATATAGTAGGTTGTGGTTTATGTACAGGTTTTTAGTGGACATAAGTTTTCCATTCATTTGATTGGAATGGAAAGTACCAAAGGTACTATATTTAAACCCATATACTAGGTCACTTATATTTTCTCCTATGTTTTCTTCTAGCGGTTTTAAGTTTTACATTTAGGTCTATAATCCATTTAGGTTAATTTTTATGAAGGTGTTAAGTCTGTGTCCAGATTCATTTTTTGGCAGGTGCATGTCCAGTTTATCCTGCACCATTTTTGAAATGACTATCTTTGCTCCATTGTATTACCTTTGCTCCTTTGCCAAAGATCAGTTGACTGTATTTATGCGAGTCTACTTCTGGGCTCTCTATCCTGTTCCACTGACCTATTTGTGTATTCTTTGGCCAATACCACCCTGCCTTGATTAGAATAGTTTATAGTAAGTCTTGAAGTCAAGTAATGTCAGCACTCCAACTTTGTTCTTCTCTTTTAATATTGAGTTGGCTATTCTGCATCTTTTGCCTCTCCATATAAATTTAGAATCGGTCTATCGATATTCACAAATTACCTTGCTGGGATTTTGGTTGGGATTTTCTTTTCATGTATACATAAGCATATTAAATACATTGTTGCTATTATTATTTTGAAAAAAGTTATCTGTTAGATCAATCAAAAATAAGAAAAATGAATGTTTTAATTTTACATTCACTCATTTGTTCTTCCATGTTCTTCCTTTCTTTATGTAGATTCAAAGTGCTGACCTATGCCATTTTCCTTCTCTCTTAAGATCTTCAAATTTCTTGCAAGGTAGATCTACTTGCAATAAATTCCCTCAATATTTGTTTTTCTGAGAAAGTCTTTATTTCTCCTTCACTTTTGAAGGATAATTTCTTATGTTACAGAATTCTAGGTTGATGGCTTTTCCCCCAACACTTTAAATATTTCATTCCTCTTCTTCTCAGATGGTTTCTGAGGAGAAGTCAGATGTAATTCTTATCTTTGCTCCTCTATAAGTATTTTTTCCTATGACGTCTTTCAAGATTTTTTTTCTTTATCTTTGACCTTCTGAAATTTGAATATGATATATGCCTTGGTGTAGTTTTCCGAGTACTTATCCTGCTTGGTGTTCTTATCCCTGAGTTTCCTGGGTCTGTGGTTTGGAATCTGGCATTAATTTAGGAAAATTCTCTGTCGTTATTACTTCAGATATTTATCCCATTTCTTTCTCTTTTCTCTTTTCCTTTTGGTATCCCCATTTTGCATGTGTTACACCTTTTGTAGTTGTCCCACTCTTCCAGGGATATTCTGTTCTGTTTTTTTCCAGTTTTTTTTTTTTTTCCTTTGCTTTTCAGTTTTGGAAGTTTCTACTGTCATATGCTCACGCTCAGAGATTCTTTCCTCATCTGTGTCTAGACTATTAGTGAGCCCATCAGGGGCATTCTTCATTTATATTACAGTGTTATGGTTTCTAGCATTTATTTTTTACTTCTTTATTAGAAGTTCCATCTCTCTGCTTATATTATCTGTCCTTATATGTTGTCTACTTTTTCCATGAAAGCCCTTGGCATAGCAGTTTTAAAAATTACTAGTTTGATAATTCCAACATTTCTTCCATATCTGGCTCTGGTTCTGATGCTTGTTCTCTCTTTTCATACTGTGTTTTTTGCCTTTTAGTGTGCCTTGTACTTTTTTGTTGAAAGGCAGACATGATATACTGGGTCAAGGAACTGTGGTTGGTAGTCCTTTAGTAATAGAGTGGTGAGGTGTGAGAGGAGGGGAAACAATTTACAGTCCAGTAATTAGATCGCAGTCTTTCAGTGGGCCCATGACCCTAGACTGTGAACTTCACTCCTGCTTCTAGTTTTTTTACCCCCTTTAAGTGGAACAGGATGGCTCAGGTGGGTTGGAGTTGGGTACGTCTCTTCCCCCTGGTAGGTTAGGCTCTGATAAAAATTGCAGCAGATTAGGCTCTGGTTAGCTAGTTTTTCCTGATAACAGGCCTTGTTGAGAATATGCTCTGGCATATTTCAAAATATGCTTCCTCTCCCTGCTGGAAGTCCAAGGGGACTTCTCTCCAATATTCACTGTGAGGACCTGGTAGTGCTCATGGATGTAAAAAGCACAAAAGCATGGGGGTTCTCAAAGACTGTGTTCCTCTGGAATTTGTAACTCTCACACTTGTTTACGCTGAGTCTCCAGAAATCTGTGAATTACAGTTCAGATCTTCCTACACTGACGCTAGTTCTGGGGAGTTTTCTGCTCTAGTAAATGGTGATTTCTCTGTATCCACTTGTTTGTCTTCCAATCTGGGGGACAGCAGTTTGTCCTGTGACCTTGCCTCTCAGGCAACTCTAAGAAGAGTTGTTCATTTTTCAGTTTGTTGAGTTTTTAACTTGTTGTTGGGATGGAGTGGCAACTTCTAAGCTCTTTATGTGCTGGGCCAGTAACTGGAAGTCACTTCTATGATTTCATTCTTGGAGGGTTTATTTTAAAAAGCAGCTGACTTACATTGTCAACATATCTGTGTAGAAGAACAAATGTACAAAATTTATACCTGCATGAAACCTCACAATGCTCTGTGGTGGGGAGGAGGCCAAGTGACTGCTTTGGGAATATGTAACAGCATGTATTAAAGCTGGCGCTTGATTCCATCATGGAGAGTTCAGCTTGGTGTAGATTTACTTATACATGACACAAAGCATTCTCAGTTTATATGACATATTTAGGGGTTGAAAGAGCTTTGGCTACTTACATTGTGTTTGTGCATTGATATTTACATGTATACTTAAATTAATTTCACAAATGAAATGGGCTTACTACAGATTTTCAAAAATATAAACAGACGTGTGTCACAGAAATACTTTAACATCCAGTGAGTATGTTACTTAAAAAGAGTCCAAGTTACTTCAAGAGTAATGTTAATTTAAAAGTTCTAAAATCACTTCCATTTTCTTTCAGTAGAGCTACAAATCTCTCCTGGAGCTTTTTTTGAATGTAAAGTATGATGGAATTGATTAATGGTAGATGTGGAAATGAGCTGATTAAAACCTGGAGAGTTGGAGAAGGTGCCTGTGTAGTTTGTGTGCATTGCTTGTAGGGCTGTTTAGTATGCTGTTCAGGAAGGAAAAATTCACATTTCCTAGTAGTAGACTTGCTGACCTTGACTGTGAAGCAACTTCAAAAGAGTTCAAGCACTTACTCTTTATATTTTAGCTTTCTTCCTGAATACACAAATAATATATGCTTGTTATGAAAAAATTCAAAAGAGCACAGAAATGTGTAGCACGGAGATTAACAGGCTCTGGTGATCTTTTCTCTGCCAGCTGACTATGTATATCCTGCCAAACTTTCTCATGTACGTTGCAGTAGATACTACAGTTATAATTATTATTGATATACATCGATACATCATAAATACATTCTGGCACTGATTCTTTCACCAATGACATTTTGTACATTTTTGGTTGGTCTGTATACATTATAAATAAACTCATTAAAAATATACTGCATATTATCTTGCTTATTTTAGCAATTGCCCATTATTGAGTAATTGTGCTGCTTCTAATTTTTTCACTCTTAGAAACAATGCTGAAAAGAATATCTTTGTGCACTCCTGAGAGCACTTTCTTAGGAAAAATTCTGTTAGTAGAATTGCTGAGTTAAAGGATGGGCATCTTTTCAATTTTAAGAAAGTACCCTCTAAAAGTCTTGTAGCAATTTAAAGTTCTGTTTACCAGTTTTGTTAGTCAATCCCGGTTATTGTCTGTCTTCTAAAATCAGTTTGATGGGAAAAAATTTCTTATTGTTGTTGAAGTATATGTATATAAATAATATATAAAATTACTATCAGTGAGGTGGAGTATTTTTTGATATACTTGTTTGTAATTAAAATAATATTGTAATGAATGCAATTTCTAGTTAGTTGATTACTTTACTGACTTGTTAATTTAAATACAATTTTATAGTTAACTTTTTTTCTGAAACAAAACTTTAAAGAAGTAAATTTAGTTGATTCTTAAATTAAACAAAGTGATGGAATTGGTCTTATTCTGGTTTTGGTTGCCACTATTTTGTAGATACCTGTAGCTGGTGAGTCTAGTTGAGAACCATAGCTGGATAAAGCTTAATTTATCTGATACTTTATGCGATACCAACATAACATCCCCAAAGTTATGAAATCTTCATTCTAATGGTGTTGACAATTTGCTAAACATCTGGATGTAAAGTGAAAATTCAGTTTGACAATCTATATACTAGCAAAAAAAAAAAACCCTGGATTTTGGTTGTATGTGGTCGTGTCACTTCTTTCTTCAAAATTCTTTATTCTCTTTCTGCATCTACTTGTCCCTAATTACAGCAATGTTCAATGTGTTTGACAGGAAATAATATTTATATTTTGTTTTTCCTCCTCCTTATTGAAATTTCTTTAAGTTTCAGGTTTAAGATGATTTTTCCTGTCCGGATTGAGTAACTATTGACATATCAGTCTTTCGAGAGAAAACTGAGATACACGCTCATCATCCTTTAGCCTGTACTTAGTTTCTTAATATGGTCCCAGTGCTGATAACCATTAGCTGTAATTGTTTGAAAGTTTATTGAAACTGGTAAAAGTCCCAGTGTACATAGGGGTCTGTTCCCCCTTGCCCCCAACGAGCTGGGGCAGCTAGTTCTACCTCTCCTGCGTTCATGTGCAAGGTCACTTGCAATTCTGTACTCCCTTCTTTGTATTCACAGTATCAACTTCCTCCGGGCCCTGGATATCTAAGGAGCAAGTGGGTTCACCTTCCCTGCCTCCACCTCATTCGTTCCTAACTTAGGTACTAAGATAAGCATTCTCCTTGGATATTTGCACTGGCCACTCCCTCCGTTTCCATATCAATATCCAAACTCTTGGCTCTAAATCTCTACTTCAGTTCTTAACATCTCATCTTACTTCGACGCTGATTGCCCAGCTAACCCATTCCCTTGGTCACTTCCTCCGTGTAACACGTCCTTGTGCTTGTAGAGCTTCAGAGGTGGCCATTTCTCCTCCTTCAACTTCATTCAAAAGCCCCCTCCCATTGAAGCATATTCATAAAGGGCATCCAAGGAAGACCTTGGGTCCTGCCCTAGATCTACACTCTAACCCTGAACCAAGCCTCTCTATATCTGTTCACAAACCACTTAGCATGTTAAATCATCCCTGTTTCTTACTATCTATTTTTTCACTACAATTGCCTTTTTCTGTATCGACTCATTTGTTCATGGATTCATTTATTCCTAAGAGATCTGTTAAGCTCCAGCAAGGTACACAAAGCCTTGTTAAGTGCCAGTAGTAGAGGGAGGGGGAGAAGTTATCTCACCTTTCTTCAAGGAATTTGCAGTCTAGACAGAGACCCAGGCATTTATTTGCAGAAAAGTTGAGACTGCATATGATTAAGTGACAAATGTTTGGTACAAGTTGGTACAAGCAGTATATGCCTTGGGACGTCAGAAGAGAGAATAGTTTCCTTTGATGGGAGGATGGGGTTGGGAGGCAGGTGTGTAAAGGAGGTGGCCTTGAAGTGTGGATAAGATTTGAGAGGCGGGGAGGGTAAGAGAACCACTGGGAGGAAGGAGCTGCAGCCCTGATGGAATGGACAGGGTGTGCAGAGATACAGCACCCCATCCCCCCAGCCCGACGGTCATTTGTTTGAGGAGCACCTGGGCGTCAGTCACTCTAGCCCTTCTTTTACTTTCTACAGCACGATTTTTAATAGAAACACAGAGACAGCAATATTTCCTTCTGCCTCTTGATAAATGTTAAGAAATTTAACATGTTTATTAACCTGCGATTTTCTATTGCTCTGCAAAGTTCTATTGCTCTGCAAAGTTAAGTCTCCACAAATGTTCTGTCACCTCCCAGGGGGGCTTGTCTCCCTTGAAAAGGACCCTGTAGGTCTTTCATGGTCCCAGCTTGAGTTACTCTCTCACATACTTGGAGATGTTTCATTGATACTTATGCGATGTCTTCAGACTTATACCCGAAAAGATGAGGTGTTTTATTTTCATTTCTCCCTCCATACCAGATTGATATACAAAGTACAGTTCTTAGAGTTAGCTGAGGTTTGAAGAAGTTCAGTCTGTCTGATCCTGAGAACTTGACCCTCATTTCTATCTGTCTAGTTGGCTGTCATCTCTCTATCTCTCTTCCATCTTTCTCTGCCTCTATCCTTATCCCATCTATCCATTGATCCTCTATCCATGCATATACGTATGTAAGTATATAAAAACTATATCTTTATTTTTAGGGAAAATTGGATAAAAATGGTGCTTTTTATCAGACTGGTGATAAAGTAACCTTGTAGAAATATGTGAGAACAAACCACTGTATACAGAGAAAACCGAGATCAGCACAATCTGCAAAGAGTTTTGGAATAATTGCAGTTTAAAGCGTCTTGGAATTATTTCCACACTCAAAATAAAATTTTTTTTTTGCTTTGGAAAGATTTGGTAGAGGGAAAATTACTCCTTTCTCCCTGCTCTGTAGTTAAAGAGCTATCCCTTCTTTGGCCATTTGCCACAAGTCTTGGCAAATAAGCCATGGATTCTAATGCACATCAAATTCCATAAGTTGAAGATTAATACAACTTAGGATTTTGCTTAAATTGGGCAAATGACCATTTACATGGGGAGATGACAAGGATGTTCTTACAGTGTTTCCCTGTAATACACGCTCTATTTAAACAGCTGATATTTTCTATTGGTTTTATGTGCTGTTCATAGCATTCATTTTGTGTTCATTCTGCTTCCTGAGTTTTTCTTACATCTGAATTATAGACTTTTTTTTGCATCCACCCTGATTTCTCAGTGAAAGCTGAGTTCTCAAGTCCTTCATCCATCCTTTCCTTCCTCTCACCTTCACCCCCGGGCCTAATTATGAAACAACTTCAAATAAATACAAAAATTTTTAAACAAAAAGCATTCTGCTTCCTGTGAACAATTGACTGGTTTTCCTCTTTTCCCCTGGAGAGTTCTAATTCACTTGGAGTGCTGTGCAGTTGGCTAGGCCTGAGATTTCTGGAAGCTGTAATTGTGTCTCATTAATTCTTACAGTAATGAAGGGTTAAGTATAAGGAACACGCAATTAGTGGGCTGGTCAATGAACAGAGCAGTTAATCAGCAGACAAAGGATGGGGCTCAGGGCCCATTAGGGTGAAAGGCAGTATTAGTGCTCTCCCAGGCTCCAGGAATGGACGTGAACATGCCTGCCCATTGGACAGGCTCAGAAGACGATGTTTGTCTTTTTGCTAAACCAGCTCTATTTTTTTAAATTGGTGTGGTATGTGTTTATTCAAACACTTGAGAGATTCCTGAGTATCCTGCCATACTACACCGTGCATTTTTCTCACCTCCTGTTAGCTGGCAGAGGCTTTTTTTTTTTCTCCCACTATGCAAATAAACCCCCAATACACACAAAACAAAAAAGCAAAAACAAGCCAAAAACAAACCAACCAACCAACCCTCAATAATAAAAAAGGAAGGAAAAAAAAAAGCACAGTACTGCTTTAGTGAAGCGTATCAGAGATAAAGGTCCTTAGCTGATCCTTCTGTCATCAGAAAGTAAAGGAATGCAGAGACCAATACCGTTTAAACAAGCCCTTGTGTTGTCACCCAGTCATAGCCTCCATATTCAACTCTATGAAGTGGACCTTTATACTCTGAATGGAGGTGTCTTAAGTACATGTAAATGTATGCAGATGAGCATGAGTCTTAACATGTTGCAGGCCTTATAGCTATTAAAGCAATACAAGTAACCTCAGTTGTGTGTTTTCTGTGAGAAAGTCTCGTCAAATTACTTAGGGGCTTCAAATGCCAGAGTTAACCCATCAGAATAAGGTTGCTTTTTCTGGACAACACAGAGGACATGGTCCCCTAGCTCTGTGAAAATTACCGATGAAATCCTGTGAACTGCTATAAATGTGAAGTGATGATTATTAAGAAAATGGATTTATCAATAACCCATGACCCTGGGGTAGTTCTGAGCTCCAGCAAACAGTTCTTCAAATAGAATGACATCCTTAAGCCCCAGTAAAGCATACATTTGGAATAAAGAAGGAATGATTACATTTGCTTTTTAAAAATGAAACTCGCTTAATAATTAACTTCTTTCCTGAGTCAAGTGCAGGCCTGAAAAGAAAGGGAGGGGTTTTTTTCTTTCTCCAAACATGTCTGCTGTTTTATCTTCTAGGGATTCACAGTGGAAACAAAGAAATGTTCAAAATATGATTCTCTTAGGCATTATGTTGGAGATTCAGCTGTTTTTGAATAATTAGCTTCATTTGTTAAATATTTGAAAACCTCTTTACTCTGAGGTAAAGAAGAGCATTGTGGAGGATGAGAGTTACCAACGACATGCATTTTTCAGCAGAATCCTTCTTATTAATTAATAAGGATAAGCCTATTCTACCTCCTTTTTCTCTTATTTAGATTTTCTTCTCTAAAGAAATAGTATTTTTATTCAAACCATCGCAAAGTTCCCTCTTTCCTTGAGTGATATGCTATGTATTGTTTCAGAAACTGGAAGCTTGGGAGGACAGGAGGCAGGAGGGTGGTGTTAGTCTCAGATCTGAATTAACTCTTTGTGTACAGCCTGGAGAGCCACCCTCTGAGCCTCAGTTTCCTCATCTGTAAAATGAGGATTTTTCATCTAGGTGATCTCCAAGGTTCTTTTAACTGTGCTCTTGTGGACTTTTTTGGACAAACAGTGAAACTATTTCAAGTGTTCCTCATGTCTTGGAAATTATTTCCCCTCTACTTATTTATTTAAAGAAATTTTTTTCTTGATGTGGACCATTTTTAAAGTCTTTATTGAATTTGTTACAATATTGCTTCTGTTTTATGTTTTGGTTTTTTTGGTCGAGAAGCATGCGGGATCTTAGCTCCCCGACCAGGGATCGAACCTGCACCCCCTGTGTTGGAAGGCGAAGTCTTAACCACTGGACCGCCAGGGAAGTCACCTACTTACTTATTTTTAAATTGAAGTATAGTTGATTTACAATACTGTGTTACTTTCAGGTGTACAGTAAAGTGATTCAGTTATACATACAAGTATACATACATACATGTATGTATATATATATATATATATATATATTCTTTTTCAGATTCTTTTCCATTATAGGCTATTACAGGATATTGAGTATAGTTCCCTGTTGTGTCTTAGAATTTAAACAGGACCTACAAGCCCTGGGAAGCAGGCTTTGGGTTTGCTGCTGCTGGAGTGGGCTATGGCATCCTTCAAGGTTGGCAATGGTTAAGAAAGGGCTTTTCTCTCTGCTCACTTTTCCCTCACTGTCCTGATTTGCCTAATTGCCAACCATCTACCTTGTTTCCTAATGAATAAGATTCCTTCATCTCCTGGAGATTGTTTGAATTACCTTGGCCTTTTCCACAACCTGTTGTCTGCCTGCCTGCATCTGTGTGTGGTCTCTGCTGGGCTGGTTTTGAATCCAGTGCATCATAAACCAGCGACAAGTGGACCCAAGACCCTCACTAGACTGGTCAGCGTTGTTGGCTGCACACCGCTTTGTAAAGCAATCTGCTTGTGGGACACATCGCACAACTGTCAGTGTGTTGCTTCTCATCCGGGAGGGTTTGGTATCACATCAACCCCTTACTCCTTTCAGGAACAGAGTTGTTCACATACAGGGCGGCCCACCCCCTCTTGGCTGCAATTCCTGGTCTTGCTCAGCCCTGTGGTCAACTCTGTCTTTTTGTTTCCAGGTCTTACCGGGATCACTCCCCTCCTCCAAGTCTTTAACAAACTTTCAAATTCTTGGGGATCCTTTCTTCTCATTAGATGGTACTGGGCAAAACAATCTTTCCCCCCCTTTTTTTTTCTGCCAAGATTTTCTTTAGGATCTTTAAAGAACATGAGAAAAATCAGTCAATGATAAATATATTTATTACTTATTTATAGCTCAAGTACAGAAACTCTTATGCCAACATGGGCCGGGCAAATCAGGTAAGAGTCCAGTGAGTCAGACAGAAAATTCCAAAGGTGGTGGAGGCAACGGAGCCCTCAAGAATCCAGTCTCTGCTAACAAGGGCGGCCTGCACTCATTCCAACCAATTGTTACCATATACGGGGAAGAGGCCTGGTATTGTCAGAGGTTCTTATATTTAAAAAGAAGATGTGGCAGCCTGGATGGGACGTGAGTGGGGCAGAATGGATACATGTATATGTATGGCTGAGTTACTTTGCTGTCCACCTGAAACTATTACAACATTGTTAATTGCTATACTCCAATATAAAGTAAAAGATTAAAAAACAAAACAAAACCAAAAAGCGAACAGAAATATATAAATAAAAAGAAGTTGAAAATGCAGATTTTATGTGAACTCTCCCAATATTTAAATACTAGTTCATAAAAGTCTACACACTGTCTTGGCCAAATCAATTACATCTATGTCCAGATCAGTCCCCGGGCTGCCAGCTGGTCCCCTTGGCACCAGACGTTCACAGGGACTGGGACTGTCTCCTTCCATTAAGGAGTAGATGGGGAAGCTGACTTATTTAGTTATCTCCTGTCCTTCGAGATTCAGACGCTCAAGATACATTTATATCTGTTTCATTGATTAACTAAACCCATTTGACTGAATTCTTGTGAAGAAGTTTGAATACTCCACTCTGGAGGGAATGTGCTTTCTCCTATATTTCAGTGGGACTTCAACTTTACTGTGAATATCCTATGGTGGATATTTGACTTCATGGTAAATACCAGGGCAGATGACAACTGGTTGGATTTTAGAGAGACCTCCCAACTGGTGTCTAGCAACTCAATTCTCCCAGAACTTATTAAAAGCCTGTTACATGCTGAGCACTATCCAAGTGTGAGTGAGAGTTATTCAACTTCAGAGGTGTCTGCAATGATTAAATGTGGCCTCCCCAAAATCATATGTTGAAATCCTAGCCCCCAGTGTGATGGTGTTAGGAGTGGGGCCTTCGGAAGGTAATTAGGTCATAAGGGTGGAGCCCTCATGAATGGGATTAGTGCCCTTATAAAGGCATCCCAGAGAGCTCTCTCTGCTCTCTTTCCACTACAGAGATACAAGGAGAAGTCAGCAGTCTGCACCCTGGAAGAGGGCCCGCACCAGACCTGACTGTGCTGGCACCCTGATCTGGGACTTCCAGCCTCCAGAACTTAAGAAACAAATTTGTTTATAAGCCACCCAGTCTCTGGTACTTTATTATAGTAGCCTGAACTAAGACAGTGTCTCTTGTTTAATTAATTAAAGAGGCCATCAGACGGAGGTGGTTCTAATACCTTAGCACCTATGCAAGCAAAACCAAACCCAAGCCAGCCACTCAGATTGTGCTTGCTCAGCTCTGGTTATGGAGCCTAAATGTTCTTTGTTATTCCGAATAAAGAAGGAAACCCTGTATGAACCAATCCTTGTTTGCCTAGTTTAACTTCCTTGTTCCTGCTTACCCTGGGCTAGGGAGCTCCTTTCTCTAGGGAGACCAGATGCTTCCTGATAAATGGAATCTCTGAATAAAAGTCAACTAGGTCTGAAAATTGTCTGTGAAATTTTCCCTTAACACTCTTCTATTTTTTTAATTTATATTTATTTATTTTAACAAATCTTTTTTATTGGAAGTATAGTTGATTTACAATATTGCATTAGTTTCAGGTGTACAACATAGTGATTCAACATTTTTATAGATTGTACTCCATTTAAAGTTATTACAAAACAATGGTTATATTTCCCTGTGCTATACAACATACCCTTGCTGCTTCTCTGTTTTGTACATAGTAGTTATTATCTTTTTTTTTAAACATCTTTATTGGAGTATAATTGCTTTACATGCTTGCATTAGTTTCTGCTGTATAACAAAGTGAATCAACTATATGTATACACATATCTCTATATCCCCTCCCTCTTGCATCTCCCTCCCACCCTCCCTATCCCACCCCTCTAGGTGGTCACACAGCACCGAGCTTATCTCCCTGTGTGATGCAGCTGCTTCCCACTAGCTGTCTATTTTACATTTGGTAGTGTGTATGTCAATGCTACTCTCTCACTTCGTCCCAGCTTACCCTTCCCCCTCCCCGTGTCCTCACATCTATTCTCTACATCTGCGTCTTTGTTCCTGTCCTGCCCCTAGGTTTTTCAGAACCTTTTTTTTTTTTTTTAGATTCCATATATATGTGTTAGCATACATAGGTATTTGTTTTTCTCTTTCTGACTTACTTCACTCTGTATGACAGACTCTAGGTCCATCCACCTCACTACAAATAACTCAATTTCGTTTCTTTCTATGGCTGAGTAATATTCTACTGTATATATGTGCCACATCTTCTTTATCCATTCATCTGTCCATGGACACTTAGGTTGCTTCCATGTCCTGGCTATTGTAAATAGAGCTGCATTGAGCATTGTGGTACATGACTCTTTTTGAATTATGGTTTTCTCAGGGTGTATGCCCAGCAGTGGGATTGCTGGGTCATATGATAGTTCTTTTTTTAGTTTTTTAAGGAACCTCCATACTGTTCTCCATAGTGGCTGTATCAATTTACATTCCCACCAACAGTGCAAGAGGGTTCCCTTTTCTCCACACCCTCTCCAGCATCTATTGTTTGTAGAATTTTTGATGATGGCCATTCTGACTGGTGTTAGGTGACACCTCATTGTAGTTTTGATTTGCATTTCTCTAATGATTAGTGATGTTGAGCATCCTTTCATGGGTTTGTTGGCAATCTGTATGTCTTCTTTGGAGAAACGTCTATTTAGGTCTTCTGCCCAATTTTGGATTGGGTTGTTTTGATATTGAGCTGCATGAGCTGCTTGTATGTTTTGCAGATTAATCCTTTTGTCAGTTGCTTCATTTGCAAATATTTTCTCCCATTCTGAGGGTTGTCTTTTGGTCTTGTTTATGGTTTCCTTTGCTGTGCAAAAGCTTTTAAGTTTCATTAGGTCCCATTTGTTTACTTTTGTTTTTATTTCCATTTCTCTAGGAGGTGGGTCAAAAAGGATCTTGCTGCCTTAACACTCTTTTAAAATGAATTTCAGTAGCATTTTTCCTTTCAGCAGTCTGTTATTTGGATATAGGTGCAAGGATCAAAATCTTCCATTTTGCAAGTCCTAGAGAAAATAGTGCATGAGATATCATTAATTACTACCTATTTCTGGTAATAAAACTGAAAGGAAGGCTGATTATATTAAGATCTTTCTGTTGTGAGATTTTGGTTGGGGAGAGGAGGCAGAAATCCACCTCTGACACTATTTCTCAGAAAGGTTGTTTATTAGGTTTACTCTTTCTATAATGTTCTCAGTGAACTGATTTGAAAGTCACCAAGTGGAAATGGATTATGTATCTCAGAGAAGATACCGTTGTGACCAATGTAATAGTCAGGACGTTGCCAGATCGCCAAGGAGGGTGGGTTAAGTTACACCAGAGGCGTCTGTAGAGGGACAGAGTTTCAGATTAGAGCCTCCTTCAGGGCTGGTGGTTCATAGCAGTGGTATGCCAGATGCCCCCTCACATTGGGGTGGAGCCCAATGTTATCTGCAAGATTTAATAAAAAAGGGGAGTCCTGCTGAAGGATACACTGTGTGGTTTTAATTTGTGTGGGAAGCAAACATGTGAAATCTGGAGCTCTGGAAAGGGCCACGAGGAATAGAATTTCAGGGTGAATTTAGCTCCAGGAAAAGTGGGGAACTGAGGGGTTTTGGAAGCACGGTCCTGCCAGGTGAAATTTGGTCCTAGGGCCAATATACCTCAGCTTTCCCCTGACATTTCCTCTCTCGAGCGGCCAGTAGCACGTATGCATCTCAGGTTGGAATGTCGGTGGTGGAGGGTTACGTATCCGTGTACCGTGTGGGGAGGGCAAGGGCTGGCTCTGACACTTTGGTGTTAGGAGGAGTTTGCTACAGTTGGTCCCCAGCATCCTCACAGTCGACCTGGAGTGCAGCCCTCCCCTCTCCTTCCCCGCCATGCCTCTCCTCCACTCTTCCTGCTTGTTTTAAAATCCTTTGTGGGTCCCCCACCCAAACCACAATGGTACTGATTGATACCAGAAATTCATAAAACGTTTTTTTCTGGTTCTTGTGCAAGGAGTTTTTTATTTTTGAAAGCTAAAGGAGAAAAAGATCTTCAGTTTTTTGATTAGTCGAATTGGTTTGCTTATTTCTTTAACTCCGAAGAGTTGGGTGAACTATAATGCATTGCCCATGTAACCTGCAAAAGGGTGAAAATGTTATTTAATTATACCAGGATTTACTAGGCCAATAGGGCAATTAAATGTCATATTTCTATTTATTTATCTTTTTTGGCCTTTAACTCTCACAACACCTTGTGATATTCTTGCAGTTTACTTGTGTAGAAACCAGGACTTGTTGCGGAATTAGTAAGAGCTGGGTCCAAGCTCAAGGTCTCCTTGACTCCAGGGTACAGTGTGTGCTTAACCTTCCCTGCAAAGAAGTCTGGTCCATGAACTCAGTGATTCTCCAGGTTGACCTTCCAGGATTCCATACTGGATGGTCACCCTCAGGATAGCACAGTCCCTTCCTAGTTTAGAAGAGCTATAATTTTAAGAAATTGAAATTTTGTTAAATACTTGGTTGAATGATCGCAGAGCACGTGTAGAGAATTTCTTATGCCTATTCTAGAAGGGGGTCTTTTCCCTGAATCCTCTAAGAATAGAAAGCACATAGGGTGGGACTTACTGCTTTGGTTGACAGGTGGTCACATTCTGTGTATGATTTGTTGGGTTGCCAAGGACCTCCTGCCACTTCCAGAATAATTCCATCCCCATGCTGCCACATGATTAGCCATTCCCACCACTAGACATTCATCTCTTTGGGTTAAAAATTGTCTCCAGAACTCCCTTGATAATCTACAGGTGGTAGCAGATTGCCTGAAATGACACTTTCAAGCTTTAGCCTGAATGATTTGATGGTATTAGCAAAACTTTGAAATAATAGGAAAAAGACAGGTACATGATAATGTATTTAATTTAAAAGTATGTAACAGTGTCTAGTATCTAGGAAAAAACAGCCAAACACTGTTAAATGAGTGAAAACAAGGGATGGAAATTTGGTAAGCTGGGGAAGCAGAAGCAAGGTGTAGATGGGGTGGTGACCCTGCTGGGAACAGGACGTTAGAAAGGGGTGGGGAGGGAAAAGGGGAGAGTGGGACAGATTCAATCAGTCACAGGGGCCAAATTCAACTGGTGCCCTCTCTCTGTTATCAGATCAGAAATCAGGCAGAAATATGCTCATGAGCTGATTCTTACAGGCATTCTTCCATGATCTTGGAACACAGTTTTACTTTCCTTGTTTAAACTTACACATTTCGGACACAATGATCACAAGCTTAAGGAAACTAAAGAAAGAAATAGATGAGATACTAAAAGCAAAGAATAAAAATTCTGAACTTCTTCCGTTGTGAATTATGGAAGCCATAAGCCTACAAACCCCAGTTCTGGTGAAATCAACTACAATGGCTTATTCAGACAGTGTGAAATTTATGGGCACCTCACGCAGAGGATTATTTAGCTTCCTGTACTTCCCGTTTCCAAATACTGTTTTTAAATTGAAAAACAGTGGAAAGAATAAATTATGTGATAATGAACACTTCCTTCCTCTTTTATTTATGATCAAGAGGTACTGTTTGCATCTGTGTCACGGAGCAACTAGAGCAATAGACCAAACATTGGCGGACTTCAGGCGCATGCCCCGGAAGAGACCCAGAGCAAATATGAAGAAACCGATAAGAGGAAGCTTTAGGAAGGACAAGAGATACAGACTTGTGAACCTGGATCTTTGCAAAACGTGCCCCTACAGGGCTGAGCACGTAGTAGTTAATGAACATGACTGAGATTGGTAAATGCAGCAAGGTTCTCCTGGGCATGATGCAGTCTCTGGTCCAATCTGGACCCATCAGGGGCTAAAGGAGACCCCACTGTCCCGGGAGCTGTTCGCCCAGCTAGAGGGCTAGAGTCTTAGGTGCGCTTCGGTGGGGAGTGGGGCGAGTGTGTGTGGAGGTGGTGGTCCACAGCCTCCTCCCATTCCCCTCTCAGGTGCAAACTTTTCACCAGAAATGCTATTTAAAGACTTTCCAGAAATTGAGCTTCAGTGGTAGGAGGTGGAGTGAGTATGGTTAACGCTGAATCACTGATTCAGGATGTTCATCAGAACAGCCCCAAACCCTAGAAATTTATCTTCATTTCACAAGCCTCAGTCGGCTGCCGCCGTAGGGGGCAAGTGTAAGGTCAGGAGAGCCGGGAAGCGGAAGGATGGCTCCCTGCCTGTTGGAAACAGGCAAGACCGTTGGACAGTCACTCGAGGCAACACAGGGCCAAGGCAGAATTACATATGTGTGGATCTTGGTCTTTCCAATGTCCCCCTATTTAGAATAAAAATGTATGCAGCGGGCTTCCCTGGTGGCGCAGTGGTTGAGAGTCCGCCTGCCGATGCAGGGGACACGGGTTTGTGCCCCGGTTCGGGAAGATCCCACATGCCGCGGAGCGACGGGGCACGTGAGCCATGGCCGCTGACCCTGCGCGTCCAGAGCCTGTGCTCTGTAACGGGAGAGGCCACAATAGTGAGAGACCCGCGTACTGCAAAAAAAAAAAAAAAAAAATGTACGCAGCTATATTGTTTGTTCCCAAAGTGGAAGGACCACAAAAGTAAGCTGGCAGTTCAAGATCAGCTTGGTGGTCAATTGGATTCTTAAAAGGGGGTGGATTCCAAAATTGGACCAGATTACAAAAGTCGCCCCTACCTTTGGAAAGGCAAGGCCAAGGGGTGCGGCGTGGTGTGCACGGGGTGTAGGGCCCTTTCCTTCTCCTCGGGAACTGGAGTTTGTCCTCTCCCCGAGGTTCAGCGAGTGGTTACTGCAACGAATACACTGTGGTACCTAATCAAACCCAGATGCATGCATCATACCAGGCGTCGGGGTTTATAAATCCGTGATTGGAGTTGGAGCCTTTCAGGAACCACCACCCGAAAAGAACGAGGAAGGAAAACCGATCTAGCTCTGCAGGCCTACTTTTCATTTTAATGAGTGGCTCTGAGAGCCGAGCAGGCTGCTAAACCATTTATTTTTCAAATAATACCAGGAACCGGCTAGAAATACATTCAGAAGGAAAACACAGTAATTAATTTGTCACTGAAACCTGAGGGGTCCGGCTCCACTTATAGGTGATAATGAATGTTTTGCATGTAATTAGCAAGAATAATTAGCACATTCCTGGTAACAAATAGACGGACTGGTATCCTGCAAACAAAATTAATTGTTGTGCTAACAGGCAATTGTGTCGCTTTATTGTCTGACAATGGCCCTTATTTGCACCAATACCTACTTTAGACCTCTGTGGCTTTGTGCAGATAGGAAGGGGAATCTATAAAATTGTACCTCTTCCATCAGCTTCTCAGAAATTTCGGGACCACCAGGGGACTTGTTTGTCAAAACTTGTTAAACAATTTGTAATCTTTGACATGTGTTTCACTGCATTAACGGATGAACCGTTCGCATCCACTGACTGGTTAAGCCGGGAAAGCTACTCTAATCAATCAAATGTTGACATTTTAAACTCTGGGAACTTTTTTTTTTTTTTTTTTTTTTCAACTTTCCCTGGAAAAGGAATATACAAAAATATTGAAGTAGAAATGAGAGTGGGGAGAAAGCTTCAAGTTTTCCTGAGATGATCTCTACCATCTGGAGGGCGGGGTCTGCGGGCGGAAACCTGCTCCTGTCTGTGGGGAAGGGCTCTGTGAAAGGCGGGATGCAGGATGCATTTTACAATCCTTTAAACCATTTAAAACAACATGGAAAATTTATACACACAGTAGGCTTCTTCCTCCCGCACGTTGAAACAGGTTTTTTTTAAACTTCTAAAGCTTGCGGTTCGGGAACGTAATTTTAATGACCATGAACATTCTAGTGAATCTTAGGATGCTCACAGCAGCTGAGACACACTTTAGAGAGGACCCTCCAACAGAACTGCGTCCCATGGGTGCTCAGAAAGCAATTACAGGAACAGAGAGGAAACGGAATGTGGGAAGTTCTGACCTCGCTTTTGGGTGGGAGGAGGGCATGTGAGTCTCACTTGGATCTGACTTCTCCTTCTGGAAACTGTCTGCTTTCCATTCCTGTGACTGTTTCCCCGGGGCTCCCCTCCCATCGCCTTCGGCCGTTTGCGGCTTCTGCCCTCCTGCCAGACACCTGCCAGCGCTGCCCCACTCCCAGGCCCCAGGCTACCACCTTTAGGGCACAAAGTTATAACACATTGTGTTATAACTCGATTTCCATTTTGGTCTCCATGTCCAACTCTTTGTTGGCCTCTTGGATCCAGATGCATCGCTTTCCTCCCAACACCAACACGTTTGCCTGCAGCACACTTGATTCTCCTCCTTAACGTTTCTGTTCACGAATCTACCATCTTGGTTTCCTTCAATTCCAGCCAGTTTCTAAGCCAGACCCAGTCTCTTCTGGATAATGTCTCCTTGTTCTTCTTCATCCTATCTGCCATGGCCCTGCTTATGCCCTCTTTGGGACAATTCTACAAGCCTTCTCAGTGATTTTTCTATCTCGGGAATTCTATTCCCCGTTGCTTCCTTTGTTCACACTAACTTCCTAATGAGCTACTTTGTATCATGCCTTTTCCTGGCTCAAAAACGTGGGCCCCCTTAAAGTTCAAAACTCGAACTCCTTCCCTGATGTTCAGAATTCGCCACAGTTTAATCCTAATGGTTCCTGGGTATAAATGTGCTCCAGTCACATGCTGCTTTCAGACACGTTCTGCACCTTCTCACTCCATGAAGCCTCCTGGTTAGCTGTGCCCTGCCTTCCTTCTTCTCTCTTCCAAATCTATCCATCCCCCAAAGCCCGGCCTACTTTCCCTTCCTTGAAGAAACTTCCCTGACCTCGGGAAGCCCTAGTAAAATATCTATTCTCTTCACCACCTTCGTCTGATCACTCAGTTAGGACTTGACAAACTTTGCCAAGGAGTGTGTCATATTTTAAAGTTGTTGATAATTCAGTTTTGTATGAATCATGTTTAAAACTTTTTTAAATTTTTTATTTACTTATTTTTATTGAAGTATAGTTGATATACAATGTTGTGTTAGTTTCAGGTGTACAGCATAGTGATTCAGTCATATATATATATATATATATATACACACACACACACACACATATAAAATTTTCCATTATATGTTATTAGAAGATATTGAATATAGTTCCCTGTGCTATACAGTAGGTCCTTGTGGTTTACATTTCTATTTTATATATAGTAGTGTGTATCTATTAATCTGAAATTCCTAATTTATCCCTCCCCGCCCCACCTTTCCCCTTTGGTAACCACAAATTTGTGTTCTATGTCTGTGAGTGAGTCTGTTTTGTAACACGTTCATTTGTATCATTTTTTTAGATTCCACGTATAAGTGATACATTTGTCTTTCTCTGTCTGACTTACTTCACTTAGTATGATTATCTCTAATCATGTTTTACTTTGATTTCAAAGCTAACTTTATCATAAAAATTGTCCTTTAAGATAATCTTTCCCTTCTTTTGGGTTCTGTCTTGGCCTCTGGGTCTTGCTTCGTCTTTTGCTTTTCCAGATGTTGGGAGCTCTTGAGCAGGGATTTTAACTCCTGCAGGGGAAAGAACACTCATCCAAAGTTGTGTATCCTCTGCTTCCATCAAGGCAGGGGTGGTTTGTTAGGGAATGAACAGAGGCTCTCTCATTGGCTGGAAGATTTCACGGGTCATGCCGCTGGAAAGTGGAAAAGTGACTACAGGTAGGGGTTATAGGTTCTAGTCCTTCCCTGCTGCTGACTGGCTGTGTGATTCTGAGAAAACTGCTTTGCCTCTCTGAGCCTTGTTTTCTCACCTGCAAAATCCATTCATTCTTCGAGCATTCACTGAGTTCCTACAGTAAGTAATATTGACTAGGGGATTCTCATATAATGGTGCTCATATAATGCATGGTTCATACCTATATTACAACTTATATCACATTGTCCTAAAATTAGTTCTGTTTTTATCTTTCTTCTCAGTTAGGAAAAGCCTTGATGGAAGCGGCCACATCCAGTCATCCTTGTATTTCCAGCAAAGTGCCTGTGTACCAGGTTTTTTTTGTTTTTTTGTTGTTTTGAATGAATGATCATGCAGAAAGGGTTAGGGCCAATCATTCCCAAGTGATTGAGTGTGGAGGTAAAAGGACAATTATTTTCCTTTGACTCTCCTTATAGGAACTGTTTTTTGAGCTCTTACGTTTGGGAGGTGAAGCAAAAATTTTGTGGAAATGTCCTGCTTTGGTAAATTGACCACTAACTTTATACAGAATAAGTTACAGCTAATCTTCTGGCCTTTAGGCTTTTCTCTTATGTGAAAGCACCCTTGGGATTTTGCAGTTAGGTCTCATCTTGACCACGCCTTACATGGATGTCACATTTATCCTCAGGATTCCCATTCATCGAGTTGCAATGATCACATTTCAACTTTTGGTTGAAAAGTTGAAATTTCAATCAAAAGTTGAAATGTCACCGTTTTTGGTGAAAATAGATCACAATGAGTTTTCTGTTCTTCAGCTGTCACTCAGGAGGAGGAAGAGTACTCCACAAGGGAGAAAGTGGCATAAGCCAGAAATTTAACACGTGGAAAGAAATATTCACTCAACATCTACTTCATATTGTCGACAAAACCGGTTTCAGCTTCCAGCTGGGGTCTTTACCTTCCAGACTGGAAGTGACTACTGGTTTCCTAACACAGCTGGATTTGGCATTTCCTGTCTCCTCACCATCTTGTTTGTAATCCTGATGAACTGAGAATGTGGCATTGACTAAATTCTTCAAGTCAATACACACATTTTATTAGGCTAAAACATTACTTTCAATTATTTGACTCTCAGTGTTCAGTAAGGATGAGGGACTCAAGAAAGCATTCTTTCCCTTGGGAATAATCTCCAGTTGGGCTTCCACTGGGTGTTCAGGAAAAGAAAATAAAGTTTTGCTTAGAGTGTCTTGGTATAAGCACTAAGAATTATAAGTATTTTGAATACATGTGATAATGTACCAGCACTCGGCCTTTTCAGGGTCTTAGGTAAAATGCTAAGTTGAGAAATGCTTCCAGTGTGGCTTACGATACCATTTCTGTGTGGCCTAGCTTGGGGTATGGATTTTTTCCCTTCTTCCTTAGCTCTCCTCTCTTGTTACTTCCCTGTTGTGTGCCAAGACACGAGACAGGGAGTGTTGGTAGCCGTCCCGGGTGAGGGACTGTTTCGGGCTGCTCTGGGCTGCTGGGGCAGTGCGGGGACTGCTTTCTAGCTTGGATTTTTGTACAAGGACAGCAGGGGTCCTTTCCACGTTCTCAGTAGAAATGGAAAAGTCCATGTTACGGGCAACAAGACGCTATGGCCATTCAGTCAGAGGAGAACAGTATATTCAGGGATGTGTGAGTCCTGCCCTTCAGAACTGAAACATCTTGCAGTCAGGAGTTCCTGGAAGTATGTGGATTAACCAGACCACCCTTAATCTGCATGCTATTTTGTTTTTTCACTTATGTTCAGACTTCGACTAAAAGAACACAGTGAATGAGTGGTAGAGGGAAATTAGGTGTTGAAGGTGAAGAAATCAGGAGGAGGATATCTTTACTCTTTGATGCATTTGAAATAAAGGACCCACATCTGTTCTGTTCTGGAAATTCATGGAAGCGGGTTAGTGGTCCTTTAGTTCTAAGAAGTAAGAAATAGCAGCTGACTTGAATTTGAGTCAAAGAAGCTGCTGTTTTAATATTAGAATGCCCGTCCTATTAGAAAGATCTTCATGGCAAAATTTTCGGTGAGTTTACTTTCAGTGAGAGTATCTTCAGTTGTTTGTACCTGATTCCTCTAGCACATAGGAAATACTCATTCTTCCCATTTAAGTTCTGTATGAATGTAGTTTTCTAGTAAGTGAACTCCTAGTGTGATGGGGAAAACGTGCTCTTGGGTTACGGACGTAGTCAGGGGCCCCTCCCTTCCCCAGCCCAAACAGTGTCTTGAACTTAACTTACGAGTTTGACTTTCCCTGAACCAGAGCAGTGAACTCATAGAATGATTCTAAGGTTGAGCAATTATGTCTCCAGGTGTTTGACATTTAAACCTTGACACTGAAACAGGAGTCTGGTCTCTCTGTATCCACTTACGATGAATGTCCTTGAAATATTCCACTTAAATACTCTGCCATAGTCAGTCTGCACTTCAACTGTGGATGTCATTAGGAAATGGAAAAAAGGAGCCTTTCTTCATTAATAATTGGGAGGGCAGCCCGTCACTGGAAACAGAGGCTTTCTCTTGAGCTGGTGCGCTCGGATTTTTCTCCTTTCCACTCCTCTCCCATATACACTGTCTCCAGTGGACACTGGTGAAACCCAGCCGCGGTGACTTCCCTTGTTGACGCTTTCCAGAGATTGATGGGTGTTTAGGTACTGTCCCAATAAATCAGTTTCCAGGAGTAGACCTTTGTGAAGTTTCTTAATATCCCAAAGGGATAGGTCAAACCTCCTTGACTTTTGACTACAAATATTGTCCTATTAATGGGCAATTTTATCAATTGCAGTAAATGACCTAGATAATTTTTGAACTAGGTTGAAATAAATATCATAATAGTGACAAGGCTGATTCTAGACAGTGGCCCTTCCTTTCCTTCTGAAAGTCTCCAGGGAATGATCTGCTCTTACGGGTGAGCCTCACTGTTTAATTGATACCTTTTCCAATAAACAGTAAAGTCCCTTTCTCATCGCTGTGTTAATCCTCTTCTGAGGAGAAACATTTTGGTGTCTCAAGGGCAACACCTATATCTTATATGTGTTTGGGACCCGTCTGGGCCGCCTCTGTCTTCACGCAGGTCAAGCACGAGGCTTGGTCTGGGGATGCTCGTTCAGTGTGACCTGACTGGCTAGTTACGAGAAGGGTGAGGACAAAACTGGAAGGAATAGCTGAAGCCGCACCAAAACCAATTTAGAGGAAACATATTAGTTTGGACGTTGGAGAAGTCTATAGCAACAGCACCAAGCCTTAAGTTCACCAGACCCTTCAGCGTTTCCATTATCTCATGTCTGTGTAGCCCTAAGGGAGTCTCCTTGGTTTCCCAACTGAGTTTTGAGCTCACTGAGCAAACACTCAGCCTGCTTACATTATACTGATGCCAGTGTGAACTTTAAATCCCTTTGCAAAGTCTTTTCTTTAGCTCTAGCTTTACAGTCACGTTCCAGGGTGGTACCATGCCCATCAGCCACCAGCATCTGCTTGGCACTTGGCAGTCTGGACCCCTACAGCTGTGCCCTAACCATCCCCCTCCCCCTTGACTGGCCCCTTTCAGAGCAACCCCAGGCGTGGAGCAGTCATAGTACCAGGTCTGCCATGAATGTACATTTTCATTTGATCCTCACAACGAGGCCGAGATAAACGGGGCAGAGATGAAGAAACCTGGACCCCGAGAGAGGGCTGCGTGGCCATGGCCTCTGAGGGGTGTGATGGGGCCAGAACCTCCAGTGCGGGGCCCCTTTCACGCCACTACTGATGAGTTGTCCTTCGTAGTTGAAAGAGTTTATTAAAGGAGCATGCAGGAGGTTCCTGGAAAGCCCCTGCGTCTATTTTCCTTTTAGTCACCCATCCCCCTGACTGTGTAGTGAAACCATCTTTGCTGACTGAGGACAGCCATGCGCCACGTTCTGGGAGAGTGTTTTCTGCGCGTGGACCTGTCTATTCTGGCAACAACCTAGGGAGGTGCCTGCAATCATCATCCTCATGTTACAGATGAGGAAACAGAGGCACAAAAGGGAGAAGTCACTGGCCCAAGTTTCCTCAGTCACAAAGTGGCGGGGTTGGGATGTGACCTGGGGTCTAGAACCTGTGTTCTTACGTCGGGGGTCCTCATGCTTTCAGCCGGGGGTCCACGTGGCATAGACTTCTGTCGCGAGTGCCTCCCTAAGGCTGTTATTACCGGAAAACTAACACCCGCGGTTAAATCTTTCCGAGGGGATCCTGACCTGGCTTAGAGCTCCTGTCAGGGTGTGTCCCCCCTCCCTCCTACCTTTAGTGCACAAATCCATCCCCCACCTTGAGAACAGTGCACAGAGGTCTGTGGAGAGGAACCCTCTGTCTCCCCATGCCGTCCCCACCATACCTTCCTGTTCCCCCAGACCTGCCTTCTACACTTTGGTTAATCTTGAGTCACCTTTAGATCCCACCTGTGTCTTCCCATCCCTCTTGAGATGCGGAGACAAAAACTGGACAAAACGCCTTTGATAAGTCAGTCCACCTCAGCTAATTGGAGCCCTGGGCCGGTCTTCCCCACTTGCCCGTCATTCCCCTCTTATCATGTCCGGGGCCCTGCCTGCTTTCCAGAAGCCTCCATGCTCGCCATCAGGGGGTGAGCACTGTCGTGGACGGGGCCTGCCTGTCATGTTAGCCTGGCCTTCTTGAAGGATGTTTTTAACCTCAAAATACGATGATTTACACTAAACTCTTGGACTTCATTCTGTTTTTGATGAGTCAATGAGTCATTCCTCTTTGAATAACATTTTAAATATTTTGATAATATAAAACCTCTTTTTACTGAAAGAAAGCCTTTTGACAAAAGATGCAATCCCAAATACACTTTATAAATTATGTCATTTAGTGTAGAAACCTAAACACAAAATGCCAAGATGGTACACTTCCTTGAGGTAGCTGATCTGTTGGAACACACACACACACAGGCACACACAGACAGGCAGACAGACAGACACACGCACACATTGGAGAAAGTTTTCCCCAGTCCAGGCTAAATTATAGCAAAATCTATATGCAGCTTTGTTTTCTGCTCTGCTACCAAGGGAAGTGGTGAAAAGGCCAACTATTTTAGACTCATGACTGAGTTGGGAAAATACTAGAAAAGACAGGGAATTGCTATATATTGGCATAAAGACAAGCAAATAATTCAGAAAGCTGTTGTGGTCTGTTCTACAAGTGTTGGATTCCTTGTGCCAAAGATTTCCTATTCCAATTTAATAGTATTCAAGGGCTTACACAGAAATATGTTTCTTATTATATAGCTGTAATTTGACCATAAGTAGAATATAATAATGTAATAAAACATTT
This sequence comes from Orcinus orca, assembly GCF_937001465.1. Lineage (NCBI taxonomy): Eukaryota > Metazoa > Chordata > Mammalia > Artiodactyla > Delphinidae > Orcinus > Orcinus orca. The sequence continues at coordinate 9,941,202 of NC_064560.1, read as the reverse complement.
CACTGTCTGTTTAGAGAGAGAGAATTTTATAGTTATAAAATTATAATCATTGTATTCTTAAGGTACATAAATGAATTCATTACTCAGGACAGATTCAAGCGTGGAATACTATTTGAATAACGTACGCCCTTAAGAATACACTTAATTATTCTGAAAATAAATTTAACATAGGTCGGGCTTGTTTTCATGATTCAAAAATTGGGAAGAGTGCAAGGAGTATAAATATAGAATTAAAATAAAGCTACATATAAGGACATTTGGTTGTTGTTAATTGCTATGTTCAAATAATTATTTTGCTAGTAGGTATGTTCGTGCATGTGTGGTGTGTGTGTGTGGTATGTATGTGCACGCACACATGTGTATGTGGTATGTATGCGTACCTGTGTATGGTATGTGTGTTTGTATTGTGTGACCATACATGCGTGTATATATGTGCTCATGTATGGCATATGACGGACATGCACACGTGTGACCATACATGTGTGTGCATGTATGGCATGTATACACATGCAGGCAGTCATATGATGTGCAAACACGTACGTGCACGTGTTTGTAGGTGTGTGTGGAACGTGTGGTGTGTGTGCATGCATGCCACGTGTGCACACATGTGAGACCTTGTGGTTTGTGTGTGCGTGCGTGCACTGTGTCAGTGCGTGAATGCATTGTGCACATGCAGGCACGTGTGCGTGTGTGTGTGTGTGTAAGAGTGCGTGTGCCTTGTGCAGCCGGAAACAATGTGAGTTTAGGCATCTGCTCTGTCTGCTGGCTCTGCCTTCCTGGATCTTGCAGTGTTTCGACACTGTCTGAAACAGAAGCTTTATTGCCTGAGGGCTACTAATTGCACAGACCACATTTTTCTCTCTGGATTTCTCATGACATTGCTGGTGACACACAACATTAAGAACCAAACTCTGAAAAAAAATGTTTAATGAGACGAATGCACATAGAGCTGCTTTCAGATACAGATGTTTTCTCCTGGTAACCATTGACTTCCAGCAAGACATCCTGGAGGGACTGGAGAGGCAGGAGGAAGTGGGATGCTGAGGGGCCTGGATTCCCCAGCTAGGCCGCCTGAGTCCCACCCAGGCCAGGTGCATCTCATCTTCCTAGTTTGGTCTCTGGCTTTGTTCAATTTTTCTGTTTTCTGTCCTTCTTACTGTTCACCTTCCCTAATTCCATTCACCCGTTCCTCAAATTCAAGGGTTTTTCACAGTATAAAACCTTCCATAGCACCCTCCAGTCCAAGCTAACAATTCCTCTGTGTCCATCCTACGTGCCAGGCATTGTCGTGAGCAGTTTTCATATTTTATCTCATATACTCCTACAGTAACTCAATGAAGTAGGTACTGTTCCTATCTCAACTCTACTGCTTTAGAAAATAAACGCAGGGTTAAATATTGCCCAGGATCATACAGATATTGAGCAGACGATAGAGGTCAAACCATGTTAGGTCTGCTGCTACTGCACTGCACTGCCCCCATCCCCATTTTCTCTGTGTGCTTTTAGCATCTATATTAGTGATACATATTCTAATTTTTAGTAATAGGCCATCTGCTCTCTGGACCTTGCTTTCTTTGTTTCCTGTGACTAGATCACATTTGTCCAAAGAGACTGTGATTGTCCCGTGTCTCTTAACTAGTGAATTTGTATCTATTCATCTTTGGATTTTTTTTTTCTACCGTTTTATTGGTACTTGCTTGTCTTGCTTTTTTTTTTTTTAAATGTTGAGCCTTCTTTCAATTAATTTATTTTTAATCTTTGGCTGTGTTGGGTCTTCGTTTCTGTGCAAGGTCTTTCTCTAGTTGTGGCAAGCGGGGGCCACTCTTCATCGCGGTGCGCAGGCCTCTCACTGTCGTGGCCTCTCTTGTTGCGGAGCACAGGCTCCAGACGCGCAGGCTCAGTACTTGTGGCTCACAGGCCTAGTTGCTCCTAGTTGCTCCTAGATGTGGGATCTTCCCAGACCAGGGCTCGAACCCATGTCCCCTGCAGTAGCAGGCAGATTCTCAACCACTGTGCCACCAGGGAAGCCCCTGTCTTGCTTTTATTATGCTTCACCCACCCCCTTGCTTCTTGCTGTCTTATATTCCCCACCCCCTACTCCATTTCATTTCATCTCCTACTGTGTGGAAGTTAAATTTTATTTCTCTTATTTATTTCTCTTGGTTTCTTTTGAAGTTACGTAAAGAAAATGTAATATGTAAAGTATATCAGTAATTTTCTTCCTCCTCTGGAAAAATACTATGACTTATAACCCCTTACATCCCCTCTGCTATTGCTGCCCAGTCTTTGAGATTCATCCGCTATTTTTTAAACCTCACGAATTAGGCATTACCACTGTTGTTTCTTATTATTTAGATTTTTTGTGTTTCATTGCATACACGTTTACCAATTTCTTTGCAAAGGTTTATTTAATTATTTGTTTTTTGGTTGCACTGGGTCTTTGTTGTTGTGCGCGGGCTTTCTCTAGTTGCAGCGAGCAGGGGCTACTCTTCGTTGTGGTGCGCGGGCTTCTCATTGCGGTGGCTTCTCTTATTGTGGAACATGGGCTCTAGGTGCGCGAGCTTCAGTAGTTGTGGCATGTGGGCTCAGTATTTGTGGTGCTTGGCCTAGCTGCTCTGCAACGTGTGGGATCTTCCTGGATCAGGGATCGAACCCCTGTCCCCAGTACTGGTAGGCAGATTCTTAACTACTGTGCCACCAGTGAGGTCCCTGGCCATCCATTTCTTTTTATACCATAGAGTTTTCTTTTTTCTTTTTTTTTTTCTTTTCTTTAACATCTTTATTGGAGTATAACTGCTTTGCATTGTTGTGTTAGTTGCAGCTGTAGAACAAAGTGAATCAGCTATACATATACATATACCCCCATGTCTCCTCCCTTTTGCATCTCCCTCCCACCCTCCTTATTCCACCCCTTTAGGTGGTCACAGAGCACCGAGCTGATCTCCCTGTGCTACGTGACTACTTCCCACTAGCTATCTATTTTACGTTTGGTAGTGTATATATGTCCATGCCACTCTCTCACTTCGTCCCAGCTTACCCTTCCCCCTTCCTGTGTCCTAAAGTCCATTTTCTACGTCAGCATCTTTATTCCTGTCCTGTCCCTAGGTTCTTCAGAACGTTTTTTTCTTTTCTTTTTTTTGGTTCCACATATATGTGTTAGCATACGGTATTTGTTTTTCTCTTTCTGACTTACTTCACTCTGTATGACAGACTCTAGGTCCATCCACCTCACTACAAATAACTCAATTTCGTTTCTTTTTATGGCTGAGTAATATTCTATTGTATATATGTGCCACATCTTCTTTATCCATTCATCTGTCGAAGGACATTTAGGTTGCTTCCATGTCCTGGCTATTGTAAATAGTGCTGCAGTGAACATTGAGGTGCATGACTCTTTTTGAATTATGGTTTTCTCAGGGTATATGCCCAGTAGTGGGATTGCTGGGTCATATGGTAGTTCTATTTTCAGTTTGTTTGTTTGTTTGTTTTAAGAAGATGTTGCAGGTAGGAGTTTATTAATTAATATATTTTTGCTGTGTTGCGTCTTTGTTTCTGTGTGAGGGCTTTCTCTAGTTGTGTCAAGAGGGGGCCACTCTTCATCGTGGTGCACGGGCCTCTCATTATGGCGGCCTCTCTTGTTGCGGAGCACAGGCTCCAGATGCGCAGGCTCAGTAGTTGTGGCTCACGGGCCCAGTTGCTCCGTGCCATGTGGGATCCTCCCAGACCAGGGCTCGAACCTGTGTCCCCTGCATTAGCAGGCAGATTCTCAACCACTGCACCACCAGGGAAGCCCTATTTTTAGTTTTTTAAGGAACCTCCATACTGTTCTCCATAGTGGCTGTATTAATTTACATTCCCACCAGCAGTGCAAGAGGGTTCCCTTTGTTCCACACCCTCTCCAGCTTTCATTGTTTGTAGATTTTTTTGATGATGACCATTCTGATGGGTATGAGGTGATACCTCATTGTAGTTTTGATCTGCATTTCTCTAATGATTACTGATGTTGAGCATCCTTTCATGTGTTTGTTGGCTATCTGTACATCTACTTTGGAGAAATGTCTATTTAGGTCTTTTGCCCATCTTTGGATTGTGTTTTTTGTTTTTTTGATATTGAGCTGCATGAGCTGCTTGTAAATTTTGGAGATTAATCCTTTTGTCAGTTGCTCTGTTTGCAAATATTTTCTCCCATTCTGAGGGTTGTCTTTTTGTCTTGTCTATGGTTTCCTTTGCTGTGCAAAACTTTTAAGTTTCAGAGGTCCTATTTGCTTATTTTTGTTTTTATTTCCATTTCTCTAGGAGGTGGGTCAAAAAGGATCTTGCTGTGATTTATGTCATAGAGTGTTCTGCCTATGTTTTCCTCTAAGAGTTTTATAGTGTCTGGCCTTACATTTAGGTCTTTAATCCATTTTGAGTTTATTTTTGTGTATAGTGTTATGGAGTGTTCTAATTTCATTCTTTTACATGTAGCTGTCCAGTTTTCCCAGCACCACTTATTGAACAGGCTGTCTTTTCTCCATTGTATATTCTTGCCTCCTTTATCAAAGATAAGGTGACCATATGTGTGTGGGTTTATCTCTGGTCTTTCTATCCTGTTTCATTGATCTATGTTTCTGTTTTTGTGCCAGTACCATACTGTCTTGATTACTGTAGCTTTGTAGTATAGTCTGAAGTCTGGAAGCCTGATTCCTCCAGCTCCGTTTTCTTTCTCAAGATTGCTTTGGCTATTCAGGGTCTTTTGTGTTTCCATACAAATTGTGCAATTTTTTGTTCTAATTCTGTGAAAAATGCCATTGGTAGTTTGATAAGAATTGCACTGAAACTGTAGATTGCTTTGGGTAGTATAGTCGTTTTCACAGGGTTGATTCTTCCAATCCAAGATCATGGTATATCTCTCCATCTCTTTGTATCATCATTAATTTCTTTCAACAGTGTCTTATAGTTTTCTGCCTACAGGTCTTTTGTCTCCTTAGGTAGGTTTATTCCTAGGTATTTTATTCTTTTTGTTGCAATGGTAAATGAGAGTGTTTCCTTTATTTTTCTTTCAGATTTTTCATCATGAATGTATAGGAATGCAAGAGATTTCTGTGCATTAATTTTGTATCCTGCTACTTTACCAAATTCATTGATTAGCTCTAGTAGTTTTCTGGTAGCATCTTTAGGATTCTCTATGTATAGTATCATGTCATCTGCAAAGACTGACAGTTTTACTTCTTCTTTTCCGATTTGGATTCCTTTTATTTCTTTTTTGTCTCTGATTGCTTTGCTGAAAACTTCCAAAGCTATGTTGAATAATAGTGGTGAGAGTGGGCAACTTTGTCTTGTTTCTGATCTTAGTGGAAATGCTTTCAGTTTTTCAACATTGAGAATGCTGTTGGCTGTGGGTTTGTCATATATGGCCTTTATTATATTGAGGTAAGTTTCCTCTGTGCCTGCTTTCTGGAGAGTTTTTGTCATAAATGGGTGTCAAATTTTGTCAAAAGCTTTTTCTGTTTCTTTTGAGATTATCACATGATCTTTATCCTTCAGTTTGTTAATATGGTGTATCACATTGATTGATTTGCATATTTTGAAGAATCCTTGCATTCCTGGGATAAACCTCAGTTAATCAAGGTGTAAGATCCTTTTAATGTGCTGCTGTATTCTCTTTGCTAGTTTTTGTAGAGGATTTTTGCATCTATGTTCATCAGTGATATTGGCCTGTAGTTTTCCTTTTTTATAACATCTTTGTCTGGTTTTGGTAGCAGGGTGATGGTGGACTCGTAGAATGAGTTTAGGAGTGTTCCTCCCTCTGCTATATTTTGGAAGAGTTTGAGAAGAACAGGTGTTAGCTCTTCTCTAAATGTTTGATAGAATTTGCCTGTGAAGCCATCTGGTCCTGAACTTTTGTTTGTTGGAAGATTTTTAATCACAGTCTCAATTTCAGTGCTTGTGATTGGTCTGTTTATATTTTCTGTTTCTTCCTGGTTCAGCCTCGGAAGGTTGTGCTCTTTCCTAAGAATTTGTCCATTTCTTCCAGGTTGTCCATTTTATTGGCATAGAGTTGCTTGTAGTAATGTCTCATGATCCTTTGTATTTCTGCAGTGTCAGTTGTTACTTCTCCTTTTCCATTTCTAATTCTGTTGATTTCAGCCTTCTCCCTTTTTTTCTTGATGAGTTTGGCTAATGGTTTATCAACTTTGCTTATCTTCTCAAAGAACCAGCTTTTAGTTTTCTTGATCTTTGCTATTGTTTCCTTCATTTCTTTTTCATTTATTTCTGATTTGATCTTTATGATTTCTTTCCTCCTGCTAACGTTGTGGTTTTTTTGTTCTTCTTTCTCTAATTTCTTGAGGTGTAAAGTTAGGTTGTTTATTTGAGATGTTTCTTGTTTCTTGAGGTAGGCTTGTATTGCTATAAACTTCCCTCTTAGAACTGCTTTTGCTGCATCCCATAGGTTTTGGGTCATCGTGTTTTCATTGTCATTTGTTTCTAGGTATGTTTTTTTTTTTTTTTTGCAGTACGTGGGCCTCTCACTGTTGTGGCCTCTCCCGTTGCGGAGCACAGGCTCCGGACACGCAGGCTCAGCAGCCATGGCTCATGGGCCCAGCCACTCCACGGCACGCGGGATCTTCCTGGACTGGGGTACGAACCCGTGTCCCCTGCATCGGCAGGTGGACTCTCAACCACTGCGCCACCAGGGAAGCCGTCTAGGTATTTTTTGATTTCCTCTTTGATTTCTTCAGTGATCTCTTGGTTGTTTAGTAGTGTATTGTTTAACCTCCATGTGTTTGTATTTTTTACAGATTTTTTTCCTGTAATTGATATCTAGTCTCATAGCATTGTGGTCCCAAAGGTACTTGATACGATTTCAATTTTCTTAAATTTACTAAGGCTTGATTTGTGTGACCCAAGTTACGATCTATCTTGGAGAATGGTCCATGAGCACCTGAGAAGAAAGTGTATTCTGTTGTTTTTGCATGGAATGTCCTATAAATATCAATTAACTCCATCTTGTTTAATGTATCATTTAAAGCTTGTGTTTCCTTATTTAGTTTCTTTTGGGTTGATCTGTCCGTTGGTGAAAGTGGGGTGTTAAAGTCCCCTATTATGATTGTGTTACTGTCAATTTCCCCTTTTATGGCTCTTAGCATTTGTCTTATATATTGAGGTGCTCCTATATTGGGTGCATGAATATTTACAATTGTTATATCTTCTTGGATTGATCCCTTGATCATTATGTAGTGTCCTTCCTTGTGTCTTGTAACATTCTTTATTTTAAAGTCTATTTTATGTGATATGAGTATTGTTACTCCAGCTTTCTTTTGATATCCATTTGCATGGAATATCTTTTTCTATCCCCTCACTTTCAGTCTGTATGTGTCCCTAGGTCTGAAGTGGGTCTCTTGTAGACAGCATATAGATGGGTCTTGTTTTTGTATCCATTCAGCGAGCCTGTGTCTTTTGGTTGGAGCATTTAATCCAGTCACATTTAAGGTAATTATCTATATGTCTGTTCCTATGACCATTTACTTAATTGTTTTGGGTTTGTTTTTGTAGGTCCTTTTCTTCTCTTGTGTTTCCCACTTAGAGAAGTTCCTTTAGCATTTGTTGTAGAGCTGGTTTGGTGGTGCTGAATTCTCTTAGCTTTTGCTTGTCTGTAAAGGTTTTAATTTCTCCATCAAATATGAATGAGATCCCCGCTGAGTAAAGTAATTTTGGTTGTAGGTTTTTCCCTTTCATCACTCTCAATATGTCCTGCCACTCCGTTCTGGCTTGCAGAGTTTCTGCTGAAAGATTAGCTGTTAACCTTATGGGGATTCCCTTGTATGATATTTGTTGCTTTTTCCTTGCTGCTTTTAATAGTTTTTTTGTATTTAATTTTTGATAGTTTGATTAATATGTGTCTTGGCATGTTTCTCCTTGGATTTATCCTTTATGGGACTCTCTGTGTTTCCTGGACTTGATTGACTATTTTCTTTCCCATATTAAGGAATTTTTCAATTATAATCCCTTCAAATGCTTTCTCACTTCCTTTCTTTTTCTCTTTTTCTTCTGGGACCCGTATAATTCGAATGTTGGTGTGTTTAATGTTGTCCCAGAGGTCTCTGAGCCTGTCCTCAATTCTTTTCATTCTTTTTTCTTTTTTGTGCTCTGCAGTAGTTATTTCCACAATTTTGTCTCCCAGGTCACTTATCCGTTCTTTTATTCTACTCTTGATTCCTTCTAGAGAATTTTAAATTTCATTTATTGTGTTGTTTATCATTGTTTGTTTGCTCTTTACTTCTTCTAGGTCCTTGTCAAATGTTTCTTGTATTTTCTCCATTATGTTTCCAGGATTTTGGATCATCTTTACTATCATTACTCTGAATACTTTTTTCAGGTAGGCTGCGTACTTCCTCTTCATTTGTTTGGTCTGGTGGGTTTTTACTTTGCTCATTCATCTGCTGCATATTTCTCTGTCTTCTCACTTTGCTTAACTTACTGTGTTTGGTGTCTCCTTTTCACAGGCTGAATGTTCATAGTTCCTGTTGTTTTTGGTGTCTGCCCCCAGTCGGTAAGTTTGCTTCAGTGGGTTGTGTAGGCTTCCTGGTGGAGGGGACTGCTGCCTGTGTTATGGTGGATGAGGCTGGATCTTGTCTTTCTGGTGGGCAGGACCATGTCCAGTTGTGTGTTTTGGGCTGTCTGTGAACTTAGTATGATTTTAGGCAGCCTCTCTGCTAATGGGTGGGGTTGTGTTTCTGTCTTGCTAGTTGTTTGGCATGGGGTGTCCAGCACTGGAACTTGCTGGTCGTTGAGTGGAGCTGGGTCTTCGCATTGAGATGGAGATCTCTGGATGAGCTCCCGGCGATTGATATTATGTGGGGTCATGAGGTCTCTGGTAGTTCAATGTCCTGATCTCGGCTCTCCCACCTCAGATACTCAGGCCTGACACCCGGCCGGAGCACCAAGACCCTGTCAGCCACACGGCTTTTGGGAAGTCTGAGGTCTTCTGCCAGCGTTCAGTAGGTGTTCTGTAGGAGTTATTCCACATGTAGATGTATTTTTGATGTATTTGTGGGGAGGAAGGTGATCTCCATGTCTTACTCCTCGCTATCTTGAAGGTCCTTATATCATAGATTTTTCTTCTGGAATTGTTTCCTTTCTTCTGAAAGTTATTCCATTAGATGTTTTCCAGATTTTTTGAAATCTGAAAATGTTTTGATGATTATTTTGTTCTTGCAAGAAAGTTTTTATTGATACACTGTTCTACACTGACAGAAAATATCACCATTTTGAAGATATTCCACTCTTGTTTATCTCCCACTGTTGCTGCTGGGAAGTCTGCTGTCTGTCTCACTGTCCTTTTGTTCATGATCTAGGTTTTCTCTTAGGATGCTAAGATTTTTTCTCTTTTCTCTCTATTCTTAAAATTGTTCTTAAGTTTGACTATGTTTTGAAGAATTAATGTTCTTGTTTTGTTGACTTGTTTAGTATACTTTAAGTTTACTTTCTGTGTCATTTCATGATTTTGATTGATTCTGGAAATTTTGAGCTATTATCTCCTATGTATTTCCTGTTCTCTACACCCTTACTCTCTTTCGCTGAGACTCCAATTAAATGCACTTTAGAGTTTCTCATTTTTTTCCTCTACATCTCACAACCTCTCACATTTCCCCCTCTTTTTCTCCTCTGTAACATCTCTTAGTAATTCTTCAGTTTTATATTCCAGCCTTGCTGAGGCATGTATTTAGTTTTCCAGGATATTTTTTCAGTTCTATTTTCTTATTATCGCACTTGTGATTTTCCTCTTACAGTTTAACCTTTAAGCTTCACTGGCATGTATGTATGTGTGAGGCTGGGAATGTTGAAATAAATGCAGCTGTTCTGACTTCAATAATCAGGCATGTGAATACTGGCCCAGATTTTCATCCTATGTAACTTCATGGGAACTCTCCCAAGACATGATTCAGATGACTGACCTTAAACAACCACCTCCCTGTTCATCCATCAATCATTCACAGATCCATCTGTTTCTGAGTAGGTTTCTGCAATTGCATTGGAATACCTAGAATCTACAGTCTCAGGGGAAATGTGTTGCAAGCCTCATCAGTGGTAATTTTCTTTAAGGAAATGTTAACACAGAAAACCAACCTTTCATAGTAAATTGTAAGTACAACTTCCATCATCTGCACTGCCTTCAACAGAACCAGGGACCATGAGGGTGACAACTGCACACAGTGGAGCTGGTATTCACCCAACAAGGGAGATTTTTCTTGAGATGAAAGAAAAAGCTCTGTATTTCCCATCTGCTCAGGCATTGACTATAAATGTGCTGTTGTAACTTGTGCTTTGCTGAGTTTACTGTGCTTGCCTCAGTTTGCTGAGTTGCCAGTTTCCTTCAGTTGAGTCCATGTATCTTCATTCAGAAGATGCCTTTGGATGGAGATAGTTAGAAATGTTTCATAATGTGGGAAGCTTATGTTCAGGAGTGTGTGTGTGTGATGTGTGTGAGTGTGTGGTGTATATGTGTGTTGGGTATTTAGGGACAGTGAAGGAGACAGGAAGAAAGAATGAAAAAAATGTGGCTGTTGCTGTCTTCATCTTCAGTTTCATAATTATGTGACTTCTAAGTAGGATCTCATTTTGAAAACAAAATACAGCCACAATCCCAATCACAGCACCGGCAACCTCTCTCAGGAGCACAAGAATCCACCATTTCTACAGGTACTGCTGATTCCTCTTGCTCTATCATCTCCTTAACTGTGGGACACCCTGAAGCCTTTTGTATTAGTTTCCAGCACCTCCCTCTACAGTTCACTTCCTCAGGGAGATCATTTGCTTTCATGATTTTCAGTAACACCTTTAAGCTATTGACTTTCAAATATGCACGAACCCAGATGCTACACTGCATATGACTTACTGGCCATCTTCATCTGGATGTCTTTAGCCACTGCAAGTCTCACAAATACAAAAGCAAAATTCTTTGTCTTCCCCTTCAAATTAATTTCCCTCCTTCACTTCTTCACTCTTGGTAGAAATTTTGCAGTCATTTAAGACCTATCTTACTTCCTGTGCCCCAGCCAGGACTGATTTATCTGTTAGGCACAGTAAGTACAATGCCTAGGGCCTATGATAGTTTTAGGGGCCCATGAAAATGTTTTACTTTGTTTTAAAATATGAAGAAAAAAATTTAGGTAAAAGATCTTCTCTAATAAATAATACTTACATACTCATCTTTATAACAATGAAGTCATTATATTCACATAAGGTATATATTGTATATAATGTATTATATATAATACATATTTCATGGAAGAAGAGGCCTATAGCCCTCAGCGATGACTCAGTCCTTGAGTCTTATTGATTCTTTCATCGCATTTATCCCTTTCCTCTTCATTTCTCTTCATTGTGATCAGTTTAATTTGGTCCCTCATTGCCTCACTTCTGAATAATACCTGTGTGCTATTGGAACCCTAGGATCACAGCTCAGAGAGAGAGGAAGTCCTCCTTAACAGCTGAAACCCACAGAAGTAAGCGAGAGTAGAAAGAACACTGGTGTTGAGATCCAGGAAGCTAGTAGTGGTGGTCTTGATAAACCTGAGTCTTGATTTCCTAGTAAATTTTCTTGTGAATTGGTTGAATAGTCACCCTACCTTCCTTACACTGTGGCTGACCAGGAGAAAGGATGGAACTTAAGTAACTGTGTCAACTTGTACGTGCCATCCCGGGGCTTCCTTTGTGTGGCTTCAGGACTGACTTCAAGCCCTCCTCCCCTTCGTGCACCCTGTTCCCTGCAGACCCCCATGTGCTCATCTCTCTGGCCTGGGTCACCCTTCTGTCCACATCTCTGCTCCTGGCAAACCCATCGCAGAGCTGCTCTTCACAGCCACGTCTCATTCTGAAATGCATTGCTAACTCTGTGTTTTTGCAACCAGTTTCATACTCCTCAAGGACATATTTTCTTCTCTTTGTTTATCCCATGGAGCCTGGAGCAGCATCTTGCATCTGTTTTATGTAATTACTTGATTCCCATGCCTCTGTCTGTGCTATCCCTCCAACCGCAGTCTCTTCGCCTTCCCGACTGCCTCTCTGTAGCCTACTTATCTTTCCGAGTCTCACTCAAGGCCTGAATTCTTCATAAAGCATTTCCACGACGGCACCCCTGGGACTTCTTTCTCCGCTGAACTTCGGTTGCACTTCCTGAATAGTTTAGCACCTGGTTGCACAGCTAGAGCCTTTCTAGAATTGAAAGAAGAGAATGTGCTTAGGTAAAAGCATTGTCCACCTTGTAAAGATATTAAAAACCATTTTGGATTGGCATATTGAACCCAGTGTACATTTTTCATGATTAGAGATGACCAATGGAAGATTATCTTTATTAAGAAATGCAACATAAAGAGGAGCTAGGTCACCCCCATGCAGATTAAAACAGTATTTTTTGTTGTGTGGAGAGTATAGCAGCTTAGTATTTAAATTAAAATGTAGGCACCTGAGCTCCCAATCTGGCCTTCGGAAAGCTGACCGCAACATTCTGTGTAAACCCTGCCTGGTAACCTAACTCTGCTGCAGGAACTAGGAGCTGGCCTGACACCTCCTTTCCTGCCTAATTGCTATGATTAATTTTTGCACGTGTAACACAATCCTTGGTTCTGTACTATAACAGGGACCCAAAGGTCTCAAAGCGGTTCAATTCCTGAATAACTAAAGAAATTCATGAGTGACCTGAAGGCATGGGAACAGCCCTTGTGAAGAGCAACGGGCTGTTTGGGTTGAACGTGAGATGTTTCTGGATTCCTGATGGTATAGGTATGGTGTGTGAATTCTTTCTGTGGTACGAGGGAAATATCTAATGACAGCAAATTGCTTATTTTGGACCGTTTGGAACCTGGTTTTAACATTAGGGGGAAAACCACACCACCTCTGCTCAGCAAAGAGCCAGACGAGGCATTTCATTACGTCTGGTCCCCGTGGGGTGAGAGTCGTGGGCCCCCAGGCCTGAGGAGCAGTGATGGGGAAGCTGCCCAGCGTGGGTTCTCCCAGGCGCATGTCAGCGCGGGGACTGGAAACTACAAAACGAGGGGGAGGGAGCGCCTGGGGGAGGAGATACGGGAAGGGGTTGCGATTGAACGCATAGTGCCTGATGCAACTGTAAATGGCGGTTTGGGGACATTTGGACATTTTAAGTAGGAGGGCAGGACATTTGGGTAAATGGGCAGCATGCAGACATAGATATAACCCCGCCCCCACCTGATAAATACTCATATCTTTTTGTGTTTTTTGTGTTTTTTGGCCAAACTTTGTGGCATGTGGGATCTTAGTTCCGTGACCAGGCATCAAACCTGGGCCCCCTGCAGTAGGAGTGCAGAGTCTTAACCAATGGACCGCCAGGGAAGTCCCAGTACTCTTTAAAACCAGCTCTCCTCTCTCTCCCGTCCTCTCCAACTCTCTGCTCTGCCTCTCAATCTATCTGATATACACACATACCAGAAACCCAGAGAAATTTCTGCTAAATATCTGCTAATGGACTTAGAATGAAGGAAAAAAAAAACCCAGATGATAAAATAATGGCCTTACTCCTGGGAGAACTATGGCATGGCTGTAAGCCAGAATTGTGCCCACTGACACTGAAGGCTAAAGCCTGCTGCTTTAAGGTGAAAGCACCCTTACTGGGCGCAGGTGGTAAGTGGAAAGGGTTCACGGGACTTCTTAGGCTCCTCCTGGCCTTTATGAACCAGTAGCCTTAGGATCCCAACAGTTTTTCAGGCCCATTCGCTTGGTCCTGACAAGGCTGCCGCATGAAATGGAGACCTGGGCGTGGGGAAGCCTTCTTTGGGGATCCAGCTATTTCAGGAGACGAGCTTTCCTACATTGGTTACGCTCCACTGTGCTCTACAAGGAGGCCAGGATTAAAGGCAGAGTATCCACCTTCAGACCACAGCAGAAGACAAGCGAGAAAACCCCAAACCTCCTCCCCAACTCCACCCCCAATAAAACCAGTTTATTCTGACTCAATTTCCTTTTTCTTTTCTTTTACTTTGAACCAGAGGTTGCTTTGTGAATTTGGAACACTGCCAAGCTTGGCTTCTTCCTCTTCTTTTTTTTTTAAATACGGCAGACTGCATACACACCTTATTTATGTACCTATTTATCTGGCTGCACCGCGCGGCACGCAGGATCTTCGTTCCCCGAACACGGATTGAACCTGCGCCCCCTGCAGTGGAAACACAGAGTCTTAACCGCTGGACCGCCAGGGAAGTCCCTGCCAACCTTGACTTCTATTTGGCGATACTCAATAACTGGCAAGCAGAGGTGTCCCTAAGAGCAAAAGGAACATGGGGAAAGCATGTAGCTATACTTTTTTGATTAATTTTTGAAGTGGTTGCATTTTTCTGCAAAAGAATTATTACAAGAAACGAGGAATTCCATGAACTCTGTGAATAGATTGCTAAGTGAAGAAAATCAAATCAGTGTCCCAGAAAGCAAACTTGAAGAATTATTAGAAAACACAAAGGAAAAAGATAAAGGAATGAAAATATAGGAGAGAAAACAATAATTATGGAAGGCATATATCAGAGATGCCGTCAATGGAAGATGCTAAGAGACCAAATTTAATATAGCTAATAAGAAAACACCAGATAAATTAGGAGGTTGGGATTAACAGTGCTATATAGAAAATAGAGAAACAACAAGGACCTACTGTATAGTACAGGGAATTACATTCAATATCTTGTAATAACCTATAATGGAAAAGAATATGAAATGTAAAGAATATGAAATATATATACAATGGAATCACTTTGCTGTACACCTGAAACTAACACAACATTGTAAATTAACTATACTTCAATTTAAAAATGTATTAAAAAAGAAAACACTGAAGAAAGTTTTCTTGATCTAAAGGAAGACATCAATGAAAATGCTTAAAATGATCAAGGTAAAATTAATGCAGACCTGATATCACTTATATGTGGAATCTAAATATGACTGAAATGAACCTATCTATGAAACAGAAACAGAATCACGGATGTAGAGAACAGACTGGTGGTTGCCAAGGGGGAGGGGGTTGGGGGAGGGATGGAGTGGGAGGCTGGGATTAGCAGATGCAAACTGTTATATATAGAATGGATAAACAATAAGGTCCTACTGTATAGCACAGAGAACTAGATTCAGTATCCTATGATAAATCATAATGGAAAAGAATATACGAAAAATGTAGAATTTATGCAGACCCACTCCTATAGGTCATCCCGAAAATGTTAAACACTGAAGACAAAGAAAAAAAACCCTATAAGTGTTTAGGAAAGAAAGCCATGAGGATATTCATAGATATGCCTTTAAAACAGTCAATGTCAGAGAGAGCTTGGCACTTTTGAGAGCACTTTGAAGGGAAATGTGCAGACCCAGTGGGGCAGAACCTGATCATTGTCGACCTGCATTCACTCTCCCTTTCTACCTTTAGGAAAGAGAAACGCTCGGTTTTGGCAGGACCCCCGGCCCCCCAGCTAGACAGTAAGCTTCCCAGGCTTGCTCCTACTTGGGCGTTGCCAGGTGACAGTGCAGGCCAGTGGAGTGGGATCAGACTTGATGTGTCAAGTCATCTTCTTCAAGATGAGGCTGCTTGGGGCTTTCTCGTTCCTGGCCTCTGAGTGGAAGGTCAGCCTGGACCATCAGGAGGGGGCCGGTTCCTGAGGAGGTGGTGGGCTGGACACTCATGGGGCTTGGGTGCCTCAGTGACCCTGGGCCATGAAGCTTCCTAACAAGTCCTGATTTCTTTCTTTGGACTGTTACATGTAAGAGAAATCGACTTCTACCTTGTGTGAACAATTGAAAAAATTACTATCTGCACTCACTTCCCAGGAGAACTCATTCAGTCTCATGACTTTAAATCCCATGTATATGCTGATGAAGAGGAGGAGAGAGGGTTGGTCTGCATTTGAGCAATTCCTGGGAAGGCCAAGGCGGGCTTCCCATCACACTGATTGGTCACAAAGGCTGGATGGACAACATCATAGAGGTCAAGGGTTCTTAACGTTGGCACCACTGAGATTTGGGACCAGCTCTATCTTGTACAGTGTCGGATGCTTGCCAGCATCCTTGGCCTCTCTCCACCCAACAGATACCAGTAGCAGCACCCCGCCTCCCTCCCCCAGGCTGTGACAATCAGAAGTGTTTCTAGACATTGTCTAATGTCTCCTGGGGTACGCAGTTACACTGGTTGAGAACCACTGCTAGAGACAATGAAAGAGGAAGGCTAGAAATAATCCCCATGGAGAAGGAAGAAAGCATGGGTGTGAGAACTCAAGAAATTGGGTCGATTTACAAATTAAATAGGAAGAACATTAAATCTAGAGAAACAGGAGGATCCTGAGGCAAGGTTGTTAATCTTCTGACTGCCAAGAAATATTTTGTCTATAGTTGGTACCAAAGCATTCTTTAAGGAGCAATAGAAGGTCTTGAAGGGCCAAGATGACTGCTTATTTTGTATACAATTTCTGTATTTGTGAAGGGAGGGAAAGAGCTAAGTGGTTGGCGAGAGAAGTCACAATTCTAGATGTTCATTTGCTTGATTGCTGGCCCTCTTAATAATCCTTTTCCACTTAATATTGCCAAGTGAAACTGAGTATTCCTTATGGACTCCTAATACCTAAGCCCGGGTCTCTTTTCAGCTCAGGTGATATTTCTCTAGGGCCAATAGATGTGGTCAGTCAGATCAGCTATTAATGCATCAGTCACAAAATGGTCGTCTTAGGTCAACTGTGCAGATTCGATGGGTCACTTACTGTCATAATAACTGAACAAATTAAATTGAGGATTAAAGTTTAATTATACGGAGTCACTAAGATTCAAGGTTTTCCCCCTTCTGCTTTCCTTTCCTATCTCTCTTGTTCTCAGCCTCCGTTAATTTATTTTCCTCTTTTTTTTTATAGTAATATTCTTTTATGGATTCAGAGGAAAAGACAAGGAGTAGAGTAGTTAATATGGGGAGAAGGTATTATATTTTTGACAGAAATTAAGAAGGAATTTCAGTGTTTTAAACAAATAAAACCCTGAACTCTCCATATAATCATTGGTCTACTATGGAGGGAATTCTTTCTGGATTACAAAGAGAGGATGAATTCTTGCTGTTCTTAATATTTATCTTTTGTAAATCTTATATTTGTCAGCCTGTGCTCCTATTATAGATTTTTTTCTTCATGTGCTTAGACTCACTGCTAAAGCAATCTGAACGATCCTGTGATTTTGCTCAGAGTTTCTGTGCCTTGTTTTACAGCATTTCCTGTATTTAAATTCCATAAAATGCCTGTCTTTTGCAGTTTTTGTTGAACCAGTGATTACTTTTATCGGAACTCACAAGTATCAAAATTCAACAGTATCAATCTGATTTTGCTCTCTGTATATTCAGATGGTTTTAAAATAAGAGGCAAGTTGGAAAAATGAATGTAATGCTACATTTATTATGACAACATTGGAAAAGAATGTTGAAAAGGAAGCAGGAAGTTTGAAAAAGTCTTGATTACGTTTCCATAAATACTTGTTCTGAAGATGCAGCAAATTCCAATATGCAAATCTATTAAAATAAACCTTTTCTTTGTTTCCTTCCTCAGGAGCTTTGCAAAAGTTCTAACTACATTTTCCCCCTCTCCATTCAGTATTATACGTTTGCTTGTTTTGAGGCTACCAATTAACAATTGCGCAGAAGTAGAAAACTAAAGGCAAAGTTTTATGCCACGGACCACAGTTCTCATACATAGAAAGTTGCTGATGGAATTAGAAACACAATGGAATCAGTGTATTAGTCCCATTTACTACACCCTGATGATTTCTGAAGGAAGCGGTTCAGACTTCACAAATTCTTGTGAAAGACAAGAATATATTTCAGTTCATAAGATAAAAATGAAGCTTCGGGCACGTTTGCATTTATTTTGCTTAAGGGGACGGAATCCCCTTAAGATAGACGGAATCTATCTTTGCTTTCAAAGATAGATTGAGAATCTGTTCTAATAATCAAATTCTCAACATATGGACTAAGGGACTTTACCCAGAAAAAAAGTAAGCATCTTTCAAACAACTTGGTCAAACTCCTATGACCTTGCTTAATTTTTTCCCTCAGTGAAAATCTACTAGTTAAAAAGTGTTCTGGAGATCACAGCTGGGCATTTTCTTTGACTGAGGAACATCTTTCCAGGAATGAAAAGTTCATTGTGGAGGGAAGATCCCAAATCACAGATCTGCCCTGGTGCTCTGGAATCCCCAGTTAATTCTTAGGAAAGTTGGTGGACCTCCTGTGGCTCCACGGGCCCTTCGGACTTACTTTTTAAGTCATTAAGTGGGATGATGATGGCAAATGAGGGGAACTTGCAAGGGTGGTGAATTATTTTAGAGCTTTTGGTCTAAATTTTAGACCAAAAATGTGTAGATATTTTTGCTTTAAACTTTGTTCTTTCGTTGAGCTTGTATTTTTGCTACAAATGAATTTCTTCCTCTGTCAAAGTTCCTTTTGGAAACTAAGTTCCAAAGCAAACCTAAATTCTCTACTTTTTTCCTTCTCAATACCCTCATCCTTGAGTTTTTCAGAAATGGGTATGATTATCGTTTTCTATTTCAACCTTACGAGAGAAGCATAAACTAGCTGCATAATGACAGTTTAGTAGAAAGTCTATGACTTGCTGATGTATCTTGTTACTACATTTTGTTGCGAAAGAGATAAACAGTTTGTGGCTAAACGTGGTGAGACTCAGGATTTTGGCCTAAGACAGATTTTGTAGACTGAAAAGAAGGTGTTTGTGTCTAGCTCTGAATCCAAGCTTCTGATTGAATAGATGAAGGAAAATAAAATGGACTTTTGTATTTGTTCTTTCTGTTTCGTCTCTGAGCTTTGCCTGGCTCAGGACAACTTACTCTTGGGTTACGGCCTTCAGCCTCCGTGTGCTCAGTTTTTTTCTCTGTGTCATTACCTAGACTCCTAAAACTTCACTTATTTCACAAAACCTTTTTCAACCAACTGGCTATGAATCAGTGCATTTCGATACCCTCTCCCCTTCTACTCCCCTTAAACCCTCGGTTTCGATCCAGGGATAGAATAAAAGAGGGAATAATATACTCATTTTGCTCTGAAGAATTTTCATTCATCCCAGTGCTTCTGAAAGGCTTAAAATCATTTCTGTGCCTCTTCTGCTTGGAATATAGTCTCATGAAAGCTGAGAAAAATGTCCTTGAATGTTTTAATTCAATTTTCAAAATGTGTGTTCTCCAAAATGAATTACCCGAATTCCCCATTTTTGCCTTACTCAGTTTTCATCTACATATAAACTAGGGTATGGAAAAAAGATTCTTATTTTCCCCATGCAGTCATAAACTAGGCAATACTGGACAGGATGTGAATAAATAATAACCACCTCAAGTGACTGCTGCAGGAGGGACGCTTGAGAGTCTTCGATGGGTCACTGCTGCCAAAATCAGAGGACCAGTTTTAGTTTCCACCTTGAAGCCAGAAGCAAGTTTTCTCTGTATAATGGCATTAACCGCCCCATGTCATGGTCCCCACCAGCGCTGCTACCTGCTCCATCCCCTGCTAATTATTACCGGAGGATAGAATCTGATTTGATGGATGGGACATAGAAACATCAACGTTACATTCTCCTGATAGACAGTCAGCTACAGCAACACAGGCTCAGAATTTCGCAGGGATATCAGAGGAGACCAGAGGCTTCTGTAGACATCCATACATGAAATGCAGCCATCAAGTACCCATGGAGCTTGAGCACATGCAAAGCCCAAGGTCATCTACCAGGCTCCTGGAATCAAGAAGCAGATATTTTAGAGAGACCATAGGACATGGCCTCAGTCCTTGGTCACTGTGGAGAGATCTCACAGGCTCTTTCCTGACAGAACTAGAGACAGATGTCAAACCCACTATAGATTCTTTAGGGTATATCGGCTATGATTGACATAGAGTGTATCTTCTAGTACCCC
Source organism: Orcinus orca (assembly GCF_937001465.1). Classification (NCBI taxonomy): domain Eukaryota; kingdom Metazoa; phylum Chordata; class Mammalia; order Artiodactyla; family Delphinidae; genus Orcinus; species Orcinus orca. The sequence goes on along the minus strand of NC_064560.1, from coordinate 9,921,270 downwards.
GATTCCTGAGTATGAGTTCAGTTATTCTCAACAAATTTGTGTTGCCTCAAAAGTTCCTCATGAACATCCTAGGGACTTCCCTCATGATCCAGTGGTTAAGACTCTGAGCTTCCACTGCAGGGACCGCAAGTTTGATCCCTGGTCGGGGAACTAAGATCCCGCAAGCCATGTGGTGTGGCCAAAAAACAAAAAAACACACAAAAATCAAAAAACCATACGCCAGCATTAGCTGCTGCAACAAATAACTCGTTTCAGTAGCAAAGCATACTAGAAGTTTCTCACTCAGGTTACAGGCCGACGTAAGTGTTCCTGGCCAGCAGAGTCATCAGGGACTCAGAGCCTTCTATCTGTGGGTCTGGCCTGACCTAGGGTTTCAGGCTCCCTGCACTGCAATGCCAGGTGGAGAAGCAGTGTTTTCCCTGTATTGGTCTTTGTGGGGGACTCTTCATCGTCCAGTACAGCCTCAGAAAATACCTCTGAGCTCATCAGATTTATTCTTCTAGTTTAGGGAAAGTCTGTGTCTTAATCTGACCTTCTGTAACAAAATACCACAGTCTGGGTGCCTTCCAAACAACAGAAATTTCTCTCTCATGGTTCTGGAGGCTGGAACTCCGAGGTCAGGGTGCCAGCCTGGTGGGGTGAGGGCCATCTTCCCAGAAGCAGACTTCTCTGCACATGTTGGCAGGGGCTGGGGCGCTCTCTGGGACCTCTTGTAGAAAACCACTAATCCCACTCTTGAGGGCCTCCCAAAGGCCTCAACTCCTAATACCATCATGTTGGGCGTTAGGATTTAACATGAATTTTGGGGGCACACAAACATTCAGACCATAGCAGCCTCTGGACCAATATAGAAAATGACACCTGAAAGTCAGACTGTTGAGGGACCTCCAGGAAAGGTTTTCTTTCCCTTAAGAAAGGGTAAGGAGAGAGTTATGTTTCCTTCTTTTCTCTAGACTGTTGTACCTGGAGATGATGCCAGTTGCTACTGCCAGTTAGGGATACAGCCAATGCTAAGGTGGAAAAATGGAGAAATGTAAAGCAGGAGACAGTTGACCTTATTGTCAGCCTGCTGCATCAACCTGGCAGACTCCTTACTTCTGAACTTCTTTTTGTTTGGGGTTTTCTGTTTTGTTTTGTTTTTTTCCCCACCACTGCGCGGCCTGCAGCATCTTTTCCCCTGACCAGGGATCCAACATGTGCCCCCTTGCTATGGAAGCACAGATTCTTAACCACTGGACTGCCAGGGAAGTCCCTCTTTATTTTTTTAATGTAAGAATTAGCAAAAAACTTAATTGTTGTAGCTACTTTGTGTAAGATTTCTATTATTTCCCATTTAAGGAAGCTTTCTAAGGAGCTTCTTTTTTGTAGTGATGAGCGGAAGTAAAATTTGATTAAATAATTTTTGTTTGCAGTCACTGCATGCAAGGCACTGGGCTCCGAATGGTGATGTAATTACAGGAAAGGCAGAATTTTTTGTTGTTAATGAATTTCCAGGACATTTGAGTTGAGCAGTCTGGGATGCAAAGTTGCTGAGAATATTCATGCTTTCCACAGCCCTCTGGCACCGACGATTTCCGGTCAGCAGCTGTTATGTATGTTCTGATCTTTGTATTCAAATTTATCCCTTTGGTTTATGACTGAGAGTCATCTATTCTCAATGATAAGAACAGACATTCTAGAAGTGGAGGTGAAATGAGTCCCGGGACTTTGGTCAATTTTCAAAATATCATTTACCAAGAATATTTTGATATCTGCATGTAAAAAATAATGTGTTTGCTAATGACAAACCCATGACACGTTACAAGTGCACTGTGCACAAGGTGTGACTTCATTCTCTGCTGAAGTAGCTGCTAAACTGAAATAGCTTATTTGGCATTCATTTTGTTTTTGAAATTTATTTATTTTATTTTTTTCTACAGCAGGTTCTTATTAGTTATCTGTTTTATACATATTAGTGTATACATGTCAATCTCCCAATTCATCCCGCGACCCCCCCCCCCCACTTCACCCCTTGGTGTCCATACGTTGGTTCTCTACATCTGTGTCTCTATTTCTGCCCTGCAAACCGGTTCATCTGTACCATTTTTTCTAGGTTCCACATACGTGCATTAATATATGATATTTGTTTTTCTCTTTCTGACTTACTTCACTCTGTATGCCAGTCTCTAGATCCATCCACGTCTCTACAAATGACCCCATTTCATTCCTTTTTATGGCTGAGTAATATTCCATTGTATATATGTACCACATCTTCTTTATCCATTTGTCTGTCGATGGGCATTTAGGTTGCTTCCATGACCTGGCTATTGTGAAAAATGCTGCAATGAACATTGGAGTGCATGTGTCTTTTTGAATTATGGTTTTCTCTGGGTATATGCCCAGTAGTGGGATTGCTGGGTCATATGGTAGTTCTACTTTTAGTTTTTTAAGGAACCTCCATACTGTTCTCCATAGTGGCTGTATCAATTTACATTCCCATCAACAGTGCAAGAGGGTTCCCTTTTCTCCACACCCTCTTCAGCATTCATTGTTTGTAGATTTTCTGATGATGCCCATTCTAAATGGTGTGAGGTGATACCTCATTGTAGTTTTGATTTACATTTCTCTAATGATTAATGATGTTGAGCATTCTTTCATGTGCTTCTTGGCCATCTGTATGTCTTCTTTGGAGAAATGTCTGTTTAGGTCTTCTGCCCATTTTTTGATTGGGTTGTTTGTTTATTTAATATTGAGCTGCATGAGCTGTTTATATATTTTGGAGATTAATCCTTTGCCTGTTGACTCATTTGCAAATATTTTCTCCCATTCTGAGGGTTGTCTTTTCATCTTGTTTGACGTTTCCTTTGCTTTGCAAAAGCTTTTAAGTTTCATTAGGTCCCATTTGTTTATTTTTGTTTTTATCTCCATTACTCTAGGAGGCGGATCAAAAAAGATCTTGCTGTGATTTATGTCAGTGTTCTTCCTATGTTTTCCTCTAAGAGTTTTATAGTGTCCAGTCTTACATTTATGTCTCTAATCCATTTTGAGTTTATTTTTGTGTATGGTGTTAGGGAGTGTTCTAATTTCATTCTTTTACATATAGTTGTCCAGTTTGCCCAGCACCACTTATTGAAGAGACTGTCTTTTCTCCATTGTATATCCTTGCCTCCTTTGCCATAGATTAGTTGACCATAGGTACGTGGGTTTATCTCTGGGCTTTCTATCCTGTTCCATTTATTTATATTTCTGTTTTTGTGCCAGTACCATATTGTCTTGATTACTGTAGCTTTGTAGTATAGTCTGAAGTCAGGGAGCCTGATTCCTCCAGCTCTGTTTTTTTCCCTCAAGTCTGCTTTGGCTATTCGGAGTCTTTTTTGTCTCCATACAAATTTTAAGACTTTTTGTTCTAGTTCTGTGAAAAATGCCATTGGTAATTTGATAGGGATTGCATTGATTCTGTAGATTGCTATGGGTAGTATAGTCATTTTCACAGTATTGATTCTTCCAATCCAAGAACATGGTATATCTCTCCCTCTGTTTGCATAATCTTTAATTTCTTTCATCATGTCTTATAGTTTTCTGTATACAGGTCTTTTGTCTCCCTAGGTATTTTATTCTTTCTGTTGCAGTGGTAAATGGGAGTATTTTCTTAATTTCCCTTTCAGATTTTTCATCATTAGTGTATAGGAATGCAAGAGACTTCTATGCATTAATTTTGTATCCTGCAACTTTATCCAAATTCATTGATTAGCTCTAGTAGTTTTCTGGTGGCATCTTTAGGATTCTCTATGTATATTATCATGTCATCTGCAGTTAACAGTTTTACTTCTTCTTTTCCGATTTAGATTCTTTTATTTCTTTTTCTTCTCTGATTGCCGTAGCTAGGACTTCCAAAACTCTGTTGAGCAATAGTGGTGAGAGTGGACATTCTTGTCTTGTTCCTGATCTTAGAGGAAATGCTTTCCGTTTTTCACCATTGAGAATGATGTTTGCTGTGGGTTTGTCATATATGGCCTTTATTATGTTGAGGTACGTTCCCTCTATGCACACTTTCTGGAGAGTTTTTATCATAAATGGGTGTTGAATTTTGCCAAAAGCTTTTTCTGCATCTAGTGAGATGATCATATGGTTTTTATTCTTCAATTTGTTAATATGGTGTATCACATTGACTGATTTACATATATTGAAGAATCTCTGGGATAAATCCCACTTGATCATGGTGTATGATCCTTTTAATGTGTTGTTGGATTCTGTTTGCCAGTGTTTTGTTGAGGATTTTTGCATCTATATTCATCGGTGGTATTGGTCTGTAATTTTCTTTTTTTGTAGTATCTTTGTCTTGTTTTGGTATCAGGGCGATGGTGGCCTCATAGAATAAGTTTGGGAGTGTTCCTTCCTCTGCAATTTTTGGAAGAGTTTGAGAAAGATGGGTGTTAGCTCTTCTCTAAATGTTTGAAAGAATTCACCTGTGAAGACATTTGGTCCTGGACGTTTGTTTGCTGGAAGATTTTTAATCACAGTTTCAATTTCATTACTTGTGAATGGTCTGTTCATATTTTCTATTTCTTCCTGGTTCAGTCTTGGAAGGTTATACGTTTCTAAGAATTTTTCCATTTCTTCCAGGTTGTCCATTTTATTGGCACAGAGTTGCTTGTAGTAGTCTCTTAGGATGCTTTGTATTTCTGCAGTGTCTGTTGTAACTTCTCCTTTTTCATTTCTAGTTTTATTGATGGGTCCTCTCCCCTTCTTTCTTGATGAGTCTGGCTAATGGTTTATCAATTTTGTTTATCTTCTCAAAGAACCAGATTTTAGTTTTATTGATCTTTGCTTCTATTTCATTTATTTCTGCTCTGATCTTCATGATTTCTTTCCTTCTGCTAACTTTGGGTTTTGTTTGTTCTTCTTTCTCTAGTTCCTTTAGGTGTAAGGTTAGATTGTTTATCTGAGGTTTTTCTTGTTTCTTGAGGTAGGCTTGTATTGCTATAAACTTCCCTCATAGAACTGCTTTGCTGCATCCCATAGGTTTTGGATCATTGTGTTTTTATTGTCATTTGTCTCTAGGTATTTTTTGATTTTCTCTTTGATTTCTTCAGTGATCTCTTGGTTATTTAGTAACGTATTGTTTAGCCTCCATGTGTTTGTGTGTTCTACCTTTTTATCCCTGTAATTCATTTCTAATCTCATAGCGTTTCTAATCTCATAGTGTTGTTAACGTCCCCCACTATTATTGTGTTACTGTTGATTTCCTCTTTTATAGCTGTTAGCAGTTGCCTTGTGTATTGAGGTGCTCCTATGTTGGGTGCATATATATTTATAATTGTTAATCTTCTTCTTGGTTTGACCCCTTGATCATTATGTAGTGTCCTTCCTTGTGTCTTGTAACATTCTTTATTTTGAAGTCTATTTTATCTGATATGAGTATTGTTACTCCAGCTTTCTTTTGGTTTCCATTTGCATGGAATATCTTTTTCCATCCCCTCACTTTCAGTCTGTACGTGTCCCTAGGTCTGAAGTGGGTCTCTTGTAGACAGCATATAGATGGGTCTTGTTTTTGTATCCATTCAGCGAGCCTGTGTCTTTTGGTTGGAGCATTTAATCCAGTCACATTTAAGGTAATTATCTATATGTCTGTTCCTATGACCATTTACTTAATTGTTTTGGGTTTGTTTTTGTAGGTCCTTTTCTTCTCTTGTGTTTCCCACTTAGAGAAGTTCCTTTAGCATTTGTTGTAGAGCTGGTTTGGTGGTGCTGAATTCTCTTAGCTTTTGCTTGTCTGTAAAGCTTTTGATTTCTCCATCAAATCTGAATGAGATCCTTGCCGGGTAGAGTAATCTTGGTTGTAGCTTCTTCCCTTTCATCACTTTAGATATATTGTGCCACTTTCTTCCAGCTTGTAGAGTTTCTGCTGAGAAATCAGCTGTTAACCTTATGGCAGTTCCCTTGTATGCTATTTGTTGTTTTTCCCTTGTTCCTTTCAGTAATTTTTCTTTGTCTTTAATTTTTGTTAATTTGACTACTGTGTGTCTCGGCATGTTTCTCCTTGGGTTTATCCTGCCTGGGGTTCTCTCTGCTTCCTGGACTTGGGTGGCTACTTCCTTTCCCATGTTAGGACGTTTTCAACTATAATCTCTTCAGATATTTTCTTGGGTCCTTTCTCTCTCTCTTCTCCTTCTGGGAGCCCTATCATGTGAATGTTTTTTGCAATTAATGTTGCCCTAGAGGCCTCTTAGGCTGTCTTTTCATTCTTTTTTCTTTATTCTGTTCTGCAGCAGTGAATTCCACCATTCTGTCTTCCAGGTCACTTGTCCGTTCTTCTGCCTCAGTTATTCTGCTCGTGATTCCTTCTAGTGTATTTTTCATTTCAGTTATTGTATTCTTCATCTCTGTTTGTTTGTTCTTTAATTCTTCTAGATCTTTGTTAAGCATTTCTTGCATCTTCTCGATCTTTGCCTCCATTCTTTTTCCGAGGTCCTGGATCATCTTCACTATCATTATTCTGAATTCTTTTTCTGGAAGGTTGCCTAGCTCCACTTCATTTAGTTGTTTCTCTGGGGTTTTATCTTGTTCCTTCATCTGGTACATAGTCCTCTGCCTTTTCATCTTGTCTATCTTTCTGTGAATGTGGTTTTTTTCCGCAGGCTGTAGGATTGTAGTTCTTCTTGTTTCTGCTGTCTGCCCTCTGGTGGATGAGGCTATCTGTGAGGCTTGTGCAGGTTTCCTGATGGGAAGGACTGGTGGTGGGTAGAGCTGGGTGTTGCTCTGGTGGGCAGAGCTCCGTAAAACTTTAATCCACTTGTCTGATGATGGGTGGGTCTGGCTTCCCTGCCTGTTGGTTGTTTGGCCTGAGGTGACCCAACACTGGAGCTACGTGACTCTTTGGTGGGGCTAATGGCGGACTCTGGGAGGGCTCACACCAGGGAGTATTTCCCAGAACTTCTGCTGCTAGTGTCCCTGTCCTCACGGTGAACCACAGCCACCCCCCGCCTCTGCAGGAGACCCTCCAACACTAGCAGGTAGGTCTGGTTCAGTCTCCTATGGGGTCACTGCTCCTTCCCCTGGGTCCCGATGCACACACTACTACTTTATTTGTGCCCTCCAAGAGTGGAGACTATTTCTCCCAGTCTTGTCAAAGTCCTGAAATCAAATCCCACTAGCTTTCAAAGTCTGATTCTCTAGGAATTCCTCCTCCCATTGCTGGACCCCCAGATTGGGAAGCCTGACACGGGCCTGAGAACCTTCACTCCAGAGGGTGGACTTCTGTGGTATAAGTGTTCTGCAGTTTGTGAGTCACCCACCCAGTGGTTATGGGATTTGATTGTATTGTGATTGCGCCCCTCCTACCATCTCATTGTGGCTTCTCCTTTGTCTTTGGATGTGGGGTATCTTTTTTGGTGAGTTCCAGTGTCTTCCTGTCAATGATTGTTCAGCAGTTAGTTGTGATGCTGGTGCTCTTGCAAGAGGGAGTCTGCATTCACTTTTTTTTTCCTGTAAAGGAATAAATTTGTAGGAAAATTTGGTCCAATTCCATTGTTTTCTCCTTCCTTTCTATGCTAGGAGCCCATGTGTCAGGGCCAGCGATGGGCATTTACGGTGCCTTTTGAACATGAGCCTATTCTAGAAGCAGACATTGACTGTGGGAATTCCAGCACACAAACTGACCTGACCCTATGTGCAGTCTCCTTAGTCTCATCCTTGGTGGACTCGGACAGTAGGAAGCTCCATTTTGTTGTCTTTCTTTAGAAAAGGACATAAGGTGAGCAGTGGTTGCCTGGTCTCCCTAACTCCCCAGTGAGACGTTTGCTTTCAAAATTAATTCAGCATCGACTTACTGCTGCATGACCCACATACGTCAATTTTGTGATAATGGAGAAATGCTTAGGGTTCATTCGCAGTTCTCTGGAAAGTTCCCAGAGTCAAGAAATCCAGTGCTTATTATTATTAACCTCTAAAATGACCCTTTTACCATTTAGAAATTGTGCAGACCGTTACGATGAAGTTTATTCCAGTTCAGAACTTGATTACAATCCTGCCTTCTGTGGTAAGAGTTTCCTTGTGGAACTCCAACCATGTGGTCGTCCTGCATGGGCTTTTGTAATACTTAGAGCACTTTGTTTGAGAAAATGGTCAATTAATCTCAGTTGCAACACTTCAGTTTAGTTCATCACTACCCCACCAAGACACAGTTCTAACACGATGCAGATGTTGCTGTGACCTTGGAGATGCGGGCGTTCTTCATCCTGTGGTGTTCCAGCTCACTCATGTGTCTTCTGACTTTGCCAGAAAATTAAAGCGTTCACAGGATTTATTTTTATAGGCACCCCCCCCCCTTCAGTGTGTGGGAATTAAATAAATGCCTCTATTTTTTGGCTTTGCCATGGTTGCTTTTCTTAGGCCAAATAGAAGAATAATTCTTTGTTTTAGTTTTACTTATAAAATTGGGCAGTGCAGTAGGGGGGGAATTCATTCAATCATTCATTCAATAAATATTGAGGACCTATTATATTCTGGTTGCTCTGCTCAGTTTCAGGAGACACAGAGGTGAGGAAAAGCAAGCATGGGCCCGTGGGATACTTAGGTGATAATAACAAGGAAAAGAATGTCTCTGAAAACATCGGCCTAATTAACTATGGTTCCGAGAAAAACAGATAAATTGATTAGCTAGCTATATCCTAGGAAAAAAGATTACGAAGCAGTCCAGTTGTGAGTGGGATAGTTTGGCTGGTGTCAACCAGATAACTTGTGATGCAGCTAGTTTCATTACATCACTCAGTGGACAAACACGATTGAGCCACTGGCATGCGCCAGGCACCGTGTTCTCTCCTGGGGGCACAGAGACGCAGAAGACCCAGCCCTTGCCCTAGGGACAGTCACAGTTTGCACAATAAACAGACAAGTCAACCTGTGATGAAAATGCTTTATGATGAGAGCTACATTCAATGCAAGTAGGAAGAGATTTGTAAACGTGGGCCAGCTGACTCAGTCTCAGGTGGTATGAGATTTTTTTGGAGAAAAGAATGTTTAAACTCAATGTTGCAGATGAGTAGGTCTTAGCTGGGGGAAAGGTCCTCCAGGCAGAGGAAATAGCATGAGCATGGCACAGAGAGACAAGACAAAGTACGACACGTTTGGGGGAACTTCCAGAACTTTGTGGTAAGGATATTAGTAAAGGAAGGTGTGTGTTGAAAAGTGGTGAAAGTTGGGGTTAGAAATGTAGCCAGGGCCAGATCACAAAAGGGCTTATAGGTAATGAAAGGAGCTAGGAGTGGTTCCTCCAAATGGGATGGAGAAGCAAGGAAGGGTTTTACGTGGCAAAGAGATCCAATCGCCTTTGGAAAAGCATGTCTCTGAAATGGAGAGAAGATTGATGGATGGGATTGGAGGCGAGGAAACATGCAAGGGATAATTGGGACAGATGAGGTCAGGGGTCCAGGCACTGACAACAGCGACAGAGGTGGCGGACTAGATGTGAGTATAAGGAGGAGACCAGAGAGGGTCCAGGCGTCCTGGTTAATGAGGATGGGAGGTGGGGATGGAGAAGGGCAGAGACTCCACCAGGTTAGGAGACAGGTGGCAGCGGGGTGAGGACTCAGTTATACACATTTACAGGAGGTATGAGGAACTAAAGGTGGTCTGGGCTGGAGCTGCGCACTGCAGAGAAGGACCTTGCATTTGGTTGAACTCTGCTCTCACTGCCTTGAAATCCTTACTAATTTATCTGTATTTGTGTGGTGTAAGTGACGTCTGATGGGACAGTGGAGTGTGCGTGTGAGGACAGGAGATCCCGGCAACCTCATGTCCACCGCGGTTCCTCCTCACCCCATTTCCATATCCTGTTCTGAATACTCCCCGAGCACAGGAGCTGACTGTCCTGAGTCCACTCAAACCAGAACTTGCTTCGAATACAGAAAGGAGGCAATGGCATTCTAAGAAACAGGAATGACCAAGAAGCCCTTTACTATCTTTACTCATGTTAATTCCTGTAATTAACCAAACATTCACAATGTGAAGGAGGCACAGAAGGGAAGGGGAAGATGGGCAACCGTAGCTGCTTTTCCTTTGAGTCCTTACTCACTGGTAAGAGAAAAGTAGAGAATGTTGGTACAACTTCGACTGTCAAGAAGTGAAGTAGGAATTAGTTTTGTTTGGTGTTTCTGCCGTTCGGGCCATACATATATAGTTGCATAGATAAGCTATGAACTATGAATTATGCAGTTTGGGTGAGACTGCATATGAGTTAGTGCTCCTGTATTTATATTTAAGTCCGACTTTGCACAATATAAAGATGATGGTAAAAGTCGTGTAATAATTCAAAGTTTTAATTTTTCTTCATTTAGCGTGACATAAATAGTAAATAGACGAAACCCATCATATTAAGTCAAGAGGGAGAGAGTGAAAGATAGGACAAGCTTTTTCCTCTAGAACTATTTTCAGCACGCTATCCCGCTTTTTGGACCAGGGACCCACATCTTCGTTTTGCTCTGCACCCTGCATGTCCTGCAGCTGGAACAAGGGTTTCTGCGTCCAGCATGGAGGAGGTGTCATTTGACACCTTGACGCCGAGGAGATTGCACGGGTAGAGCACAGTGTAAGGAGAGAAGAGGGCCTTAAACCCAACTCTTCAAGGGCAAGCAGAGAAGCAGAAGCCCCTGAAGGAGACCAAGGGCAGAGCTGGAGGACGGGAGAGTCAGGAGAGTGAGGCGGTATGGAAACCAGGCCGCAGAATCTCCAGGGCAGGAGCTCAAACCCACCAAGAGGTCAAGGAAAACAAGACCAAGAGTTTGGCAAAGAGCAGACCACCAGGCTCTCCATTACATGTTCCGAGCGGTCAATCAGCAACAGGCCCAGTACTTCCGGTGGTTCCCTCTGGGCCAAGCTGGCCCTGACAGGTACCCTGTGTCCCCACGCCCAGGTGGCTAACCCCTCTGTGCTTCCTGCAGGCCTGATGTGCACGGGGGTGGAGGGTAAAGCCAGCCCCAGCGCCCACTGCGTAGCTCTGACCCGGATTAGCACTCAATCTCACCTCCTGAGAGGTTGCAGGGCAGTTCCTAGTCACCGCGGGCTGGTACAGAGAAACTCCAATTTTCTGATGACAGCTTCAAGGAGGGCTATAGAATCTGCAAAGTGAAAAAACCCAGTTCTTCCTGGGGACAGGGAAGTCAGTCTCCCCTTCCCATGGCTGCGGCCACAACCACAGCAGATAGATGTACCAAAAGGGACGACATCCTCTGTGTGGGGACGCCCTCGCTCCTGGATTGGGAGTTCTGTAAGGTGCCCCTGGCTCTGGCGGCCTGCGGTGGGAGCAGCTGCTGCCTGGTCCCCAGCCCTAAGATGCCGTGGGGACATCCCTGATGTGGGATGGTAGCGGGGGTTACCGAGAGCTAGTCTGAGGGATGGGAGGCAGCAAGAGGGAGACCATGAAGTCCCTTGGGACTTCACTTACAAAACACAAACCCAAAGATGTAATTGTAAAGAACTTCAAGATGGAGCCCGCAGAGCATTAAGCCCGGACCTCAGGGCCCTTTTGAACGGACAGAGCGCCATGAGAGTGGTGAAGCCACCCCAAAGGGGCAACACAATTTCCTTACGACCCTCCCTTGGTTTAAGCGACCAGTATGCCAATCGTTCACAGTCTGTTAACCTCTCCCGATCAAAGGAAAAACACAGCATAGAAACATTCTATGACTGTTTCTTTTTCTATTTTTCTTCTATTTGTGGAAGAGGCTCATTGCACCCAAGTGTACAATGAATAGATTTGATAATCGTGGGTTGAGATCGTATCCTCCTGGCCCCTCTTGTTGGGTTGTGAGGAGGTATGCATTACTATAACAGAGGTTCTCAATCTGGGGCAGTTCTGACTCCCCAGAGGACATTGACAATGTCTGGAGACATTTTTGGTTGTCACCACTGGGGGCGAGGTTTGCTAATGGCATATAGTGAATGGAGACTATAAGGGATGCTGCTAAGTATTCTATGATGCGGGACAGCCTTCCCAGCCAAGAGTCAGCCAGGCTAGAATCTCCATAGTGATGAGAAACCCTGTGCAACAATATGATAAGTATTCCTAAGGTTTACCAGTTAACTAACTTGCACTTTTGTTTTGAACACTTGGATAGTCTAGAAATACAGAACTAACAAGTGGAGACACTTCTGTAGGCTAATAGCATTATCAAGAGCGTAGGGCTGGAAGGAACTTTGACGATCATCTAGTGGTGGTTTTCTTTTGTAACCTTCCCCATTAAAGATGAATTCTTATGATTTTATGTCAGACTCCAAAGAGATGGAGAGATGGAGCTGCTCTTGTGTTTCTAGGCAGTTCCTGGGGCACATTTCTGAAACCCTAGGGTTCTGCTTGACACCGTTTGAGAAATATTCACCTAGTTTAAGAGTTCCTCAGTCAGCCTATAAGAAAATGGAAGGTTAGAGAGATTAAATAATTTTCCTAGAGTCTCACAGCTGGCTGGGGACCAATCAAGGTCTTCCAATTCAGTGCTCTTCCCAGAGTAGAAAAACAATGAAACCATGTATTATTGGTCTTTTTAAAAATAAATAAATAAATTTCATCAAGCTATACCTGTATGGTCCATTGAAACAGATGATAAAATTATCTATAAGTGTGCCAGGGCTGCGATAGTTTCTTCTGAAGCATTTCTCTTTGGCTTGTAGATGTTCGTCGTCTTCCTATGCCTTCAACTGGTCTTCCCTCTGTTCCTGTGTCCAAATTTCTTCTTCTTATGAGGGCATCAGTCGCATTGGATTCAGGTCCACTGTAATGACCTCATTTTAACTTAATCACCCCTTTAAAGATCTTATATCCAAATGCAGTCCCATTCTGAGGTACTGGGGGTTTGGACTTCAACATATGAATCTGGGGGGCACAATTCAGCCCATAACAGCAAATAGATATCAACTTTGTGTTTGTTGAAGAGAGTCACCACTGTACTCAAATATCTTGGCAGAGTCGCTGCTGATCTGCCTTGTTATATGAGACTAGTTCTTATTTGTGAGATGGGAAAAGAGTTGTGACCTATCCTTTTTAACCAAGTCACCATGAGAGTGATCCACAGAAAGAATTGTAAAAACTTAACATTGGAAAGTGATCCAGAGATACTCAGTGTTCTGTGAGATCTTTTGATAAAGCTCTTTAAATAAAGTTTGCACACTGGCAGGTCTGAATTATAATTATATTGCATTATCGTTCCTGCCATGAGCACATTTATGACAAAGTTGGGAAGTCCGCCAGCACTTTCTGCATGCCGGGAATATAGAAAGCTGACCCGAGGAAACGGAGGGAAAGGGCTTCAACACTCATTAGCTTTTTGAATTTATCAGAAATATGAGCTTTGAGGGGTTTTTGCCTGCCGCTCTCTGCCTTCAGAAACCTAGGAGTTTATGTTCGAACTCCATGTTTGAACTTTGGAGAATGGGGTTTGTAGTCTTGTACTTGAATTGTGTAATTGATGACTTTCAGGTAAGATATCTGTATTCAGTCATACTGTGTGGGGTTTGTGCAAAGCAAGTGATGTTTCCTAACGTTGGCAAGATGTGCAGATCTAGGCTGGGAGGATTCTCTACACCAGAGGAAGAAATTTGAGTGGTATTACTTCATTTACATCCTAGGAAAAGAAAGACCCTGTCAGGTTATGATATTGATCCAAATTGACAAATTGGCCCTTTGGGAAGCAAGGACTTCGTTGGACGTTGGAAGAGGAGTTTCTCTCTCTGGAGTCCATCCCCTGTAATTTCTGTGCCCGTCTTCACTGTCCCAAGCTCTGGCTTTGCTCTCTCTTGCCAAGGTCACTGCTGAAGCCCTAGTCCTCCTGCCACTCTTCCAGCTAGCCAAGAGATCCCATCACTTTCGTTCCCCTCATCCTCCTGGTAATCTTTGAATGACTCCCCACTCCTTAGAGACTTAAGTTCATCTCTGCTTGGTGTTCAGATTCCTCTATCTCTAGGCTTCCCCCCAGCTCTTACCCTCCTCACCTGTGAGCCATAAGATTTGACCCTATAGTTTTCCTCACTATTGTTTCAATACCTTTGAAAAGAGTTTTTCAAAAACTCTTTTCAAAGGTATTGAAGAGTTTTTTCCCACAGATGGTAAGGAGGATGGATTGTAGATGGTGAGACTGTGGGACAGGTAGATTAGCTACTGATGAAGGAATCTAAGAGAGAAATTGTTCTTAATTAGGACAGTGGCAATTATGGTTAAGAATTAGAAGCACAAAACAACCCCCCCCCCTTCAAAAAAACCTCCAAACAACAAAACCAAAAAGAAGTAGAAGTAAATTCAAATAATGACTAGGAGTGAGAACGGATAGGTTTTGGTGACAGTAATGTACTAGGAAAACTCTCAATTTCATTTCACTGTTAGATTTTGATTACTTCAAAGATTGAAAACTTCATAGTCTTAGGAAAGGATCTACACTTGCATATTTTAAATAGGAGTAGAGGAAATAGGTACAAGGCAGCCTCAAATGTCAGGCGTCAAGGAGACAATGAGTTGTAATGGCATTGTAACATAGGATATGCTGTATAAGGGCTTCAGCGATTGTGAAAATTGAGCTGAAAAGATTGTGAGAACAATTTTTCTTTTTGGGGCATTTGGACTTGAAGCAGCACACACCAATGAATATTTTAAAAAGAAGTTTAATGCTGTGATAAAACTCATAATAAAACTGTTCTTATTTGCACCAGTTTACTCCTCCTCAGATTCCGTACTGGGAATAATGGTGGGTGTCATGACATCCCATTGGCTAAATCAGTAAGAAAACCTTGAATTTCTAGGTGTCCCAGAGCAGTGTGTTACCTTCCTGAAGCCTCCTACATCTGGGCTGCCATTTGAAATGTCAGCATAGCGCTCAACTGTAGGTCAATGGGAAATCTCGCATTTTCTTTTGACTGTAGAACAAAGCAACCCGATATGCACATGCCTGGGGATGATTATAAAAGATGAACACTACCAGCTTGAATATTTCAAGAAGATAAGAAAAAAAGAGCCCAGACAGTCCTAGGTTATGGTCTACCCCAAATCTTCTTCATTTACAAATATTGAAAGGGACGCTCTAGAAAATAGACAGAGTTAAACTCAAAGTTAAAGTGCTACATGGTGAGATTGTAACTGGTATGGAAAATGAAACCTCAGGAAAATGAAAGATGTGAAGAAGTTTATAGGCCAAGGAGAGGAAGCAAGTGTGATTGAATTTATGTTCCGGCTCCATGGCCCTGATCCTGTGGAGGTTTCCACACGTAGTCATTAGTCATAGAAGAGACAGGTCATCTGGACGCCTGATTGATATTTTTACATCTCACTCAGATGTTGTGCGTTTTTACTGGATTTATCAAACACGTGTCTGGAATTCATGAGTTTTAGCAATGATAGAGGTGATTTTTTAAATGGCAAAAGGAAAGCTTAGAGGCAAAACGAAAGCTTTATAATTTATTCTTCAAAGATTTTTGAGCTCATGGGAGGGTTCAAGGCACAAGCATCTGCTCTGTGATACAGGGGTGGTGGTAGTATCCATTCATAGGGCTACTGAGAACTACATGAGATGCTACCTGGGAGGCACTTAGAACAGTGCTGAGCACGTGGTGGTGTGCAGTAAATGTTAGCTATTTTATGATTTTTTTTAACAAGTAGATTGAGGGCCATTTCTGTTTCGTATTAACCCAGTGGTCTGAGAATGTTGACTGGAACACAGCACTGGGCAGGGAGCTCTTGGGGATTTGAATCTCACAATTCTTATCCTTGGAGGTCAAGTTCCCTTTACATTACTGGGATCCCAGTTCCTCTCCATCTCTAGAATAACCCACATGCATCTCCACACTCTTGTTACTTGCACGGAATCCTTTCACTGTGAATTAAGATGGAGAGGCTAGAGTCTGGCCATTGAAAAATAGGGCTTAATTTCTTAGAAACTAGTCTGAAGACACACCTACTGACCAAGACATCCTCTCAGATAATGCTTGCCCGCTGGGAATCTTCAGTTCAGCCCAGGAGCCAAGGCGTAAAACGCAGAGCTGGCTAAGTGACACCGCAGAGCGCAACAGGACGAGCCGAGAAGAGTGCTAGCAGGGCGCTGAGGGCCCTGGATGAGCTGGGCTGAGCTGCAGTGGGCGGTGGGGAAAGTGGGTCACAGGGAAGTGAGGACCCTCAGGCAGGGAGGCCTGGAAGGCTGGAAGGAATCCGTTAGTCACCTTAAGTCTCTTGGAAACATTGAAGAGCCTGGGCAGGTGCAAGAAGTATTTATCCTTCAAATTAAAGAATGTATTCAAGAGGGGAAACAAGATGTCTTTTGGAGGCTGGGTAGTCAATAAAAGAGAAGACAAATCCTTGAAAATGTGGCCCCGGTTTTGCGAGGTCTGCTCTGCGCCTTCAAATTCACCCCATGGGTCTGGGTTTGGCATTTCCTCCTGGACTGGTCCGCTCCCTGGTGGAAAGAAGGAAACTTTTACAAGAGGTCTTTTGCCCCCAAAGAAATTTCTGTGGGGAAAGCACAGGAGAACAACTTGAGAGCTTACTGCTCTTGAGTTATTCAGTGGTACCTGGGCTTCTGAGCTGCCGGGGCACTGACTCTCCTCCTTTGGGGGAGTTCTGGCTTTTGCTCCAACAATGGTTACCCAGAGCAGGAAAATGGGGATGGAAGGAACTGGCATTTCTTCCTTCCCAACACGACCTTTGCTGGTATCCTGACAGAAATAAGCATCTGTTAAGGGACAGTGATAGTCTGCCTGTGTTTTGCTCATTAATTAGTTTTCTTACTGAGGGGAAAATGATTTATTATATATGTAATTAGGGAATTGACTTCACAGTATCCGTAGTTGGAGTCTAATATTATTCACTTCAAATATTTGCACCTTCTTTTTTCCCCCCATTACTGGTGAGAAGTAGTATGTTTATGCTTTTCTCATCGGTTTAAAATGGTAACTGACATCCACAAGGCACACACTGAGGCTGTTTGTGATGTGACGGTCAGGGTGCTGGTTTCCAGTGCGGGAGCTCAAAGTTCTTCTTGTGTCCTCAAGGCTCCGCATCAGAGCTGGCCAACTGGCTTTGTGGGGAGAGTGTTTTACTCGTCTTAGATCACTGGTCCAAAGAAGAGACTAGATGGGGTGGAGTGCACCCAAACCCAGATCTGCTGTGGACCAGGACATCCTTAGGACGACTGAAATTGCAGGAAGGATGAAGGTGGCTGGAATAACGAGCCAATCTGTCCAGAGTAAGTTTTAATGGATCACATCAAGTGGTCTTAAGGGTTGTGAGTATAACCCAGTGGTCCTGTCCTCAGAAAAATCTATGATTTGGTGAGAGACCTAACGCACCTATGCGTAGGAAATGGAAGAGCAGAAAACAGACGAGGACAGGTTCTGGCCAAGGTGGCCCTGGCACCACGTTTGTGGAAGAACTGCCCTGGGCAGCCCCTGTGTTGGACACATAGGAGGCGGTCTCCATCCTCACGGTGTTTATAAGCAGAAACATATTCTGGGGAAGCAGAACATGAGAATGGAAATGATAGAAAGCCATGAAAATGCTAAGTGGTAGCATTAGTACAATGGGTCAAGGTTTCAGTGAAAAGGGTGCCATTTGGAGTGGATTCCTGCAGGTGTAAATCAGTGATGCGGAAAATAGGCTCTAGAGAGTCATAGGAGGTTGATCTCTGAGGGAGCTCTAGAAATAGAGCCACCACATGATCCTCCAATCCCACTCCTGGTCACACATCTGGAGAAAAGCAATTCGAAAATATACATGCATCCCAGTGATCACAGCAGCACTATTTACATTAGACAAAACGTGAAAGCAACCTAGATGCCCATCGACATATGACTAGATAAAGAAGATGTGGTACGTATATGCAACGGAATATTACTCAGCCATGAATAGTAAGAATGGAATACTGCCATTTGCAGCAACATGGATGGGCCTAGTTATGATCGTACTAAGGGAAGTAAGTAAGTCAGACAGAGAAAGACGAATATCATATGATATCACCTACGTGTGGAATCTAAAAAAATGATACAAACGGACTTACTTTAAAACCGAAATAGAGGGTTTTCCTGGTGGCACAGTGGTTGAGAATATGCCTGCCAACATAGGGGCCATGGGTTTGAGCCCTGGTCCGGGAAGATCCCACATGCTGTGGAGCAACTAAGCCCATGAGCCACAGCTACTGAGCCCGCACGCTGCAACTATTGAAGCCCGCGCGCCTAGAGCCCGTGCTCCGCAGCAAGAGAGGCCACCACAATGAGAAGCCCACGCACCACAACGAAGAGTAGCCCCCGCTCACCCCAACTAGAGAAAGCCTGCATGCAGTAATGAAGACCCAACACTGCCAAAAATAAATAAATAAATAAAATAAATTTATATATATGTATAAACGAAACAGCCTCACAGACATGGAACACAAACTCATGATTACCAAAGGGGAAAGGTTGGGGGGAGGGATAAATTAGGAGTTTGGGATTAACGTATACACACTATTATATATAAAATAGATAATCAACAAGGACCTAGTGTATAGCACAGGGAACTCTACTCAATATTCTGTAATGAACTATATGGGAAAAGAATCGGAAAAAGAATAGATATATGTATATGTAGAACTGAATCACTTTGCTGTGCACCTGAAATTAACACCACATTGTAAATTATACTCCAATATAAAATAAAAATTTAAAAAAAAAGAATTCAGGAGCACTGGCCCCCACCCCCCTCTCCTGTGTCCAAGAGCCTGTGGGTCCCCCTTTTAAGACAATGGCTGACAAGGTGTGTTAGAGACTAACACGGTGGGTCATACTTGGTGAGGCTGATGAAATCTGATGGATGCCAGATAATACCAGGGGGCAGGTGTAGGATTTATTTCCCAGAGGCCTCTGTTAGTCAATAACTGACTGATTCAGTCATGTTTGGTCTTTTGTGAAAAATGAGGATGAAGCTGCTTTAAAAATGTCTTAGCAAGCGGAGTGTGGCAGGCAAACTTCTGACACAGTTTGGGGAAGATTTTATACTCGAGGTCATGTAAAAGGAGCCCCTGTATGGCAGCGATTTTATTTCCCAAGCAATGAACAGGGGCCAATTCATTGGTCTGTCTGGAAAGAATTACTCAGTAAGAATAGGAACCTTACCTGCCTGCCTAAAGCAAAAAAGAAAAGTGCCCTAGATTCCAGTGAAATAATGTCTCTCTAGCAGGACATCCATCTATTTGAAGTGAGGTGATTCAGCCCCAGCAGAAACCTGGTGAGTAGATGAAGCCAAGCTGGGCGTCCTCAGCAGCTGGGCAAGGCCTCTGCATCCACAAGGACTTGCAGGCTCCCAGAGCCATTCAGGTCCCCATCCTGCCAGTGTGAAGACTGCCTGACGCCCAGGGCCTCAGGCCCCCTTTAAAAAAGGAAAACTTGAGGCCATTTAATACCTTCTTTTGGATGTAAACTTATTTTTCACTGCCGATGGTAGTGCTGTTTAGAATGACTCTCTGGAGAGCAGATTCTTGGGTAAGATCTGTGTCCAGGTGGTGGGAGCCACTGACAGAGAAAACTGAAAAGCCCAAAACTTTGAAAGAATTAAATAGCTGTTATCAAAACCAGTTTATGGTATTAAGATTTGAATTCCTTTGTTAATAGAAGGTTCTGTTGTGCTGATCGATCCTCTTTGTATGGAAAACGTCTAAAAAGTCAAAAGGAGAAGACAAAAACATGGCACCCAGGTGGGTCAAACGCATGGTGACCCAACCCCTCTGAGGCTGGGGAAGAGGCAGAGAGAGGTGGAAAGAGAGAGAGGAAGCGTTTGCATCTCACTCCTCAAAACATCAGAATGTAAATGTTATTAGAACTCGAGGTCATAAGTGGAACTTTCACTAAGCCTCCCCGCAAACACACACACACACACACACACACACACACACACACACACACACACACACACACGAAGTGAAATATTGCCTCACGTTCTACCTTCTCCATAGAAAAATGAGTAAGATCCACAACCTGCGTTTACTGGCTCCCTTTTTTTTTTAATTAACGTATTTTATTTTTGTTTTACATCTTTATTGGAGTATAATTGCTTTACAATGGTGTTTTAGTTTCTGCTTTATAACAAAGTGAATCAGTTATACATATCCATATGTTCCCATATCTCTTCCCTCTTGCGTCTCCCTCCCACCCTCCCTATCCCACCCCTCCAGGCGGTCACAAAGCACCGAGCTGATCTCCCTGTGCTATGCGGCTGCTTCCCACTAGCTATCTATTTTACGTCTGGTAGTGTATATATGTCCATGCCTCTCTCTCGCTTTGTCACCCTCAGAATGGGAGAAAATACTGGCTCCCTTTTGCTTTGGTACTCCCGCTTCTGTCTCCTCTGCTCTCGTGAACAACCTCCTCCAGGTCCACAGTGGCTCCTTTGCTGCCTTCCTGCCGCCTCCTGGCATTCACCACCTCCTCCTTCCTGAAGTCCCCTCTTCCCCTCACTGCTAGGGCACTGCTCAGTCTTTTAGTGTCCCCAGGCTCTTCCAGCATCCTTTGCTATTTCTTTGTGAACTGTCTCCCTTCGGCTGCCCTCTAGTTTGTGAGGATTAAGTGAGGTGATGTTTCTGAAGACACTCAGTAGAGTGTGCAGCTGTCCAGGTGAGGAGTGTTAATAGCTTGATAACGTTCTGACATTCGTTTTGTGTCTTCTCTTCTCAACCACGTCAACCCACCTTTCAACTCCCTTTGGGTATCTCGCTTTTTCTCATGCAAACCTCGCCTCACGCGGAACTGACCACATTCTCTCACGTTCCGCTGTATCACCTGTGCTCACTCGACTTGGACCGAAGTCCCAAATGACGGTGATTGTGGCACATCGGTCGCAACCCATGTGAGCTTCCGTCAGTGAGGGGGAGGGGTTGGTGTTCCTCAAAGGGACCCTGTGCCATCAAGCACTAGGTCCTAGTAGGAGCACGGAGTCACCAACAGCTTTGGTCCCTGGCTTATAACAGGCTTCCTAAAATTACTGCTTTCTGGGTTAACTGACCTATTCTTTTTTGTCTCCTCAATCATGCCAATAATTTTATAATCAGTTCACTGTATTCAGTCCCCTCTGTTGAAAGTACCTGGTGGTGTTCGTTTTCCTGACCGATCCCTCTGCCTTTCCCATCTCCTCAGGATGTGCTGGAACCTTCCTCACAGCGAAGTCATTAGCTCACCATCAGATTCCATAATTTTGTCTGCCAAACTCAACAATAGTTAGAAATTTGACAAAACTTTGTGTAGGGTGTGTGTGTGTGGTGGTGGGTAGTGGTGTGGTAATGCTATTCCCTTTAGCATCTGTTATAGTCTCTGGGGAAGAATATAGAAAATAAGCAACATTTAGGACTTAGGTGTAGACTTTTAAGTATCGTTTGACTTTGGGTTATGTCTGGGGAGAGAGCATGCATGAAGGTTTAGCATGAAATCTTAATAAAATGACAACTTCGAGGGCCTGATGCAGTCCTGTGTGCGCCAGTGTTTTTCTGACTATCACGGGTCCCATAAGCCGGGTAAGGCAAAGGCTGTGCAGGTGAGTTGGGGCTGAAATCCACATTGCTTTGTGCTCTCCAAGCCTTGGCTTATGGTGCAGGGCTGCATTCACCTCTACAGTGGTTTTGCAGACCTATTGTTTCTATTCTTTTCAGGCTTATGGTAATCACATCTGGAATAAAAGTTAATTTAAGGTCACTTAGTTCAAAATGATTCAGAGGAAGAGGGGCTTTTCAATCTTACCCAGGTGCTATAGGGGCTAGCACAGGTAGGGTGGATCTAGTTTCAGAAACCAAGGTAAGCTGCCCTCCGTGAGGTAAAGTCACTAATGTATTTTCCAAGGAAACACTCCGGTCTATTCCTCTGGTTATTCAGAGACTCCTGAGGGACAGATGTCTGATCGCTCTTTATCAGAGTCTGCCTCTGAGCCTCGGTGCTTAAAATGCATGGGATCTAAATGTAATTGACAATGATTCCATCTCTCCACCTTGATTTAAGCTCTCTTTACTTTTTTTTAAATGAACAACTAACAACATTGAAATGAGTGCTTAATTCAATCAGGTTTGCCCTAATTGCTGAATAATTATAGCTTGACCCGAGTTTCAGGCTTCTGTGTTCAGATCTGATGGGACTGGAGCATGTCATGCTTTCCCTGACATTTTAGTTGCTGACAAATGAACATTAAATCCTATTTAATTCTAAGTGAGATGTTTTTTAAAGATGCACTTGCACCCTATCTTTGCACAACATTTCTCTAACAGTGAAAGTGACCAAGGCATGTGAAACAAAAGGGAAAACCCATGAAATGACAATTCTTTAAAAAAAATTTTTTTGGTTCTTTTCCTTTATGGTTTGTTACAGGATATTGAATATAGTTCCCTGTGCTGCACAGTAGGACCTTGTTGTTTATCCATTCTGTATACAATAGTTTGCATTTGCTAACCCCAAACTCCCAGTCCAGCCCTCCCTCATCTCCCCTTCCCCTTGGCAACCACAAGTCTCTTCTTTATGTTTGAGTCTGTTTCTGTTTAGCAGATATGTTCATTTGTGTCATATTTTAGATTCCACATATAAGTGATAGCATATGATATTTGTCTTTCTCTGTCTAACTTACTTCACTTAATATGATAATCTCTAGGTCCATCATGTTGCTGCAGATGGCATTATTTCATTCTTTTTTTATGGCTGAGTAATATTCCATTTTATACACACACACACACACACACACACACACACACACACACATCTTTATCCATTCACCTGTCAATGGACAATTAGGTTGCTTCCATGTCTTGGTTATTGTAAATAGTGCTGCAGTGAACATTGGGGTGCATGTATCTTTTCAAATTATGTTTTTCTCTGGATATATGCCCAGTAGTGGGATTGCTAGGTCGTATGGTAGTTCTATTTTTAGTTTTTAAAGGAACCTCCATACTGTTCTCCACAGTGGCTCTATCAATTTACATTCCCACCAGCAGTGTAGGAGGGTTCCCTTTTCTCCACACCCTCTCCAGCATTTGTTATTTGTAGACTTTGTAATGATGGCCGTTCTGACCTGTGTGAGGCGGTACCTCATTGTACTTTTGATTTGCATGAAATGACAATTCTTTAACAAAGAAAGAGCCCTGAACCTATGGCATATTGAATGAGATCATAAAAGTTCAGTGCTCAGCGTGGTGCCTGTTGTACAGCACAAGCTCAGTAATGCCAGGGGCTGATACACCTGTCTTACCAGCAAGGAGAAATGAACAAGAAAATGGATAATCAGTATTAATCAATAGCCCCAGAAGATCAGGTATTAAAAGGTACTTTTATAAAATAGATATTACGTGGTTTCCACAATTCTCTAAGTCTTGTCCAAATCATCTCACTCTTGATACACTGAGGCAACACTTAGAAGAATTCCAGGTAGCATAGAATACGGCTAACTTGTGAGTTGGGTTACTTTTTCTATCTATAAGGCAATAGTCTTATCTATGTGACCTTGTGACTCTGCCTACTAGTTGTGCTTTTTGGACCCATAGTCCCAATAATGCAGGTGGGCCATGTGGGTTGTCCCTGTATCTGAGGGATCAATCATATATGATTTGGACCTGAATACACAGGAAGGAGATTTTAGGAAATGTCAAGTTCTAATTCATGTCTGTTAAGTTAGGGCCAACCACAGCTGAAACAATCGGGTAACTGAAATCCAGAAAAGTAAGAGATTAAGTTTTCTTGATGCTTGGGGGGGAAGGAATTTTGTAGACCTTCTGTTCTTTTAGCTCTAAACTGGCAAGATAAAACTATGTTGATAAAGGCTGGGGCTTAAATGAAAACTGGAATTTCTCCTTCCTGGGTATTTTATCATAAAGCAGGATTTTGGCTTAACTTTCAAGAATTATTCCCCAACTTAAACCTATTTAACAAACAGAAAGAATCATTAGATGAGAAGTTCTTTTAGACTTAGAGTAATCAAAGTTAGAATAAAAGCCAGCTTAATTCACTATGATGTTTTTGCTTGTTTGGAAAGCTTTCTTGTCCAATATGTCTATAGCATATCAAGAAAGACCTAAGACTTTTGCCAATATTTTTTTCTCAGTGAGAGTGATGACAGACGTGTAAGAAAAATTATTGACACAGATCGAGGTTTCAGTGTATAAGTTGCCTTCTGTAATTGAGTGTCAGCTAACAGAGCTGTACATATTCCTCTTTTAAACACCAGAACCCAAAAGGCAAATGGTTTAGCCCAGGAGTCAGCTTGTAAAAAGAAAAAATAAGAAGGCATCTACCTGACTTTTTGTATTTAATAAGTATTGTAGCAATATCACAGTCATATGCTATGAAAGTTAGATTGCACACTTTAGTATATACAAAGATTATTTGTCAATCATACCTCAATAAAGCTGAAACAAAGTTGAAAAAAAGGAAGAAAAAAGAATGGAAAAGTATCCTATCTTCTGTCTTTGCTGATGATGTTTTCGTTCTATGGCAAAAGCTCATTCAATTCATGAGCTTATTAGGTAGGAAAAGAATTTTATGGAGTATTAATGTTTCCATCTTGAAAGTCTTGTCCCCCCCCCCCCCGCCCCCTGCACGCAACTTTGTGGCCAAGAAGCAAAGATCAAAGCTTTGGTAAGATAAACAAAAAGCATTTGATACCAACAATGAAATGTTACTCTGGTAATATGAGTGAAAACACTTTGAATAAAAAACATTAAAAAAAATTGTAGAGATTTGCTGTTACTTTAAAAACCTTAGGTCTTTCACTATGAGGATTATATTTTCTTATAGTCTTTATGTTTCTCATGATTTAGTGGCTTTAATGTTATTTTTATTCCCTTTTGTTGTCCCTAAGTTAAAAAATACATCTAAACACATTTCTCTAATGATCGACACAACCACTGATATAGTGACTACCTATTCCTTCCTTGTAAGAGCACAGATTTAGATGAGATAATTCGTCCTTACTCCGCACCTCATTTCCTAGTTCTTTTTTGATAAAACTTAAATTCTGAGCCCAGATTAAGTTTAATTAATTTAATTATAGAATTATAGAATTATATAATAATAATATTTTTGACACTTGCATTCTGTTACATGACCCTGTAATGATTTAGAACGTTTTCGTCTCATTAGCCGTCATTCACAGTGCGCATCGCCACGCTGTTAAGAACACCCTGTTGCCTAGTCCCAGGAGCTATTTTTCAAATTGAGGTACAATATACATACGATAAACTAATCCATGAATTTTCACACGTGTACCTCGTTTCCCGCAGGGCATTTTGGAAGACCCACTAATGCAGGCACACATTTCCCAAAGCATGACTTATGGGGTCTGGCTGACACACGGGACTTAAGCACAGTAGACCCTGGCGCGCGTTTCGGCTTCTGAGTCAAGCAAAATAATCCTGAGGGTGCTTTGTACCCACTGATGAGTCTCCCCACGGGCTCTGTCATAGGGTGAGGATATGCTTCCTCCATCTTCACGGGGCTTTTGGTCTGTAACTCCTGTGCAGCACACACTTCCTAAGGACAAACAGTAATTTGCAGAGAGACAACCTTTGAAACTGAACCCAGAGAATTAGTTTCCTAAAGTCAACATGCGCAGGGGTTCCCTCTCCTGGTGAAGATGCTGTTTCATGTTGTCATCTAACAGGACCCCTGTTCTCATCCTCTGCCCTCCGTGTGCCCGGAGCTCCCTGTGGGCATAGAAGCAATGCCTCCCACTGGGCCTTCCCAGTCCGACCCCCATCTGTCCTGGCCATGACCACCAGATACCCCAAAACGTATTTCCTTCACGTAGGTCAGTTCAAGTTGTGGGCATGACTCCCTCCCACCGTCTCTCTACTGTAGGGGGAACAAGAGGTGCCTTATTCTTTCCCTCGTGCACAAGGCTCTAGGGGACGGGGCGGGGCTCTCCAGGTCACATGGGAGAAATGGAAGCAGTTCACCAGGGTCTATCTGGGTGAAACACTCCTTCCTTTAATGCTACTAGTTGTTGGCTGTGAACTAGATGCAGGTCTTTCTTCAGTCTGGGGATTTCTTCCTCTCAACCCTTTAAGCACTTCCTCTCTTTTTGTGCTGCCTTCCCTTCTGGAGTATTGCTTACTGGCATGAACTTTCTGTCTTTGCGTTTTTGGCAGCCCGTCATGGACCCTAGCCTGATTTCTTTGGGGGAAATTGCACTTTCCTCGTTGGATGCAGTCTGTGGGGCTGTTTATCTGGGAGTCCTGCCTTCCCTCAGCAAAGGAATGTGAGTCTGCCCCTCTGGAATTTAAATTCTGAACAGAGTGATAAAAAGACCACCCGGGGCTGGAGTTCATTTTCCTTAGTGACTGTATCAGGATGAGACCGTTGAGCTCCCTTGACCCAGGCAAGCATTCTGCCTCTGTCCAGCCTAGTTCTCTAGTCTTCCTTCGTCGGCACAATGAATTCCCCGGATCTTGCCAATAGCTTCCCTTTGGGCTTAAGAGCTGGTTCTCGGAAACTTCAGCAACCAAAGAGACATAGCTGATACACTTATTCATAGGATACATCTCTTTGATCTTTGATCTGTCCTTCCTGTTTATTTTCATATCTTTATCTTTCTTTCATTGAGTTCGTCTGGTACTTCAATAATTTTCTTTAGCTGTTTCCAAAACTTTTGCGTGCTGCTGTCATGTGTTCACCACAGTTTGGTCCCGACTTACTTCTTTCAGCTTCATCCTTAGCCATGGCCTCTGCCCCATTCCATATTCTAACCACAATAAATGGATTTTCTTCCTAATCCTGTCATTTTCACTTTAACCTTCCTGCCAGTGCATGGGCTATTCCGTTTTCCTAAAATATTCTTCTACAAAACTTTGCTTAAATCTCCTCTTAGAAGTCCGCCCTGGTTCCCTATGTGAAGAAAGACTCCATTTTTCATGCTCCCTCTAATGGGATCCCTTAGCATTTGGTCTTTTTTGAGCTGTCACTTGAATTAAAGTTATTTTCATCATGTCTGTTTTATCCAATAAGCTGTGAACTTCTTGAAGATAAAGTCTGTGCTTTACTTACCTCTGTATAGTCTCTATCTTACACAGTGCCCAGCACTTTTTTTTTTTCTTTCTTTTTTTTTTTTTTTTGCTGTACGCGGGCCTCTCACTGTTGTGGCCTCTCCCGTTGCGGAGCACAGGCTCCGGACGCGCAGGCTCAGCAGCCATGGCTCACAGGCCCAGCCGCTCCGCGGCATGTGGGATCTTCCCGGACCGGGGCACGAACCCGTGTCCCCTGCATCGGCAGGCGGACTCTCAACCATTGCGCCACCAGGGAAGCCCTGCCCAGCACTTTTTATGCCCTCAACAAATGTTTACTGAGGGATGGAAAGAGTGGCTGAATAAATGAGGGTTACTCACAGACTACCCATCCCTGGAGTGGAAGGCAGACTCATTCATTGGTTGGGAGCTCTCAGCCTGCTGTTGTGTGCATGGAGCACACTTGCTTGTTTAGGTGTGTGGCTCTTCTCTGCAGGAATTGTACAATGAGAATGATATGTGACCTTTGGATGGCTGTTGACTCTGGACATCTGGCACTGAAACATTTGTTTTGCTTCTAGCCTTGCCAAAAATAAGAAAGCACATGTATCCATACCAACAATATTTATTGAGTATCTGTAATGGGCAAAGCTGGTCATTACCTAGGACACAAAGATGAATCTGACACAATACGGTCCTCAAGGGAGACCCAGTAGAGTGATGTGATGTCACAGATGACCCCACTCTAGGTATAAAGTGTCACAGCAGATGCATGTCTGATGCATTTGACTAGAGCCTTGGCCCTCCGTCAATGCTGGGAGATGAGAAGGAGGCAGTTTTGAAGTACTGATTTCTAAGGGGTGCCTTTAAAAAATGATGAAGTGTATATTTCTGGAATTACAAAGCCCCCCACTTTTCTTCACCACATTTAAAAAACTTAAAGAATAGTTGATTTACAATATTGTGTTAGTTTTAGGTGTATAGCAAAGTGATTCAGTTATATAAATACATGTTTTTTCCAATTCTTTTTCATTATAGGTTATTACCAGATATTGAATATAGTTTCCTGTGCTATACAGTAAATCCTTGTTGCTTATCTATTTTTTTAAAATTTCATTTTTTATAATCTTTTATTTTTATACAAATAAAAATATTTTTATACAATTTTAAAGGCTACTTTCCGTTTACAGTTTTTACTGTAAAACCTGTTGGCTCTATTCCCCGTGTTGTGAGTACACCTTTGAGCCTGTCTTATACCCAGTAGTTTGTACCTCCCATCCCCTTATGCCTATACTCTTCCTTCCCACCCCAAACCCTCACTGGTAACCACGAGTTCTCTATATCTGTGAGTCGGCTTCTTTTGAAAGGCCCGTTTTGGAGACCTTTAATTCATAGTTTGAATTGATCTCGAATTTCTCACGGAGGTCATTTACCTTGGAAGCTTTAAAAACGTCTTTAGAGGACACTTTTCACTATGAAAATGTCCTACAAAGTCCAAGGAGGCTTCATTTTCTTGACATTTTCACCAAGTGTTTATAATGAAAGAGACGATTTTAATCAGGCATTTTGAGTTTTTGTCATCTGCCTGATGAAAACTGCTGTCCCTTTGCTTCCTTTGAATTGACTGGAAGCCCACACAAAAAGGGGTGCAGAGTCATTAGGAAGAGCTGCAGCTCCAGGGGCTGAGGAGTGGTGTTGCCCAGGAGGATGGCAGGAGCTATGCCCACACGTGGGGTCTCCCACCAGAGGGGTGTGAAGGCTGCCTTCCCTGTTACCAGGCAGGAGGGAAGTCTGGCCCAAGGAGAGAGCCGGAAAAGTACCTGTGGTCTCTACCAGCCACACTCAGCTTTGAGAGGCTCATGTAGACTGTCCTACAGCTGGTAAGGTTGGTAAGGATTCAGTACCTACCCCTTTTCTTAAAGTAAGCTCATAAACAAAGGCTAACACTTATTTGTAAGGGCCTTGCGGGAACAGTACCATTGTGGCCTAGGACCAAAGTGGGCTCTCTGGAGATCCAGATGGACAGCACGATATCCTGAACCTTTCTGGGGAGGGTTATCAGCAGTTTCTTAAGTAGGAGGAACTAGGAACTCATATCAGAGCCACTGTATTTCCTTTAGAGTTCATTATGTAAAAGTATGCCTAGGAAATTGTCAGGATTCTCACTGCAGACAGTGTGTTCAGAAATTCTCAACAAATTCCTTTATTATCTTTATAATGTTCTGAGTTAAAGAATCCTTCTAGATGTTGTTATTTATACATATACCATCAGCGAGTGGAATATGCCTGACCATTAGCATCAGTCCCAGGAGTGGGAAAAACTAGGGAAGATTTATGCGTAGATAATTCACTTACTTTCCATCCATCTATCCTACAAATTAGGTTGAATTAATGAATATCTATTGAGTACCCGCTACAAGTAAGGATCTACACTAAATATTTTTCTGGAGAGTACAGAGAATTATGCCAAAAATAGCCCCGCCTTTAATCTAGTTGAGAAATCAAGACATAAATCTGCAAAAAGGTAAAAAAAATACAAGTGGTAAGAATATATGAGAATGACAGTGAAAGAGTTCCCCCTAGTATAGATCCAGCATGAAAGAATGGTGCCACTATTTACAACAGGCAAGACATGGAAACAACCTAAAAATCCATCAACAGATGAATGGGTGAAGAAGATGTGGTACATATATACAATGGAATACTACTCAGCCATGAAAAAGAATGAAATAATGCCACTTGCAGCAACATGGATGGACCTTGAGATGATTATACTAAGTGAAGGAAGTCAGACAGAGGCAAACACCATATGGTATCACTTATATGTGGAATCTAAAACACAACACAAATGAACTTATCTACAAAAGAGAAACAGACTCACAGACACAGAGAACAGACTTGTGGTTGCCAAGGGGGAGGGGAAGTAGGGGAGGGATGGATTGGGCGTTTGGGATTAGCAGATGCAAACTATTATATATATGGATAACTGAATCACTTTGCTGTACACCAGAGACTAAGACAAAAGTGTAAATCAACTACACTTCAATAAAATAATTTTTTTTAAAAATGGAAAGAAATAAAATAAAAAGAAATGGGAAAAAAAAAGAATGGTGGCGAATGGGCCTCAGGGGAGCAGGTGTCTGCACACCAGGGGGCGGGAATTAGTCAACATTTGGATGGGTTAATGGGGTTTGCCTAGTGGACAGAAGAGGAGAATTCATGGCCTGAGTGAGAGCCCGAAGAGCAGGAAGTGCCCAGATTGATCCGGGTGATGAGTCAGACAGTTGAACATAGGGTTTGCAGAGGGGAGGATGGGCAGGGGGTGACAATGAGGGATATTTTGGGGCCAGACCAGGAAGATATAATTAGCTCCCTATCTTGTGAAAGGCACACAGGTCCACAAAGCAGAAAGAAGTTTTCTTTTAAACTATACAATTCTTCATTTTAATGTTAACTCACAAAGGTAGCTTAGTATGACGGGAAAACCAAATAAACTGTAAATTGGAGATCTTGGAGTCCCCTGCTCTAAGTAATCTGTGGCAAACCCCAACTCTCAGCTTTCAGGAAAAATGTGAGCACAGCCATGACGGCCTCGCCGGCCACCCAGTCTCACCATCCTATTGCCTCTTTGCTCACCGCCAAGTATCCTGGGTGATACTGCCTTGTTATCCCACAAGTGGGTCCGTTTTGGAAAGCACGTGATCTGTCATTTGGAGAAATCAGAGTCACTGATTTCTGCTTGTATTTCTGTACCAAAAGGAAAGAAAGAAAAAAAAAAGAGGCAAGTAATCCAAGAGAAAGTAAAAATCACTTAAAAGCAATCTCCCAATTGTTAGTAAATTCGAACAAAAATGATACCCTCTCCCCCTCCCCTAATACCAATGGCTGGCAAAGAGCAGTCAGAGAAAGCACTCCGTTCACCGAACGCTCCCTGTGTTGGAGCAGGTTTTGTGGGGCAGCCTTTGAATTCCACCACCCATAGCAGCCAAGGGAGCTTGACCAGGGCCCTGAGAGCAGAGAGCAGATGGGGAAGGCGCGGGGCTCTGGTGGGCTTTATTTGCTAGTGGGATCGCGGACAAGCCACCGGAGAGGCAGAGGATGAGCACAATGAACGGTCTACACCTCTCTTGAGTAGGCGAGTCATCACTTTCTCTTACAACACAGCACAACACAACACAACACAAAGTTAAGGACATTTTAAGAAGAAAGGCCAACGTATCTGAAAAGATTTCTCTAGAATATGCAGGATGTCTGTTAGAAAGACAGTGAGATATGCCATTTGATGGTTTAGGGTGAGGACATCATTTGAAGGGGGTGTTAAATGGAGTATTTAATGCAGATTCACAGTCTGAATGGCTGGGTGATTGGAAAGCTGGCAGTAAGTAACAGAACATTTCTATAAGTCAGATGACCATTGTTTACTGAGGCCGTTTCCATTTCCTGTTGAAGAATGTACAGAGCTGAGTAGGTTTCCATTTCTTGTGGGTTTGGCAGGCATCTTCTCCCTTTTTGTATGGATAAAATGAACTTCTTCCATGTCTCTCCATTCCTCCTATTTCTGGATTATTTCCATAAGGACAGAGTGCTTTCTGGGATTGTCTGAGTCATTAGATAATGAGTAGGATTCTGGCATCCTCATTTAAAAAAAAGCTATGATTATCATTAATACTATTTTTTTTGTTTTGCGGAGTTCATCCAAGCAATAATAAAAAAGCAATTAGAAATATAAAATCATGGAAACTCTCATACCATTAAGAGGTCATTAAGCTTGGCAAGAATTGCTATATCGAAATTTCTGGTCTCATTCCTTGGTCTTTGGATTACATTTAAAAAAAACAGTGATTACATAAATTTTAATACAATAAATGATGTTTGGCTAAAATTTTAACTTGTATTTCTTTGGGGGAAAAGACAAAATCTTGTGAACTGAAGATGGAGAAGCCGAATTGACTCTTAATTACTATTTACTATTGCTTTGAATCCAATTTTTAACCACGAGAAATGATCTGTATTTTGGGAGACTGGAAGCTTATACAATTCTAGAGGGCCCGCTTTAACTTATGAATATAAAGTTAGGTATGAAATTGAATATTTCTTTAGGGTGAAGAAAAACCCACACAGCAAATCACCAATTTACAAAAACTAACAAATACAGAAAACAACAATATCCTTATTAGACGAACCCAGGATGCGCAGCTAGAATGCCTTTTTTTCCTACATTTCCCTAATTTACAATTCTGCACTTCAGGTGGTTTGAAGCCTTTTCCACAGACTAGCTTTTGCCTCCATCAGTTTCAAACATTGTTTCGCGTCTTCTATCCCTGGGTACTGTGGGACTCATTCTTAGAACGATGAAAGTTCTGGCCAAGTGAGTTGGCGCGGTGGTCAGTGGGATTATTCCTGGAAGCCATTCCTGCCCTGCAACTGTATAAATATGTCCCTCTAGATCCAAATTAAATGCACCCTCACCTTATCTCCTTAACTAGAATTCAAAATGCCCGTGGCCCCTGCAACTCTGCCTGACACTTCTCTGAGTGTGATGGGGGGAAGCTGGAGTAGGAAACAGAAGCCTTAATTGACTTCCGTTAAAATATCTCACCTGGGCAAGTTACCCAAGAACCTGCGCCCTTGTGAATGCACTTTTACGGCACCTCCTAGAGCCTGGGGGGTCTGTGCAGGTGAGGAGTCCAAATGATGCGAAGCCACCTCTACTGATACAGCTTACCTTTCCTAGTGACAATTTTTTTGGCAAAAGAAACGCCAGCCAGCCTGCTGTTGGAGGGTCATATGTGTCCTCTCCTGTGTCCCCCTCCTCCCAGCACCGATCGGCTACCAGCGAGGTGTTTGGCATTCGAGCTCACGGCTTTCCTTTCTCTGCTTCCTTTCCTCCCCCAGATCCTGGCTCAGTCCTGTTGATCTCAGAGTGCAGAGAGGTCCCTCCCTTGCCTTGACCACTCAATCGCCACAGCAGCAGCTTTGTGAGCTCAACCATGTTTACTGTGTGTATTCCCAGACCTGGACCATTCGGAACCACTCTGCTTCCAATTTCTGCTATCTGACCGCAGTTTCCTACCCTCCCACGCTTACCCGTCTTCATCCTATGACCCTTACTCTCTCACACTGTAGAGCATCCCACACTCTTGAATCCTTCTGCTTCTCATTTCTAGCAGCCCTTCTGTGACCTCTATCTTTTCCACTCTTGCAGCCTAGACTCCGAGTTCTACCACTTCAAATACTTTGTGTCTTATCTCTTCCCCTTTAGCCTCTGCGTCCAGTTGTCCATCGCAAGCTCAGGGATCAGTCATTGCGTCACCCCTCGCCCCGTACCTTCTCCACCAGCTCCTCTAGGCTATGTCGTGGTGTCACATGCATGGATACGAGCTCAGGTTTCCTCCACGTTCGTAACAAACATTTATCAAGCTCAGTCTCCCTCTCTAGCCTCTGAAATGTGGACATTCCCTGCCACTCCACAGATTTATTTTGGCTAAAATCAACAAGGACTTCTTAATTGACAAATCCCATGGACACTTACTGTTTTAAGTTATGGAATATATCAAACATTTTGAAGAGTACAGGTAATAACAGGATACACTCTCATATGCTCAGCGCTCAGATCCAACAAATGCTGTATTTGCTTAGGATATTTGAAATTTTTATTTGTTTAGCAATAAAATGTTACATAGATATGTTTGAAAAACTTTTCATTCAGTCTTCATCCATTTCCTTCCCTCCCTGGCTAGTTAATCGATATTATGAAGTTGGCATTTATTCAATATGTAGTGTTATCTTATGTGTTTTAAAAATTCACACAAATGGTAATGCATACAATACACCCTGTGACTTGCTTTTCTTATTCAAATTAATGTGTTCACTATTTACCCGTATTAATACAATGATAACTTGTTTATTTTAATTTCTCTAAAGTGATCTATTTTTATGAACATGCTACAGTTTCTTTCTTCCATTGACATTCAGATTTTTTCTAGTTGTTCAATATTTAAGTAATGCAGTAAACATTAACATTAATGCAGTAAACATTCCAGTACCTGTCTCCTTGTGCCCTAGTGATAAAGCTACACTTTGTAACAATATTCACAAGTTATGCCTGTCTTCACTTTTACTAGACCTCACCAAATTATTCTCCAAATTGGTGTACCAATTTATGCGACCATTAGCAACATGGGGGTTTCCATTTTCTTGCATTCTTGCCAATACTTGGAATTTTAAAACTTTACTAACACGGATATGAAATACTATCTTACTTCAATTTACAATGACCTCATTATTAGAGAGTGTGGGTATATTTTTGTGAATTTCCTGTTGGTATTCTTTATCCACTTTTCTATTATGTGGGGTTCTTTCTACATTATGACTACTAATCTTTCATTACTTTGGAGTATTGCTCTGTCTTTCTGTTTAAAAAAAAAACTGTTTCTGTGATTGACATACATACAAACAGAGGAAGTTCTTCAAATCATGACCTTACAATGCTATCTTGACTAGAAGTTCTGAATTTTTTTTCTACTTTATGCTGCAAATGACTTTCAAAGTAATACTTACACAGAACAGTGTCAGGAAAAATGTTGTCTATCCGTGGGGTAATCACTGATAATGTTCTGCCATAGTCTTGCCTATTTTTTCTTTCAGGGTAAATTTTTCTTTATTTAAGACACATTTTTTGCAGTCTGTTTATTGGCTGAGCCTAATGGACATGTCCCGTCTTTTTGTTTTAGTAAATTCCTATTTATATAGATTCTATCCGAGAGGGAAGTCAGCTTTTTGGAAGGCAGACGCAAAGCAGGGTGCATAGCTCATTTTGATTCCCTCATTGATCCTGTGTGCCTGCACAGGGGTGGAGTGGTCCTGGAGCAGCACGACTCATCTTTCTCAGTTTGACTGGATATAACGAAAACTCAGAGTGTGGCTCCAGAAAGTGTCAGAGAGAGTGACTAGAGCTTTCCGAAGTGCCACCGTTGACTAATTCGCTTACTAAGAAGATCTGGCTAAAAACACTCTAGCATCCAAGACACAAAGGCAGCATTTTAAGCAATGTACTTCTCTTCAGATTCAGAGATTTATATATCCTAAATGTAAAAATACATAAAGATATAAGCCAAGAAAAACATTCCCCAATATGAAAACATTACCACCTTCCCTCACCACCCCAAGTTCATTCTTGAACTTGCTTAGTTAAAGTGGAATTTTCAACGATGAAATAATTCAAATATTTTAAAACCTTAGACTCTCAGTAAGAGAAGTAAGATATTATTCTGTTTTGAAAGTTTGTCCCCAAGCTCTGAATGAGTGGACCATGTCTCAGAGTGTGTGTGGAACATGAAAATCTTCCTTCAGCTGTAGCTCTCTTCTGTCAAAGGTGTTTTGTTAGCTGGTCCCTACGAGGAATTAGTTCACAATCCTATGCTGTTGACACATTCTTCTCTTGTCCCAGGAATGTGGGTTTCAGGAATATGCTGAACTGATTCTAGAAAGGTTTGGAAGCTCTTTGCAGCCCAGTGCTTCTAGGAGAAGGTTTGCTTGTGGTTTGTTCTCTTTTTTAAAAAAGTATGGCTGAAACAAGGAACTTAAGCAATTTATTGAAAATGCAAATATTGATCTGATTTGAAGTCTGTATGGCAGTTGTCCTGATCCACCTTATTTGCAAGTTCTCCGTAAATACCTACCCCAGAAGTTACCTGCCTACTGTGATCCTGAACTCTCATTATTACTCCCCAGTGAGTTTTGCTGATTCAAGATAGAAAATTTTGGAAGAACACCTAGATGTTGAGTTGTTCTCTCCATCTTATGTCAGCTACGGACTGTCATCTCACAGAAACTTTAAATGGAAATCAATAATTGGGTTTCAGAAAAACTTATTTTTCACTCTTCAGAGGCATTGACTGAGTTTCCAGGCAGCAAAGCTGAGTCTGATTTGGAGCTCACTTTTCAGTGGAACCTGTTCACACACAGAGCTCTCTGTAGCTTTTTTTTTTTTCTGGAGTTCCCTCTCCTCCCTACTAAGTCCCTTTTGGCTTTTTGTTAATATGTGTTGTTCATTTTCCACCAGAAAATTCATCTTTGGAGCCTGGTGACAGATCTGATTCTGTATAATTGATGATGAGTATAAATCTCAGTTGCTTCTGTTCTCTGCAGTGAGGGTGGGGATGTAACATCGGTGAGGCCCAGACTCTCAGACTAAGGGCCTTTTGTGTTTTCTCAAGGTTTCAGGAAGTTTGAGTCGTTTATTTAGTGTAGCACAGTGAAGACAAAATTAGATCTGTTTCTCTAAAGCTAAGACATTTCTCTGTCTGCTTGTTACTAAAGCACTGAACCATCCCTGGACCTGATAAGGTTGGGATGCACTGTGCTCCCTTCAAGCTTATGACATTTTAACCAGGCATAGTCCAATTAACCTCTGACCTTTCTCAAGTTCATCAGGAAATAGACTAGTACTCATTGCTAAATGCTAGGTTTGTAGTTAAAATTACACATTACCCAAAGAAAGTCTAGTAGCAGGAAATGTGTGAGAACTAATCCATAGAAACTAAAACAAACCTTTGGCTTACCTACAATTTTATTGGCATTTCCCTCTTGACTCCATTTCCCTTTAAGTCAATAAAAACCTAGGGCTGCTTGTTAAAACTTCCGCAAGGCTTTGTTGGCAGCCGTGTGGTGAGCCTTCTGTTCCGTTTCTTCAGGGGTCTTTCCTGAGTCTGCATGATCAAGGGAGGGCTTCTCGGAAATGCTTATGATAATCACTGTTGATGCCGTTTTTAACCTTGATTAGAACTTCCTAATGTAATGATTTTTACCTAAATGGTGGTCAAAGCACAGAGTTGGGTCCATGAACAAATTGAGCAGATGGGGTTTTGACATGGAGGTTTATCTCTGGCAAAGACCTACTCTCAGTGGTAGATACAGAACACATGCTAAAACAAAAGCAAACAAATAAAAATACCATGGGCATCACTGAGGGAGATACAGGAAGACACTCAGCCTCCTATAAGAAGCCTTGGGTGACAACCGGGGGACACATTTCTATTCACGTTCTGCAATCGATTCCGACCCAAGGCCATTAACTTTTGGTCCCCCAAGGTATGTGCTCTTGAATTTCTAAACTGGAAATAATAGAGCAAGCACAGCCTCTGTATTGGCCAGGACATTTTGAGAGTAAGTAAAGTAATAGCTTTTTAAAGAGTAGTTCATAAACAGAAGTTCAAAGGCATAGTGGTTAAAATCCTAGGCTCTGGAGCGAGGCAAATTTGGGTTTGATTTCTACTCCCATTTCATAGCTGTGTGCTCTTTACTTCCCTAAACCTCAGTTC
Organism: Orcinus orca; assembly: GCF_937001465.1. Classification (NCBI taxonomy): domain Eukaryota; kingdom Metazoa; phylum Chordata; class Mammalia; order Artiodactyla; family Delphinidae; genus Orcinus; species Orcinus orca. The sequence continues at coordinate 9,884,009 of NC_064560.1, read as the reverse complement.
TAATTTGTAGAAGATGGGCAATTACGTACTCCATCAGCTGGTGAAGAAGGGCTCCAGGATGGTGTCTGCCATGCAGGAAGCAACATGCACCTGGTGGCGAGGTCACGTGCGTGACGTGGATCGCTGCCTTGGCAGTGTGGATGGGGGTGTCGATAGAAACAGTCTGAAAAGTGTGAGAAACTGTTTGTCTGGGGTCTGTGGCAGGGTCTGCCGTCCCCTCCCCGCCTCAGCTTAGCGCTGAGCAAAGCAACCCAAGGGCAGCGAGGCCCTGCCTCGTGTGCCAGGCTGTCACGAGCCTCTTCCTCTGCCCCTAGCAGGTCTCCTCCCCACACCCCTTCTCCCCTCCCACCAGCACCCATCCAGGTCACATTCCTGGCAAGCTCTCACTCTCAGCTGCTCGTCAGCTAAGGTGTTGGCTGATAACAAAGCTATGAACTGATAAGGCTTAATTCCTTCAAGTGGTATTTTAAAAGGCCAGGAAGCCTTCAAGAGCTAAAGAAATAATGGAGTAATGACAGGCATTAACTCTGTGTGTGTGTGCGTGTGAGTGTGTGTGTGTGTGTTTCTGGGAGATGCCTGGGCCGGGAGCCTTGACTGTCATTAGAATAAACCCTACAGAGGTTACCTGTGCCACCTCGGTCACAGTAAAGCAGCTTCTTCGGTCTAAAATTGACACTGATCCCACTTAGGAACTAATCGAAGCCGTGCTTTTCCTATATTGGATTCAATACACTCTACTCTTAGCCTGGGAAGCCTTAGGACAAGCATAACAAAAATACAATTTAATGAAAATGTTAAAATATTTATATGCCACAATCTTTGTGATTGTATTAGAGACTAACTCACCCCATGGTCAGAAATAGTCACAAGGACTAAAAGAAAAAAGAAAATAGCTCTTAAGAATAAATTGTTTACCAAGTATTTCAAGTTGAAGATGCCCAAGTTAAGAAAATAGTAAATAAAAGAAGGCCAAAAGTTCATAGTAGTCCTCAACTGGAATTTCGTCTCCCTCTTGCTGTGAAGAAGACAAATTGGACCAGAACAGACGGCTGCTGCCTGCTACAAGCTAGACCATGCTCAGAAGATTTGAAATTCAATAATGTCACAGTACAAGCGGGGGGAAAAGAGAAGCCTCTGGGGAACTCTCTTGTAAAAGATTTACCAATATGCAACTAATTTTGATTCAGGAAAATTGTTATTGAATGTTGGGCTAGGATTCGTTGATGACAGTGTGGCCACAGGTAAGCATGGATACAGCCCCATGTGTATGTGTATATTGCCTTCTAAATATTTGTCATTATGTTACCTTTTTTCCTTGATCACCTACTTTATTATTTTTTTTCATGGAAAGGCATTTTATTTTAAATACAGCAGTGTGTACATGTCAATCCCAAACTCCCAGTCTATCCCTCCCCCGCCTTCCTCTCTGGTAAGCATAAATTCATTCTCTAAGTCTGTCAGTCTGTTTCTATTGTGTAAATAAGTTCACTTGTATCATTTTTTTTTAGATTCTGCATATAATATCATAACACTTTCAAGGTTGCGACTAATAGTATTTTTTTTTTGCTGTTTTCCAAATTACTCCCAGCTTTGTTTTTTCATCATTCTCTGCGTGTACAAGAAGTGGGTTTTAATTTTTCAGTATTATTGAGGAAAATACTAAATTTGTATTTTTAAATCCAAATTTAAAGAAAAATGGCACTAAAACCATTATTTAATATTAGAACCGTGGAAAGTAGATCAGAAATGAAGTTAGCTTACTGGTACAACTAATAGGATTTTGAGTTCTATTTGAACTATGAAAGTGAGGTGATGCTTGAGCCTCTGCTGCAATAGAAGGACACTTGCTGCGTCTCCAAGGACTTTTGGAAGGTTTCTGAGCTCAGTGGGAGCAGCAGAGGTGAATTAGGAGAAGTCGTGGGAGGGATGATGTCCCTGGCCACTTTCAACCACAGTATAAGGTTCATTCATTCATTCACTCATTCATGAAATGTGTATTGAGCTACTATGTGTGACACTTGAAAAGAATTTTGGGGCACACAGGGAGCATATAAGGCACAGGGTCCCCATGCTTATGGACGGGTGCTGTTCAGGAGAGGTCCCTGGAGCTATGCTTGGGGGATGCCACCTGTCAGGGAGGTCCAGGAAGGCTTCCTTGAGGAGACAGCAGTTAGGCTGGTATCTGAGGGATGAGTAAGGATATTCAAGGAAAGGAGGAGAGAGCAGAGTGCTCAATGCAGAGGGCCCCCAGCTCCTGCAACCAGGTTGGGGAGCATTATTTATAATAATATGTTCAGCCTAAAAGTTAGGTTATAAACCATAGTATGGCAGTTGTGCTCAGCATTCTTTATTTCAACAGCTGCTTGATTTCAATACATTTATTTCTTTCAACAACTCTTAATTTACCAGTGTGGTTGGAAAAATGTATGTCATACTGAAGGAAGTTCTATGATGACAAGAAATGTGCTCTTGAAAAGATCACTTTTGTCCCCAAAGAGATTTTGCACAGTGTGGAAATCAGAGATACCTTATTTATCCATGAAACATGGATGTTTCTGAAGGCTTCCCCACAAATGTCACTGCCTGTCCTGCTGGGGATCTAAAGAACTTGAAATTCTAAACTAGGAGGGACAGGTGGAGGCCAAAACACTAAGTTAAAAAAGCAAAGTTGGAGAATGTTGGAGAATCTGGCAGCTAAGTGGGCTCTAGGGCTAAACCCGAGGCAGGCTCCCACCTGCCCATGTAGCCTGGTTGGGGCCCGCCTCCCCCAGGGAGGGTGTGTTAATTTGCTGGGCCTGCCTAACAAAGTGCCACAAACTGGATGGCTTAAAACAACAGAAGTTTATTGTCTCCCAGTTTTCGAGGCTTGATGTCTGAGATCAGGTGTTGGCAGGGCCATACCCCCTCTGAAACCTGGAGCATCCTTCCTGTCTCTTGCAGCTTCTGGGGGTGCCTGCCAACCTCTGGCTTGCATCTGTGTCGCTCCCTCCTTGACCTCTGTTGTCACGTGACCTTCTCCCTGTTCGTCTGTGTGTTTGTCCACATGTCCCACTTATAAGAACACTAGTCATCTTGGATTAAGAGCCCACCCTAATGACTTCATCTTAACTCGATTACACCTGCAAAGACTATTTCCAAATAAGAGCACATTCTGAGGTCCTGGGCTTAGGACTTCAATGTATCTTCTTTGGGGCCACAGCTGAACCTGTGAAGTGGGTCTCGGTACAATTTCTGGCACTAAACACAGGGAATTTCTGCTCCCTGAGCCCAGGTATTTCTCTCCAACGTGAAGAGCCATGATGTCCAGCCATGATGTCCAGCTATTGAATTTGATGTCAACTTCAACCCTAGGTGAATGGCATCACTCTCCCCAGGAACAAAGTGAGCAAAGACCCAGAAAGAGGTGAGAAGGGTCTACCAGTGGCGTTCTGCCTCCGGAAAGGAGAATCAGGAGGAAGAAGGGTCATACCTCCCCTCTCCCCCTTTTGTGTCCACTGAACATTCAAGATAACACGTGTGGACCGGAACCCATTTTCAAGGTGTTACATTCGCCATGGACTTAAGAGGCATGTTTTCTTCTGTGTGGGAAGGCTTTGCAGTTTGCTTGTAGCTTGTATTCCTGGAGAAAAGAGAGCACTGTCCCCCAGTATACGTCCAGGAGAGACTGCTAAGGTACCTTGGTCAGACCATCACCCCCCTACCCAGGGCTGGTCACTGCAGTGTGGCCGCTGGGATCCTCTGGTCGGGCCTGGGATCACATCCCTCCCACCCCCCAGAAGGTGCAGAATTGGGCAGGGGCTCAGGCCCACCTCAACCCACGAGCTTGGGTTGATAGAACAGCCTGCCCGTGAAGTCTGTCTTGGGACAAACCTTCCATAGGTTTCTATAATCTCAGTTTGGAATTACTGTGTTTAAGATCAGCGATTTTAATTGCGGTGGGAAACATTTTGGAAAAGTGTGGGCGTGTGTTTCCTTGTCAGTGATCGGGAGGCACAACTAACATGTGGTGAGCAGGGCCCAGGGAGACTAGACATTGTGTAACACATGGGACCGTCCTGAGTGACAGAGTTTGGTATATTTGCATGAGTTTCAAACATCCCTCTTGATATGCTTGTAGGGGAAAACCCTTCTCTTTTATGAACCTCCACTTTATATATGAATAAAAAGTCTGTTTTGTACCATATCATATATATTGATGTTTACAGGAATACAACTAGGAACTGTGTATAACGAGGGAAGGTAGAGTTTTATTTTTTTTCTGAACTTTATCGGGAGTTCTTCATCAAGAATGAAAATCACTTCACGAGCGGCAGTGCCCTCACAGTGTCTGGGTTACTAACCCTGACATCAGTCTGTGTTTGAGGCTGTCACTTTCATGGTGTTTTTAAGACTTCCTGATTAGATGAGCAATACATTTGCATACTGAAATACATGTGAGTTTTCTCTTGCTCTTTACTATAGTTAAGTAATTATATTGATTAAATTATGTGTAGAAGAAGGTAATATTAACTGCGAATTTTGTTTCAGGATAATAGGAGAATGCTATAAAATATTTGTAGCAAAGAGGGCGTTGAGTCTGATTGCATTGAGAACCACTGATTAAATGTCTGAGCGTGTATGCTACTTCCTCAGGGACACCTTCACCGCACTCCACCCGATCTGTCTCCTCCCCTCCTCTGTGGCGGGTCAGGTGCTCTTGCTTTGTGTTTCCATGGAGGGTCCTGTGCATCTCCTATATGATGATTGATTTTTTAAATTACATATCTTCCTTAACAGACTGTGTGTTTCATGAGAGTAGGGACTCTAATTACGATATGTAGTCCTAAAACAACTTCTGATGTGTAATAGTTATTTAATACACATCTGCTGAATACACGAATGATTATTAAATAGTCACCCTGAATAAACTTTTCTTTTCTTCTGTTTTTTGGCTGCGAGACTTGCGGGATTTTCCCTGACCAGGGATTGAACCTGTGCCCCCTACAATGGAAGTGTGTGCGGAATCCTAACAACTGGGCCGCCAGTGATTTCCCTGAATATGCTTTTCTATTCTTTATTCTTAGATTTCCTGACTCCTCATAATCCCCTATTTTGACTCTGCATCTGAGTTCCTGTTGATCACTCAGTTTTTCTCTGTATATCATGCTTTGAACTCAGCCTCCTGTTCTGGTGCCAGAAATCCTCCCAAGAACGACTTCTTGGGTGTCTCACCTTGATGTCCAGCTGGGCTCTGCAGGCCTCCGACCTCCCTTTCTTCCATCTAGATTCACCTTAATCCTACCCCACTATGCTCTACTTAACAGGTTTTCATTAACTTCCCCTCACAAGCCTTTTTTTTTTTATAACATCTTTATTGGAGTATAATTGCTCTACAATGGTGTGTTAGTTTCTGCTTTATAACAAAGTGAATCAGCCACACATATACATATATCCCCATATCTCCTCCCTCTTGCATCTCCCTCCCACCCTCCCTATCCCACCCCTCTAGGTGGTCACAAAGCACCGAGCTGATCTCCCTGTGCTATGTGGCTGCTTCCCACTACCTATCTGTTTTACGTTTGGTAGTGTATATATGTCCATGCCACTCTCTCACTTCGTCCCAGCTTCCCCTTTCCCCTCCCCGTGTCCTCAAGTCCATTCTCTATGTCTGCTTCTTTATTCCTGTCCTGCCCCTAGGTTCTTCAGACCTTTTTTTCTTTTTTAGATTCCATGTATATGTGTTAGCATACGGTATTTGTTTGTCTTTTTCTGACTTACTTCACTCTGTATGACAGACTCTAGGTCCATCCACCTCACTAAAAATAACTCAATTTCGTTTCTTTTTATGGCTGAGTAATATTCCATTGTATATATGCGCCACATCTTCTTTATCCATTCATCTGTCGATGGACACTTAGGTTGCTTCCATATCCTGGTTATTGTAAATAGAGCTGCAATGAACATTGTGGTACATGTCTCTTTTTGAATTATGGTTTTCTCAGGGTATATGCCCAGTAGTGGGATTGCTGGGTCATATGGTAGTTCTATTTTTAGTTTTTTAAGGAACCTCCATACTGTTCTCCATAGTGGCTGTATCAATTTACATTCCCACCAGCAGTGCAAGAGTGTTCCCTTTTCTCCACACTGGTGTGAGGTGATACCTCATTGTAGTTTCGAATTGCATTTCTCTAATGATTAGTGATGTTGAGCATCCTTTCATGTGTTTGTTGGCAATCTGTATATCTTCTTTGGAGAAATGTCTATTTAGGTCTTCTGCCCATTTTTGGATTGAGTTGTTTGTTTTCTTAATATTGAGCTGCATGAACTACTTGTGAATTTTGGAGATTAATCCTTTGTCAGTTGCTTCGTTTGCAAATATTTTCTCCCATTCTGAGGGTTGTCTTTTCATCTTGTTTAAGGTTTCCTTTGCTGTGCAAAAGCTTTTAAGTTTCATTAGGTCCCATTTCTTTATTTTTGTTTTTATTTCCATTTCTCTAGGAGGTGGGTCAAAAAGGATCTTGCTGTGATTTATGTCATAGAGTGTTCTGCCTACGTTTTCCTCTAAGAGTTTTATACTGTTCAGTCTTACATTTAGGTCTCTAATCCATTTTGAGTTTATTTTTGTGTATGGTGTTAGGGAGTGTTCTAATTTCATTCTTTTACATGTAGCTGTCCAGTTTCCGCAGCATCACTTAATGAAGAGTCTGTCTTTTCTCCATTGTATATTCTTGCCTCCTGTATCAATATAAGGTGACCATATGTATGTGGGTTTATCTCTGGGCTTTCTATCCTGTTCCATTGATCTATATTTCTGTTTTTGTGCCCGTACCATACTGTCTTGATTACTGTAGCTTTGTAGTATAGTCTGAAGTCTGGGAGCCTGATTCCTCCAGCTCCGTTTCTCTTTCTCAAGATTGCTTTGGCTATTCGGGGTCTTTTGTGTTTCTATAAAAATTCTGAAATTTTTTGTTCTAGTTCTGTGAAAAATGCCATTGGTAGTTTGATAGGGATTGCATTGAATCTGTAGATTGCTCTGGGTTACTATAATCATTTTCACAATGTTGATTCTTCCAATCCAAGAACATGGTATATCTCTCCATCTGTTTGTATCATCTTTAATTTTCTTTCATCAGTGTCTTATAGTTTTCTGCATACAGGTCTTTTGTCTCCTTAGGTAGACAAAAGGAGACTTCCTTAGGTAGGTTTATTCCTAGGTATTTTATTCTTTTTGTTGCAATGGTGGAGTGTTTCCTTTATTTCTCTTTCAGATTTTCATCATTAGTGTGTAGAAATGTAAGGGATTTCTGTGCACTAATTTTGTATCCTGCTACTTTACCAAAATCATTGATTAGCTCTAGTAGTTCTCTGGTAGCATCTTTAGGATTCTCTATGTATAGTATCATGTCATCTGCAAACAGTTACAGCTTTACTTTTTCTTTTCCAGTTTGGATTCCTTTTCTTTCTTTTCCTTCTCTGATAGCTGTGGCTAAAACTTCCAAAACTATGTTGAATAAAAATGGTGAGAGTGGGCATCCTTGTCTTGTTCCTGATCTTAGAGGAAATGTTTTTCACCATTGAGAACAATATTGGTTGTGGGTTTGTCATATATGGCCTTTATTATGTTGAGATAAGTTCCCTCTATGCCTATTTTCTGGAGGGTTTTTATCATAAATGGGTGTTGAATTTTGTCAAAAGCTTTTTCTGCATCTAGTGAGATGATCATATTGTTTTTCTCCTTCAATTTGTTAATATGGTGTATCACATTGATTGATTTGCATATATTGAAGAATCCTTGTATTCCTGGGATAAACCCCACTTGATCATGGTGTCTGATCCTTTTAATGTGCTGTTGGATTCTGTTTGCTAGTATTTTGTTGAGTATTTTTGCATCCATGTTCATCAGTGATATTGGCCTGTAGTTTTCTTTCTTTGTGACGTCTTTGTCTGGTTTTGGTATCAGGGTGATGGTGGACTCGTAAAACGAGTTTGGGAGTGTTCCTCCCTCTGCTATATTTTGGAAGAGTTTGAGAAGGATAGGTGTTAGCCCTTCTCTAAATGTTTGATAGAATTCACCTGTGAAGCCAGCTGGTCCTGGACTTTTGTTTGTTGGAAGATTTTTAATCACAGTCTCAATTTCAGTGCTTGTGATTGGTCTGTTTATATTTTCCATTTCTTCCTGGTTCAGCCTCCGAAAGTTGTGCTTTTCTAAGAATTTGTCCATTTCTTCCAGGTTGTCCATTTTATTGGCATAGAGTTGCTTGTAGTAATGTCTCATGATCCTTTGTATTTCTGCAGTGTCAGTTGTTACTTCTCCTTTTTCATTTCTAATTCTATTGATTTGAGTCTTCTCCCTTTTTTTCTTGATGTGTCTGGCTAATGGTTTATCAATTTTGTTTATCTTCTCAAAGAACCAGCTTTTAGTTTTCTTGATCTTTGCTATTGTTTCCTTCATTTCTTTTTCATTTATTTCTGATTTGATCTTTATGATTTCTTTCCTCCTGCTAACTTTGTTTATTTTTTGTTCTTTCTCTAATTGCTTGAGGTATAAGGTTAGGTTGTTTATTTGAGATGTGTCTTGTTTCTTGAGGTAGGATTATATTGCTATAAACTTCCCTCTTAGAACTGCTTTTGCTGTATCCCATAGGTTTTGGGTCATAGTGTTTTCATTGTCATTTGTTTCTAGGTATTTTTTTATTTCCTCTTTGATTTCTTCAGTGATCTCTTGGTCATTTAGTAGTGTATTGTTTAGCCTCCATGTGTCTGTATTTTTTACAGATTTTTTCCTGTAATTGATATCTAGTCTCAAAGCGTTGTGGTTGGAAAAGATACTTGAAATGATTTCAATTTTATTAAATTTACCAAGGCTTGATTTGTGACCCAAGATATGATCTATCCTGGAGAATGTTCCATGAGCACTTGAGAAGAAAGTGTATTCTGTTGTTTTTGGATGGAATGTCCTATAAATATTAATTGAGTCCATCTTGTTTAATGTATCATTTAAAGCTTGTGTTTCCTTATTTATTTTCATTTTGGATGATCTGTCCATTGGTGTAAGTGGAGTGTTTAAGTCATCTCTCTGAAGTTGTTCTGAACTTCTAACCCATAGAGCTCCATCCTCATGTTAGACATGACAGTCTGTTCTGTGGAGGCTGCCTCCTCTAGAATTAACTTTCCTTCATCTGGACTGGAGTAACAAGTCTGATGGATTCTTTACCCTCTCACAGTCTAGTCCGGGTCAGGAAACCATTTGCAGATGACCTGACACACGTGCCCCACATCTTCAGACTCTTCTTTAGAGCTGATGACCCTCAGGAGTGTCCTCTTTTGTTAACCGATGGGACAGTCTTCATCTGTCCTGGGAGCGGAAGGAGAGATAGCAACACGTGTGTGGGACTCTGAGTTTCCAGTCGTTGGGCTGGAAATATGTTACATGAAAGGGGTCATGCTGTGAGAAATGATCATCCCTTAATCTTACACAGGATTTGTTCCAAAATTAGTCTTATAGACTCAGACTGGAAGAATTTGACGGAGGAACGGTAGGTTTCGAAGGGCCAGCAAGGGTCCTGGAGGGAGGTGGGGGCAGACCCGCATGGTGGTCCCTGTGGGTTGGTAGGGGGACAGTCAGGGGGGCTGTGAGAGCTGAAGGGAGAGTGGCAAGAGGAAGGAGAGCCAATGAAGAGAGGCAGAAGCAACCCCAAACCAAATGTTTCCTTTATTTTTTTTTTTTTTTGCGGTACGAGGTCCTCTCACCGCCGCGGCCTCTCCCGCCGCGGAGCACAGGCTCCAGACGCGCAGGTCCAGTGGCCATGGCTCACGGTCCCAGCCGCACCGCGGCATGTGGAATCCTCCCCGACCGGGGCACGAACCCGTGTCCCCCGCGTCGGCAGGCGGACTCCCAACCACTGCACCACCAAGGAAGCCCCCAAATGTTTCCTTTTTGAAGACAAATTCTAGAACAAACCCTGTGTAGAAAGATGATGAGGTCTTAACTGGGTAAGTATTTGTAAGAATGAAGGATCCTTATGCGTTTGCAGAACGGGGAGACCAGGAGATTCAGCCTCCGTCTCAACTCACTTCTCTGATCCCGGTGGCGCTGACGTGGGGCTGGGGATGTGAAGGCAGACACATCCTTAGTCATGAGGATGCTCCATTTTGCACAATTTCAATCAAATCGTCCTAATAACAACACATCTTTGAATTGCTTTAGTTGCTATTCACAGATATGTGTGGTGACTCTGTTTTTGATAAAGCAGACCATCTTCTGTCATTGTAACATGAAGTGGGCGATCACTGGACCGTACTACTCTGCAGATCCTTCTGCCCGCGGCAGGTTTGCTGAGTGCACCTGCGGTGACTCCCAGGCACCGGGAAAGTGCAGGGAGCCAGAGCTCCCATGAGCCGGGTGGGGGGATCTGAGCACAGTCCAAGGCAAGTGCTGCCTGACCAAACAAGCCAGTGCAGTTGCTGAATAAACAATTCCCCTCCTGCATCTGTCCAACTAAATATTTGTACAGTGGCTGATCAAGGCGCTGTGCGTTAACTACCATGTCCAGTAGTGACGATTTACATCACTTCTTCAGGAAGATGCTCCTGGCGGACCTTTCATTTTTGCAGTTTATGCTGTGACATTGCCAGGATGTATTGTCTGCATTTGCAAAACACAGCTACAGGCTAGCTTCAATTCATGTTTATTTATACGGATGCTCTTCACACCAGGGTAACAGCAGGTCTGGCGGAACGAGAGAAACTTTTTTGCTGAAGACACACCACAGACGCTGGGACTTGAAAGAACCCCTTTGATTCTTTCTTTGACTCAACAGAGCCAAGAAAGCAGGTTGGGGAAAACAATAACTTGAAGAACCTGGATAAAGTTAATCCTTAACTTGAGACCATTAAAGCCAGGAAATGGAGGTGAATTTAAAAATCCTGTTGGCAGTGATTCTGTATTCATACTTGTAATGACTTTCCTTCTTCTCCATCTTTTCCTTTCTTCCCACAAAGATGGTGCTGGTGGGCAGGCGGGGGGAAGAGCTGAGAATAAGGTTTAATATCATGAACTGAATTCTTATCCTTAAAGTAACCTTGCCACCGGGTTTCCTTAGGTGTTGAATTCAAATCACTTTTGCTTGAAAAGTTTGGCTTTCTTTTGGTTAAATTTTCTCCCCTATTGCTCCTTTATACTTCCAGGTATATGTAAATCTGGAAATCTCTGTTTCAAAAGAGGCTGATATAAACTGTTGGAAGGCTTCCACATTGAGAAAATCCTGATCTCTACAAAACCACTGATCACCATTCCCAGGCGAGGGAACAATGATTCAGCATTCATTACAAAATGATTCATAAGCAATCATGACCATTTTCAGGGAAAGAGACAATTATCAATTTCATGGACTCGTACGTGATCACGACTGCTTCCAGGGACTTACAGTGATCAGTGACCCACTCCCTGATTAATTAAGAGCTTCAGCTTCCCACCCATATAATATGAACAGTAGTGCGCTCGCCAAGCAGCCTATTCTATTTCCTGACGACAAAGCCTCGACTGAGTGGTAATGGAAAACGCAGACCGGCTGCTCTAGCTTGCGTGCCTCTGCCGCCAAATACAGTAGTCATGGCTCAGTGGCCCCAGACCCTCAGATTTGCTAGGAGCTGGGATAATGCCCTTCTTCACAGAGCCCACGTCTAACTCGCTTTGTCTTTTAGCCTCAGAAGCATTACTCTTAAAACTCTTTACAAATAGCCAACGGGGCAGTCTGCCAAGAGGGAAGAAATGTCTCAGGTAAAGAGCAAGTTTCTTGGTACTGATGCTCAGATGCTGATGGTCTATTTCCCTGCTGCCTTCTTTCTTCTCTTGCACATCGGACGCTGAGTCCGCGGGTGGAGTGGTCACTGTGGTTCTCTTAACATGGCCCCTTCCAGACTCTCCCTTCCTCTTTTCTAGAGCCCCCAGAGTTAGGGTCCTGTCCCTGCCCACACTTTGCGGTCACCAACAGCCCCTGGGGCCCCCCTGGCTTATCACAGTCTTCCCACCACGACTGTTACCCTCTTCCTGGTATTCGAACATCCACGAGCACCATCCTTTCAGTGTTCTGGTCTCTCAGTTCCTTGACCTCTTCTCCAAAGATCTCACTCCAGACACCACAGCTCTCCCTTGTTAATAACTGCAGTCACACCCTACAATACCCCCCATTCAGGCATCCAGTCTCCAGCCACAGCCTCCTTTCACCTCCACCTTTACCGTCCCATCGTCAGTGATACTTTGACCCACAGTTCACCTGTTCTGTTGCCTGCGTTGTCCCTCATCCCCTTCACATCTTCCTTCCCCTCCGTTCCCAGCGTAGATTCCAGTTTCATCATTATAATCATTCCCTGTATCACCATCCCTCTCCTTTTCTCTTCGAATCAGACTTACCTTGCAAAACCCAAACACTGGTTACATCCACCGTCCGTCTACTCTGTACCTGATCTGCGTGGCTAAGGGCAGCTGGAGAAAAACACACACCCAGGCTGACCAATCTAACTCTAATTCATGCCCACGAGCCTCCCATGGGCCCTCATGCACGTGGCTGGGAGACAACGTTCTCTGGTCCACTCAGTCCTCCTGGCCCTTGCCTGTGACTCTTCCTCTTCTCCTTCTAATGGATAATCTGGCTTCCCATCTAACCAGAGTGCAGAGCTGACCAGAAGAGAACTTTCACATCTCTTCATTTTCTCAGCCCACCTCCCTGCATCTGGATCAGGACCGCACGTCTTTCCTTCTGCTGCAAAAAGGCAGTTGGCCAGGACCTGGAGGCCGGAGGCAGGAGGCCTTGAAAAGCCAGATGGGACCTGGATGTGCAGAGGCTGTGAGGGGCAGGCAACGTGTGTCTCTTTAGACCTTTATCTTCAGCCAAGAGGAGGTCTCCCTCATCCACCCAGACTCTACATTTCCCCAAAGTTATAGAGTTATCCAAAAGAGGTGATCTAAACCAGCGCTGATAGGGAGTTGAATCTTGAGTTGATCACTTAAAGACAATATTTAAACTCTAGGAGACTGTGCTATTTTTAATTAGAAAGTTTGTTTTCCCTACTACCCAGATTGTAACTCATGAGTCATAGAAAAAGTAAGGGAGCTGTATCTTTCTCGGCATATTTGAGGAACAGCAAATCCCCTGGTTCCAAGCCTTCTTGCCATCGCTTCTCTTTGGGCCCTGGGTTAAGCCCACTTAGGACATCGCGATGGTCTCTCACCGGTCCCGCCTCCTGGTCTCGCCCACTCCAGGGCACCTTGCACACCACTGCCAGCCCCTCCTTCTTAGGATGCCAGGGGGAAGGCTCTAGTCCTTTGCTCACAATCCAGCCAAGGTTCACATTCAGGCCCCAGCGTTGGGCACGGCATGTAACGCCCTGCAGGGCTGGCTCCCCTCCCTCCCCGTTGCCACCTCACTGTGCGCACGTGACACTTCAGGGGTCACACCCTTCAGTCCCTGAGAATGTGCATGTTCCCGTTTGTCTCCTTCCACTGGCCTAACTCACCTTGACCTAGTCTGCCAGGAGAACTCCTACACATACTTCAGGCCCATCTAGTGGGTCACCTCCATTACTACCCTCCCGTGAACACTCTGGGCGGAGCTGACTGCTTTCTCTTTTTGACCCTTGTGGTACCTTGTCCATGGGCTTTTATGGCAATATGTACAGCAACTTCTTTGAGTCCTTAGTTCTGTGTCTTACCCTCCTCTGAGGGCGGGACCAGTCCTGACTCATGATGGAGCGTCAGTGTCTGGCGGAGTGTCCTGCACGTAGTACATGCTCAGTGAATATTTGTTGAAGGACAAAAATGAAAGAATCAACTCACAACGTGTTTACCTTTTTTCTAGGTCTCGGGCTTAATCACAGATTGAAGAGACAGTAAATGTGGTAATTAAAAGAAAGTAAACAGTCAACAAACACAATGAAATGATAGCAACTAAATGACATTTAAAATCTGGTGCCGACCTACCTGACTCCTGGGAACCAAGTGAGGTTGTACGTGTAAGTCGTCACTGTCCTTCCTTTTCAAATGATGTTCACGCTTTTTAAACATTTGTTTTTAGAAATAGTAGCTTATGTGGAGTGCTTCATCAAGTGTGTTCAGTAACGCATAAAAAAGAATGAAATAATGCCATTTGCAGCAACATGGATAGACCTAGAGATTATCATACTAAATGAAGTAAGTCAGACAGAGAAAGACAAATATCATATGATATCACTTATTTGTGGAATCTAAAAAATGATACAAATGAACTTATTTACAAAACAGAAATAGACTCTCAGACAGAAAACAAACTTATGGTTACCAAAGGGGAAAGGGGTGGGGAGGGATAAATTAGGAGTTTGGGATTGACATATACCCACTACTATATATAAAATAGATAAACAACAGTGCCCTACTTTATAGCACAGAGAACTATACCCACTATCTTATAATAACCCATAATGGAAAAGAATCTGAAAAAGTATATATAAAACATTGTACGAAAAAATCCGAAGGAACTTTTTGGCCAACCCACTATAGATGGATGTATAAATGAATCACTTTACTATATACTTGAAACTAACACAACATTGTAAATTAACTATACTCCAATAAAAAAGTGTTCAGTAACATTGACAACAGTACCAAAGAGTCAAACAGCGAAGTTGTACCGCCCATTACTAAATGAACACAAAGCGAGAAGCCATCGTTTACATGCTGGGATGTGCAGACCCACTTGGCTGAAAGAGTCGGCTTCATCATCTCAGGCAGTAACTGTGACCCAGGAGGGTACTGCCAGTGTGGCTGTAGTTGAAATTCTGCACTTGCTTTGCTGTGAGTCTCTGTGTTTCGTTCCACCGGTGCCTCGAGATGCTTGTCCTGTTTCATGTTGGGCGACAGCTGTGCTGGCGACAGGAGCATTGAGAGCAGGCAGTGGACTTTGTTTAAATACGGAGAAAGCCTTTCTCTCTGTCCTGTAATAAAGCCTTTTCACATTGTATTCAACCTGATATTATCTCACTCGCTCCATTGACTATAGAATAATTATACATATGTTCCAGTCTTATAAGAATTGAATCGAGCAGCAGCTATAAATAATTAAACGTATCCTAGCTGGGACTTGCCAGTATAAAGGTGTTACAAATTCAAAGCCATACCAAGGACAGTAGAACAAGCGAGTTATCATTGCTAAGCCTACAACTGCCAGCTTCTGGGTCTGTGCTTCTATTTCACTGGCTTGTTGCTCAGTCAAGGTCGTTTGTGGCCCCAGAGCCCCGTGGCAGGGGACAGAGAAGGACTTGCCGTGGTTTCTCCTAGCTGTCCTGTAAACGTGCAGGGGACAGGGAGACTTTTCATAGCTCACCCCAATTTATGTTTCTGGAAGGTTCTTCACAATTAGAGTCAACGTGTTGCTGCAGCGTTAGTATCAGAAGCCCACACGTACACCAGCAGGGAACATGGGCCTTTCCCAGGGGTCCTGCCTGTGGCAGCAGACACACCTCTTATCTTCTCTACTTTCAAAACCTAACCATGCGTCACTAGATAAATTCACTTCAAAATGGGAGCACCGTTGCTACCAGATCCATCTCAAACCATTCACTTCGGTAACAGAGCTTAATTATGATCTCAGCTCAGGATAAAAGCCTCTGAGGGTCTTTGTGTCATCCCTTCTAAATTTGATTACCGACTCAGCATGAGAATTCTTGGAAGGTACTACTCTGGTAAAGACTAAATGCATAACAATTGCCTTGAAAATGAAATGATCACCAGAGAGAGAAAGAGCCTGTGTTTCGCTTTTCCTGAGTGTGACCAGGGTACTGGGATGCGGGTGTAAAGCTGGAGCCGCTGGCATTACAGGGCACCAACTCTAAAACGACTGGAAGAGTCACAGTGGGTGTGTTCATGGGACGAATTCCCAGTCGCAGAGAAGGCTGGTCCGTGCTGAAAGACGGCACAGTGAGCACAAGGCCAGAGGGGCCCTGGAAGGGGGGTATTTAAAAGGCATATACCGTGCAAATTATATACACTGTAAGGATGTAAACAGCAAAAACCGCGTGTGGGTTTATATGTGGAATCTAAAATACGACACAGATGAACATATCTACAAAACAGGAACAGAATCATGGACATAGAGAACAAACTTGTGGTTGCCAAGGGGGAGGCAGGTGGGGGCGGGATGGATTGGGAGTTTGGGATGAGCAGATGGAAACTAGTATATAGAGAATGGATAGACAACAAGGTCCTACTGTATAGCACAGGGGACTATATTCAATCTCCTGTGATAAACTGTAATGGAAAAGAATGTGAAACGGAATATATGTATATATAACTGAGTCACTTTGCTGTGCAGCAGAAATTAACACAGCACTGTAAATCAACTATAGTTCAATTAAAAAAAAACAACTGTGTGTGGGGAAGGATTCAATCCAAGGAAAGAATGGGGAAAGGGGTGGTGAGAAGAGGAGGGACAGCAGCTGGCTTGCGAGGGAAAGGAGGCGGACGTTTTCAAGCAAATGCAAAGGGCTGTATCTCAATTTTGCCTGGAACCAACCTGCATCATGGCGACTGGACATTGTGCTGGAAACTTCAGCTCCAAAATCCACTTTTTCAAGGAGACCCACTGTCTCCAAGTGCCAGTCCTGCTACCTTGGCTCTCAGGTGCCAGCGATGGATGAAGAAAGACAGCTCTCGAAGGCAGCTTCTTACTGGAGAGATGCTTAAGCCCCTTGGACACCAAGCCGATTTGCTGACTAATCCACCAGGACAGCTGGTTTCTCTATTCTCTTCTGTGACTCTCTCCTGAGATGGAGATGCCAAATTCAGTGGTCAAGTACTGATAGTAGAGAAATTTTTTCCTGCTTCAAGTGACAATTGTTCCTACGTTTTTCATTCCTCTGTGAGTGAGGGAGCTATTCATCCGGTTGCCTTAAGAAAAACCCTCTTATACTTGACATTATTAAAAAGCCATCATGTAACCGTATCTGAGCAGTTGCATTCTCTTTGCATTTCCCTACAATTCGGAAAATTTATATGAAGTGAAATGGAGTGGTGAGTAACTAACGTTTGAAGACATGTTGCACGTGTTTATTGATCTCTCAGCCATTTATGGAGGGCCCACTATGTGTCAGTATAGACGTCAATGGAAAATCCCACTCTGGAATGTCACAGAGTTCTGGAGAGCTCTAGCACCAATTACTGAATTGGTCTGGGTCTCCCCACCTTGTAAAATGACAAGGATGATACTTAAACGATCATGGTGAGAATGAAATGCTTAAAATGCTGAAAATGTCAACTACATAATAGATGTATAATGAATTTTAGATTTTCATTCAGGAGCTATGCCAGGTACAAAGGTTCAGAGAAAAACATGATTCTGATTCTTCCTCTGTGAGCACACTGTGAACCCGGGCAGGAGATGTGGCTGGGATCTGAGGGGAGTGATCAGGCCGGGCTCCCCAGGGGAGACCCCTGGTCTGGAGGTGGGGCTGCAGGGGGGAAGGTCAAGTGAAACCTCTAAAGTGGCCAGTTGCCGTGGTAGCAAGAGCTCTTGGGACAAAGCATTCCTGTGAAAGCAGGCCTCACTCCCCACCGGCCCAGCCTCAGAAGGAGGCGGCCGGAAGGAACTAGTGGCTGGGCTTCCAGCCCAGGGTATGGGGCCCTCGGCCTCTGGAGGGTGCCTGGCAGGGCTGCTGCTCGGGGACTCTGCTGGGGCGTGCGAAGGGTTGCGCTGGGTTGAGTGTCCATTGGCTGAATGGCCACTGTCTTGGGCTGGTAGAGCCCGGACAGAGGCCTGTCTTGGTGGAGGGACCACACTGGGCTCTCAGGTCTCAGATGCAGTATCAAGGCCGCAGGGCTGGCAGGTGTTCAGGAGCCCTGTGGGTCAGTGGGTCTGTGGCATCTCTGATGCCCATCAGGGCGAGTTTCCCAGCAAATGGGCAGGGACTAGATCCCAAGAGAGCAAGATGAGATGTGGCAGGAGAAAGCCTCACCCCCAAAAGGCCTGGACTTGACAGAAAACAGCAGGCCTCCATGCTGGTTGGCGCAATCCCTCTGTCAGGCAGCAGGCTGTGCACTGGGTGTGATGCTCAGGCCAGCCTCGACTCCTGATCATTTCGGGGAAGGAAATGACATAACTCCTGCCGTGTGCTCTTTCCTCTCTGCTCTCGTGTTCCCATGACTCACCTTCCAAGATACAGATGCGGCTTTGGTTGCGCAGGATGAGGGCAGGTGGCACTCTGAATGGTGGTGGTTGGTGGGAGAGGATGTCAGAGCCACCGGCCTTGGGGAAGGTCTCCGTGTCCACCGGGCTCCGGGCTCACTCCTCACATCTAAAAGGCTAGCTTCTGAGGCTAATCTGCCATTCTCACCAGGTCTTTCCTGTCCTGTGCCCCTGATGGCAATATGGCCTTGTGCCTTGTCTCCCAGGGCCCGTGAGGCCTGAAGGGTAGGAACTGGGACCATCATTTTACAGAAAAGGAAACGGAGACCCAGAGCTGGGGACGCTTGTTTGGGTTCGTAAAAGCTGGGAGGGAAGATCTGAACCCAGGCCTCTCTTAATGCCCAAAGCTCTCGTTGTCCCCAATATACTATGCTTTACATCGTTATAAAAAATGAGCTCTGTGTTTGTTTTCTTAGAATTGGGATCTCAAGAGGCATCCAGGTCACGTGGGTGACTGTCCTGTGGGTCTCATCGGGGAGGGTTCCCAGCCATTTCCTAAGGCCCACCTCACCGAAACCTCGAATTTTCTTCTTATTCTCTAATCGCTTGTCCTGACGTTGCATCAGAGGTGACCAACTCCCACCCTGTCCCCGGCCCTCTTTGACTGCACATCCCCAGGTGGTCCCATGCTGCCGGGACTGTGTAGACTGTGGGTGCAGCCAGTTTCTCCCACCTACTTGCCTTCCCCACAGTTTGCTGCACAAGTAAAATTTCAATCATTCTCCACCATTACTGTGGCCTGAAGGAGCAGAGCCGCGGAGAGAACAATTACTAATAACGTCTGTCCCTCTAAGTCATGGCAGGCGCACCAGTAAAAAGCCAGGAGTTGCTGAAATTCCTCCACTTCTGCAGATGTGTTGCCTTTCCGGGCCTGTATGACAACGTTTGCTGCCCCTGCTGTCACTCTGCACATCCCCAAGCCTCTTTGGATGGCATTTCATGATTGCTCCCTGCAGCAATGATGGAGCTATGTCAGGGATGTCAAAGGCAATGGCTCCAACAGAAGGGAACAGCTCCAAGCAAAGGTTGTGACCCCCCCCCCCCCACAAGGACCTTGCTTGCCACTGGAAGATGTGGTTGGAAGGTGTTTGAGGCAGACTAAATAGTTTAAAAATAATCAGGTAACTATTTTAGACAGAAGCCAAATACTTTTGTAGTGGATGAAACCTGTTAACGTACAGTCCTTTAGGAGAAAACATGACTTACTCTCTGTTGGTATAACACTTAGAAAGTTCATTTCCACCTCTTACCCAAACCAAGCTCTCTAATAACATGGTTCACAAGCATATGTGTCAAATGCAACTACTGTTAAATTAATGTAGTAGATTAAATATATTAAATAACCTCACCAACAGTAGAACTGCAGAAGTTCATATGTGTAAATTTCTGTGAATTTCCATCTCTGCGTGAAGCAGGTGACGCTTCTTCTGTTCTCCAATGAGCAGCCGACGTGGCTTGGGGGAGACTTAAGGTCACAGTCGGACTCATAGTGCTGTTATTGGCATTGATGTCAGTATCACATTATCAGTGTTTCCCACCACTAGGTATTTTCATTTCTTCTTTCCTTCCTTCCTTCCTTCCTTCCTCCCTCTCACCCTCACTCCCTCCCTCCCTCCCTTCCTTCCTTTCTACATAAAACACAATTTTTACTATATTGCTTCCATCACAGCAAATAGAGAACTTTCCAAAGGAGAAAACAAAAACAATGAAATCTCATGCCTCTGAGAAGGTAGAGTTGCATAGGAGGCAAATGAAATTACAGTATCAGCTCTGCAGTCCAGAAACTAAGCTGTTAGGTCAGCAGTGAGATGGAGGCGGGGAGAGGAGTGAGCCCAGGACTCCGCAGGCTCCAAATGTGGGTTAAAAGTGGTTGCAGGGGCGGGCTTCCCTGGTGGCGCAGTGGTTGAGAGTCCGCCTGCCGATGCAGGGGACGCGGGTTCGTGCCCCAGTCTGGGAAGATCCCACATGCTGCTGAGCCTGCGCGTCCGTCCGGAGCCTGTGCTCCGCAATGGGAGAGGCCACAACAGTGAGAGGCCCGCGTACCGCAAAAAAAAAAAAAAAAAAAAAGTGGTTACAGGTTTGCAGCAGTCCCAGGTTTCTGGAAGACGTGAAAAAAAAATTATATCTGGAGGAAGCGTCCTCAACTTGGGTCACAGATTTTAAACAGATGAATATCAACCAACTGTCAGCTTACAATCAAAGATCACCAAAACCATGTAGATAAGAGAAAAGAACAAGATTTCACACAAACAATAAATAACAAATTTAGACCACCAAGAACTCCAGATATTAGAATATCAGACAGAATTATAAAATAGCTGTGGATGACATGTTTAAGGAAACAAAAGATGTCGATTTCTCCTTTTATGGCTGTTAGTATTTGCTTTCTAAAAAGGAAAAGAAAGAAAAGAAACTAATGGAAATTATTCATATAAAACTGTTCTGTGTAGACTTTGAATGTCTTTGTATGAGTAAAATGATGGAAGAGGTTGTTTGGTCCTGGTAGGCAGGACTATTCACTGGAAAGAGATGTTTACATTTTGAAATGTTGAAATGCACAAAGTAAACTATTTTATCACACTTTTAGCTAAGTGTTGAATGTTTCCAAAATTAGTAAATTCATGAGGTGGAAAGTGACCTCAGACTTTGTACCTCTTCATTGACAGATGAAGAGACGGAGGCCTAAGTGGACCAAGTTGCTGAGATCAAATAGCTAGTTAGTGGGTGAGTCACAGCTAGCACACAGCTCTTTGCCCACGAATGAGCCGTCTCTCCACAACAGCTAAATAAATTTATGCTTGTGATCGTTTTGGGCAGCTCGATGGTTGCTTCCTTGTCTTCATATGGTTTTATTGTTGTAGTTTTTAAACACAAGAATATCTAAAATGGTTGGCCATTACATTTTTCTTGTATGCATTTGTTCCTTGAAGGTAACAGGAGATTCCCATGCCGGATCCCCTGCACACCAGACGGTTTATGGCTTGGAGAAGACAGTTGTCGGGTACCAACTTGCGTTTAGGAAGTCTCCTTCAGCTCAAGACCATCCTGGTAGAATTACCACAGGAAACCTGGACACGAAGAAGGGGTGCTCAAGAAATCTGATTTGTAAGTGTGTACTTTCATAGCCAGGCCTGTGCTGGTGCCCCCAGAGATCGGATTCAAAGAAATTCAGGGAACATTTGTTGCCTGCTGCTCTCAAGAAGCTTGTGTTTTCTTGGGGAGGAAGTATTACACATCATGCCACCTATTGTAAGGTAGGTAGTTGCGAATCATAGGAAGGAGAGGAAAGTTCTGAGTCTTTCTCCTCTCCCGTCCCCACCTGCCCTTCCCATCTCCAGGGGTCACTAATTAACTGGTCACATTCCAAGACCCTGGTTGGCTACTTGACGAGTAGACCAGGTCACCATGCTTAAAAGGGCATAGACACTTCTGCCACCTTCTCTTTGCTCGAGGTCACCAGGCTCGGCCCCTCTTCGCACATCCAACTTGCTCTTGCTTCCTGAGTGTGGGCTTGGGTGTCTGGGAATGCCGCTTGTAGCTGTGGTCAGTCACTTCCTGATGGCAAGATTGGGATTTGGAGGAGAAAGGAGAGGCCCTGCTTGAAGCCCAAGCCTAGATCAGCAGAGTGTCCCAGCCTCGGGGTGGGCGTTTCAAGCCCAGATGGTGCAAAAGGAGCACGCCAGTCTCTAGATTCCACGTGAGAGCATTTCTTTGGGGATCTGACCATAGAAGGGGGGATGGGCAGGGCATAATCCCAGCATTTCTTGCTCAATCTGATATCATCCCTGTTCCCCGTCACCCCTTGTGCCAGGATCAATAACAAAGTGGTGTCAGTGTTGAAACAACCAAAGACTGCTGGTTTGAGAACTGTTACAAGTAGCTGATGCGATTGTGGACAAAACATTTTCAGCATTTAGCCGAAGACGCATTATACATAAGCAAAGTCAGGATAAAAGAACACCCAGAAGTTTCTGGACTAAAAACTTCCCTTCAACAAGGGACCACGTGCCCTCCTAGAAAGCTCTAACAACACATGAATAGTGGGTATCAGCTGGTGAGGTGATGTGATTGAGTTGGGGGCAGAAATGCCCTGAGACCTGATGTAGCACAGCTGCAATGGGCTTTAGAACGAATCTGTTTAACTAAAGAGCATTCGTCCTGGGACAGCAGGATGCAGGACGACAGCGATAAGGAAAGGACAACATTTTTGAAAGGGTTGAGGGATATGTATGTCCTGCTGGCACCCCAGCACCCTTGACGCCCCTCAAGGCTTTCTCTTAATCGGGCCCTTGGACTGGGAGCCACAGGAAGTTTGACAGGTGACATCTACGTGCTTCAACGTCGGGCCAGCTTTGGGGGCATGGGAGGCTGGTATGGACTGCCCAAGGCAGGTCCCTACAGGAAGCAGGGAGTTCTTAAAACATTTGTCAGCAAGTGAAGGGAAGGCCCTTTCCTCAGGTCCTTATCTCCATGGTGAACTTGGAAGAACTCAAATTGCCGTCGCCGTGTGAAATTCAGGGTGAAAAATCCCACTGCAGAATGAGGTGCAGAAGCCCTGACTCTGTGTCCATGCCAGACGTGTAACAGGGTGTGTAAGGACAGCTTCCTTGAATATTTCTGTTATTTCTTTTTTAACAACTTTGCAGTTGACTCATTTATTTGCTGGATTGGGTGAGGGATAGAGAGAAGAATAGGAAAGGGAGTGAGGGCAGGGAGGGGAAAAGCGATGGATAAAGGGGAAGAGAGGGCTGCCTTCCCAATTCCTTGCTAAGAATTGATGATTGATGGTGGTTAATTTGATGAATGATGGTGATTCATCTGATTTGACCTTCAAGGTGGGTGCAATAACATGGTCAAGATAAACTTGTGTGAACTATTTCCTATTTGAATTATCTTGAATACTTGGATCGTATATTTTATAAAAAGTCATATCTACCCTTTGATATTGGCTTAAATCTACCTCTTCAACAAAATCTTTTCTAAGCTTCCCAGCCAGCAAATTTTTAGTTCTCTACACTTTTTGAGCCTATTATTCACTTGAAGCTAACTGAGTGGAACTCTATTCCACATGATTATTTCCAAGGGTACATGTGTCTCACATCTCCCAGTAGATGTTTTTCTTAGGGAGGGAGGAACCGTGCACGCTTCTAACATTTTCCTCATGGGCTTCCTACGCTGTGTTCTGTATAGAGAGGCTGCTTAATGCCCACTTGCCAGGTGCCTGACATTTGGAAAGTTTGGCTCATTTTCAAGGCTATGCACTTTAAAGTACTGACAGAAAACCAGATTTTTCAATTCCATTTAGGTATTTCATTGTCCTGACTTCATTTTAGTAGGCGAGAGACTTATTGTCCAACGTATTGTTTTTTATTTTCCAATGTGGATAGTAATAAACCAACTCATGCAAATGTTTTGAAAAATTAGGGATGAATACATTTTGGCAACCAAAAGTAAGTACAAAGATGTTTCTTTACATTCAGGTCATATTAATGGAGATTGAGAAAATGTACCAGTTATTATTGGTGCGAAAATGATGAGTTTAAAGTTGCACTTTTAAGTTCGTTATGTGTATAAATATTTATGCAAACCGAATTTCTAGTGACTAAACAGAAGATGACTTGGATAAAATAGATGGAATTTTGTGGATAATTCTGAGGTACAGGAGAAATTAAAAAAATTCTGAGGGCTTAAGATAGGAAGCTCTAAGGCTATAATCCTCCCAGCCTCTTGCACGCTGTTTAAATAAAGCAGATATTAATGTTGTTTAACAATTTAATTAAACAACTTTTGATTAGGTAATACAAGTGCATGGTAAAAAATTCAATGAAACAAAGTCTTTCATCTATTCCTGTCTCCCAGGTCCCGGACCCCTCCTCAGAGAACTACTCTGTTTCTTGCATTTTCTTCAGAGATATTCTCTGTGGATACAAGCATATGTCTCAACGCACCAGTTCACTTTTATGACATAAATGTTGGCATGCTGAAAAGAAAGTCCTACGCCTTGCTTTTTTTCACTTACCAATATACCTGGAGACTGTTCCACATCAATACATGGGGATCTCCCGTGCTCTTTTTAGCACTGCGAAGTTCTTTGTTATAGATGGAGCATCATTAGTCAGGCAGATAATTTCAAGGTTGTTATACAAGACACAATTTTTAGTGGGAATGTCTTCCTCAGAACAAGTCTGGGCTTTTGATGTGCCGTATGAATTATTGCTGGAGATGTATGGCTTTGTTCTCTGGAGTTTCACTCTCATTCAAGGTCGGTGTTACAACATTAACAGTTATATTCCTGGACCCTGCGCCTTCATGCTTCAATTTAGACTGGTTGTTATTCAGCCATCCTGTACTACCATCAGCCTTGAACTTGTTTTAGAAACTCCTATTTTTTGGATTTCTTATTTTCGATTCCTCCAGTAGAAATGTATGGAAGAGTTTGTGGAGATTAATTTTTTTTTAGTCCTTGAATATCTGAGAACACCTTTATTCTGTTCTCACAATAGAATGGTAATTTGGTTATAGGTACCTAGGTGAAAAATAATTTTCTCCAAAATATTTTAGGCATTAATCCAGCATTCATTATTTCTATTGAGAATTCTGATTCTCTTTCTTACAATTAACCTATTGTTTAGCTCTAGAAGGTTTAGGAATTTCTGTCTTTGATTTTTTGACCTGTCATTATAATGTGTACCTTTTGTCTTTTGTTGTGCTGGACATTAATTTAGTGCCTTTCGTCTGAAAAATTATATCCTTTGGTTCTGCAAATTTTCTTGTAATATTACTTCTATGACAATTTCATTCCATCTCTTTTTTTCTGTCTGTTTACTCTTTCTGGAACTGATATTTCTTGGGAGTTTGGTCACTGGATTCAAACCTTATTTTTTTCTTTATATACTTCATTTCCTTATGGAGAATGTAAGTTCTTTGAGGGTGGAGATTTTTGTTCACTTTTTGTCCCCATTACCTTGGAACAGTGCCTGGAGCATGGGAGGTGCTCAGTAAATATTTATGGTATGTTCTTTTTCTGTTCAATATCTAGTAGATTTCTTCAAATATATTTTCCACACAACTAATGCTTGGCTTGTGGTACGTATTATGTTACAATGTTTTCCTATGATTATTATTATTATTTCTTTCATTTTCACTTGTAGCCAATCAAACAGTCAGGACTTTACTCCTTAAATATTTCTTGAATTTGAACATTTACTTCTATTTTCTCTGCTAATACCATAGGTTGAATTAAGACCACCTCTTGCTGGTTTACTGCAAGAATTTTTTTTTCCTCTGAGAATCTCCCAGCTGTTCTGTGTTTACTCTTGCTTTCTTCTAGTTTATTCTCCATGGTGCTCCCAGAGGGATCTCCCAGAAGGCAAATCTGCTTATATCACCCACGTTCTTTTTTTTTTTTTAGGTGGTAGGATTTTTTTTTTTATTGAAGTATGGTTAATTTACAATGTTGTATTAGTTTCAGGTGTAGAGCAAAGTGATTCAGTTTATATATATATATTTCTTTTTCATACTCTTTTCATTATGGTTTATTACAAGATATTGAATATCGTTCCCTGTGCTATACAGTAGGTCCTTGTTTTTTACCTATTTTATATACAGTAGTGTTATCACTCACCTTCCTAAAACTCTTCCATGGTTTCCCTTGCTCTTGGGATAAAACCACCAGCCTACGGGCCCAACCTGATCTGGCCCCTGCCTACCTCTCCAGCCTCATCTCTCGCCTCCCTAACCTGGAACCACCACTCTTGCTCCCAAGGGTCCTGACTGGTCTTTCATTGATTCAGGTGTGCACGCCTTTCATCCCACATGGTTTTGCAGCTTCTGTCCTCTCTGCTTGAAATGCCGTTCTCCATCCAGGGTCACCTAGTTAATCCCTCCTGCACTCACAAATGCATATAACACCTTGCGTTTCCGTTAATGTCGCAACAGTATATAATTGATCACGTTTGTGGTCTGAGCTTGTCCCTAACCCTGGAATGACACTCTTTGAGCGCAGAACCATGTGTGTGCCTCCTGTTCATTGTTGCCTCCTTAGTGTCTGGCGTAGTGCTTTTGCTTGGTAAATATTCCTTGAATGAATGACCTAAATATTTTGCATCGATAATTTACCTAAAATCTCAAGTATGTGCTGTGACTCAAGTATGTGCTGACTTAAACAATTTGCATTTGTATAGGGTTTTACATTTTACAAAACACTTTCACATCTATTAGCTCACAATAGCCTAAGGGATTCGGTGTGGCAACTCTGATGATGTTGATTCTGCAGCTGAGGAAATCCAGTTAGGGTCACATAATTAATAAGAGAGGGAACATTGCCCTTGTACAAGCTACTCCATGGGTCTCCTCCATACACCATTCTGGTGTTTTCTTGGGTGTCAGGACAAAGCAGCCAAGGGCATCTTTGGCTGCTATGCGTGAGAAGCCACTGCTGAATTAATACCAGTTGAGGTTCAATTTTATGGTCTGAGAAATGAGACACTGGGAGAATCTCTCCAGTTTCCACGGGAGCAGGGTATTAGGCCGGTCAGAGCTGAGCTGAGAAGAAAGAGATGTGCTAGTGCCCTGAGACCTTGGTGGGAGGCCTGAGTTGGAGAAACAGTCTGTCCATTGAACCAATAGTGACGGATCACCGGCTACATGTGGTGTCCAGTATTTGGTGCTGTGGGATCCAAAAGCCATATGACCTGGTCTCTTCCTTCAAGAAACTAAAGCAAATCCCATGAGAATCCATTTAAAAATACAAATTGTACTATATGTCATATGCCAGAAGACACAATACCGTGTGCTATTGATTTTTTGGGAAAAATATAAATGTTAGCAAAGCTTGAACAATAAGAAAGAGACAGGTGGAAGAGACAAATGTGTTCATTAAAAGATGTTTCTTGGGAACCAATCACATGTCAAGCCTTTATCCAGGCACTGGGGGTGCAGCAGTAAACAAAACGGGCCCTGTTCCTGATTTTACGGCTATGTGAAGCTAGGGAAATAACGAATCTTAGTCTAGGGACAGTGGGGAGATGAATTTGCCCAGAACTGCACTCTCCAATAAGGTAGCCACTAGCCACTTGTGGTTATTTAAATTTAAATCCATTAAAATAAAATAAGATGAAATAGCAAAAGGATTCAGTTCCTCAGTCACACCAACCACATTTTAAGTGCTCAGCAGTAGCCTGTGGCCAGCGGCTACCATACTGGACAGAGCAGCTATAGAACATTCCATCGTCACCGAAGGTTCTGTTGGACTGCACCCTCCTAGAATGTAATATTTGGGTTGAAAGCTGTCTTTAAGATGAGTGACCAGGGACTTCCCTGGTGATCCAGCCATTAAGACTCTGTGCTTCCACTGCAAGAGGTGCGGGTTCCATCCCTGGCAGGGGAACTAAGATCCCACATGCTGTGGGTGCAGCCAAAAAAAAAAAGAAAGAAAGTAAAAGGTTAATAACTGGTCTCAATGGAGAGACTGGATCTGGGGGAGGAGATGCTTGACCTGGAGAGAGGTCTTAACCAGGGCAGTGGTGGAGGAATGTCAAAGGGCCTTGCAGAGGGTGGGGTAGACAGAATCACGTGCAAGGGCCGCAGCCAGTGTGGACTCCGAGCTTCCCGCCCAAGGGACCAGAGAATGAAGCCACCTAAAACAGGCACTCGGAGTTTAGAGAAAGAGTAGTTTAAGGACCACTTGATGGGGACAGTTTTAGGCAGGGCTCAAAACAAACAAGAAAGCAAGTGTGCTTGTTTACCAGACAGTGGACGGCAAGAGACTGGAGAGAGAGAGGGGGGCAGGTGTAATTGGGATAACTGGGTCCATCTGAGTTAGTCAGCTCCCGTGTCAGACAGGATTGCCCATGTCATCTTTGATCTAACTTGCCTTTCTAGCTCAACTGGTGTTAAACAGGAAGGATTCGGAGACCTGGGTTTGAAAAAAAATCTTGAGCCTCAGTTCTCAAACCTACAAACAAGCATCCGGGTGATTCATTAAGATAACTGTGGTTATACGTGTCTGGCACAGTTCCTGGTCCCACGTGGGAACCCATCCATGGTGCCACCCTCCGTCTCTCCCGTGGGCGCAGACACCACCACATCCCTGGCGAACACCTGATAACTCACCTGGATTCTGCAGTTCTTTGTCTCCAGCAGAGCCGTGGCAAGCCTGGGGGACACCGCGCTCTCATTTCTGATGGAGTGACAGCAGCTCCCCAGCAGGCAGAGCAGGAGCAGGGGCAGAGAACAGGCTCAGGGCTGGTCAGTTTCCCCGGGGGCGTGGCCTGGCCCGCTCGGTTATTCTCCGTCTGTCAAATGAGGGGGCGGCGCAGGGTGGCTCCTGAGGTCCCTTCTGTGATCTCAGTGTTCTGGGCCAGGAACGATCTTATGTTTGCTTTTAGAGTGTCAGCTAACAGATAGGTCTTTTTTTGGATCTGAGATTGAGAAGACCGCTGTGCCTCTGCAACTTGAAATGCTTTTAATAATAAAAAAAAATTATGTATTCATCTAGACACACGAAGCAGTAAACACTCAGTAATGACAGAACCAACACAGAATCAGAATTGGCCCGTTTGACCTTGCAAAGCAGTACCAGTGGGCGCGGTTCACGGAACTCCTAAAGTGGATATTGATCGAGCTCTTTTGAAAGTTGGACATTCAGAACTTCTGACGCCACCGTTGACCAAATCGGCCTCATTGATTCCATGGTGAACGACAGTGGTAGAACAATCGTGGGGAAGTAAACGAGGCACTGAGGACAGGACCAGAGAGGCCCCTGCAGCATGCAATGCCACCCTCCCACACGCACAGAATCCAGACGCTTTTATCCTAAAGCCCAGGAATCCAGATTATGATTGGGGGTGTGGTGAGAAAAAAGTACATTTTGATGAAAATCCAATTAAAAGCGCGATTAATTGGTCACTTTGCTCGATGACTTTAAGGAGATGAGGATGAATCAAATAGGCTCTGTGCCCTGAAGGAATTTACAAGGGAGTGGGGGGTGGGTAGGTAGGAGCAAAATAAACAACAAAGGGATGAGTCCAGGTTTCCAAGGGAAGATTAGATTGAGATCAAGGCAGATAACCTGGAAGGAATATTGGAGTTACTTGCCACTGGCTTGGACCAAGGAAACCTGAGAAGAGGCAGACCATGAGAGATGTTCTGGTTAACACCTGCACTCCACCCCACCCTCCAATATGCTTTGCTGCCCAAAACGAAATTGGAAAACTTTGGTAAGGGGTGACTTTCCTTCGCAAATCATATTTAAATGAGACAGCTGTATTTTTCTGCTTCATGCTTAGCCAAATACTATTTAATTAACCTACTTAGACTTGTTGATTGAGGTTAATTAGACCCTAGGATTGATGTTAATTGCCATTGTAAACTGCCAAAGCTATAAGCAGTACATTTTGGATTTGGTTTAAAAAAAAATGAGGTAGAGGTCTATTTTCTTCGCTTGCTTGCTTTTTGTCTCTCTCCCTCCTTTAAGATAAAAAGGCATCCCCCCTTCCCTAATTGTGCTGTCCTTTGTTTTTGTTGTGGTTGATGGGTGGATGGGTTACTGAAGGGTCTGTTTCCTTTTGGTCAAGAATTCTTTAGACATAGAGGCAGTCCCTTTCTCTTGATCCCCCCTTCTCTCTCCTTTCTGATTACACCCCACCTAACATGCACACGTGTGCACACATACGCACACATATGTGCACATAAGCTTACACGCACACAAATGTACACACACAGCACGACCCACTCCTACTTTTCTCCCAACTTGCATGGACTTTTCTCAGGCAGCTGCACACTGTTGATCCGGGGGGAGATTGAAGGAAGGTCTGTGGCAATTTGAGGAGACCTTCAATGGACTAACAAAGATGATTAACTTTTTTGTAAAACGTATGTGTATGTGGTGGTGGTGATGTCTGAGGAGGGTAAGAGAGGCAAGCAGGTGTAGCAAGAGAGAAAAGAGAAAAAGCAGCATTTTCGGAGCCAGAAGGTGTGAGGGACGTGATGTTTCCCCTGTTTTATCTTGGGGATAAGAGTTCAAATTCTGAAGGACAAACTCCTGTGCCAATAACGCCTCCTCTTCAGCTTTTAGCTCTTCTTTTCCAGAAACTCAGTTCAGCTAAAGCTGTCGTATCAAAGGTTCTCTCTCCTCACACGTGGAAGAGACGCAGCTACGTGTACCAAAGGCTGTGTGGATTTATACAAGATCTCTAAATACGTAGGTTAATTTGGCCCTGAGCTCTGCGGGCAGTGAGCTGCTCTAGGGGGCATTTTGATGCGCCACTGCCCACGGGCTTCACGGGATCCAGCTCCTGCCACCGCCTCCCTTTCTCTCGGTAAGTGACGGTTCTCTGCCACCCCTCACCCTCACCCACACCCGAGCTCTGACTCCATGGGTAGGATGGGTCTAAGTCCCCTCTAATGCCTGGATTGAGGTGGGCATGTCTGGCAGACACATCAATAACAAACTAGCAGCGAAGATGGCAGACAAATCTCCATCTGTTCTCTTTCTCTTATGAGGTGGACTTGAACTTCAGGAACGCTGTAGTTGTGAGACTAGAAACTAGATCGCAAAACTGGGCATCATGGACTTTCCTAGACCGGGAGACAAAAGGCATGCTTTTGTGTATGTGTATTTATGTGTTTGTGTCTGTTGAAGTGTCTTTTTTTTTTTTTAATAACTTGATGAGTTTGGAGATATACATCCATGAACCATCACTGCAAACCATGCTGTACACATACAGATCACCTCTAAAAGTTTCCTCCCACCTCATCCTCTTTATTTACTATTATTATGTGATAAGCACACAACGTAAGATCTACCCTCTTAGCAAACATTTAAGTGTACAATACAGTATTGTTAACAATGGGCTCTATGTACTGTACACAGTAGAGCTTGTGTATCTTGTGTAACTGGAACTCTGTACCCTTTGACTAGTACCTTCCCCTCTCCCCTCCCTCTGGCCCCTGGTAGCCACCATTCTGCTTCTATGGATTTGATTATTTTAGATTTCACAAAAGGTGGTATCATGTACTGTTTGTCCTTCTGTGACTGACTTATTTC
The DNA here is from genome assembly GCF_937001465.1 of Orcinus orca. Lineage (NCBI taxonomy): Eukaryota > Metazoa > Chordata > Mammalia > Artiodactyla > Delphinidae > Orcinus > Orcinus orca. The sequence continues at coordinate 9,852,770 of NC_064560.1, read as the reverse complement.
ACTTGACATAACATCCTCTAGGTTAATCTGTGTTGTTGCAAACGGCAGGCTTTCCTTCTTTTTTAAGGCTGAATAATATTTTATTGTGTGTAGAGACCACATTTTCTTTATTCAGTTCCCCATCAGTGGACAATGCGGTGGCGTCCATGTCTGGGCTACTGTGAATAGCTAACATCGAACGCTTGGGAAAACGAATAGAATCTTAGCATCTCATCTTGTTCTGTTACCCATCTCCCTTTTCTTCCACAGCCCACTGGCTCTTCTGCTTGTATGTGTTTTCTTAATGATCAAAAATTCTTCTGATTTTCTGGTTAATATTAAGATCCCTTGGGTAATTCTACATTGGAGTTTAGACTACATTTGGCCAAGATTATACATCTTAAAACTCTCAGTGAGGCGAGATGCAGTTTGTCTCAAAGAATCCAGCATGAACATTTTCATTCGGTTTCTGCAGAAGGCTTAATTTTTATAATATTTTCTAAATTGAAAGGATAATCATGTTTAAAAATGCATTTTTTTCTACTTAGAGTGGCCTCACCTGTGTCTTTTACTAATGCAGATGTGTATGATGACAGCAACAGTTTAAAAATATTTTGAGTGTAATAATAATCTTAATAATCTTAATGGCTTAATAATCATGCGAATTCTCCTTTTTCAAATAAACAAGATTGAGATTGATGTTTGAACAACATTATAAAAGAGCTCGTTTATTTCAGTGTATGATTTAATAATTTAAGTTTTAAAACTGTATTTTTGTCTCTATCGTCTTTGCAAAGTTGCTTCCTACTGTTAAGAGAAGTGGTATAAGTATTTTTGTATTTATTCAATAAACATTTTTAATGTCATTATTATATGCCAGGCCCTATGCTAGGTGCTGGGGCTTCAGAGATAAGATATAGTGTCTGGTCTCAGGAAACTCACAGGTTACAGCAGGGAATGGTCAGGGTCATGACAGACTCCTTGGCTACAGGGCAGGGGCTCCAACTATGGCTAGAGTTCTGGAGAGTGGAAAAGCTTCCTGGAGATGATAACTCTAGAGGTGATTCTTGAGTAATGAGTGGAAATTAGTCAAGTTAGGGTTCAGGGTTTGCTTCCAGGAGATACTGAGGATATTTTTAACCCAAATAATGTATACATTATTCTTAGGTTTTCACGCCTTGCTGTGCGTGTATAGGAAAGTTCTGGAATTGTAAGATCCATGTATTTATAACTTATTTTTTAGCTACTTCCCCAAACCACTTACACGGATGATGATGATGATGATGTGTGTATGTGTACATGTGTGTACATTTACACACACTAGGAATATATGAATGAAAACTAAACACCACAGAGTGAGAAGGGGGAATGAAATTAAAATTGTAGGCTAAGTTTTATAATTCAGTACTAAATATACCTTTAATTACCACTATGCCAAGATATAGATGTGTTTGTTTTTTGTGTGTGTGGTACGCGGGCCTCTCACTGCTGTGGCCTCTCCCGTTGCGGAGCACAGGCTCCGGACGCGTAGGCTCAGCGGCCATGGCTCATGGGCCCAGCCGCTCCGCGGCATGTGGGATCCTCCCGGACCGGGGCACGAACCCGTGTCCCCTGCATCGGCAGGCGGACTCTCAACCACTGCGCCACCAGGGAAGCCCATAGATGTGTTTTATACTTCTATTTGCCTAATAACATAATTAGGTGGAACAGACTAGCTCTTGGTACTAAATTCGAAAAGGAATATATTGTGTTGATCTCTATATAAGGGACTTCAAGCGATTCTTATTTGAAATAGCCTTTGTTTCCATGGGCTTCTAGCAACACTGAGAAGATTTCAAGCCTGTATTCTTTGGCAAGTGCCTGGAAGGCAGCGCTTCTACTGCTGATTGAAGGGATATACTAATTCATCAGACACTAGACACACAGGTAGCAAGGCTGACATTTCTTTGTGAAGGCTGAGGAGCCCTAGCTGAATACTTCCTTGTTGAGAAAGCTCTTCTCACCCCAGCATGAAACTTGGCTGGGGCCACACTTTCCTGATGTACAGTTTTGGATCTGCCTTGGTTTAAACCCCACTGTTCCATGCCATAAATCACGGACAAGATGACTGGGGCCTGGAGAACATCAAAGGGGCTGGTATTGCCAGTTGATCAGCCTGACCATGGAAGAACCTTGCCATGATTCCTGTGGAACAGTTGATCTCGAGTACCCCTGCCTCCCTATACTGGGAATTAGCTATGCAAGCTACCCCAAAGGAACTAAACTATCCTCTAGGGTAGAGTTATTTAATATCTTTAATTTGAACAATGAAGATGGTTTGCCCCCAATCATGATTTTTGATTCCAGCATTATTTTTGAGTTATTCTTTTAGATGATCCATTTTTTTGGAGAAAACAATGTTCACAGTAAGTCATGTCTCTAATCCATCTAAAAGCTACATCAAATTTTTAGACACGGAGAAAGAAGGGAGCTGGAAAACAGTCTTATCTCACTCCATTTGGGATTAAGATTGGATCTTTGAGAAAATTACTTCTGTCCTCTCAGATTGTTAGACTATTATTGTGTTATTATTGTTAGAATATATTATGACTAAGGCGTTGAAGGGGCAGCAATAGCTGACAGTCTCTACCAGGATCAGACAATCTGACTCATGGACAATTTCCATCTATAGAACCAGAAGCTTATAATAGATAGAGCTAATACGGTGACACGCTGGATGGAGAGGAGAGGACACGTCGGATGTCTGGAAGGATTGCTTGTGTGTCTTAGGTATAAGATAAAAACATGAACATATCTCACTCTTGTAAAACACTTCTGTTACTGGGGGCTTTAATATATATCAATGCTTTTGATTTTCACAGCAATCTTATGGAGCACAGGAGGGCAATAGGATTATCCTTGCTTTACCTATGATGGAACCGAGATGAAACTCTGAGAAGTTAAATGATATATTCATGATGACAGGGGAAATATGTAGCAAACTTGGGATTTGGACTTGGGTTTTCTGACTCCAAATCTAATGTTCTTTCTACTATATTTAAACTGCAGTTCATTTCAAAGAAAGCTAATATAAAGTTTGGATGAATTCAGAAGTCGATTAATAGAAATTATGTACCTAAATGTTAAATTATGAATCATTGTGCAATATTCACCAACTGTAGCACTGGCGCAAGTTAAGATTAAACAAAATGAGGAACGTAGTAGTTTAAGTGTCTTCCTGGGTAAAATAAGTGTAATTAGATATTGACCTCTTTTGTGATGGGAGAGTATTTGTTACGATGCTCTTACGTCCTTGGGAACAATGAAAAGCTTTAGAGAACAGTTCAGAAATTCTGCTCAATTACAACAGCTGTCCAGTTCTTTCTGCTTCAGGAAACATGGTACCCAATGTTGTGATCTCAAGCAGTATGTGCATAGGGTTGTGGTGGTCATAAAAGGCATGGAAATAAGTCTCTTTGGTGGCCTTCTGGTTTAGATTCTTTGTGTCTTCCTTCCATTCCAACAACTCTGGGAATGCTTAATGATATCACTGAACTTCAACAACCACCAAAGCTGTGCCCCAGAGGGACAAAGTATGCTCTGTTCCTGAAAACATTTCGAGACATCCCTGTACAAATGTGTGATGAGCTGACAGAAGAAAACCTCCGCCCTCTTATCAGAGGCTCCCCCTCCCTTCCGCAGACTTCACTTGGATATCATCTGTGTTCTCAACTGGTGTCAAAACCCACAAGCCTTTTATTTGTCTGTCTGGATTGTTGATTCTTGCTCAGCATCACAGAAAGACTTTCTCCCTTGCGCTTCCCCTCTCGCCCTCCCTTTCCCTGTTAAGAAGAGCTGTCACTACTTCAGTAACTACAAGCAACAGATCATTTTATACTTCAATCCATAAATAAACATTTCTTCCTTTGAACTTCATTAAATTTGGATGTGTTTTCATTTTGAAACAATCTGGCATCCCTATCATTGAGACATACAAAACTATAAAACTAGCAATTAATTTTTGTCTTTAGGAGTACTGGTGGTCTGGAAACTGTGAGTTTATGCCAACAAAAGCAAATGCAAACCTCAAACATGTAAACATAACACTTAAATAAGAAAATCACAAAGTGTCATGCTCAGTAGCTAAAGGAGATTCTATGAAACTTGTTCCTGATGGTGTCCATCAAAATTCCCAGCTTGCTTAAAGAATACTGAAGTGGGAATTCTATTCCCTAAAACATTATTCATCTGAATAAAATGATGGTCCCACGAAAACCTAAAAATTAAGTTATAATTTGGCTGATCATGAAAATACTGATAATATTTACTAGCACATAGCTTTCTACTAATTGTAATACAGTAAAGATCTGAGTGTTTACTAGGTACAGAGAAAAGCACTGTACCAGATCCTACAAGGAAGTTATGACAGTTTCTTCTTTCAAAGAGAATATAAACTAGTGAAGGAGAAGACACCCAACCAAAAACAATTACCTATTGACTGTAATGCTAGCTTCCTGGAGACAGAGTGGCTTCCGAAGCTGGGTCATTGCAGCTTCTGCCTTGGTGTCTTGGATTGCTCACTCTGGGCGAGACAGCCTTCTGCTGGGAGAACACTGTCAGCCCTCTGGGGAGGGCCATGTGGGAATCACTGAGGCCCCTTGCCACAGTCAGCCAGGTGAGTGGGCCATGTCACAAGTCACTCCATCCTAGTAGCGTCTTGAGATCCCTGTGACCCTGGTCAACACCTGCTGCAACCTCAGGGGAGACTCTGAGCCAGAACCCCCAGATGAGCTGCTCCTGAATTCCTGATCCACAGAAACTGTGAAGGCACTTAGCAATTATTCTTGTTTTCAGCAAGCACGTTTTGGGGGTAATTTTTTATCCAACAAGAGCTAACACTGATATCTAGTATGTGGTAGGTGCTATTTTGAGGGTCAAAATGGTGATCAAGATGGGCAATGTCTGTGACCACCCCCACAAGCTTATAATTTATCAAGGAGATAATCAATTAATGAGTAAACATGGGGAAGAATTCTGGGACAATGGCAGAGTAGGAAGCACCAGGAATCTGCCTCCCCACCTAAACAACAATTGCACTGGCGGAATCTGTCTGATGTAACCATTCTGGAACTCTGGAGTGTGCTGAAGGCTTGTAGCTTCCAGAGGGGAGACTTGGTTGGGCAAATTGAGGTTGATTTTGATCAATTTCAGCTCTCAGCACAGTAGTAGCTACCCTGCCTCACCGCTGGCCACACAGCAGGCAGCTGTACACGTGTTCCTCTTGGAGCATCTTGAACATAGCTTGTGGGAGCCAGGGTGGACAAAAAGAACCCTGCCCTCCAAACAGCAAGGATCTGTGCTCCGATGGCTGACTGCTGCTTCTGATCAGGGGTGCAGACAAAGAGCCATGGTTGTTGCATCTCCCCCATTGTTGCAAGCCCCTCGCTCTCTCGTGAAGTGAGTTCCAGAGGGATTTAAAGGGCTAGTGCCCTTCTCCTTCCCCCTCCTTTCATTTTTTCCTTTTTCCCCTTTTGGAAGCTAGACATTAAAGACTAGGGCATTAAAAAAACAACCACATACATGGGGAAAGTTAGAAAGTGACTGCACATGCCCAGGGAAAGTCTCAGAAAATACCTCAGATAACCTTAAGTTTATACCTCAAGTTGATCCTTGATGCAAAGACAGACTCTGGCAAAACCCAAACAAACAAATACACAAACAACAAAAACCTAAAAAAAGAACAAAATCAGCAAACCCTGGGGAAGGGGGGAGAATCTGATTTCCAGAGTTACCACATTAGAGTCAAACGTACAGTGTTCAACAAAAAAGTTACAAGGTGTACAAAGAAACAGGGAACTATGGCCCATTCAAAGGAAAAAATAAATCAACAGAAACTCCCTGAAGGGCCTAATGACAGATATACTAGACAAAGACTTTAAACAAATGTCTTAAAGGTGCTCAAGGAACTAAAGGAAGATGTGGAGAAAGCCAAGAAAATAATGTGTGAACAAAATGGAGATATCAAGAAACAGATAGAAAACCTAAAAAGAAACCAAAAAGGTATTCTGGAGCTGAAAAGGGCAATAGCTAAAATGAACAGTTCACTAGAGAGATTCAACTGTAGATTTGAGCAGGCAGAGGAAAGAATTGGTGAACTAGCATATAGGACAATGTACACTTAAAGTGGTTAAGATGGTAAATGTTAAGTTCTGTGTATTTTAGCACAATAAAAGAAAAGAAAAAAAGAATAGAGTAAATACGATGCGGCCATACATAATATTTCGACCAACAATTAAGACTGAATGTGAGACATTTCAAATGAATTGTAGTTATAAAGCTATAGGGGTCAAGAGAAGATGAAGGTGACTGCTTGACTCGAGGAGTTGGAGAACAGCTCCCAGGAGAGGTGGACTTGAGGGGGCTTGGAGGGAAGGGCACATGTGATTTAGATAGGCTGAGCACAGGAGGAAGGGCATGCCAGGTAGAAGGAGAAAAATAAGCAAAGACAGCAAGGTGGGAACTGCCACCATGCTTGGGATGTGGCAAATGAATCAGCTGAGGCAGAATCAGGGACAGAAGCATCAGGACTTGTAAGGGAGACTTGCTGCCTGCCTAAGAAGGTCAGATTTGCACCCTGGGCGACAGAAATCATTGGAGATTTTTGAGTTGGTACATGGTGGTACAAGATTTTAAAATTGGCTTACCACTTCCAGGAGTATTTATTAATCAACTGCTCTATGTCTGCCACTCTTGCTAGGCATTTTGTGAGACCAAATTAATAATGAACCACCCTTGCCCTCAGGGGATGTATTCTCACCGGAGATATAAAATACATTCAACATGAGCAGTGGAAATCAGTATCTCTCTGCTTAAAACGAGAAGGGAGCAACAACTCAGAGGGTCAGTGTAGTTCGTGGTAATAACAAATGTTTATATTGTGCCTACTATGTGCTAAAGATTATTCCAGGGCTTTGCATGTACTAATTCAGTTAATACAACACCTACGTGACGTAGGTACCATTAGTATCCCTGTTTTACAGATGAGAAAACGGACACATGGAGAGTTAAGCAACCCACCCAACATCTGAACCAGTTGAGTAGATGAAAGGATTAAATCCAGACAGTCTGGATCCTAGGCTCTTACTAACACTATTGCCCCTCAAACAGTAGGTTAGACCTATTGATGACCGGAATATACCAACCCATTAACTTGTTTATATCCCCCTTCATTAACCTGTTTAATTTGTAGTCAGTATAAACTGTTAGTCATTATCCAGTTTGAGAGAGTAAACCTTATATCAACTTTGCTGAACTCTTGTTTCACTGGATAAAATGCTACTGTAATTGCTTTGTAACACACTAGAAGTTGACTTAAACATAGACTGTTTCTTTTAGTGATACATTGCACACCTATTCTTTTTTCTTTTTCTTTTCACATCTTTATTGGAGTATAAATGCTTTACAATGTTGTGTTAGTTTCTGCTGTACAACAAAGTAAATCAGCTATATGTATACATATATCCCCATATCCCCTCCCTCTTGAGATTCCCTCCCACCCTCCCTATCCCATCCCTCTAGGTCGTCACAAAGCATCGAGTTGATATCCTTGTGCTATGCGGCTGCTTCCCACTAGCTATCTATTTTACGTTTGGTAGTGTATATATGTCCATGCCACTCTCTCACTTTGTCCCAGCTTCCCTTCACCCCTGTGCCCTCAAGTCTGTTCTCTACATCTGTGTCTTGATTCCTGCCCTGCCATTAGGTTCATCAGTACCGCTTTTTAAAATTCCATATATATGTGTTAGCATATGGTATTTGTTTTTCTCTTTCTGACTTACTTCACTCTGTATGACAGATTCTAGGTCTAGCCACCTCACTACAAATAACTCAGTTTCGTTCCCTTTTATGGCTGAGTAATATTCCATTGTATATATGTGCCACATCTTTATCCATTCATCTGTTGATAGACATTTAGGTTGCTTCCATGTCCTGGCTATTGCAAATAGTGCTGCAATGAACATTGTGGTACATGTCTCTTTTTGAATTATGGTTTTCTCAGGGTACATGCCCAGTAGTGGGATTGCTGGGTCGTATGGTAGTTCTATTTTTAGTTTTTTAAGGAACCTCCATACTGTTCTCCATAGTGGCTGTATCAATTTACATTCCCACCAACAGTGCAGGGGGGTTCCCTTTTCTCCACACCCTCTCCAGCATTTATTGTTTGTAGATTTTTTGATGATGGCCATTCTGGCGGGTGTGAGGCGATACCTCACTGTGGTTTTCATTTGCATTTCTCTAATGATTAGTGATGTTGAGCATCTTTTCATGTGTTTGTTGGCCATCTGTATGTCTTCTTTGGAGAAATGTGTGTTAGGTCTTCTGCCCATGTTTGGATTGGGTTGTTTGTTTTTGTGATATTGAGCTGCATGAGCTGCTTGTATATTTTGGAGATTAATCCTTTGTCAGTTGCTTCATTTGCAAATATTTTTTCCCATTCTGAGGGCTGTCCTTTCGTCTTGTTTATGGTTTCCTTTGCTGTGCAAAAGCTTTTAAGTTTCATAATTATTTTCTTTAACATCTTTATTGGAGTACAGTGTCTTTACAATGGTGTGTTAGTTTCTGCTTTATAACAAAGTGAATCAGTTATACATATACATATATCCCCATATCTCCTGCGTCTTGCGTCGCCCTCCCACCCTCCTTATCCCAACCCTCTAGGTGGTCACAAAGCACCAAGCTGATCTCCCTATGCTATGCGGCTGCTTCCCACTAGCTATGTTTTACATTTGGTAGTGTATATATGTCCATGCCACTCTCTCACGTCGTCCCAGCTTACCCTTCCCCCTCCCCGTGTCCTCAAGTCCATTCTGTACATCTGCGTCTTTATTCCATAATTATTTTTTAAAAACAGTAAGCATTGTGATGGCACTCACAGTGCAGCAGCATTGACAGCATGTATAGAACACACACGGTACGTGGACAAAGCACGGACCCAGGAGTCAGAACCCTGAGTTCTAGTTTCTGTCTTGGTGGTGGTGTGACCCTGGGAAAGTCACCTTCCTGACCCTGGTTCTGCGTGGAGGGGCTCACAGGGCCTGCTGATCCCAGCTCCCAGGTGAAGAAGATAAAGATGTGAACACTCCAAGAAAACCATGAACTTGGGCTGGGAACTTAATTCCCTGTAAAAAGGATCCTCTGTGAAGAGGAGAAAATTCCCTTTTTCACAGGCTTGTTTGGAGGACTCAGTGGATATTAGTTGTGAAATGCAATTGCTGAATAAACATTAGGTGCACCTAGACGATCAGATGTTAGACACATGTAAAGTAGTAGTATTTTTACTTTTCTTGGTTGTATCTCACAATTCTCTGAAGTTTCCAGGCTGAACTGGGAAAGTTCTGGAATACCACAGTAGGGCTTGTCTAGTGTTTTCTTTCCACCAACTTGTTTTGAAAGCAGAAGTACTGGAAATATTGCATAAAAACCCAGGCTGGCTAGATGTCAAGCCCTATTTCTAGACCAGAGTGGTTTGGATCTGGTTGAATAAGATTCTGAGCATTTGGATGTGGAGACAAAACTGAACCTCAGCAAACTGAGAAATGACAAACAAACTGAAAATTTGCAAATTATGGGACGGTTTAGGGGCTATGGGCAAACGTCCATTAGCAGCTAGGATGCAATTATCAAGCATGTTTTTAGACTCTGTCCAAAGGGCCAGTTTTTGTTTTCAGTTGTTCTCTTTTGAAGTGAAATTCCTGCTTGCCTAGGACTTGGCAGCCATAGTCATTAGAAGAACAGCATATTGTGGTCAGTTCCCTGTTAAATTTCTGCTTAAAGATCATTACATTGGCAATGACTGGTTTGTGCTCACTTTATAATTTTTCTTTCTCAAAAGTTACAATAATTACTGGACTAATGACAATCTTGTTTCCTTATCATTGTTATGTGAGATTATTACATGAATTAACAAGTAATCATAATTATGTGGAATGATAAAATTATCTTGTAAAAGTTCCATTGAGTCCCTTTTCTGTACCAGACAATGTTGAACGCCGAGGGTGGAAGTGAACGAGACCTGGGCCCTGGTGCTTTGTAGGAGAGGCAGACAAGCTGGCGGCCAATGGTGATGCAGTGGAACGTGCTCAGTGGTCCAGATGCCACTCCACCTGTGATGAAGATGGAGGTGGTTGTTTAGCATCAGTGAAGTGCCACGAGCTTCAGTGCATCTTCTCTGTGCTGTTCCCAACTCTTGCACTGTAACTCTATTTTGCAGATGAGGAAACCGAGGCTCACAGAAGTAACACGCAAAACTGCACGTGAATCCGTGTGTGTCTGTCCCCAGCTCTTCCCATTTGCTGTGTTTCAAAGGTGCTCCTGGGTACCCCTGGCTGCCTCTTTATATGGAAACCATGAAAAAGCTGGGCTGCTCACTTGGAAGACCCATCCAGGGCTTGGTAAGGGGTGTGGATTCTTCTTGCACAAAATGATGCCCCTGGGGTAGGGGGAGGTGGGGAGAGTTTCCATTTCCGTTTATCCCGGCAGGGGCAGCCCCGGCTTCTCCAGCTGCCACTGTGTGTGCAGGAGGAAAAGCCCTGCACCAGCGGCCACCTCTGTCCTGCTCAGTCCTCGCAGGAAAGTAACATGTTACACGGTGCCGTGAATTTTTAATGACTTGAACTTGAAAAGTAGTTTCAGAAGGTGAGCAAACTACTACGTTAATTGAGCCCTGCCGCTCAGCCTTCCTCTCCCAATGTAGTTTTCAAGGAAATATGGCTGAAATGTCAGTTGTCAGACGATGAATATTTTAAAGAAAATTCTATTATGCATCCAAGGTTCACTCAGCTTGCTAATGAGAGTAATGAGGACAGTTACTTTTTGGGAAAGGAAGTGAGATCATTCTTGCCACTTACCGGGGGCTGGTTTGACAGGCATCTGCTCTGAGCACAGGGCTATGTCTGGGGAAATCACAGCCACTTGTTGTAACCTCACCCGGTAGGAAAAGCCCCACCTTACAAAGGTTGGGAGCTCTGTCTGTGGCAGAGAGCTGGCTGCAAACTGTTTTTATTCTCCTTGCTGATCGTTGAGGTAGAAGCCACCACCTGATGAATATTCAACGGGTGAAGTTAAAAAAAAAAGAACATCTCTGCTCTCCTGCAAAACCCTCTGTGGCCCAAACTGAAAGAAATTCCAAAGGCAGGAGAGGAAAACCAGGCGCATCACCTTCCTCCTCGACAAGACCGCTCTCCACGGATGCTGGGAAAGTTCTGACCCAGGGAAGGTAAGGGAAATACATTTTCAAATTATCTCAGAGAAGTAGCCAGAGAGAAGAGACTCTGACCTTGAAATGAAGAGAATATGAAAAGTGAGCCAGGTGTATCCCTATTACGGTTGCTACCTGTGATCCAGTAGAGGATGTCTGGCTTTTACCTTGAGTTTGGGATGGAGGTTTGGGCACAAAAGGGAGAAAAAGGACCGCATTGTGTTCCTGCAGGGAATGCAGCATTGCTTGGAGTCAATAAATAGCACACGACACATTTTTACAAAGGAGAAAGGAAGGAATTCTTTCTCCATGAGCCGTGTTAAGAAGTCGGTTTTGCAAGTCATGCAACTCTTACTTGTCAGGCTACAATGGAAGTAGTGGGTATTTTTGCCTGTGCTGTTGCAGCAGGATTTGCTGAACCGCGTGGTTGCAGAGTGACCATAACCCATGACAAAAGGGTGAAGTCGGCACCGTCTGCGTCTCTCACTGTCCTGCCTGTGCTGGTCTCTGTTCCCCATGCCGTTCTCATGGCTGTCCCCAACTCGTCCCCTGTCATCATGGCAGCTCCCACGAGTTACTACCCAGTGATGGTTTGCTTATTGTGAAAACAGCATCAAGAGGGATAAACAACAAGGTCCTACTGTAGAGCCCAGGGAACCATAGTCAGTATCCTGTGATAAACCACAATGGAAGAGAATATGAAAAAGAACATGTATGTGTGTGTGTGTATATATATATATGAATCACTTTGCTGTACAGCAGAAACTAACACAACATTGTAAACCAACTACACTGCAGTAAAATAAATTTTAAAAAAAAGGAACTGAGAAGCCAGACACCCATTGAGGAAGAGTATAGAATATTCTTGATAATAAAAACTGCAGAAGGACTTCCCTGGCAGTCCAGTGGTTAAGAGTCCATGCTCCCACTGTAGGGGGCACAGGTTCGATCCCTGGTCAGGGAACTAAAATCCCGCATGCCACTTGGCACGGCCAAAAAAACAGAACAAAACAAAATAAAAAAAATCCAGCTGCATGGATACTGTGCTCTCTAGATACCTGGTATTATTAGGCATACTATAGCTTGTTGAATCTGCACTGGGACACAATGGCTTATGTAAAATCTTCTTCATTTTACAAAGAAGGTAAATGGGGCTCAGAGAGCTTAAGTGTTTTGGCTGAAATCACACAGCTTTAAATGGAGCAGCTGGGGTTTGAACCCAGGCCAGTATCACCCCACAATCTGTGCTCCCCCTTTTCTCTTTCTAGGAGGAGAAGGAGGTAGACCGGTCTTAGGGTGAGGGGCTCTGGCCAGCTTCTCTGGGCAGTTGGGGAGTTAGAAGAAGCCCTTTCTCTTTTATTGCTGGTTCGTGGCTTCCTGGTCTTGGATGGTCATAACCTGGCTTCAGGCAGCTGTGGCATCTCAGTGGCCAAACACACAGGGGAGAGGAAAGGGGCCGTGCGTGAGGAGGTTCCAGCATCAAATCGACACCCACCCAGAAACATGGTTGCAGTGGGACTGGCCAGGAGGCTTGGGCAGGTCCCGGCAAGTAAAAGGTGGAACAGAGATGCTGGATGGCGGGAAAAATGCACACACGTGGTTCCACGCTCCAAGTGTGGCAATTTAATAACAGAAACAGAGGTCCAGTTTTCACCTAAAAATACTTAATGTAGTTTTTCCAGCCCCATAAAAAGTTCTGAGTTTGTGATACAATGAAATAATGCCTCATGGAAGGGTGGTGTAACTCAGCGGCAGAGAGCACAGCAGACTTTCTCGCCATTAGGATCTGCTGATGCAGCTTCCAGGGAGCGGAGCATTCTAGGGAACCTAGTCATAGTCACTGGTACTTAACCAATTCGCTGCTCCTTGCAGACACTTCACGTATTTCATTTCCACTAGGACACAAAACAGCCCTAAGAAGAAATACTGCTTATATGTGGAATCTAAACATAGTGATACAAATGAATTTAGTTACAAAACAGAAATAGAGGCACAGACAAAGAAAACAAACTTACGGTTACCAAAGGGGAAGGCGGGGGTAGGGGGAGATAGGGGAGGTGGGAGGATAAGTTAGGAGTGTGGGATTGGCAGATACACACGACTATATACAAAATAGAAAACCCACAAGGGCCTGCTGTGTGCACAGGGAACTATATTCAATATCTTGTGATAACCTGTAAGGGAAAAGTATCTGAAAAAGAATAGACTTCTATATATGCATAACTGAATCACTTTGCTGTACGCCTAAAACAAATGCAACATTGTAAATCAACTCTACTTCCATTAAAAAATAAATAAATGAAAGAAAGAGAAAAAAAAAGAAGTAACTACTATTCCCCCATTTTCCGAAGAGGGAACTGAAACTCTAAAATGTTGACTTATTTGCCAAAGACAACACAGGGATTTAAGCAACAGGATAGGGATTTGAACTCAGACCCGACGCCAGAGCTGCATTTCTGCTAGTTCTCTGATCTTTGCTACACACAGTGGGGCTGCTTTGTAGCTTCTTTATCATTTTATCCTGTGTGTAGACGTGGTACCGCCATGTCATAGGACATCCAAGGTCCCTACCCCCGTTCAGGTGACTGACATAACTCAGTTGTTCACAGTGACTGGGGTTTCCATGCCTAAAGCTGGTGTTCTCCATTGGGTCCCTCTACCTGCTCCCTGGCCTTGTGCCGGAAGGCTCCATCCCACTCCCCTGGGGACTCCACAGTGCCTCTTGTGGATGGCTTCCCTGGTCCTGGAGGGGACATCTCGTCCCACCAACAAGGCACAGAGGATCTTGCTGGGAACTCAGGTCATATTTCCCTCCTAAACTTCTCCTGGGTTGGGGAAGTGAAAATGGCCCTTGGAGTCCAAAGAAGGGAGGGAAAGAGGGGGTTAGTGAGCAGATGACTACTTCCAGAAAACCTGTGTGGGACCTGCCGTGGGTTTAGTTAGTTGTTCTCCAGTTAGGGGTTAGCCAGGGATGGCTGGGCCCTTTTGAGGTAAAGACTACAAAACTGTTGTTACCAACCAGGGTTCTTGGCCTCCTTAATCAATAGAAATTGGTCAGAGTCCCGACAAATAATTCAGGCAAGGCTTTATTGGGGCCCCTGCTGCCACAGGAGGGAGTGAGAACAAGTAACAGTTTCCCTTGCTCACTCGCTCCCTGAAGGGGGGCGAGCTTGTTCCTTATATGGGGTAAGGGTAGGGGTGTGCCCAGGAGTTGGGCCACAGGGGTGGCTTAGGTCGTTTTCCCACCCCTTTGGTGGTGGTGAGTGCAGGGGGCCTGCGCACTACCCTGCTTTTGCTCCCAGCTCTCCAGAAGTGGCAGTTGGGCTTTTTGGTCTTTTTGTATCTTGTCCATAATTTGCCCCAACGGCACATGCACACAGTTATTTTTAGTCCCTTATGGTTTCTTTGTATTTTGTTTCTGGAGGAGATGTTTGTCCAGGTGCAAGCACCACAGCAAAGTGTCCCAGGTCCCAGGTCCCAGCCTGTCTCACTGTGGCTAGCAAATTAGATACAGAGCCCGAGAAGAGGTCCATACAAGCAAGGGGCCTTGAGGCTGATGCGTCATTAGCTGCACAGTTTTTACCTTGATTTTGGTGAAGAGTCTTCGAGATGTTGGAGGTAGTGGGGGATGGCTGCTCCCCACACTTGCTATCAGGTTACAATGAACTGGATTTTTCTATACAGACATTTATTAGCCAAATATTCAGGCACAAACAGTTTATCAACCTGTTCTGCACTCAGTGTGACCCCAGCTCCTGGCCTTTTAGAGGTTCCAAACCCAAAGGGTCTGTCTGTCAAGCTGGCAGCCCCCTGGAGGCGGGATTCTGTGCCTTCTGGGGGCACCAGGTGCCCGACTGCACCCTGCACTGGGGATCAGACTCCGAGTGGATCCCTCAGGGGCACCCCATGCAAGCCACGTGGTGGTGTCTTCGCAGTTCACGCACAGATGGGAGTGTCTCGAAACGGTTTTAGTGAATCCACACTGAATACCTTTAATTTCACCAGTGGAAGACAATTCCTAATATCCATCATGCTCCTTAAAAGTCACCAATTTAGCAAATGAAAACCCATTTTTGACACTTGTATGCTCATTCACAAAATGTTAGTTTTAAAAATATAGCAGTGTGTACATCCCAAACATGTACTCAACATCCCCGTCCATCCCCATAACTCTTTTTATCTTGTAAAACTGAAACTCTGTCCCCGTTCAACACTGTCTCCCCACCTTCCCTTCCTCCTGTCTCCTGACAGCCATGATTCTACTTTCTGTCTCTATGAATGTCAGTATTCTGGGTATCTCGTATAAGTGGACTCATACAATATTTGTCCTTTTGTGACTGACTTATTTTACTTATCAGGTCCTCTAGGTTTATTCATGTTGTAGCAAGGGTCAGAATTTTCTTCCTTTTTAAGCCTAAATAATATTCCTTTGTATGTAGATTCCACATTTTGTTTATCCATTCATCCTTTGATGGACACATGGGCTGCTTCTACCTCTTGGCTATTGTGAAGGATGTGCTCCAGATATCTCTTCCAGATCCAGCTTTCAGTTCTTTGGGGTATATAACCGGAAGTGGGATTGCTTGATCATATGGGAATTCTGATTTTCAATTTTTGTGGAATCGCCAGACTGTTCTGCAAACTGTCCATTTTGGTGCAATACCAATAACAGAAGGACTCTGCGTATGGGTCTTTCTGACTCAGGGCTGCAGAGCCTCTCTGAACAGGGCATTCCAGAGAGCACGTAGGAGCCGACCATTCCTAAAATGAATGAGTAAACTCACTGCTTCTTACTGAGATATTACAGCTGGTAACTCACAGCTGCATGAAATTCTGTTTTCACAAACAGAATGGGAAGCCCTTTGGCAATAGAGATCAAGTCTAGTACTTCTTTATTTCTTTCCTTTGCCTTAGAATAGTTATTCATTTGAAAGAAGCAGATTGGCAAGAAAGAACACTGACTCGAGGTGGAAAACCCTTCTGTTTTTCCAGTTCAGGTCTCGAGTCTTTTCTTTCTGTGATAAGGGAATCTTGGGCAATTTCTCCTCCTTGAAACTACAGAAGTCCCATCCAGACCTTACAAGGATGATGTGTTGTTCAAATACCACAGCTGAGAGCCCGGGTCCATCTCTCCTACATGAGTGTCGTCGCTCACTGACAGTGGTTTTCTGAGGGAGAAAAAGGTGGGATTTCTTGATCCATGATTTACATCCAGATATGCTGCCTCCCCAGCCACCTGAGCTCCTTCCCCCAAGTCACACAGAGTGGAGGACAGCTCTTGCAGGGCAGTTTGAGGCAGAAGCCCCCACCCTTTGTTCTCATCTGACTGAGAGATTTGATGGCATGGGGGAGGGGAGGCAGGGGAAAGGAGGCAGGGGTAGCAGGGGTAGGTGGAGCTGAGTTTCCTCTTCAGATTCTGGGATGACAGTTCAAGCTGTCACCTCAGCCTGTCTCAGCTGCTTAGTGTTTCGCTGCTCCATCTTACTCTCCAATTAATGGTTCTAATCAGTGACTTAAGCATGTATCAGATCAAAGGACAAAAACCAGAGCCCTGGGCCCTGCCTGGCAGGCTGTAGGCTTACACTGAGGTTTGTTGCAGAGACTTCGACTAACATTTTTCTGGGGAAAAAAGTAAGACATCTCCTCTTTGTTTTTAATTAATGCAGTCACCAGTTTTTTCATCCCAAAGTATCACATGCAGAAAATGAAAGAAGTCCTTGTATAAATAATAAGAAAAAAAAGGTTCTGTCTATTAGTAATGGAAAGCATTTTCAAGGTAGGCTTGGCACCTCCTGCAGGTGAGATCTCGCAACAATCATAACATAAATTATAGATTTGTCCAAGTCTTTTCACAATAGGATATTAAGAGTCTTGTATTAATATCTTACCTTGTGTTGTAAAGAAAAAGAAAAATATATATAAGAACCTTTTATCTAGCTTATCACATGAGTCCTTCTGACTCAACTAAAATGCAAAATCTTCTAGTTTTTTCTTTGAGTTGTTTTTTTGTTTTAGTTTAGTTACAGCCTTGAAAAGGATTCTGTGAAAAACATTATTCTAGGGATTTGTTTTTGTTCTCTCACCAGTTTCTCTGGAAAACTTGATCAGGGATGTGTAATGGATGATTTCATTTCATTTGACCTGTCAGATCTGAATCCTTAGCCAGAGACAGGATGGAGGAGCTGAGTGTCCTCCAGCGATTTGCCAGGTGGAGTATTAACTGTCAGTCACCGGGGTGGGAAGCTAGGAGCTCAGGCCCTTTTGGGGATGGTTTATTTCCTTTGGGTCTGTTGTGTTAAATCTCCTGAAATGTGCTAGTTGGAGCACGCCATCTTTAACTCCCGTTCTCACTGTGAGATGTGTCCCTAGGACTTGCCAAGAGAAGTCAAACTGATTTTACATCCCTCAGCAGCATTGCCTGACCGCTAGTTGCTACCTACTTTTTATTCTTCCAGAAGACGTTTCCTCAATACTCACCCCCACCTCACAATCTCACATCGCCAAACCTGTGACTTCATTGAGTTTCCCACCTGTCACTCCTCTCTTTCTTTAGCAGATTTGGTAATGGACTTGAAACAAACAGGGTACAGTGGCAGGCAGTCAGGACACGAACCCACTGGAGTCCATTCTTTCCTTGTAACGTTGTGCTTGGACGTACATCAGCCCATCTGTGCATTGCAGCCCTTGTAAGAAGTTGGCAGGGAGGGTATGTTTTTTGCTACCACAACTGTTATGGACTGAATGTTTGTATCTCTCCCAGATTGATATGTTGAAGCCCTCCCCGCTCCCCTACGGTGATGGTATCAGGAGATGGGGCCTCTGGGGAGGTGATTAGGACTAGATGGGGTCATGAGGGTGGAGCTCTCATGAATGGGATTAGTGCCCTCACAGGAGTCCTGGGAGCTGGCTTCCCTCTCTGCTCTCTGCCATGTGAGGACACAAGTGAAGTCAGCAGTCTGCACCCTGGAAAGAGGGTTCTCACCAGAACCTGACCATTCAGGCACCCTGATCTCAGAAGTCCAGCCTCCAGAACCATGAGAAATAGGTTTCTATTGTTTATAAGCCACCAGTTTATAGTACTCTGTTTCAGAGCCTGCGCTGACAGAGACACCAATTTTACAGATGGAGACGTTGCTGAAGGTCACGTGTCCAGCAAAAGACCAGCCCAGCTTGAATGGGGAGGGATTTCTGGGTCCTTCCATGATGTGACACTGCCTCTTGGAAATTGGTGTTAGAAGGTCCGAGGAATAAACGGTTGAGGTGAAATCAAAAGACACAGGTTTGAGTGCAGGTCTGGTTACCTCCTACTCCTATGCCCTGAACCCCTGTTCCATTTTCTGTCCTGTGGGAAAGTACAGGATCACTGGAGGGATCGAATAAAATTGCATGGCGACAAGCTTGTAACGATCCCTCCACCCCTCCACAAAACCCCACAAAGCTATTAAAAATGTTTAAGTTGCCCGCATTTTGCATCTGACAAGTTCATTAATTAAGCACTCTCTGTACAAGGGGTGGTCTGGAAGGAGAGAGGGGAGAAAGCCTGGGTGCAAGAGCTCTGGGAATGCTGCTGCCTTGGTCTTTATGGTTTTAGCAATAACAAAGGAGGAGACCTTAACAAAGAAAGCGAAAGAACTTCCCATGATATCAAGTAGTTCCTTTATTTGTAAATGAATGGGTGGAATAATTAAAGAAAAATCACAACTGCTTTCTTAGCACGTGAATTCACTGATTTGTCAGCAAATACTTAACGATGATGCAATATATACCAGCCACCGTTCCAGGGGCAAGTTGAAAGCAGCACAGACAAGCTCCTTTCTCTTCTGGGTCTTACCTTCCAGTGAGGGAACAGAGACAATGAAGAAATCATGCAAGAGTACACAAGAAATCACTAGTGTTGTGATGAGAAAAGAAAAAACCAGGGAGAGGCCAGCTAGAAAGACCGGGAGGTTCCTTAGATTGGAAGGCGAGAGAAGGCATCTGGGAGGAGGTGATGTCTGTACCACATCCTGAATAAGGAGGCAGCCATGCGAGCAAGGGGCAGATCAAGCAGCCAGGGAGTCAGACAGGCACCTTGACTCTCTGTGCCAATGGAGAGAAACATGGAAATGAGCATTCTAAAATTGTGGCTACACGCCCTTCCGGGGAGCCTGTGCAGCCCGCCATTGCCAGGGTCCCGGGATCCAGGGACGGCTCGCCCGGGAGATCGCACGGCGCGCCTCAGGCTGCAACGTCACGCCGGCCTCTGCCGCTGCGGGCCCGCCCCGCACTCCGTGACCCTCCCTACCCCCCGGCCTGAGTGAGCCAGAGCCTCCGGATCAGCGGCTCCTTTAACCCCGTCCTGTCTGAGCAAAGAACAGACGCCCTCCGGCGACCTACACGCACAGGCGGGGCCAAATCCAAAGCTGAGCCCCTGGGAGCTGTGAGAACAAAGAAGAGAAAGGGAAATCTCTCCCAGCAGCCTCAGAAGCAGCGGATTAAAGCTCCACAATCAACTTGATATACCCTGCATCTGTGGAATACCTGAATAGTCAACGAATCATCCCAAATTAAGGAGCCCTGTGGATGAAAGGCTCTTGGTGCTGCAGCCAGGAGTCAGTGCTGTGCCTCTGAGGTGGGAGAGCCAACTTCAGGACACTGGTCCACAAGAGGCCTCCCAGCTGCACATAATATCAAACAGCAAAAATCTCCGAGAGATCTCCATCTCAACGCCAGCACCCAGCTTCACTCAACGACCAGCAAGCTACAGTGCTGGACATCCTATGCCAAACAACTAGCAAGACAGGAACACAACCCCACCCATTAGCAGAGAGGCTGCCCAAAATCATAATAAGTCTACAGACACCCCAAAACACACCACCAGACGTGGACCTGCCCACCACAAAGACAAGATCCAGCCTCATCCACCAGAACACAGGCACTAGTACCCTCCACCAGGAAGCCGACACAACCCACTGAACCAACCTTAGCCACTGGGGACAGACACAAAAAACAACAGGAACTACGAACCTTCAGCCTGCAAAAAAGGAGACCACAAACACAGTAAGATAAGCAAAATGAAAAGACAGAAAAACACACAGCAGATGAAGGAGCAAGATAAAAACCCACCAGACCTAACAAATGAAGAGGAAATAGGCAGTCTACCGGAAAAAGAATTCAGAATAATGATAGTAAGGTTGATCCGAAATCTTGGAGATAGAATGGACAATAGAATGGACAAAATGCAAGAATCAGTTAACAAGGACCTAGAAGAACTAAAGATGAAACAGGCAACGATGAACAGCACAATAAATGAAATTAAAAGTACTCTAGATGGGATCAATAGCAGAATAACTGAGGCAGAAGAACGGATAAGTGACCTGGAAGATAAAATAGTCGAAATAACTACTGCAGAGCAGAATAAAGAAAAAAGAATGAAAAGAACTGAGGACAGTCTCAGAGACCTCTGGGACAACATTAAACGCACCAACATTCGAATTATAGGGGTTCCAGAAGAAGAAGAGAAAAAGAAAGGGACTGAGAAAATATTTGAAGAGATTATAGTTGAAAACTTCCCTAATATGGGAAAGGAAATAGTTAATCAAGTCCAGGAAGCACAGAGAGTCCCATACAGGATAAATCCAAGGAGAAATACGCCAAGACACATATTAATCAAACTGTCAAAAATTAAATACAAAGAAAACATATTAAAAGCAGCAAGGGAAAAACAACAAATAACACACAAGGGAATCCCCATAAGGTTAACAGCTGATCTTTCAGCAGAAACTCTGCAAGCCAGAAGGGAGTGGCAGGACATATTGAAAGTGTTGAAGGAGAAAAACCTGCAACCAAGAATACTCTACCCAGCAAGGATCTCATTCACATTTGATGGAGAAATTAAAACCTTTACAGACAAGCAAAAGCTGAGAGAGTTCAGCACCACCAAACCAGCTCTACAACAACTGCTAAAGGAACTTCTCTAGGCAAGAAACACAAAAGAAGGAAAAGACCTACAATAACAAACCCCAAACAATTAAGAAAATGGGAATGGGAACACACATATCGATAATTACCTTAAATGTAAATGGACTAAATGCTCCCACCAAAAGACACAGATTGGCTGAATGGATACAAAAACAAGACCCATATATTTGCTGTCTACAAGAGACCCACTTCAGACCTAGAGACACATACAGACTGAAAGTAAGGGGATGGAAAAAGGTATTTCATGCAAATGGAAACCAAAAGAAAGCTGGAGTAGCAATTCTCATATAAGTTATATATATATATATATATATATATGTAAAAAATAAAATAAAATAAAATAAAATTGTGGCTAATTCAAAAGTGATACATGTTTGTCCTTGAATATATTGTTAAAGATACACATCCAGAAGGCTGATGCATTCTCCTCATGCCACACTTGCATCTCAGAAACTCAGATTTGGTTCACTACTCCAGGTCCTGCCTGGGCAGGTGCAGAAGGCGTATGGGGTGTCTGTGAAAACACACGGTTACAAGCCTGGTGCAACCACAGTCCCCACGGAGTGAGACTTGTGAGATGTCCTGAAGGATTAGGCTTCCTGAAGGGAGTGCCTTATTCTCTCTGTTTAGGAGGAGAAGGATAGAGGCTGAGAAGTTAGCTTAGGTTGAATGAAGACGCAAGTTTGGCTATAGCAACTGGCAAGCAAAGTCTGGGGCCAATGACCAGATAGGTTTGGCTGAAGCAAGAGGTTTTCCGAGGGACTAAAGAGAAAGGACCATAGTGAAAGAGGATGGGGGTTTGATGGAGGGCATCCAAGGGTGAGCCGAGGCACTTGGATTTCACAGGGCGGCGGTGGAGGGCCTTGGTAGTGCTTGGAAGTGGATTTGTTGTAGACGGGACACCCACACGTGTCCATCTCCCTGGAGGAGGACGCCCAGAGAGCCTGTTTCCTCCCTGTCACCCCCATCACTCCCCTTCATCCCTCCCGTACCAGTCGGGCCAGTCCGGGAAGCTGGGCTCATGCCTCACTTGCCTGGTTAAATAGGCTCCTCCTTTCAGATGTAATGGCCCCTCCCCTGCGTGCCCAGGTTTATAGGGCAAAGGTCTCCATGACAAAGGCATAGCGGAACTATCCAGTAGAATTTACACCCAGCCATGCCAGAGAAAGCTAACGTTTGGAGTGTCCATCAGTTAGTGGAAATTCGGGACTAGCCTCATGCTCCGGTCAGTCTTGGAAGGTAAACAGAAGCTTCCATATGACAGAAAACAAACAGAGGCTTAGAAACCAGTCTGGCACTCAGCAGTCGGTGGACATTGGTCAGGGATCTGGTTTCCTTGCTTATTCCCTTTCAAAAGTTAAAGTTGCCCTGCGATATTTGTCACTTAAAAGCTTTCACTGCTTTCTCATTTCTTTTTTTTTTTTATTAATTAACTAATTTATTTATTTTTCGCTGCTTTGGGTCTTCATTGCTGCATGCGGGCTTTCTCCAGTTGTGGCGAGCGGGGGCTACTCTTAATTGCAGTACGCAGGCTTCTCATTGCGGTGGCTTCTCTTGTTGTGGAGCACAGACTCTAGGCACGCGTGTTCAATAGTTGTGGCTCGCGGGCTCTAGAGCACAGGCTCAGTAGTTGTGGCGCACGGGTTTAGTTGCTCCGCGGCAGGTGAGATCTTCCCGGACCACGGCTCGAACCCGTGTCCCCTGCACTGGCAGGCGGATTCTTAACCACTGAGCAACCAGGGAAGTTCTGCTTTCTCATTTCTATACTGACTTGCCCTCGTACACTCTCTCTCTTTCTCGTTATCTGTCACCCTACAGTTTTTCCTGGGATGAACTTCAGTCCTACTACATTCCCAAAGCCACTGCAACCTCATGCAGAGATCAGGAGGCGTAACTGGGCCTCCCGTATCTGGTCTTCTTTTAGTAGAGATGTGATTAAGCCTCAAACCTAAAGTTTGGAGAGAAAAAAAAAGTAATTCTAGCTACAGTTATTTTCCAATCGCTTTGCAAATCTCTCCTTCTCTGTCATTCATTCACAAAAATAAACAGCTTGCTTTTAAAATTCTTTTGTCTTGGTGGCTCTTTTCAGGAATTTGGGGTGTAGCTCTCAAATGGCACCTCTAAATTCCAGTTCCTCTGCCACACTCGCCATGCAACTGTAGGTGAGCCATGATTCTTTAGTAAATGGGAGGATGTATTTCAGGAAGGCTGCTGTGGTTTTTGTCAGCAGCTGTTGTGGGGAAATGCACACCATAGTCTTAGCTGTAATACTTACCAGTATGTCTCTATGATTTAATATAGCAACTCATACCACACTAAATGGTCACCAAAGGAAACGTATGCTTGATTTGCGCTACTTCAAAGAAAAGTAACCTCAAGTGAATTCTATTCGATTTTAAAAGTACCTAAAGATTTCATATAAGCATTTCTGTCTCTGTTAAAATGCTGATCAGGCAAAATTACAAACTAGCTAGTTATATACCCTCACATCTCCTTTGGGAGCCCTCCTTCCCCAAATTCAAAGCTGAACCTCCTTTTCTGTGCCAAGTACTCTCATTCTGCTCAAACCCATCTGGGCAGAAAATAAGTGATGGATTATTTGAACAAATAGCCAAACGCATATTCAGAGCTGAGTGATCTGATAAGATAATCCAATTCACCCAGAAGTGAGACTCACTAATAAGCATACGTCTCTGAGAAGTGTTAGTACCCTAGAAAAGGTAAAGCAACAATAATAACAAAAGAAAAAAGAAAGAAAGAAAGACAGAAAGAAAGAAAGAAAGACAGAAAGAAAAGGATACGTTCATGAGATTAGTCATTGGAACATTATTTGCAATAGCAAAAGATTGGAAACAACTCAAATATTTATCAGTACAGGCAGAACTAGTTGAAAACTGTGATACATATATGCAGCGGAGTACTAGACAGCTATGAAAAGAAATGAGAAATGTTTTCATATGCTGTTATAAATTAATCTTTAAGATATTTTATTAAGTGAAAAAAGTAATATTAAAAAAACCCTGTATATAATATACTACCTTATAATTGAGAAAGGAAGGATAAGAATGCATATATATATACATGTATATATATCCATACATATATATTTACATATAGTAAAGATACATATTTATATATAATAATCCCAAACCTAACAAAAGTCACTCAAGTGGGAAAGAAGAAGGAGAACGGAGAAGACAGAGAAGGTAGACTTCTCTGAATGTACTGTGCTTTGGAGCTGCAATTTAGAAACCAACTGAGTGTTTTATCAAATAATAAAACAAAATTAAATTTAATAAGCAATTCCTAAAAACAAAACCAAAATGAATAAGTGAACCCAGCCAGGTATCAAATTGATGGCATAACCACACTGAGGAGAGTGATTTCAAATGGCTTTAAACTCTAATTTGTCTATACATCCCTAGAGAATTATACCCTGAAAACAAAACAAAACCATTAAAAAATCTTGAATGGGTTTTAGTAATCATATCTTTAGGAATAACATTGATGTTGCTAGTCTAAACTTATTAAAGACATGTTATCAGGTAGAGCAATCACATTGATTTTGTTAATGTCATTAGGAACTAATCTCAGTGTAAGAAAAAAGGTGTACAAGTGTAAAATCATAGGGATTAAGTAAGAACCCTGGAATCCTAAATTTTAATCGGTAACCTTGGTATGAGTTCATGAAGTAATTTCTCTTTAAAAAAAAATGTATACCCTGGTTCAGCCCTAGACCTAGAAATAATGACCAACTCATTATTAACAAGTGCTTTTGTGGGCAGGTTGTTGTCTCCAGTATCACATTTCACATCTGAGAGCTAGCATTTCTTAGATAAATGGCTGATTCCAGGTCTGGGCAAAAAATATAAAAGATGAACAAGTAAGTAAGTTATCAAAAGTTATATCGAAAGGAACTTCGAGCTGACTTGAAGAGGCTACCACTGGTGAAAGACAGGGCAACTTGAGTATTGATAAGAATAATAGTGGCAATGGATTGGAATATACCAAACGTATAAATCAATGAAATCATAGTAATACTAATAAAAGATTCTTTTAGGGGTGCTCACGAACCAACTGGTGACTTAATTTTGGGGGGGTGCTGCATCGCATGCCTTGCAGGATCTCAGTTCCCTGACCAGGGATTGAACCTGGGCCCCCTGCAGTGAAAGCGGCCCTAACCACTGGGCCACCAGGGAAGTCTCACTGGGGACTTAAGAAACTAGTAAATAGAGGAAAAGAGTCAAGAACATTTGGTTTCTCAGAGGTACGTTTATCCTGTGTCTTCCACCTCTTCGGTGAAAGAGAAATAATAGAACAAAAATATGATTCTGTGATCCTGAATGAATTAATGGATCCAGCCAATAATCATCAATGGCAGCTAACGTCACAGCATGAGAGACAATCTGATATTTTGTGTCTCTTGATGGAAGTACACACTACCACGTATGAAGTATTGTTGCCAAGAGATGGAACCTGAACTTGATCAAATATCTAGACTTAATTACCAGGAAATACAGGGGACCGTGGAATACATTCCATGACACCACGCGGATGCAATCAGCAAAACCCCAAACCTGAGAATCTTTACAGCTTTTTCAATGAATACATTGCAAAGAAAAATGGAGGGAAAGAGGGAAACATACACAAGTGACGTAAGAGACATATCAACCGTCTATAATGGGTGGTCCCTGTTTAAGTTCTACATAAAAAAAAAAAAACAACCCGGGCTTCCCTGGTGGCGCAGTGGTTGAGAGTCCGCCTGCCGATGCAGGGGACATGGGTTCGTGCCCCGGTCTGGGAAGATCCCACATGCCGCGGAGCGGCTGGGCCCGTGAGCCATGGCCGCTGAGCCTGCGCGTCCGGAGCCTGTGCTCCGCAACGGGAGAGGCCACAACAGTGAGAGGCCTGCGTACCACAAAAAAAAAAAAAAAAAAAAAAAAAAATGAAGTCTTTTAAGACACTCCAGGAAATTAGAACACTAATTGGATTTTTGATGCTGTTGAGGCATTATTGTTCAGTGTATTTCTGGTGTGATAATAGTGTGGTATGTTTTAAAAAACAAGTCCTTCTAGAGATTCAAACAGAAGCCCTTACTTGTAAGTACTTACTTATTTTATATACTCACTTATATAAAATCCTATTTTATGTGTATGCCTTGGGGGGGCGGTTACTAATCCAGTAGCATGTGGGTTGGTGGGGTTTTATTATATTATTTTCTCTGCTTTTGTGTATGTTTGAAACTTCTCATAATAAAACAGTTAAAAATAGTAGAACAGAGAGAGGGAAAACAATTTGACCCAGAGAATAGATAGCAGTCATTTCAGTCCTTGGAGGCGCCAGGAAGAATGCTTTCCTGGGGCCCTCAAATCATACAGAAGTGACCAAATGGTCTGCTTTTGCCAGACATCCCTGCGCAGGAAATTCGTCTTTGACAGCTCTATTTCACTGTGTTCTCCTTCTGAGTCCCTAAAAATTGGTGTCTGTGACTCTCTGCACAGCCCTGGCGAACCCCACGTGGGCTGTTCATCAAGTTTGCTGAACTGTCACACAGTCTAGGGGTCACTGATCCCCCCCGGACTCTGCTCAGCGCTATTGATTCCTGCCTGCTGCCCTGTGGTCTTGTGACCTCCTGCAATGCCTGGTGGCCTGCGTTTCCTGCCCCTCAAGGAGCACTCTTGCCTGCTCCATGGTTTCCCGTGCTGCAGGGAGTGCAGTGTGATACCTAATAAAATCTCCAGCAACAATAGGGTTCAGGGTTGGCCCCCGCTGCAGAGGAGTTAAGCCTTATCTGCTTTCAGCACCACTCTCCCCGTGGTACTTAGCCAGACTTGTGGAAGGTTTTCAGAGCAATCGTTTTGCAAGCTGTTGCTGCTAACCCTGGCTCTAGCCCCAGAGGCGACCTTTCTCCAGGCTGCATTATTTATGTGTATCCTGCAGCCTCACTAGGGAAGTGTGTTTTGGCCCCCAAACAAAGATTACTGTCTCCTCTATGACCTCAAAATACTTCCTTGCACATGGCTGTCCAGTGGGATGCTTTGCTGAAGTTTGCTGACTTTTTATTTTAGTTGCTTGAGATTGTTTCATTCCTAAGGTACCAGGGGCATCACTTGGGGATCAATTGTATGGATACTTAGTACAAATAATTTTAACAATACGTGCTACAGATATGGGTCTCATTTTCAAAGCCGAGTCCCAGAAGTCTCTGGAGCCATGGACAGTGCTACTGACCAAGGTAAAGAGGACGGAATGTATTCTAGGATTTGGAACTAGTACAGCATAGTAGTTAGGACCATGGTCATTGGCAGGCCTGACATGGGTTTAGAAATGAGCTCGCCATAGCAGTGTGATTTTGAAAACTCAGCTAACTCCACAGAGCTTGAGTTTCCTTAGCTTGATTATAGTACTTGTCTTGGGGCAGGGGTGTTGTTGGAAAGAGTAGAAGAGAGACATGATGGGTACGCTTACCACAGACTGACTGCTCATGATATAGTAATTATTCAGATAGTATTACAAACTAATCACAGTACATAGTCACAGTTCTTACAATGACAGTTTTCAAAACTCATAGCACTTCATACACACGTCTAATATAACTCAATATTTTGTACTGTAATTATTTTATTGAATAGTTTCCTATCCTACACTAAATGGCAGACACTGGCTCTTATTTATTTATTTTTCTCCCTAGTATTCAGCATGTGCCTTGGTACCTAACAGGTACTCAGTATTTGTTGCTGGAATGAATGGTTGCCATGCTTATCAGGAAGAAGTGAAACTGCCTGTTTTTAGTCATAAGAAACAGCGCGTATGTGCACACTCATGGACCTCCACATCCATGATAAAAAAATGGACGTTTTCCAAGCACTGGATTTGCTGTGACTTCTCTTAGAAGTGGCTACAGAAGGTGACTTCGGGGGTTCCTGTGAACCTTTGCTCCTTCTTCTCTACACTGGGAAGAATATAGAGTGAGGCCGTGCACAGGCTCAGAGGAAAATGAGCTGCTGTTTTTCACATCCATAAAGGCTGCTGAACTGTGGTCAGAAGGACATTAATTTTGTGGTTTTCCTTGTAGTATGTGGGCTTCCATAATTTTATATTTATAGCCTAGGATTTTCTGGGATTTTTCTCAGATGCTCTGACTTTAGTGTTTTGTTCTTCTGGGGTGTCAGAAAGGGAGCACCTCATGTTTGAGGTGCACCTGTGATGGTGTAGTCAGGTCAGTGGACAATCTTGCCTCAGACTCATAACTGAGATGGGGGCAAATGGGAAGTGTGTTTTGGCCCCCTTGATCAGCTTGATCAGGCTTTCTCTATAAAAACATAACTTTTGTTAAAATAAGAACATACCCATCAGTAATGTAACCATCAATCCTTAATTAACTGCAGTCACATGATTATTTACTTAGAGTGAAAACACTATTTGAAGCAAGATTTAAAGAAATATATCTATTCTTTCTTCTTGACTCTACAGTTTTCGTAAGGCTCACCCACTTTATACCCTAGGGATTGGATGTATTCCCTAGACCATGCCTCTCTTCTGGGCAGAGACCCTCTGCTGACTCGACCAGGTCCCCCTGCAGTTAGCAGAGCCTTCCAGTGCTCCGAGGGGGGTCTGGGTGTGAGTCAAGTTCTCCTGTCTATTTACTGACTGTAAAATGACACCATAAGTTAACAAAACACAAAAAATACCTCCATAGCCTTTTATTCCAGGCACACGAGAAAAGCATAAAAACTTACTGCCTCAATCTACCCTTGTTCCCCTACAGGTGTAACACCTTAAAATACTTTAATACTTCAAATTTTTCTGGGAATAATTTAATCTCCCATTGCACTTTTTTCCACTGTGCATTTATATCTTTAAACACACACACACACACACACCCCAACCACAACCACAACCCAATAATTAGATGGAATTTCAATCTTTTCTGGCATTTTAAAAACTTTTAGTGTCCACATTACTTTTTCAAAGAAGGAAGCATCTCTGAAGCGTGCAGAAACTTTGCTCCAGGACCATTTCCTGCGGACGCAAATCAGCACCTTGTTGGATGGAGACAGATTTTCCTAAAATTCAGAAAGTCAGCTTCAGTAACTTCCAAGTTCTTCTCTTTTGGAGACCTTATTAGTTTAAGTCACTTCCATGTTTTCTAAAGAAACACACCTAGTGTATATAAAATATACAACTTTAAAAGCAGATTCCCATATTGCTGTCTCCAAAGACTGAGACGTGTTCTGTACATCGTGCCAATTCCACCATGGTAGCATTGATTCTGTTATTTTCCCAGGAGGATGAGGAAATAGAGGAACAGGAGCATATATATCATATGATTTAGATGCAACCTTTATTGACAAACCCAAGTGATGACTTCAAGGCATTGGCGGAGGAAGTCCAGGAGCGACGTCCTGATCAAACATCCTCAGCTAAAGTCAGACTTCTGCATAAATGTTATTATGTGTCACTACTGGATTTCTCCTTTAGCACAACTGAAAATAAATTGCTTATATTGTACCCGTTATCCCACCTTAAATGAAATTCCTCTAATATTGCAGAAGTAGGGCTGCCTTGCCCCTGAAAAATTGTGAAGTAGATAAAGTTTATTTTTGCTACCATCTTACCATCCCTCTCCTCTGTCCTGATTTCCTGTAGTCATTCCTCAGGCTCTAGCCTGTGTCCGATTCCCAAGGGCCTCCTTGCTGTCAGTTAATAATAGGTTTCGATGCTCTTATTCTTCTCAGAGTTTTTTGCATTTTAATAAGGCCCCCAGGGATTAAAATGCCTCCAAAACCAAAAGAGTGAATCTCTAATGGTGGAATTTTAGGTGTCTATGACAGGCGTGGTGGGAGATTTTATGGGGAGGGTTCTCTCAGAAGGCAAACACCCTGACAGCCTTCAACTCCACTGACTTGGTACGGTTGGCCCTACAAAGGAGGACAGGAATGTGAATTAATCAGCAAGGAAGTACTGAACTTTATTGAAAAGAAAACCTTAAACCTTTGTTAATTGTAACAATGTTTTAATGAGTTTTCCAATAAATGAATACATGGTAACACTGGAAGCATTCTCCAGCTGGGAAAATTATACAACATCTTAGGGAAAGTCTCTTTAGTGTCGGTGCAGTGGGAAATCTGAGATTTTTGAGATGGAAATGCTTCGTAATCTGTGTTCCAGGTCTTATCCTCTTACCGAAGGAAGCAATCACGTTGACACAGAGTAGAATCCTGGGATTAACTCTTAGGTACAGGCCTGAAATGATAATAGTAAACCTCATCCTGAACTGTTGTTTCCAACATACATTTTGTACATGGGTAAAAGAGAAGAAAGCCCGAATATTCTTCTCACCATTGTCTAGCCCGAGAGGATGTCAGATCCCTGCACTTTATCTGGACCGCTCTATCGCCCTTTTTTTTCTCCCCCTGCTAAGTAAACAGTGGAGCTTCATCCATTATTCAGCTATCGGAGACTGCCAGGATTTTCTGGCTGTGGAACTTGGGAGTTCTTACATTTCTTTAAAAATGTGGAAAAATGTATTTGCAAAATTGCTGGAAAGGGAAATGAAGAAAGATATCAACTCCTGCAATATAATTAATCCTTGTATCTCCCCCAGAGGGCTGACTTGAGTTTTTCTTTAGTAATGGGAATTTAGTTTTATTTCTTTTTTTGGTTGTCATTATTCACACTTAACTACCTGTGGCAAGTTCTAGGGAGGAGAGAGACTATTGTAAACAGGTTTGGGGCACAGAGGAAGGAAGGGCTTTTAAATGATGCCTTGTGAGAACCAGCACAGAGCAGCCAGCCGTGCCCAGCTCTACCTTAGAGCTGTAAACACGGCCGCTCCCAGCCAACCAAGTGTTACAAATTCTCCTTTTACAGCTCTGGGGAAGGCTTCCTATAATGTTTTCCACATTGAATGCTGAAGTTTGAAGTCTTCTTTTGGAGAGATTTTCCAGGTCAAAAGTTGCAGGTATAAGAATATTGAAAGGAATGTAAAATCTTGTGCATGTAAATATATACATTTTATTGCTTTCATCTTTGCAGCCAGGGATGGTGACCTCTACACTTGGAGGCACAGAACACGCCTCACAGGGAGGGGACTGAAATGCACCAGGTTTGAGGAGATGAGAGCAGGAGCCTCCCAAACACTTGAAATGGACCCCAGTCTCCACTCCCGGCTGACGGCTTCTGTAGGCTTCTGAGAAACCACAGAGCCTGAAGTGCTGTCTTCCTTACATTTTTCTGCCATCGGTGGTGGGGAGAGGGTGCAAAGGGCTCTGGACATACAGACAGAAGACCTGGTTTAAGGTCAGCAATTCCATTTGCTGTGCCTTCTATAGCGGACATCTTCAGCTAGGGGATTCACCACACCCTCACATTTTGTAAAAGATTTTTTGTTTTTGGTAAATGACAGAACGCTATTGGAGTATAAGGTATTCGAATGATGGAAAGTCAGCACAGTCTACATCAATGAAACTGGACTGTATTATTAAATGTGATAGAGCACACTTAGAATAGA
Source organism: Orcinus orca (assembly GCF_937001465.1). Lineage (NCBI taxonomy): Eukaryota > Metazoa > Chordata > Mammalia > Artiodactyla > Delphinidae > Orcinus > Orcinus orca. The sequence continues at coordinate 9,821,082 of NC_064560.1, read as the reverse complement.
CATAGGTGAGCCCACTGGTACACGACGAAAAGGAAGCGAACTCATGCCCCCCCCCTTTTTTTTGACAAAATGATTACTGTTAGAGGACTGTATGACTGTAAACTTGATGTAATCATAATTTTAAAAATCATGGAAAAATTCTCTCATGGTGGAATGTAGGTGTTCAGGTAGAAATAATGCTGACACTCAGGAAGCACTGGGTATATGTAGGGAAAAATATTGAAAGGAGAGATCCATAGCTTGTGAACAGCCATACATCAAAGCCGGTATCATTAGCTCAAAGAGAAGAGGGTCTTGGGGAAAGTTACAGAGTCTTGTATATTTCACTATATTTTTCAATGGCTGCTTGAAGACAAAGAAGGTGTCTGTGCAGATCCAGGCAGACTGGACAGTACGACTGATGAACAATCAAGACTTAACATAGAGTCCAGTGGAAACAAATACCTGAGCACTCATAAGTCAGGTACAAGGGGGAGGGTGTATAAAGAGAAATATTGGGGATTCTTACAATTTAATGGGGAGATAAAAGCATAAACAACTAAAATGAGGAGCAATAAGTAAGACAGATAATATGAGACTTAGGATTTAAGAATGACGTTATATGCGTGAAAGGAGTCAGAAGGTACAAACTTCCAGTTATAAAATAAATGAGTCATGGGGATGTAACGTACAGCATGACGACTAAAGTTAACAATACTGTATTGCATATTTGACAGTTGCTAAGAGAGTACATCTTAAACACTCTCATCACAAGAAAAGAATTCTGTAACTCTGTATGGTGATGGATACTAACTAAACTTATTGTGGTGACCATTTCACAATATATACAAATATTCAATTACTATGTTATATAATTGAAACCAATATAATGTCATATGTCAATTATACGTCAATAAAAAAGAACAATAATATAATAATATATATTATATAACATAATTATTATGTAATTAATAGTAATTATATACTATATGTTATATATTATGTATACTATTTATAAATACTATGGTAGAGGTATCTTTGTTGGTAACTGCAAATTTAATGGAGATAATGATAAATTTTAACATTTGGCTGAAACAATCAGTTGTGCAAATAAGAACTGAGAAAATTTGCTTTATCAGATATTCATGTGAAATGGAGGTTGAAGGTTTTTGTTAACAAGAAAGCTTTACTTTAACCAGCAGTGTAAATTAGTTACTGAAAATGATAATGACCGAGTTGATAAAAGCATATTGCCCAGGTCAAAGAAGTTAAAAATCCTTCAGCACTCTAAAATGACCAGACCCAAGATGAGGGACTGTAGTCTTGAGAAAGGTGATGAAGGATAAGTGTCTAGGGCATAAAGGGATGATTTGGAAGGGACAGGGTAACAGCATTAAATGGGTCATCAGGCATCTCAATGACTGTACCCATTTTAATTCATAGAGGTGACCTAAATGGCAACATAGAGAGGCTAATGAGAGTGAAAGAAGGTTTTCACAACTTACAGTTCCCGAGAGTAGGGGCTGGCATGCCTTACAGGGCCACACAGGAAAGCACTGGTATTAATCAAGAGGCAGCAAAGAGTGAGGGGAAAGCATTGGCCTTTATTGTGTTTTCCATGGGAAAGGCAAGGCAGAGCAGGGGAAACAGCTTAGGACTGGCCAGTTTGAACAATCCCAGCAGGCTTTGCAGCCTGGGGGTGTCCCTAGTTGTCTGGTACATGGCTGTAGTTGATTTAGGGCAGGGGAAGTATTGGCTTGGTGGGTGAGAGTTCAATAACAGAGGTTGTTGTGGGTATGGACTCGTGATCTGTTAGTTTGTATATGAAAAGCATGTTCTTAGGGATTAACTAGCCCTGGAAGGGGCAGTCTCCCAGCCTCGCCCCTCTGGCCAGCTAGCTCCTCAAGATGTCAAAATATCATAAAACATAGAAAATAAAAAAGTATGATTAATACGGCAGGGTCCAAACTGTAGCTCCAGGGTAAGAACTAGGAACCATGAGGAGAAGCTTTGGGGAGACAGGTTTTAGGGGAAAAAAGAAATCTTTCTATGAAATAGAGCCATCTAAAAGTGGAACAGATGTCTTTGTCAAATAGGGAATGTCTGAATCCAGATATATTTTGAGATGGAAAAGCCAGGTCATTCATGTTGCAGGTGAGATTTCTTCAATGACTGGGAGGCAGGAATAAGGTCCAACTCATAGATTCTATTATTCTGTAGTTAATTGTGTGCTTTGTGTATGAAGGAAATTGTATGGTAATTGTTTCCCTTCATGTTCTACTCCTTAACTTCTCAGGGGTAGAACTAATTTAAAAAGACTAAAATTTAGCAGTGGGAATAAATGGCAGGTTTTTTTAACATAGTTGTAATAACTGGGGCTCTGATGGGGAGGATTGGAAGCAAAGCCACTGGAAAAAGAACCCCTATTTTAGTGCCAGTTAAGTGGAAGCCAAGTGGCCAGAAGCCTTAGTTAAAAACAATGGGCTGACCTTGAGTTCTCTTGAGAAACTAGGGATTATAAGATTTGTGTTGGCAACGTCCTTCTATGAGGTCATTCTTCCACTAGAAATTTATAGAGCCTTTGCTTTGCCTAGTCCGTCGGGGACTTCACAGTGTGTCAGGACCATCTTTTGAACCAGTTTATCTATTAGTTCTCATTTAAATGTGCTCCCATTAAATATTAAAAGACTCTAATGCTTAGTAAGAGTCTCAGTTTCCTCTTTCATAAAGTGAAGGGGTTGTACTAGAATGATCTATACATTTCCTTTGATCCTAAAATTCCTTGACTCCACCATGCTGTTCTTTGAGGTACTCTTAAAAAGTCTGCTCCTTGGATCGATTCAAGTCACACGAACTGAACCTAATGTATAGCACAGGGATCTCTATTCAATACTCTGTAATGACCTGTATGGGAATAGAATCTAAAAAGAGTGGGGAGATATATATATATATATATATATATATATATATATAACTGATTCACTTTGCTGTACAGTAGAAACTAACATAACGTTGTAAATCAACTATACTCTAATAAAAATTAATTTTAAAAAATGTCATACAAGCTAGTCTTTGTGGCTGGCAGTAGACAGTGTGTCTGTCCAGCATTGTTCAGGTGGTCTGTGTGCTATAAGGTAGGTAGCATGGCTCTTATTTATAACCAAAGAAGCTGAGACTCAGGCAGATTAACCAAGTGTCCAAAATCACACAGCTAACAAGGGGAAGATTAGGAGAAGCTAACTTTGCCTGTGTAACTCTCTCTGTCTTATTGCAGAGTCCTGTGTTATAAGGATGAGCATCAAAAGCATTCAGTGAGTGATGTTGGGATGGCCATTCTTTGTTTGACAGTAAAGTCACTGTCTTCTGGCTTGGAAGTATTGATCATTGCATCTGAGATCTGAGAATTGAAGTTTGGGACTCTGGTTCCTTTGCATCCCTCCCCAGTTAAGAGTTTGTTTTTTTTCTGGCTAGGGTGTGAAAAGGAGAAAGCAGAAAGGAGAAAAGTTATACTGGAAAATTCATGGAGGTATTTGGATTTTTCTTCCATTGCATTATGTTTTTTCTCTCCACAAGTTCTATACCATTTTGTGTTTGCTCCGGTTCTACTTAAGGCAAGAAGAAAACACTTTCACTGCTAAAATTCTGTTTTGATATGCACGGACAGGCACCTGCCTTGCTTTTAAAATTCATGTGAGCTCAGGATACCTTTCAGATTGGGTATTTTATGGCTGTGAAGATTATTTGAGAATCCTGGACATGCAGGATTCAATTAGGGCGTTTGAACTCCTATCCAACGCTAGGAAACAGGCTCTTTCCATTTGTGGGTCTTCTGATACTCATAGAAATGATAGGAAATTAGCGTCTCTTCTCAGACATGGGTTACTGTCTCTCCATTCATTTTTATGAATCATGCGGTCCCTGTAACTGAAAATGTGTCACTGAGTGTGTTATCGCCATGAAAACCCCCCAACCCTACTTATTTTACAATGAACAATTCAGTTGTGTGGGATATGGTTCTTTGTAATGCACGAAAGGTTGGCAGCAGGAGGCTCCGTCAATGCTATGAATTGGTGATATTTAGGCACAAACGTCTGTTGAATTGTCTGAATTTTAGATACTAACCAACAGGGCTACACGGTTAGTGCAGCCACGTGCTCAGAATTAAACGCGGAGGGGGAAGTCAGATTAATCATTCTCGAACCTGGGGAATTCAGTATATAGGTCTGCTTTTACTGTGTATGCCTTTATTTTCAAAAACTTAACGAACGTTTTCCACATCTGATTTCCACTATATACTTGTGAAAAAGAACTTTGAGATGTGTGTGTGTGTGCACACATGACACAGTTTTGAGGGGAGCAGGATGGGGCCAGTGAGACAGTTAGCAAAGTGGTTAGGCATATAGGTTTTAAAGTTAGATAACTTTTGGGCAGGAATACCTCACTTTTATTAACTGCAAAATGGAGTAATAAAATTGCCTATTTCATAAGGTCTTACAAGAATTAAGTAAGATAGTTAATGCATGTAACGTACTTAGTGTCATACCTGGCACAGGGCACACACCCATGTTTCCATAATTAAATGAAACGCTAGTTGCTCTTCTTTATCAATATTCATCATCATCACCACCATCATCATAACCATCATCATCACCATCATCATCATCATCATAACCATCATCACCACCATCATCACCATCATCATCACCACCATCATCATCACCACCATCATCATCATCATCATCACCTCCATCATCACCACCATCATCATCACCATCAACACCATCTCCTTTGTTATGGTATTTCAAAACACAAAAGAGCTTTGAAACCCTTTGGGAATAGCTTTCTTCTTTAAATTTATCTTCTAATTGATATTTACTGCATTAGGAGCAAATGAAGTAGTGTGTATATGAGTGCGATCATGAATGTAAGTATATGTGTATGTTTTAGCAGATCCACGTGTTAAAAACTCCATTTGGTCTTATTAGACTTCACTTAAATTAATTGCTTCATTTGTTGAACTAATGCCTGGTATTCAGGCAGGATAATTTCTTTTCTCCCTTTTACATATACAAATAAACTATTGAATATGTTGTTCCAGTGAATGCTAAAATAATGACTAATACACAAGGGGCCAATTTAGCAGGAACCCTTCATCGTGGCTTCCTGCAACTGGACCCCCACTGGAAACATGTAAAAATAAATCAGTGATTGCAGATAACGGAGCGCTGGAGAACGCAGGCCAAGGGAAACCAGCCCCCAACCTCTTCTCAATATAGGTTTTAAGAAACTGAAGTTGTCTTGCTTTATCTTTGTCTTTCCTTTTCCACTTCTCTTGACTCACACCCCACCTAGCAATTCATAATGGCCAGAATGCTCAGTAAATTAAGAACCATTTTCTCCCCTCTGGTTGGAACTGATGTTCAATGCTTAGTGTCAGGAGTTTCAGGAGACTATCTGTTGGGGACAGGTTACAACAAAATCACACACAGTCTTTCCTTTTTTATAAGGTCATAATCATATGATTCATTTCTCTCTGTTTGCGTGATCATTAAAAGATATGAAATGTGAAGTTTGTTAAATCGCAAAATATTAAGCACCATGGTCAGCACGGGAGTGTTTTGCTTGTGATATATATAGAAGGGTTGCTGTCTGAACACATCAGCTAATAAACTTAAAAGAAACACAGGGTCAAACCTTGTTCTGACACTAAAGTGCTAACTGGTAATTTGGTAGAATGGAAGGAGCAGATCTTCGGCGTTAGAGGTCTGGATGCTAGGACCGTTTCTATCAGTAGCTGGGTGATTAGGCTCCGGACTTCTTGGGAGCCTCGATTCCCTCATTTTAAAAATCAAGAGTTTGGTCACTGATCTCTATAGCTCTTTAATAACACTGTGGCTTGCCTGTGGCATTTCCAGGTGTTTATAATTGTATATAGATGTGGTACTTAGCTGTGGTCCCTTCCTCCCTCCCTCCATCCCTCTTCCCTTCCTTCTCCCTCTCTACCTCTCTCCCTCCCCTTTTTCCCTTTCCTCCCTCCACCTTCTTTTAACACAACAGCTGAGCAAATACTAGGTGTCAACAGCCCTTGAGCTAGATCTAAGTGAACAGAACAGATGTCTTCTTTGCTCTCGTGGGATTTACAGAGCAGACATTTAAAAAATCATATAAATAAAATAATGCTATGTTTATCAGATCAATGAAAGAGAATTCACAGTGTGTGCAAGTTGTCACAGGGAGCCTAACTTGTTTTATGGTGGATGGGCAAGAAAAGTGGTTCCAGCGGGATGGCGTTCGAGCTTGACGGTGCCGGGGAGGGGTGGGGGGGAGTTAGCTGAGAGAGGCAAGTGTCCTTATTACAGGCAACGGCACCTGTTATATGAAGGCCTCAAGGCAGGGAAAGGAGGGGCAGTGGGAAACTCAAAGAGCCTGGAAAGAAGAGGGCCGGGAAGAGATAGGCTGATGCCTGCCAAGCTCGGACGTTTTCTCTTTATTCTAAGGTCGGTGACAGCAACTGAATGACCTTCAAAATGTTCGTGTTGAAATACAGTATTTCAAATATACAGAAAGTTATAGAATATAATAAACAAAGATCTCTGCACTGATCACTCGACTTTATTAAATTCGGACATTTTGTCATAGTTCCCTCTTTGCAGAGTCACGTGACACTGTGGATGCATGTATATCTTTCTGATTTCACTCTCTCTCTTTCCAGAGATCATCACATCACCCTGTAGCCTTTGTATCCACCATTCACATTCAGGCTTTTATATTCTCACTAAAACTTTAGGTAACCATAAATAGAATATAATACCGTTTTGCAAGGTTAAAACTTTCTATAATTAATATTATACTCTATGATTTTGCAGCTTGCCTGTTTTTTCACAAAACTCTAAGATTTTGAGATTTATACATTTTGGCAGTCAAGTTATTTATTTTTAACTGCTATATAATCTTTTAGTGTGTGAACTGTACTGTTAACATACCACCATTTATTTGTATATGTTTCCATTAATAGACACTTAGGAATTTTTCCAATATTTTGCTGATATAGACTACGCTGCTAAGAACATTCTTGTGTGTGGTTCGTGTAAATAAGCAAGAGTTTTTCTAGGAAATATTCCTAGAAGTAGAATTGTTGGATTGAAAAGTATGTATTGACTTGCAACAAATTAATTTCCATTGTCTATTTGTCAATCTCATTGCTATATATTTTAATAAGAAAAGGTATTGAATTTTATCAAATGCCTTTTCTTAATTTATTGAGTTGATAATTTGATGTTTTTCCTTAATCTATTTGGTATTATGTTAATAGATTTTTCAGATGTTGCAATATCCTTTAAATCCTTGTGTACCTCTTTGATCTTGATCACGGTCATATTATTATATGATATGTTACTTTTACAAACATCTAAATTTGACTTTTTTTCCATCTGTGAATAATTTATTTTTTATTTAACAAACACCTTTACAGTGCTCTGAAGTGTCAAAAACTTTCTGTGTACCTTTTTTTGACTTACTCTTTAAAAATTAAAATTTTTAGGATTTCTGTAGGTATGTACATACATGAGATTTATCTAATTTTCTTTTATGACATTGATCCTATCTCTTTTGGGTATCAAGCCTTTACCAATATCCCCAAATGGGTTCCTTTTCCTCCTTATCTAACTATGAAAAAGTCAGTAGAAGAGAAGTTACTTGTTTCATGAAAGTTTGGTAAAACTCTCCTCCAACACACTTTGGGTCTGATAACTTTTGGAATGGCAATTTGATTACTAATTTAGTTTTCAAATGGATGATTGATTGATTCAATTATCTGTTTCTTCCACACTAAATACAGTAAGTCCCCTACATATGAACCTTCAAGCTGCAAACATGCGTTTGCATGTCCGATCACATAAGTGAGTTCATGTGTCTGACGTACATCGTCATGTGTATGCGTCCTCTAAAAGTGGTTGTGCTTTTGTGTACTGTACAGTACAGTATAGAGTACAGTAGTACAGTATCTTTCTTTCAAGCCCAGGATGTCCTGAAGCAAACATAAAAGCAATGGTGTATAGCCAATTGTGTTAGTTGGGTACCTAGGCTAACTTTGTTGGACTTGCAAACAAATTGGACTTAATGAACACGCTCTCAGAACGGAACTCGTTCGTATGTAGGGGACTTACTGTGTTGGTAATTTTTATCTTTTAAAGTTATTTAATCTAAGCCTCCAAATTTATTTGCATAAAATGGTTTATTAAATTGTCTCAAATATATTTCTATGCCTATAGTCATGGCTTCTTTTTATTTTTAATATTATGAATTTGTGTTTTCTCTTATTTCTTAATGAGTCTTACAAGTGATTTGTCTATTCCATTACCTTTTTTATTTATAGGGGTATATATTTATTTTTAATTAGTAAAACTTACTGTCTCATTACTGTACCACTGGGTGGATTTATCATCATTTACTTATTAAACCACTTCCCTGCTGATGGATATTGAGGTTGTTTCCATGTTCACTGTTTATTTTTTTGAAAATTTTTTTATTGAAGAATAGTGTGCAATATTATATGTTACAGGTGTACAGTATAGTGATTCACAATTGTTAAAGGTTATACTCCATTTATAGTTATTATAAAATATTGGCTGTATTCCCCATGTTGTACAATATATCCTTGTAGCTTATTTTATACCTAGTAGTATGTACCTCTTAGTCCTCCACCCCTATGTTGTTCCTCCCTACTTCTCTCTCCCCATTGGTAACCACTAGTTTGTTCTCTATATCTGTGACTCTGCTTCTTTTTTGTTATTTTCACTAGTCTGTTGTATTTTTTAGATTCCACATGTAAGTGGTATCATACAGTATCAAACAGTGGTATCACACAGTAAGTCTGTCTGACTTAGTATGATAATCTCTAGATCCATCCATGTTGCAGCAAATGGCATTATTTCACTTTTTTTATGGCTGAGTGGTATTCCATTGCATATATATATATATATATATACCATATCTTCTTTATCCGTTCATCAGTTGATGGACATTTAGGTTGCTTCCATATCTTGGCAATTATAAGCAATGCTGCTATGAACATGGGGTGCATGTATCTTTTCTAATTGCTGTTTATTCCATTATCTTTTTCAAAGAACCAGCTTTTTGACTACTTCATCTGTTATTTCTTTGTTTTCTATGTTATTATTTTCTTATCTTTATTACTTTCCTCCTTTATCTTTTTAGATATACTCTTTCCCACCAAGCACCTAGATTGAATGCTTAACTCATCTATATTTGATCTTACTTGTTTTTAAAATTAATAGATTTAACACTATAATTTTATACTTATATACCCTTTACTTTATCTCATAAATTTTTATGTAGTTAATTCATTATTCTTCAGTTTTAAATATTACTGATTTCTATTGTGAATTCTTGTTTCACCTACGAGTTGGTTCTGTGTGCACTTTAAAGTTTTGCTCACACCTTTTAAGGTGCTTTTTATGTTCATACATAATTTAATTGCATTTTGGTCAGAAAACATGGTTTATATGATACTAAATCGTTGCTTTTCATTGAGACTTCCTTTGTGACCTAAAATACCATCATTTAAAAAATGGTGCAAGAAGAATGTATATTGTCAGTTCTTTGGGTGCAGAATTATATATAATTATATTCCTTTCTCTCCCCCCTTCTATCCCTCTTTATCTATTTTTTCTTATTTTTTCTTGGTAATAAAATGCTATAATAGACTTTTAAAAAATATATTTGTATGGTATATTAGTTGTCCATTTATTTTTAACCTTCCAGCGTCTTTTGTTTTAGATGAACTCTTGCAAGTAGCATATGGCAGGAGTTATTTTTTTAAGCAAATCAGATGATCTCTATCTTTTAATAGATGACTGAATCCTTTTACATTTATTATAATTACTGATATATTTTTATAAACCTATTTTGAATTTTCTTTATACCATCCTTCTTTTCAGTTTTTTCTCTCCCTTTTCTACTCTCGATTGGATTGATAAAGTTTTCTAGATTCCCCCTTTTTAATCTTTACTGACTTGGAAGCTACATATTGCATTTCCGTATTTTAGTTAGTTATTCCTAACTTTCAAACCAACATCCTTAGTGTAAATTTCTCTGAGTATTTCTATCCTGCCTCTGAATGTGACATGGACCTTAGCATACATCAGCCATCCAGGGAATGTTCTATTCATCTTATCTTTGTTTCTAGCTTTCTTTTTTAAAAAGTTGGCTTTTTAAATTTACCAAAACATTTTATCTTTTCTTTTTTTTTTTTGCAGTACGCGGGCCTCTCACTGCTGGGGCTTCTCCTGTTGCGGAGCACAGGCTCAGCGGCCATGGCTCACGGGCCCAGCCGCTCCGCGGCATGTGGGATCTTCCCGGACCGGGGCACGAACCCGCGTCCCCTGCATCGGCAGGCTGACTCTCAACCACTGCGCCACCAGGGAAGCCCCATCACCTTTCTTTTTTAAATTGTATATGTATTCTCTGGGTTCATTTTTCTTTTTCCTGAGATAATCATTTGAGTTTTTTGTGTGTGTGTGTGAGAGTCTGTGGATTTTTCTATGTCTGAACACATATTTTCCCCTTGGATCTTGAATTATAGTTTATCTGTATATGAAATTTGAGGTTGAGAGTTACTAATTTTTCTCATCAAGTTGAAGATAAAATTCCATTGTCTTCTGTCATCTATTGCTGCTGGTAAGAAGTTCCACTGTCTTTCTCACTATGGTTCCTTTGTAGACAATTTGTCCTTTCTCTCTGGTAGCTATAAACATTTTCTTTTTCATGTTCTGCAGTTTTATTATGGTAAGTCTTAGAATGGCTTTACCATTATTTATTCCAAGCGTACTTTCCACGTGAAGATTCCTTGAACACCTTTCTTCCAATCTGCACAGTTTTAATTCTGAATTGTGCATCTCTTTACACCTTTGAGAACTCCTGCTGGGCATGAGCCCCTTCCCGATCCACACTCCGTGTATCTTCACTGTACATATGCTCTCTGTACTGCACTCGGGCAGATTCCTTGCACTGCACTGCTTCACTCCGTGTGTCAAGTCTGGGCATATACCACCTATTGAGTTTTTAAACTCAGTACCTTTATTATTATTGTTTTGTAAATGTATGCCTGTTTTTATTTTAAAATTTCTCACTCTTTTAAAATGGAAGTTATTCATTTACCTCACCGGGGAACCCAACATACCTATTTTAAAGTTTTGCCAGATGGTTCACAAACTTAATTTCCTTGGGGGCATATTCATGTTTTGAATGTTGATTTTCTTGGCTGTCGTTCTCAGTATTAGATTTCACCCTCTGTTTTGGAATTTTGCTTTGCAGGCTTATTTTGAGTGGGAGCCTTTTGTTTTGTTTTTCTTTCTTCTGTTTCCTTTGCATTCACCCCTCCTGGGCCAGTGGTTTTGTGGCTACCTTTGCCCAGCTGCTCAGGACTCCCTGCCCCAAACCTGGTATTACAGAGCTTCTGTCCCACGGTGGAACTGGGGATACTGTGACTTGCTTCCTGACTTGATGGGAGACTGCATTTCTATCTTCTTTTTCCTTCCTGCACTGGCAGCCTATTAAAAATTCAACCCCCAGGGACGGTTAGCTACAGCTTTTAGTTTCTTTTATGAGTGGGTGTTGGAAGTGGGGGGTGGGAGCTGGTGAGTGACACGAGCCCAGATTCTTACTCTTGAGTGGAGTAATTTTATTTTCTTTACTCCACTGGAATCAAAATGCAGATTGCGTCCTTCCCGAATGGGCTCCAGCAGGCCTGTGGCTCCAGCAGAGCCCGCTGACTTGTGTTTCTCTTCTGTTTCTGGTTCATGGAGAGATGTACCTTGATTTTTTTTTTTTTTTTTTTTTTTGCGGTACGCGGGGCTCTCACTGTTGTGGCCTCTCCCGTTGCGGAGCACAGGCTCCGGACGCGCAGGCTCAGCGGCCATGGCTCACGGGCGCAGCCGCTCCGCGGCACGTGTGATCTTCCCGGACCGGGGCACGAACCCGTGTCCCCTGCATCGGCAGGCGGACTCCCAACCACCGCGCCACCAGGGAAGCCCTTACCTTGGTTTTTGAACCTCATTAATGCCTCTAGTTTTCTGTTTTCTATTTTATCTATTTTTGCTCTGCATTTGGAGGGAGGGAGGTGTGTCCGTTAGTGGGTCTTAATTAGGGAATGACACAGATAGAATTATGTTAGGAAAAGAGCTTTCTTGTTGTGGAAAACAGTTGGAGGGCAGGCCTGGCAGGCTGGGAGGCAGGTCATAAAGCTATTCATCTCCTAGTCCAGGTGAGGTGACCTTGACTTGAACTTGGGGGACAGCAGGGGAGAGAAGAGAAGCTTGCTGATGCAACTTGCATTAGCTGTTGGAAACCTTAGGAGTGTTTCATCAAATGAGGTGGTGCATCATCTCCATCCAGATGTCCCTGGTTGGCGTTACAAATTCCCACCGGAGCTTTCCCAGGTGTCCCCTCTCTCATTTTCCTCTTCTTCCATTGCTCCTTCTTTAATTCTTCACTTTGTATTTTTAAATATCCTTTCCACATCTTTCCTCTTTGCTAACATTCTTCTCCCCCTCATCCCACTCCGCAGTGCTCATGGGGCCAGTGGAGTCCAGGGTGTGTGCTCAGAAACAGGGCCTCGGCGGAGGTCGCCTTCTGGATCTCTTCTCCTGGGGCGAGAAGGGTTATGGGTTTCTTTTCAGCCTCCCAGACTCTCCCCATACCTCTCTCCTCCAAGCTTCCTTTGCTGTCTAGGGGTCCAGGCTGGGGAGGACACGAAGAGAAACTGCCCTGAGGCTCTTCCTCACTTCATCACTCTTTCTAGAGCCAGAAAGCCTCCTACCTGGGAAATCTGTGGTGGACAATTCCTCACCCTTTCGACGTGACACATGGTTGATTTCCTCTTCAGGGGATCTCCTAAGGAAGCGTAAGGGGTGTGATCTCCATCGGCACTCAAGGGCTTCAAAACGGTTACAACTGCTGCATACAGGGCAGAGTGAATCGTGGAGGTGGGTGAGTCCAGTGTGAATCCAACTGTGGGAGCCAAGGACCCCAAATGCTTTGTATCTACTCATAGACCCCGAGAAAGGGTGAGCTAAGACAGAGAAAAATATTAGCCCCAAAAGGTGGCTCTACAGCGGCTCCTCTAATGTGCTACAAAATCCCAAATCTTGGCCAGTTGCAAATGGACTAGGAAACAATACTTCCCCCAGGTTTACATTTACAAAGCCCTGCCACACAGGGCTCCTGGGATCCTCAGAGGGACCCCAGGGGACCAGGGATATGTGCTGTCATCTCACTTTCAAAGAAAGCTTGGTTTAGTGAGTTGTGCAGAGTCACACAACTAGTAAGTATGTGTGGAGGGGAGCAGGTACCCCACTGTGGACAGTCTCTGCCTCAAGCCTTCCGAGTCAGTCCCTGGCTTTGGAGAGTTAAACTCGGGAGCATCTTAGGGTGAAATTCTATTTCTCCCCAGTTCTCTGAGGAACTGGCTTAATAGCAAAAAAATTAAAAATTAAATGCCAATAATCGCACCCCTGAGGCATGGATCAGTACCCCTTCTCCCTACACTGGACCTAAACGTGTGTCAGTGGAGGCCACGTGAAGAGGGGCTGTGAGCTCTCAAGGGACCTTCATCCAGGTGGAGTCAGAGTGAAACGGATGAAGGGAAAGGAGGATCCTAAAGGGCCAAACTGTAGCCCGAGGGACAGAGAGACACAGAGGAAGGGAATGCAGAGACCGACCCATCTGCTTATGTATTCAAGGGACATCCATTCAAGGCCTGCACCGTGCCAGCCGTGTGCAAAGTCAGAGGATGCTGTGTGAGCAAAGAGAAAGCCCTAGGCCTCCCAGGAGAATCCCCACGCCCCGGAGTGACACGGCAAAGACAGGCCGCGGAGGGCAGCGCCTGCCCCTGCAGATGAAGGAGCTTCACGGGCAGGGTGGGGGCCCTGCTTCCAGGACCAGCTGCAGTCTCTTCTCTCCTCCCTCCTGGAGCTGCCGGCAGGGTATTCAGGGACAAGACACATTTCGGCTCTGAGCCCACAGGGAGAGCAGGATTTCCCAGGATGATGCTTCAGCTTGGCAACGCTTCCCACCGGTGACCAGAGTCAGCAGCTCTGGGAGGCGTTTCTTTTCTGCTTTTCTCTGTTACAGGTGGGAAAGGGGTGAGAGAGGCGAGGGGGGCCAGAGACAGCCATGGCACTGAGGCCGAAGGAGGCTGGGCTCTAATCAGCTCTACAGACCTTGCCGAGTACCAACCAGTGCCCAGGGTGTCCCTGACACTCACATAGACAACAGGTCTTCTGCAGAAGCTGACACAACAGGGGCTGCAAGAACAGTGACAGAGACCTATATAAGCCAGAGCAGCATTAGACCAAAATAGGTTATTAATAAAACACGGAGCAGTGGAGTCAGGGCAGGTGCAAGAAGGACATTGGAGGAAAATAACCTTTACTGTACCTGCGCCCCTCTCCCCAGCATCACTCCTCCTGGCTGTGAATATCTCTGACACTTTGTGGATAATTCTGATTGTTTTGGTGGGAGTACGTATATGAGACTGCATAGGTCATTTGAAACCTTCAAATCCCAGTTAATTTGGACACTCTACCAAACACGATTACTGTCAGTGTGAGTTAGGCTTTCAGGGAGAAAATGAAATAATGGGAATGTCATTTATCTGTAAATATGTCAAGCCTGTGATGAGAATGCATTTTATGAGGTGAGGAAAGAGCGCTCGCACTTGGCTGGGCGAGAAGAGTTGCTGACCCCCAGCCTCCCGGGGCCCCTGCACAGAGGGGGTCTCAGCCCCGGCACCCCAAGGACCAGGTGCCCATCTCACTCACGTGCAGCCTTGGATCATCGGACCCTGTTTGATTCCTGCGCGCCCCCTGGATTCCTCTTCAGCTGCGTGCCCTGCACAGTTCCTCACCGAGGTGAGGAGAAAATGCCCCTTCCATGGAAATTATAGAAACGATACCCGACGTGAAGGGTTAATGACCATGAACAGGTGTGTGATCAGCTGCCGCTGAGGATAACAAGGCAGGCTGTCCGGCTGCTTGGTGCTCATTGGAGTCCATCTCTGAAGCTGCTGAAACAAAGCAAGAAATTCTACTGCTTAGGTGATTTTTCTCAAAAAACTGTTCTCTTTGTCACTAAACATTTGCTTTGCTTCGCCACGTAGCTAAGAACCCATGTATTCGTGGCTTTCCCCTCAGGATCAGTTTCATCACGGGCAGCTTTGCAGAGGGTTAAATCGCTCACACAAGAGTCTCAGCCTTGCCAACCCAGAGTCTGTGGTGATTGGCAACCCTGAACACAGACCCCACCAGCCTGAAGTGACTTACAATCTCGTGTTTCCAATCCGTGATTCATAAGGAAAAGCGTGCACAAGGGGTGGAGACCGTTCCCGAGTCCTGTCCCTTTCAACAAGACACTATACATCAGTCTCAGAACAACTCTACTGCCTGTGTTTTTGGTTGAGATTGGAATTCCCTCCCATCCGCCGTGGAGTGACACTGCCCAATTTCTCTTCCTCATGTGTAGGATACAGAGCTAAAGAGTTGAAGACACCATGAGATTGAGCCCCTTCCACTGGGGGCCTGTCCGTAAAAAAGGCCTGATGGGATGTGGACTGTGGAGAACTCTGCTTTTGTATCTATTTGGTTAACCAACGGGGACGAAGCCTGTGTCACGTACAACGTGCTATGGACCGACAGAGTCCATGGGAAATGTGTCTTCCCTCAAGGCACTTGTATTCAGAGTTGGCAGATGAGACCCTATTGTGTAAGGAATCCTAAAGTATTTCTGCCTCTTACTACTGCTGTAAGAGTATGGGGTCAGGGCGGGATGGGCTGCTCTTTGCTGCCCCCCTGCCCCGAGCCCCATGTGGGCTCTGACTTGGCAGATTTAGAGACTTATTTGGAAGTTTTACCCCTGGGAGTTGTCAGCTCCTGAATCTTGGGTTCCAGCTACCCAAATCCACACCAAAAACGAGACTGACAAACAATGCTGAATGTTCACTTATGGGGAGGAACTTAGGTGCGAAGGAGACTGGGATGCCATTTCCAGAGCCTCACACAAGACGCTCTTGCAGGCGGGCTCTTCCTGAGCAAAGAGTTTGGTCCTCTGCACCATTCCCAGAAGGGAACCTGTCTCCTTGGTCCCAAGAGCCCTCCTGTGCGAGCTGCCGGGGAACCTGCATTCAGCTGGCTCCTGACAGGTGAGGAGGGGCTCTCAGAGGGCTGGATGTTAGATTCTGAGAATGTCCTTGTCCAGGAAGGCAGCTTTCCACAGCAGCAACTGGGCGAGCTCTTTTATCCATCGCAGGCAAGAAGGAAGGAGAGCTTCTGGGGGCTCCCTCCAAACCCCCCTTAACTGCCCACGTTCCTCCCAACGTATCTGTGAGGCTGGAAGCTTTTCCAAACTTAGATAGAAGTGATAAGATGTGGATGCTCCTTGAGGTGACACACGAACATTCATTCCCAGCAATTAGACTCACGCTACTGGTCGGGTATGAATGAGTAACCGTGGACTTGCTTTTTAAACTCTAATACAGGGAATGGTGGAGGCAGGGAGTCCAGGTTGGCTCTGGGAATCTGAACTCAGGGAGAGGGACCACCAAAAGAGGAAGTGGAAGAGAAATATCACCTCTGAGGTGAGGATGGCGGCAGAAACACTGCTTTACCATGCACCAGGTGTGTGCTAAGTACTTCATTCTGTTCAGTCCTCCTAACAGTACTATGAAGTAGGGATGATTCACTCCCATTTTACAGATGGGGAAGCTGAGGCTTCAGAAGCTACACAGTGCAATCCCTCAGATTTCCAGGAGGCTCCGTGGAGCATTTCATCAGGCCAGTTACAGACCTTTGTAGCACAGCTTCAACAGTTAATACATTTTTTCTTTTCACTCATGGTCTTTGATACAGAGAAAATTTCATCCCCAAAACATTAATAATTGAGATTTTTCCTTTGTCCTCAAACAGTCGAGAGCTCACAGCAGTGAGTATTAAGTGCCCAGAGAGCGTTGCTGATAGTAAACGAGATGGGATGCAGAAGCCAGGGAGGTCAGTTCAAGCCAAGGCTCCCGGGAGGCATCCTGGAAGGCTTCCTGGAAGGGGAGAGGTGTGAGCGGGGTCTTGGGGAGTGGAGAGAGGACAAGGACATCTGTGTGTGGGGCATGGGAATGAGAAATGGGTTACAAAGACTAGGAATGAATGAAGAAAGTGGTGGTGGCTTTGAGAGGGGTAAGGATGAGGGAAAGGAGGGGTCTCCAGTGACAGAGGTTCTGGTTGACTAGAGAATGGTGGTCTCCTTTTCCTCACTGCAGTCAGGTTGTAGCTCTAAATCTGTGCTTTCATCATTGCCACACATCTCTCTCCTACCCTTTCACACTCCCTGTGCATTTCTTGCTTTCCTTTTCTCCTCAGCACCATCATACAATACAGTCATCATACAATACAGTCATCATACAATACAGTCATCATACAATACATACATACTATGTGATATATATTTCATTAATTGCTTCCACCTACCCCTGACTAGGACAGGGATACTGTCAGTTTGGTTTATTACTGTATTCTTAGAACTTAGAGCAAAAAGGACTAGACGATCTCTGTCTATTTCTCTCTAATTTATACATGTACATATAAATATATGTGTGTGCATATATACACATCAGAACATTTAGGTCTATTTTATATTTATAGGTCTGTTTTATATTTATATTTTGAATATAAAAAAGGAGGAAATTCAAAAAAGGAGGAAATTTCACTCAAGTGGTACTTCGATGACTTACTGTGCTCATCATCAATATTTGGAAAGGAATGAGGGGGAATAAAAAGACTTAGGACCAGGAGACTAGAAAGACCTGACAAGTCTGTGTAAGTCTTGCTTGTCTGGGGCTGCCTGGGAAGAAGGGAGTCGGGAGATTTCATGAAGGTTTCTGCCACGGATGCCTGAGGG
Organism: Orcinus orca; assembly: GCF_937001465.1. Classification (NCBI taxonomy): domain Eukaryota; kingdom Metazoa; phylum Chordata; class Mammalia; order Artiodactyla; family Delphinidae; genus Orcinus; species Orcinus orca. The sequence continues at coordinate 9,803,142 of NC_064560.1, read as the reverse complement.
CAAGAATCCTAAGTGGAAGCGGAGGAGCTCCCACTGAATCTTGCAGCTGGTGCCTTGTTGCTGGATGGGAGCACAGTGCCAGCAAAATTAGTCATCTCACTGAACCTTGATAGAATGATGGAAAATAAATACTCCTAGGAGCACGAATCTGCCAGTCCCTAGAACATAAATTGAGATCTTCGATCAGGAGAAATTAAGAAGGTTGGATGTCTCCTTAAATCTCCTTGCATTGAATTAAAGCTACAGAGAAAAGCTTTCAGTACAAATACATCCTACATTTACGTGCAGTCTTAGAACGCTTTGGTGATTTATTTTTTATCTCTCTTGTTTTCTGATAAATATATTTGGAATTATACATTTCCTTTTGAGTACTATGTTTGTTTTATCACATACATATCGGCAGGAAGTGTTTTTTTTTGTTTGTTTGTTTTTTTTAAACTTTATTTATTTTTTTGCGGTACGCGGGCCTCTCATTGCTGTGGCCTCCCGTTGCGGAGCACAGGCTCCGGATGCACAGGCTCAGCGGCCATGGCTCACGGACCCAGTTTCTCGGCGGCATGTGGGATCCTCCCGGACCGGGGCACGAACCTATGTCTCCTGCATCGGCAGGCGGACTCGCAACCACTGCTCCAGCAGGGAAGCCCCTGGAAGTGTTTTTTATTGTTCGGTTTTTAGTATTTGAAAATTTGGTATAATTTCTTCTTCAAATAAGATATATTTAGTGGTGTTTTGTTTCCAGACATATGGGTTTTTTATTTCAGTAACATTTTTTGTTACTGATTTTCACTTCTATTTCATTGTGATAAGCAAACAGTCCCTGAAATACATTTTAAAAAAATAATTTATGGAGGACTACTATGTGGTCTGTATCTGGTCAACTTTTGTAAATATTACATGTATGCTTGAAAAAAATAATATTTTTATATTAGATGGGTATAGGTTACATATAGCTACTGTTTCATGTTAACACTCATGTTATTTAGATCTTCTGTGTATGCTGATTTTTGACAGCTTGATTTATCACTCTCTGAGAGGCATGTGTTAAATCTCTGGTAAGCTGTATTGTCAGATGCATATGCATTCATGATTATTAAAACATTTTGATCTACCTTTTTTCATTAAAAGAGTATATATCATCCCCCCATATATATATATGATATTTTCACCTTGAATTGTCTTTTCTCCAATACAAAAATAGGTACCAAAGTTTAGCACATATTCACCTGACTCTTATTTTTCATCTCAATATTTTCAACCTCTGTGTTCTTTTTTTTTTTTATTTTGGCTGCATTGGGTCTTTGTTGCTGCGTGCGGGCTTTCTCTAATTGCAGCGAGTGAGGGTCACTCTTCTCACTGCAGTGGCTTCTCTTGTTGTGGAGCACGGGCTCTAGTAGTTGCAGCATGCGGGCCCTAGAGTGCTTGGGCTCAGTAGTTGTGGCGCTCGGGCTCTAGGGCGCGCGGGCTCAGTAGTTGTGGCACACAGGTTTAGTTGCTCCACTGCAACTTCCTGGACCAGGGATTGAACCTGTGTCCCCTGCATTGGCAGGCAGATTCTCAACCACTGCGCCACCAGGGAAGTCCATCAACCTCTGTACTCTTAAGTTTTAAGTAAGAGAACATGATCATCTGTTCTCTTTAATCCAATCTGTACCACAAGTTCTTTTGATTGGTGAGTTGAACAAATTGATGTATTAGTTATAACAATAAACACTTGTGTTGTGCTTACCGCATACCAGTCATGGTTCTAAGGATGTAACATGCTTAGTCGTCACATTAACCTTAGGAGGTAGATGAAACATACTCTGTATATAAATGAGGAAGCTGAGGTATACCAGTAGGCTAAGAAAGCTGCTTCAGGTTACACAACAAGTAAATGGAAACAGCTCAGAGCATCTGGTTCTGGCTTCACAGTTTTAGCAGTTATGCTGTGGTGTCTCCAGGTTATAAGTAGAGTTTGATTAGGACTTACTTCTCTTTTATTCATTTTTTTTACTTACCTATTTTTCCTCCTTTAATGCTTTCAGTTAAAGAAGTCTCATCAATTTTGTTCTGTAGTGTGATGATTGTAAATCATACCCCCCTTTTCTTTGGTACATTTTGTGTTGGATTCAGGGTAAGAACTTGCAGCGCTTGTTAATTTCCATCCCATAAGGACTTAAGAGGCACTCTGAGCTAGACCCTCCTTCCATCTTATTTCTGCATTTCTTCCCTATCAGCCCTCTCCTCCATCTTACTGACTATTATCTGCATGGTTTTTTTCCCCTGCTTTTTTTGTCTCTTGTCACCTGGAATTTCCTCTTCTCTCTTTTTAACTGTTCAGATTCTACCCAGCTTTCAAAGGCTCAGCCCAAATCCCTTGTTTCCCATACAGTCCTCCTTGACTTCGTGTGTCTGCGTTTAGATCCCTCTAGCTAGTTTAAGCAGAAAGTGATTTATCAGAGAGGACTAAATAACTTTGGTCAGAAAACCAGGTTTGGATGCTACACAGCTAGTGACAGCAGCAGTAAGGAGATATAGCCACAGCCTAGGGCTCCCTAACATCTCTGAGACTAGGGAAGGGACGTGAGAGCTTCAACCAGCATTAACCACTGTGCCAGCAAGCATAACCCAGCTGTGTATGCAGTGCTTCCTCGTGGGCAGACGTCTCCTGGTGGCAGCACCTAAGACCATAGCCAGAACCCATACCTGCACAGGAGTCTGAGAAGTGCAGGTTGCAGCTCTGGCATGGTGTTCAAGAAGGCATTTAGAAAGAGAGTTGGGCATTCAGTCTATAGTATCCGCCATATTTGATTACCTTGATCTGTCTGGTCTCTGCCTGCTGTGAACTCCCAGAGTCCTGTGCATCTTTTACTGCATTTTTCACTTATCGTGTTTCTTTGCAAAGCTTATTTTTTTCACTCCTTTAATTAGGCTGTTGGCAAAATATCTGAGGGCTTTTTGAGCGTAGAGTACCTGGAAAAGTATCTTAAAATATCATAGAAACAACAAATATGTGTTGACTGAAGAATGCAGTTTTAAGAGGTTGGATGTGTAAAGCTATGCCCTGTGTTAAGAAATTTTTTTTTTTTTTTTCTTTGCGGCACGCGGGCCTCTCACTGCTGTGGCCTCTCCTGTTGCGGAGCACAGGCTCCGGACGCGCAGGCTCAGCGGCCATGGCTCACGGGCCCAGCCGCTCTGCGGCATGTGGGATCTTCCTGGACCGGGGCACGAACCCGTGTCTCTTGCATTGGCACTGTGCCACCAGGGAAAAACAGGCAAAAACAGGAATTTAGAAATCTGAACACACATGTCAAGAATGTGATTATTTGCTTTATAAACTTTAACAAAAATTTAAAGGAGGCGTAACACAGGTTTTATTTAAAAAATGCACCCCAGAGGACTTAAAATGTGAAATGCGTGGCTGTTTTTTAATAGGAAATCCCATTACACGTGACATAGAAATGCTGCATCCATGGCACTGAGCACCACGTGCTCGTACCATTAGAATATCTAGTAACAGAGTCATTAGAACCGATGGAGGACCACGCATCCAAATTCTGACAATAATATCTGACAACACTGAAACAGCATTTTAGAATGACCTGAAGTCATAAAACCATCTTAGGGATGATTGCTTATATAATTTATAGCATGTTCCTATGTGATCTCTGACACATTCTGTGTCTTATCTGGGTACTTAGATACCCAGTGGTGATTTCTACCCATCATTTTTTGCTTTTTTTTTTTTTTGGTCCATATTTTGATTTAAAAAATTTATTTTGAAAAATATGGTAAAAGATATATAACATAAAAATTAGCATTTTAACCATTTTTAAGAATACAGTTCATTTCTACCTATTGTTTTGTCCTTCCTCTGGATTGGTGGTGTGGTGATCTGTATCTGCCACTCATACAACATGTGGAGACAGACCTACCAAGCATTTGGCCCTCTCCTTCTGCCCTCTGTTGCTGCCAGTTAAGGCGTTCTCTCTCTCTCTCTCTCTCTCTTTCCTTTTGTTTTTTCTTTTTATGGCTTGGACAAGTATGATAGTCTTACATCTCTTTGATTCCATTTTTTTCCCCTTATTATGTCCAGGCACACTTTTGGCTACAAATGATAGAAACACTTGATCTAAATGGACTTAAACAAAGGATGATTTATTATGTCAAGTAACTGGAAGTCCAAAGGTAGAGCTGGCTCAAAGCACAGCGTCACTGGCAGCTGAGCCACGACGTGAAGCAATCTGTCCTTCCACTTTCTGCTTTCCTTCTCAGCTTTATCACAGTGACATCTGTGGTGACTCACGGCAATGGGAATCGTATGTTAGAGAGAGACACAGCGCTCTCTTGCCAACCCCTGGACCAAGAATAGTGGTCAAGGCAACGCCAGATGCTGATTGGCTTAGACTAACCAGGATTGCCTTCTGGATATGAGGACGGGGCAGTAGTCTCCACAGGAATTAGACAGCAAACTCAACTCCAGAAGAATTAAATAAGGGGGAAAATTACCTAGGCGTGAGCAGGGCTGAGGGGGCCAATAAGGAACGGTGAAGCTCTCGGGAACTAGTAATTACAGGAAGCTCGTGCCACCCCTGAGTCTGAGGTGCGTGGAGCGGTAGCCGTGTCACTGAAACAAGATGAGAGTCGTAGCCATGAGAAAGCCCAGCAGATGGGAGCTGTGGCCAGGAGGGAACCCGGCTGGGACGCCTCCCAAGGCTGACCCCACACAGAAGCCCAGGGACAAGGAAGGCCAGGTGATGCGGAGAACCCGGTGAGAAGGGCCGGGGGTGGGAGTGTTAGTTCTGGAAGGACCAGTGGAGCCTAAGCAGCACATCGATGGAAAAAATCTATTAGGAAGAAGGAAGGGGGATGTGGAAGGAGGTAGCAACCTCTGTGTCCAACGCAGCCCAGAATCCGTTCTCCATCCCTGGGGCAGGGGGATCTTCTAAGAGGCAAACGTAGCCCGGTCATTTTCTGCTTTAAATCTTTCCAAGAGCTCCCTGCACCCTTAGGACAAAGGCTTCAGCGTGTGTGCCAGGGCGTGATGTCTGGACCTACCTTTCCCTTCCAGCCTCCCTGCCACCTCTTCCCCTCAGGTGTCTGAGCTCCAGGTGAGCTTGCTTGTGACCTTTGCCTCTTCTTGAAGCTGCCCACGCACTGCGCCCTTAGGACGGGTAACTGGTCTCTGGTCCAGGAGGGTCCTCCTCTGAGTCTCAGCCCACCACAGTCACACCAGGTGACTGTTTCCTCCAGCCTGTTCCACGAGACCATGAACCCCTCCAGGGCAGGGGTGAATGAACGATTTCCCACCTAAATGACTATTGAACTCAGCAGCCTTTATCACCACCCAGAAGAGTACTGCCTGGGGTCGAGCCCTTGTGCTACCCCACATGACCTTGAGCGCACACCTCACCTTTTTGAGCCGTTTTCCTCACTTATAAAATAGAGATTCAAAAATAACTTTTAGGGATGTTTTGAGGCACAAACGTAATAACTGTAAACTTTCCCATACCCACTGCCAGGTTCCTAATTCTTTCCGCCATCCAGTTTCAAATTGCTCCAATCCGTGGTCCTGCCAGCCTTGCACCACAGACTGTCTTCATGCCTAGGCAGAGGCCTTGACCTTGGCCCCAACTCCAGCCCCATCTCCCAGCCCATGGATGTCCAGGTTACACTTCACCTCCTTTCTCTGAACTCCAGCTGTACTCGGGCTCACACGTTAGAGAATGAGGTCAGAAACGCTGCTTAGAAATTGTAGGTAAAACAAAGGGGGCTCTTTGTACCAGATGTGAGACGTTACTTGACCACCCAATCGAGTTCTGACACTTCTGGAAAGCAAAGCAAAAGGAGTCTCAAGCCAAGACATTTTTAAAAACTAGTAATTGTTATCACAAAGTGATGACAAAGACTGTTACTAGTTTGTATATTAATTTCAATTTGACGTTTTACCGCCATCACTTGAGAAATGAGAGTCAGGGATCCGTTATTTATCTGCACAGTGGCCAAGCGCTGACTGCTGTGATTCCCACAGGGTCAGGCACCAGCACCCCTTCCCCCAGCCTTCCTCCAGCGCAGGGGCGGTGCAGTCCGCCCCTCTCCCCATTACTGTCAAATCATCCACTGGCCTTCTTTGATCTTGCTTGTGGCATAGAAATAACTCTATTTAGGGACTGTCAGTCTGTATAAGATTTATTGTGAAACTGGACGGTGGCACACCACGAAAGTCTCACTCAACTTCAGTCTAAGATTTAGAAAATGCAGCAGAAATAAAAGATTCCCAAAGTATGAAATATTTGAATTGAATAAGGCCTTCTTCTCTGACTCCATCCCCACACGCCAGCCTTCCAACCTAGCAAGCAGTCCAAGCCGGCCTTGTCAGGCAGCAGTACAGAATCCAGGAGGGCTGCATAATGCATTTACATAATTGCACAAATTAGAGATACTTCGGAATGAAAGGTTTCCTGGTGATTTTTTTCTGCCCTTTCATTTGCTGGTCGCAAAATTACCGGCGCTCCCGCAGCGCTGCAGGCTCTCCTCTCCAGCCGGGAGGAGCCCTGCGCGTCTGGGTCTGCGAAGGGCCTTCGGGAGACCCTCCTGCGGGGCCAGGTGCGCGCCCTCCCTGCCCCTCCACCTCCGTCCTCACCTCCAGGGTCTGCAAAGTGAGAGTCCAGATTAGGCGGAGTCTCCGGACTGGTGTTTATTAGAGAGCTTATCTTTCCCACCTTGGATTACAAACTGCCCTTTAAAAGGTTCTGGGAGGCTAACTGCCCTTGGAATGATTTGCTGGGATCACCTTCTGTAGGTTGAAAGTCGTTAATTTTTGCAAGTTTTTAGGGCAGGGGTAACTAATGAAAAAAAACTAGATTCCGTTTTCGGTTGAAGGAGGAGTTTGCTTCTCGTTGCAGAGGTGCGGGCGGGTTCCGTGGACCCAGGACCCGGTGAAAGCCTCGTTCCAGAGACCAGCCGGTCTTTGCTCGCGAGCTTGGTCCCCCATTTGTCAAATTGCAAATCATGATGTCTACCCCTCCTGCTTCCTGGGACTGCTGTTAGAAGGAAGTACAATAACTTGATGTGAGATATAAAAGAAATTTGTGTGAACACAAAAGTATAAAACAGTGGAAGAAAATGAGCGTGTACTTTGGAGTCAGGAGCCCTGGATTGAAGCGCTGGTTTAGCCACCTGCTTGGTGAGCAAATGCAGGTCAGTTCATCAGTCTGATCCGATTTTCATTAGAATTTGTAAAACGGGGGTGACCAGAATGCTGGCCTCGCCTGCCTCACCTTGATGCTGTCGGGATCATCTGGGGCAACGTGTAACACTGTAAAGATACTAAATTACATAGAGATACAAGCCGGGTGCCAGGAACTGCGCTGTGTGCATAATGTATTCTTTAGCCTCACGATGACCCTTTGAGGGAAATTATGCTATTTCCCCATTTTCTGGTTAAAGCCACGGAGGCTCGGAGCAGTAGAGCCAAGATGCAAACCCACCTCTACGCGACCGCTGAGCTCGGGTTTTTATTCGCTGTCCACACAGCCACGTCCTATTTTGCTGCTTTTATTGTTTCAGTAAATGACAATGGCCTCATGAAAGCAGGTTATTTTTCTCAGAGATGACGGTCCTTGGGGTTGACCTGGTAACACTTCCTTAACGGAGCAGCTTTTAGATTCCTCAGGTGTGACTGATTGCATTTAGGAAGAGATGTTAAGTCATAACTCCTGAAAAGACCACAATAAGAAAGGAGAAGGCTTCAGTAAGTACCCTCAGTAAGTAGCCCTATGGCTTGAGTGCCGTTGTGCGTTCTTCATTGCCTAATATGTGGGTTACATTATGGATCTAAGTCAGATCTTTGGGAAATGAACTTATCTTGTAAAACATTCCTACTTTAGGACTGCAGACGATATCTCCTTTCTGTTGCCTGTGGTCATTTGTAAAAAAAAAAAAAAAAAAGGAGGAAATCAAGGTAAACACAGGTAACTTACGCCAGAAGCTCCGGTAAAAGACTTTTGTCACATAGGGTTGGATTTACAGGTTGAACATGGTTACTCGTGACTTATTTATGTATTTATTCATTTTGACTTTAGAACATTCACTTTTTTGTTCTTAGATGAGACATTTGTCACTCTCCCTGGTTCTCATTTCACTTTCTCTTATGTCTGATAGCTTTTGTGGGGAAGCAGGGGGTGATTTTCTATATAGAACAGACCTGATGATTCTGGGTAGAGAATAGTAAACTGGACCAGAAAGAGAAGGCTTGGAGATAAGAATGAAGTAATTTTAATATATAATATAGGTAAACAACAAGGTCCTACTGTATAGCACAGGGAACTATATTCAGTATCTTGTAATAACCTATAATGGAAAAGAAATATTATAAATTTTATAAAATATATAAAACTGAATCACTTTGCTGTGCACCTGAAACTAACACAGCATTGTAAATCAACTGTACTTCAAAAACAACACAAGAGAAAAGAAAGAAATTGAGGGCCAGAGAAATGAAGTGATTCGCCCAAGTTTACTCAGTTAAGTAGCAGAAGTAGTTCTCTGCTTCTTCCAGTACTTCACAGCAATCTCATGTATCTCCCAAACTGCTTATTCTACCAACACCCATTGCCAAGTTTTCTATCGTAGTTTGCTTCCTGTGACAATACTTTTAGCCAAAGGGTCTAGACAAAAATAAGAGAATTAACTGGATGTAAAATTGCAGGGTAGGTTTAGGTGAAATTAGAAATAATATACAGCCAAAAGGTTGTAACTAAATGAAATTCATGACCATTTTAAACCAGCTTTTCCTCCTTTCTATTTTTTTTAAAGTAGAAATGGGTGAGTAAAGCTCTAGCTTCTGTGCTTACTACTACAGAGTTCAAATCAATGGAACTCTAGTGTAATTAAAAATTAAAATGACCTCAGTGTTTTCCATGGAAATAAAAAGACCTCATGAATAAAGAATTACTGTTATGCAAAAAAAAAAACAAATGGAGAAAAAGGTTTTCATTCAGTAGAAGTGCTTCACACTCTGGGGACAAAACAACCCCCCAATCATTTATAAGTGCCGTCTCTCAGAATTAGGCATACCAGAGGCTCCAAGCTGGAATTCCCTTTCTAATGGGAAAATGGTCTCGAATGGGGGGAAGGAGGACGGTGAAGGGATATATATGTCTCACTGAGGCCAGATGGAGAGAAAGGACTTTTGGAAGAGAAGAAGTCTCTTTCACCGAGAAGAGTTGTCAGGTCAGATATTGTGAGAGGCTGGAAAATAGCGGTGAACAGCTGGGAGTCACTTAGTAAGACACCTCCCACCCAAGATAGACAGCATCCTGTGTGCATTATAGAGCCATGCTATTAACCCAACTTGAAAGTAGTTTATACCCTGACTCGCAGTCACATCCTTTATGAAGAGAGTTTGAGCAGAATGCGTTGGGGAAGGTGGGACCGTGGTTATAGGTCATAGCCCTAAGGCACTGCTGCAGATACACTGTTGCGAGCAGACAACTCTGTTGGCTTAAGCCTTGGGTCAAGCCTGTTGCTCTTGCTTGAGAGTGCAGCGCTTCTGACTTACAAGAAGTGCCTTTACCTCACAATTATATGTTATTTTCTTTGGCTGTTCCTTGATTTGGCTAGACCTGATTTGGGTAGAAGACTGAAGAAATGCCCAGCTAAACTCATTTGAAGATCTCCCTTTTAACATTCTTCAGCTGCCTCTTTGCTTTCTTGTACTCTCTAGAATTTGGTAGTTGTGTCCAGCAGAGGAAATACACTATCAGCTTGAATGACAAACTGTCTCCCTTAGTCTCCGTTTGGGTTTGTAGTTGATTCATGACCTCATGCCTAGGGAAATCCTTTTGCAATCTATCAAGTTACTGCAGATTTTTCTCACAGCAAAATGAAGGCAGCAGAGCTACCCGATTCTGCTGGTTTTTACAGAGATTTCCAGCTGGTAGCTTTCATTTCCTCACCCGATCTAACTTCATACCTGGGTTGGTTGTGGCGACTCTGTTTTCTGAAGCCATGATCAGGTGTCCCCTATAACCCCATTAGCAGATGTTTGCTGTGACGACCATATGAGCTGACGTCTTCTGGCTCCCCCTTCGCAGCCCTGGGTCCCACCTCCTTGTCTCACGTACCTGGTACTCTCCATCCTCCATCCCCCACTCTGCACGCCTCCCCTGCAAGCAGCAGAATTAGGGGAAACCCAAAGTACCTGTTCATCAGGAAAAGGAGGCCTTAAATTGAAGGGACACGGGTGAAGGAGAAGAGGACCAAGACCTGTAAGGCATTAGGAACTTCAAGTTCTGGGGTGGACCACTTGGAGAAAATACATGCTCAGAGCCACGGTCTAATGAAATGCAGGAAAACAACTAATTCCAATTCCTGCCTTTCCCACTCCCTCCCGTTCACTTTTGTCTTCTCTCTCTCTTCCTCCCCTTCCCAGTTGTTCACATGCATTTGATTTTCACAGGGTCACCGGGAAGCGTGCATGTATTTTTCTCATCTGTGTTCTGCATTCGCTTCAGCATTTTCCTTCTCTGCACGGGCTGAGCATCTGTCATCCTGTCGTTCATCCATGGATTCCTTCATGGGTTCATTTGTGCGTTTCAGGTACTGGGCACATACTTTGTTCCAGTCCCAGTGCTTTAAAACAATGCTAGCTAAGATTTAGTATTTTCTATTAGCAGGCCCTATATATACTAAGTGTTTCATAGGCCGAATACGTTCACTGAACAGTCCCGACAGCTTATACCTGTTTTCCAGATGGAGTTTGGGGTTTCAGGAAAATAAATAACTCATCCACGGGCAGCAGAGCCCAGGTTTGCACACAGCAGCTTGATGACAGACTGAAGCTGTGATCTGTGCTTCCTCTTTCTAGGCCAGTGGCTCTCAGACTTTAGCTCCATCAGAATGACCAGGAGGGCTTTTTACAGCACACAGTTCTGGGTCCCACTCCTAAAGTCTCTGATCCAGAAGTCTGAGAATTTGCCTTTCTAACGAGTTCCCAGATGGTATTAATGGGACCCCTCTACTTTGAGAACTGCAGCTCTAGGCTCCACTCCCCCTGAGTGCTCTCACCCCTGTGGTTCCAGTTGCTTTAGGAAAGGTGAAACGTGGGCTTGCAATTCATTTGCAGCTCGCATTTACCGCACCCATCCGTGGAAGGGCCAGGATGCCGTAGGGCTGCTTCTCCTGTGCTGAATCCGTATCTGTGACAGTGTCTCAGGTTCTACTCTTCCTTCAGTGCTTTCGGAGAGAAAGCTGTTTTGAATTGAGGTGCTGGTTGTTCCCATGGCTGGCTGAAGAAAATATCTCCTGCATCTCAGGATGTCCCAGCGTGCTGGGAGTGGCAGGCTTACCAACAATATAGGCAAAGGAGTCATCCCCCAAGTCACTTCTGCTCAATCTACTGGGTCAGAGTCTAGCTCCTCCGGAACATCATTCTGAATCTTGAAAGCAGATAGTAAAAACAGCAGCTGTACAGAGACCGTTTATTTATTTAATCCCTCACGTAAACACAGCGACGATGACGGATCATCACTTGGCTTGTCGACATGACCAAGCTCCAGCAGGGGCCTTGTCCTCATGTGAGCCCACTGGCCTTTTCCTGTGTCTGCAAACAGTGGCAAAGAGGAAACAGAAGGCAACTGTGAGTGAGGAAACGGTGTTGAGTTGCAAAACACGGATAAAACAATTGGCGCGGCAATTCCCAGGACAAACAGGACCCTGCCAAATTGCAGAGGTGCAAGCTCTAGCGGGGCAGTTCCATTCTCTGGCACCGGGGGTATGCACTTTTTGCAGCCTTGGACTTGCCCTGCCTCTAAGGAAGCTATTTACAGTTTTGCACAGTGTGACAGTTTTATGAGCCAACCCACTCATTTTTATGAGGGTCCCCGGGGTAAAGCAGTTATACAATCTTACACCAGCGCACCGACATCAGTGAAGTACAAACAATATAAACTAGGCCATCCAGGCCTGTAAAGGAGGCACCGCCAAACAGTCGTGATTTAAGTTCAGTTCAGCGGTGACCTGGCTCATTACGATAAGATAGGAGAATGAATAGCGCCTACTCAGGGAGAAGGAGTGAGTGAGTGGGAAATAAATAAATAATCGGGCTCCTTCCAGAAGCTGTATGTCGAAGGGACCGAAATCTTGGTATTAAAAAAAAAAGGACCAAAACTCAATCACTAGGACGGTCTCTCAAATGCAGATTTGTTGGTTGAAGGAAATGACACCACCTTCCACCAAATATTTGGTCAGCACTCCATCATCAACGCCAAAAGGCTTTCAGGTCTTAATATGGCTTTCTGCGATAAACCAACTTTTCCCCAGTGAAACTGTCGAGAACTGAGGTCTCTGGCTGCGCTTGTGTTTACAAATGAGTTTGCTATGCTTTGACTCCATAAGAAGACAGGGTTAATTATGAACCAGGCTGTGGATCTGAAATTTATCAGCAAGCTAAGGAGCTGGTGACTGCCCCAATCAGAGTCAGCTTCGAGGAAATGAAATGGGACTTATTTACATTTAGAGTGATGCCCAGCTTCTTAATCACCTCAAAGCATTTAAAAATTAACTTTCCTACCAACAGCTCAAGAGGCATAATGAACCCTGGGAGGGCGTTGGCGACTCTCGTTCCCTTCCGCTCTGGAGCTGCCTAGTCGTTACGTCAGCCTGTCTTCTTTGCCTGTGTCTTTTTGCTAAATCCTGGAAACTTTCTTTCTGTTTATTTGGTAAGTCTCCTGATAAAGCAGTTTTCTACAACCTCACCAAAATTGCTAGCGATTGCCGGGTTAGCTGAGTGCATGGGCGCAATAAGAGATGGGAATCATTGTGCTCAACTCTCTTCTGTATGAAATGTTTCAGCTAAACTGGTCAGTTACCGAAGGGTTATTATGGATTACACGTGCTGGACAAGAGGGGTGACCCAAACCCCCAAGAACTTTCATTTTTTATTTCATTTATTTATTTTTTTACTTTTTTAAAAAATTTGTGGTACAACTGTTTTTTAAATTTTTATTAGCGTATAGTTGATTTACAATGTTGTGTTAGTTTCAGGTGTACAGCAAAGTGATTCAGTTATACATATACATATACCCATGCTTTTTCAGATTCTTTTCCCATATAGGTTATTACAAAAGGTTGAGTACCCTGTGCTATGCAGTAGGTCCTTGTCAATTATCTATTTTATATATAGTAGTGTGTATCTGTTCATCCCAAACTCCTAATTTATCCCTCCCTCCCCCTTTCCCCTTTGGTAACCATAAGTTTGTTTTTGAAGTCTGTGAGACTGTTTCTGTAAATAAGTTCATTTATATCACTTGTATCGAGACACCAGGCACTTCTTACATGGCCATGAGGTCCCTTTTAAATGAACACTAGTGGGACTTCCCTGGCTGTCCAGTGGTTAAGACTCCACGCTCCCAATGCAGGGGGCATGGGTTCCATCCCTGGTCGGGGAACTAAGATCCCACATGCTGCACAAGCCCTCAAACTAAATAAATAAAATAAATGAACACTAGTAGTGACTGAATAAATTGTGGATTAGAAGTTGCTAGTCAGCCAGTAGCAATGACCAGAGCAGTTGGGATGATAGATGCATGTATAAATGGCCATTTCCATCACAGTTTAACACAATCTGCAATTCAACTTAAAAATCTTATAATTTAGACCTGCAATCTCCAACTATTTCATAGTTGTGAAGTCAACAGAGGAAGTTATGATTTGCTGGTAGACTGTGAGTGATGGTAATACATCCCCTGCCCTTCTCAAAGAGCTGTTGGAAAGATTCCCAAGATTTTTGTCAACTTAGAGGGGCTGTGCAAACGTAAGATATTTCGACATTCCATTATTTCATTCCATTATTCAATATTTTAACAACATGTTTACCCACTATTTGTTTTCGTTTTAAAAACAAACTGTATAAAACATCATCCCTTTAAAATCGTTACGTTTTCTTTTTATGTAATAATCTGAAATGCAAAAACCTTATTTTAAAGAAGACTGTTGTTTTCTAGAAGAAATTAATGAAAAAAGTGGACCTCGTTGCGGCATTGTCAGCGTGCCTTTTTGGTTAGAGAGGAAAGAAGGAAATATTTACATTGAAAGGACTTGTGTGCTTTCTATTTGGGAATCCAACGTGGTATGAATTTAGGTAGAAGTGAGCCACCATCCTCCTTGCTAATTACAGCAGCTAAGAGGCCAAGGGATAGGTTCTTGGAGTTTCAACGTAGACCACAGGAGCAGGTTTACCTAATATGGCGAAAGGAGGGATACCCAGGTTCCAAGGGGCTCTTCTTGAAAAATAAGCAGAAGCCGGTGACGCTAGATCTGTGTCTTTATTAGAAGCAGAATGCCCTGTACCTACTGTTCCTATTGTGCAAATTCTGCTGGAGGAAGATTGGCGGCTCCACCTCCTGGGCTTTCCCGTAACAAGATGTTCACCTCTGGAGGCTCTCCTGGTGAGCCAAGGCATACATAAATCCATTCTAATTAAATATGCTGCTCTCTAGGGGGAGATGCCTTCATTAGAGGACTTGTTTCAGGGGAATATAGATATGTGCATATCTATATTTTAGTGATAGACACCAGTGTCTGTTTGCAAGCAAGCGGCTATACCATCCCCCCCTTTTTCCTCTCATCTTCCATCTTGCTATCTGGAGACTCACACAAAACAAATCCCTTGGGATTGAACATACTTTCGAATATATGAAGTTAAACCCTTCTCAGACACATGCATCTTTCCATTAGGAGCACAATGAGAAGCTTTCTACAACTCTACATTTGACGATTTGACGGTGCCACCTCTAATTGAAGCACCTGGTCCAATTAGGGCTTAATGAGTGCTTTCTGATGATAAAGATAATGAGGGCTTTGCAGGCACAACCAAAAAGCATTACTTTTTTTTTTTTTTTTTAATATAGTCCAAAGGAGAAAAGCAAACCTACAAGTTAGTGGTCAAAATATTGTCCTCCTCTTACGTGTTTTTAAAAATGAAAATTACTGTCAAATCTTAAACAGAAAGTTAGACTCAAACCCCAAACTGACTCATTAACCAGACTCTGCTTCAGAAACAGAGGAGACAAGAGAAGACCCTAGAAGCACAGAACATGCTGGGGAGGAGTTTTGCCTCTCCAGAGGCACATGTAAATGTGAGCGAGATCCTGGGCAAGACATGGCAGGGAAGTTCAGGTCAGCTGAGTTTCCGTCTCACCTGTGTGACATGATGAGTCACCAGACCTTTGTAAAGTACCATCAGCCTCTAATCCAAGGATAGTCATTGTAGGACACAAGGTATTGGACGAGACAGAGAAATGAACCAAGCATTACACATTAAAACAATTTCTACATGTAATTATATTCATAAGACTTTGGAGTTACTCATCTCATTTAACATAATGGCCTCAAGGTCCATCCATGCTGTTGCAAATGGCAGAATTTCCTTTTTTTTATGGCTGAATTATGTATCACACTTTTTTATCCATTCATCCATTGATGGACACTTAGGTAACTTTTATATCTTGGCTGTTGTAAATAATGCTGCAGTGAACATGGGGGTACAGAGTGATTTCATTTCCTTAGGATAAATACCCAGAAGTGAAATTGCTGAATCATATCGTAGTTCTATTTTTAGTTTTTTGAGGACCCTCCATACTGTTTTCCACAGTGCCTGCACCAACAGTGCAGGAGGGGTCCCTTTTCTCCACATCCTTGCCAACACTTGTTATTTCTTCTCTTTTTATAATAGCCATTCTAATAGGTGTGAGGTGATATCTCATTGTGGTTTTGATTTGCATTTTCCTCATGGTGAGTGATGGTGAGCACCTTTTATGTACCTGTTGTCCATTTGTATATCCTCTTTAGAAAAATATCTATTCAGATCCCCTGCACATTTTTAAATTGGATTTTTGAAAATTGAGTTGTATGAGTTCTTGATGTATTTTGGATATTAACCCCTTATCAGATATATGATTTTCAAATATTTTCTCTCATTCCATAGGTTACCCTTTCATTCTGTTGATGGTTTCCTTTGTTGTGCAGAAGCTTTTTCGTTTGATGTAGTCCCACTTGGTCATTTTTGTTTTTGCTGCCTTTGCTTTTGGTGTCAAATCCAAAAACTCATCACCAAGATGGATGTCAAGGAGCTTACCCAACATGTTTTCTTCTAGGAGTTTCATGGTTTTAGTTCTTATGGTCAAGCCTTTAATCCATTTTGAGCTGATTTTTGTGTATGGTACAAGATAGTGGTCCGGTTGCATCCTTTTGCATGTGACTGTCCAGTTTTCCCAATACTATTTATTGAAAAGACAATCCTTTCCCCACTGTATCAATATATTCTTGGCTGCCTTAACATAAATTAATTGAACATGTAGGTGTGGATTTATTTCTGGGTTCTCTACTCTGTTCCATTAATCTATGTGTCTGTTTTTGTGCCAACACCATTCTGTTTTGGTTACTATAGTTTTATAATATAGCTTGAAATAAGGAAGTGTGATGTTGCCAACCTTGTTCTTTGTGCTCAATTTTTTTGGCTATTTGGTATGTTGTGTGGTTCCATATAAATTTTAGGATCGTTTGTTCTATTTCTGTGAAAAATGCTATTGGATTTTGATAGGGATTGCATTGATACTGTAAATTGCTTTGGTTAGTAGGGACTTTTTAATAATATTAATTCTTCCAAACTGTAAGCATGGAATATCTTTCCATGTATTTGTGTCTTCTTCAGTTTCTTTCATTAGTGTCTTATAGTTTTCAGTTAGAGGTCTTTCACTTCATTGCTTAAATTTATTTCTAGGTATTTTATTCTTTTTGATGCAATTTCAAATAAAATTGTGTGTGACGAATACTACCCTGAAGGATGGGATAAGGGTGGCAAGCCGAAGGGGACCAGAGATGTGGGTTAGGGTGGATAAATGAGGCTGCTCAGACCAGGATCCTGTTTTAGGGGAGGTCCCAAATAGAGTGGTAACCTTATTTCAGGAAAAAAATTTCCTACAACTCTCCCCGCAGTAGTCTCTCTTGGAGAAGCATCTGTCAGGGGAGGCGTGGGAGGTTGTATGGGGAAGACTTCAGGCCCAGTTTTACAGTGGTCTGACCTCAGTGTGACAGGGACCTCTCCTTCTACTATTTGTTTCCTCTCTTGCTCCCTGGTTAGATGCTAAATCAACTTGGCAGGAACATTATGTTTCTGTTCATTTGCTAGAGCACTGGGCACACAGAGCATACTTGATACGGTTAAATGGTGATACTGTGACAAAAGACACAGACGTGAGCTGGGGCTGGCAGGCAGAAAAGCAGTGGGAAGTAGGAGTCGGAAAATATATACAAGCTTGGGCAAATCACTCACCTTTGCCATTAAGTGGCTTCCAAAATATACTGCGTCTTGTGACAGATTTGAATGGGGCATTATTCATGAGAGGCAAAATATGTGCAAATTGCAGCAAGATCAAGCTGTGAACATAGGAAATAGCATTCAGAGGAGCCAGTGAGCAACCTGATGGTGTGAGGACCCCAGAGCAGCTGGGAGCTGCGGTGTCATCACCCCCGGGACCTGCCACCTTAGCTCGGCACTCAGGGTGGCTGCAGGTGAAGGATGGACTTGAACTGTGGGCTGGATACTGTCTTCTCTGGGCTGCCCTTTGTTCTTTGCTCTCATCCAGGGGCAAGGGATGGTGGCTTTTGTTAACCAAAACACAGGATAAAAAAGTATCGAGATTTAAAAGAGATCGTTCTGATTAGCTGCGAAAGCAGATGTGCTGCCGTCAAAGAACGCAGTCATTTGAAAATGCGTTTGCGTAACCTTCACATCCACAGCATAGCAGTTTGGGTCACTTGCCTTTGGGAATTTAAAAGTCTGCACACTGAGAACATCAGGTAATCAGGAATTGGGTGAATTTCTCCAAAGACCTGAGTAGTGCGTTCTCCCCAGACCCCACAGTTGGGTGCTGACTGGGACAGCCCATGTGCCTTGGGACCTCAGCCTGGCTCTGCAATAAAACAGATGGTGCAGCAGAGTTGATCAAGCCCCGTGGTAGGGGCCAAGGATACGGGGGACTGCAGACCCTGCAGGGGCTGCCTCTCATGCTGCCCCACTAGGGACCTCTAAGGACCACGGTCCCAGGCCCATCCCGTGGGTGTCCGGCCCGGGAGGAGCTCTTGGGAGGGAGTGCAGGGCAGCCTCGCAAGGCATCTGAAATGGGGCGGGTTCCTGCTTTCTGGGGAGGGCTGCACAGTGAGACCTACAGTCGGGTTTGTAGGGTGGCGTTGGCCCCGGATGCCAGACCCCCAGCCCAGCTCCTACCACGTTTCTCTGGTAGCCAATCACCTTCATGAACGAGGACCCCCCCGGCAGCACAAGTGACCTCCAAGGCCTTCCAGCCCTGCCTCCTTCAGTGCCTCGCTTAGAGCTACCCCGCATCAGCTCATGCTGCAGTGGATCCCAACCATTCCTTACATTTGAAGAGAGAGCTCTTGAGACTTTTTAAAATCCCCTTGCACAGTTATTTGATCTTCGTGACCACCTGCAATGGTGGATCATGTCTGTGTCAGGGATGAAGATGCCAAGATGGGAGGAACAGAGAGAGAGAACTTCCTTGGTGTGTTTGCTGTGGATGGCGCACGGCTTGAACCCAGGCTCCTCTCACCTAGCCCGCGTGGCTGCCTTGGGCCCGTCTCCCCGGGGCCCTGCGCACGGCAAGGCCTGTGCAGCGCTGCATAGGGTAAGGTCCTGTTCTGCAGCCAGGCGGCCCGGTGGGCACCCAGCTTCACTGTGGACCAGCTGTGCGACCGAGCTGTGTGTTCACCTCTGTGCCTCAGTCTCTATGTTTAAGCAGGGCTGGAGCTAGTGCTCACGTCAAAAGTTGTATAACACACACTTGTTACTGCGAGTAAAGTGCCTATAACAATACAGGCTGTATTTTGGTGCTTACTGTGTGCTGGCACTATGCTCCGCACCGTATGCGCGTTCATTCATTGCAGCATCGTAACAAGCCTAGGGGATAAGTTATTATTCCCAGTTTAGAGAAGAAACAGGCACAGAGAGATGAAGCAGTTTCTCAGTGGTGGAAAGACCAGGGGGCCATGCTCTTAACCACAGCAGGAGGCTTCCTTTTCCACAGGGCCTGGCTTCTGCTAAACACTCAAAACTCGTTAGCCGTGAGGTGTATGATATCAGGGTCCTGCCACCCAGATGCCTCTATAGGTTAGTTCCCTGTGGCCAGAACACCACAGGCAGGACTTCAGCTGAAATGCAAAGTCCCCCTGGACGGCTTACACTAAACCCTAACTCTCTTCTAGCCTTAGTGTCGGTGAGACGGGAGGCTGTTTCTGAGGTCGGTTTGATGGGGGAGAGGGGGAGAGCTCCTGAGGACATTTTGCTCAGAGAGGTAATGAGGGACATTGTTGCCGGTGGGGTTGTGGCTGAATGAGGGAGAGATTTTGTACAAAAGGGGAACGAGGACTCATCTGCTTAGGATTTTTCCCAGCTGCTAAAATGATCCGTATTGGAGGACCTCATTAGAGTTCATTTTCTGAGCACTCTTTTCACGAATTGCTTTAGCGCTGTTATGTGATGGGAATCACAGACTAATAGGGCTTGTTTGACAGACGAGGAATTCAGAGTATGGAGAGGCCGTACAACTAGACAGTAAAATCCAACGCCAGCGCCCAGCACCCTGCCTTCCCAATGCTAAACCTTCCAAGGAGGTTCTGCATATGACCTTGGCAATAAGTTGCCACCTCCTTGGCTCTGCATGGGGGCACAGGGGTCAGGCCCTTCCTTGCTGGTTTTGGTACCAAGCTGAACCTTTCTGGTGGAGGGCTTTTGCCATTTCACTGCAGCTTCCCATCTTCTCTCCTGAAACTGAGTTCAGAGATGCTTCCCTGCCTTCCAGGTACACAGGGAGGGTTAATTAGGTAATGTTTGCACTGGGCTTTGAAGATGAAAGCACCACACAATTGTCATTACAGAGCATCTCTTCCAGGAGCCAGGAATGCTTCTACTCTGGGGACACCTGACTTTGACTTCACATGCATGGCTCACTTGAGGATAAAACTAGTCAGGCATCGGTGAATTAATGCTAGCGTGTAGAGCCTGGAGGATCAAACGGTCAAAACAAACAACAGGCACTGAGAAGCCCTCAGGTCATCAGGAAGCAGCTGCCAGGGGCCTTGTGATGGCAGGAGCCCACTCATTGGGCTGCCAGCCGCCGGGCAGCATTTCTATCACTGGGCTCAGCATGGGTAACATGGGTCAGTAAGAGAACATCACGGCTCCAGAGGCCAGAAAGTGCTGCAACAGACCCAGACAGGAGAGGCAGCAAATGACATTTTGGAAGAGCAGTGGTGGGGCCTGTCATGGGAGGGGGTTACGTAGAGTGAAAGACCCCCCCTTACTCTGTTTGAACATTATTTCAAGAGTCCCCCGTTGGGGTCCCTGCCTCTTGTGTGAATCCAGTTCATGTTCCTTCCGCTGTCAGGTTCATTGCACTTCTCAACGTGGCTCATCTATGGCTTGTAAACCTTCGGTACCATCCTCTTGCCTAGAAAATGAGGTCTAAACCCTTCCTATGACCTTCAAGACACTGTCTTCTGCCTCCTGTTGATTTTCCTGGTCATTTCTCTCACACACTTCCTTGGGTGGGAACTCTCTCCCACACCCGTCCATGGCACTGAACACAGGATAAAACGCCTGCCCTTCCCAGCACCCCCACCCACATGAATCCTGGACATTCAACCCAGTTCCTGGTTCCTTACTGACTCTCTCTGATTGTACAGGTCCCAGGAGCTCCCTCTTTTCAATCAATTCTGTTTGCTGTTCTAACCATTGCACTTACCTGTGTTTTCTTATATTGGCACATAGCTGTTTGCACGAGTATTTCCTATATTGCTATTTGCACAGCAAAATCAGGGAGGCCAGGGGTTGTTTCTCACATTCACAGAGAGCACGGGGTCATCGAGTTTTAAACTCCACAGGGGGAGGCGTATCCCCAACACCTAACATAGTGCCCGACAGCCATTGGGTACCTTTCCCAGTTATCCGCGGCCTAGGAACAAATCACCCAAACTCAGTGACGTAAAATAAGAAGTCTGGTGTGGCTCTGAGAAAAAGGAGGCATTGAGAATAAATCTGAGTTCTCTGTCTCAAGGGTTTGGGTGGCAGGTGACGCCACTCGCGTCCCGGGCACCCGGAAACAGAGCAGGACTGCAGGGGAAACAGTCAGGGCAGCACCTCGCCCGTCGTAAGCATCTCTGGGGACAAAATTCTCCTGAGGCAAAGAGGTGTGCAGGTGTGCACTTAACAGCATCTCCCTATCAGTTCATCACATTAGAGGAGTTTTGGCATCGCCATCCCCTTTGGCTTTTTTCATCATTCCTTTAAACCCGGTCACTCAAGAGTGAGGTCAGACCCTCAGCGTGGTCCACACGGGGGAGCTGGTTGGAAACGCGCTCTCCCCAGTTGCACCTCGGCTCTGCTGGACTGAACCCACACCCAGGTGAGTCACCTGCACGGTGAGGTTGCAATTGCTCTCTCATCCTCCGCCTGCGCCTTCAGTGGCTATTGAAATCTCAGATGGTCTTTCTCTGTCCCGTCGAGGGCTCTGTGCTGCTCTCATGGGAAGGAGAAACCTCCCGCTGGCTTCCCTCTCCGCTGCAGGGGGTCGGGGTGGCTGCTGGAAGGAGGGGAGCTCTGTGTGAAGACGCTGGGACAGCGCCCAGTAGCCATTTCTCCCAACCGACACCGCAGCCTGGAGGCCCTGCGCACCCCTAAAGGTGGTCTTCTACAAGGAGTATCTTTGCACCTCCAAGACTTTCTTCCCCTGAATCCTTGTATAACTGCGACAAAACGGCTGCCAGGAAGACCCCCTCATTCACCTTAGGTTTGTGGCTCACAGAACGCCTGCCTTTATTTCTCAGTATCTTCAGTAACTAACTCATCTCAGCAGGGTGGGCTGAAGCCTGCTAGCTTCAATTTCCAGGCACCTTGACTCAATTTGTTTTTTTTTTAATACGCTTCCAGGCTCTTCTTGCCTCACATAAATGGATGTGTCATTTCTTACTAAGGAATGACTGCTTTTCTCGGTACTGACCTGCGGGCCAGTGGAGTCAGTACGATTATTTTATTTTGACCGTTAGGGGATCAAGCTGTGCCGTCTGTTGGGTGGAGTTAGGGATGCTGACTGTCGACGCCAAGGCTAGCTGAGCATGTGGTGTGGTCTCCTCTCCTGCGGCCCAGCTGAGAGGGAAGCTGCTCTCTTTCCAAACACCCACGAAAGTATCCGGATCTGAGATGCTTTGGATGTCAGTCTCACTAGGCTTGGTTGTTTAGGTTAGGTCGTTACTCTGTAGCACAGCTGGGAGGACACGGGAAACTTCTAGCTGGGAGCCTGGCTTCTGCCTTGGCAAATAATGGCAATGAATGTAGCAATTTCTCTCTTGGGTAGAAGATCTGGATCTAATAAGTAATCCACTGGCTGGCTTGCAAGATTCCAACAAATGTCTGATCCCGGATCCAGAATTCCTTATAGTGAACAGAAAATAACCTCTATGTCATTTTAGAGGTTAAGAATTTTTTAAAAATGTATAATGACAAGTCCTCAGTGGAGGTGACTTCCTATTTCTTGGCAGGCCAGGCCTAGCATGTGCCCTTTGTCATTCTAGTTTTTGAAGAAATGGCGTTGTCTAAAAAAATTAAAAAATCAAACTTCTGATTTTCTTAGTATAATTCCATTAAAGTTATGTTGCAAACAATTTCTCTTTCTGTGACACACCTAGCTATTGGAATTTCATGATGACTTTTAAAACATTGGCTTAGAATCATTAAAGCCAACAGCATTAAAAATAGCTTACAACTTTCAAAAATAGTATAAAAGTTTAATACATCATCTCCCCGACACACACACACAGTGTAATTCTGCGCAAAGTCAGCTGACTGGGTGGCGATTTAGCATAAGGTCCTACTCAGGTCTGCTTGGACTGAACTCATTCCTCAGTGCTTAAGCTCTTAGCTCACATGCAAATACCTGCTTCTAGAGAGCTGAGGCTTGTGTTGCTTTGGGCCCTAAATTGATTGCTGAAGTTACAGGATTGAAATGCCTCGGGTAAAAAATTGAGTCAAAAGAAAAACATTAAGTCGACAGCTCTGTAAAGCCTGCTGCCTGACAGCCGGGGACGCTCCAGGGATGGAGGAACTGCAGCAAGTAAGGTCAGCAGAATTAACACTCAATTACCCCTGACGTTGAAAAGGATGAAAGGCTGTCCAGGGAGGTTGCCCCTCCTCCAGACAAATGTCTGACTTCAGTGAATTTTAGGTTAACCCCTTTCTGTACACTCACTGTCCGTACATGAAAGACAGGTCATTTGTTTTCTCCTCCCAGCCCCATTTTAAACTGTTCTCTTTATTATTTGTAACTGTAACTTTATTATTTGTAACTCTAAGCACACACAATTGTATTAATACTGCTCCTTGTTGTGTCGATTAAAAGATGTCTTCCAACTGCAAACCTTTTCATTGTTCCTCTTGTCTCCCAGTGGCATTGGCTCTCATAGGGCGCTGATTCCCATAAGCGTAGTGAGCATTCTCCTTCTGCATATGAATACCTATGAAAAATACATGTTTCCCGTATGCTCTGAACTTGATCTTAATAGGATTGTACTAGGTACCAGGTTGAACTTCCATGTTTGTTCACAACATTGTTTTCTAGCTCCGTTCTTGGTAATGAATCATTGGTTGACCTCTGAATAATAATACGTACATAAACCCCACTTTGAAAATATTTCCCCCTCTTTTTGCTATTCTAACAATCTTTATACATGTCTCTGTGTTGATCGAGTTCTCTGGAGGTACATAGCTGGAAATTCCTGTGCTCTAGGGCGTGTACTAACACAATTTTACTACATACTGCTAGACTGCTCACCAAAATGGCTGTCGTAAATATTTGCAGAGTCACTAGCACGTGTGAGAATAACTGTTTCCCGTCAAGCTTGCTGACATTGCTATTATCTGAATATTTATTTTTTTTGCCAGCGTGTCTCTAAATTGATGCCTGTATTTTGGAATTCTCTGGTTACCTGCTAGTAAGGACACGTGCCTCTTCATATCAACCATACCATTCCTGCTTCAGCAATTTGAGCATCTACAGTCTGTACATTTTTCTATTGGGTGGTTTCTTATTTTTACTGATTTATAGGAGTTTCTTAACTATTCTGGGTATTACTCTTTTCTTGATTATATACATTGGAAATATCTTCTCTCCACTTATCACCTATGTTTTAACTTTGTCTGTAGTGTATTTAGCAGAGCAGAAATCTTTGGTTTTGGTGTCATCAGATCTTTCCATTTCCCCCCCTTTAGGTGCTTTTTCTGGCATACTTCAAAAAATCTTTCTTAATCTCAGGGTCATAAAGCTAGTCTTCTACTTTCCCCTCCCCCCTTTGCTTCTTTTATACTGAAATTTAAAAATATTTCAATTGAAGTATAGTTGATTTACAATGTTGTGTTAGTTTCAGGTCTACAGCAAAGAGATTCAGTTATACATAAAACTATTCTTGGGCTTCCCTGGTGGCTCAGTGGTTGAGAGTCCGCCTGCCGATGCAGGGGATGTGGGTTCGTGCCCCGGTCCGGGAAGATCCCACATGCCGTAGAGTGGCTGGGCCCATGAGCCATGAAAAAAAAAAAAACCTATGCTTTTTCATATTCTTTTCCATTATAGGTTATTACAAGATGTTGAATATAGTTCCCTGTGCTATACAGTAGGTCCTTTTGTTTATCTATTTTATATACAGTATTGTGTATCTTTTAACCCCCAAATCCTTAATTTATCTCTCCCCCCACCCTTCCCCTTTGGTAACCACGAGTTTGTTTTCTGTGTCTGTGTGTCTGTTTCTTTTTGGTAAACAAGGTCATTCGTATCATTTACTAGATTCCACGTATAAATGATATCATGTGATATTTGTCTTTCTGTCTGACTTACTTCACTTAGTAGGATACTCTCTAGGTCCACATACTGAGGTTTTAAACCCATCTGAATTTATTTTTGCTTGTAGATTGAGATAGGGCTAGAATTGCATCTTTTCATTACAATGAGCTCATTTTGCCAGCACTATTGAACATGATCCATGTTTCCTCTGCTTGTGTGTGATGCCACTTCTGTCACAACTCAGTTTGGTATGAGTCTGGGTCTGTTTTTAAATTCTCCATTCTGTTCCATTGCTCAGTCTTTTAAATAACTGGACCAGAAATATAATCTTTTAATCGTTACAGCATGTTCCATGCCTTAATATCTGGTAGAGTAATTCTAACTTTTCAGACTCCAGCTGGAATTTTGGTTAGAGCTGCATTGGTTTAATATGATCCTGGGTAGTTATTTGCCTTCGATGTCTGCACATGTGGAATATACTGTCTCCAGACAGCACAATGACTCTGCAAAGTTAATTTCAAAAGGTCTACATTTCTAGAGAAAGAATGAATTTCTGCGCTAAATCAAGCTTTCAATTTTGTAGTTGAAATCCTGTGATGATGGTTTTAGGAGCCCTTCCCTCACGGGTCCTCATTCATTACTGCGTGCATTCACGCACTCGCCAAACAAACACTGAGCACCCTCTGTTCTGTGTATGTGGCACAATACTAAGTGTTGTCAACAAACATTTCCACCCTTCTACTTCGCTCACATGTTTTAGACAAATCAACTGTACTCCTTTGTTGTAGAAGGAGTTAATGACTGCTTGGACAATGAGACTTTGGGGCATCCTTGTTTTGTGTTAAATAACTCTGCATGTGTATCTTAGAAAAAGGTGTTGACACTGTGTTGACACAGCATTTGGACCCAAATGCTGGCCCATGTTCTCTGGAGGTCTGGACTACAGTCTCCATTCCGCTACCAATTCACAGGTCACTTAAATGACCCGAGCCTCTGTTTCCTCACTTGTAAAATTAAGACATCGGACAGGGCGGTTTCTACGGTCTCTTTCAGCTCTCGAATGGATTTGTGAGTCCTTGACAAGCAGGGCGTGGGAGTTGTTTGGTTCTACAGGCAAGCGTGCCCACGGGCCTGGGCAGTGAGGGGCCTGATGTTGAGTGGGGTGCTGTCCTGAGGGGGCAGAGGTGGAGCTGAGCTCTGAAAGGGTGCGAGGTGGGTCACTGAAGAATCTTGGAGGTGAGATCACGGTAAAGACACAAACCACAGGTGTGGAGGAGGAAAGGTAAGTTTTTCTGCTTGAAATATACCTGCGCTGAGGTTGAAGGTCAGCGAGAGAGGTGAGGGTGTCAGTTGTTGACAGACCTTGAAGTCATGAATGTTCATGATACGATTCTTCATAATAACGTGGGCCGTCTGTCTACGGACACGGTATAGAGGGAAGTCATACGGGATCCGTTTGATCTTCAGCGTCCCATCCTTGGCGTATGAAGAGTTGTTAGCTTTCTTTTGCACATGAAACAGAGGCACAGAAGTTCCTCCATCAGCTTGTTATGATGGGGCTGACGCTCGGCCCATGTGCCTTCTGACTCCCAAGATCCCTGTAACTCCACCTCACCCTGTGCATGGACCAGAGTTTTAATTTGCTGAAATAAGCATCTAGGAAGGGCCTGTGGCTTCTGTACCCAGGGTCTCAGAATGAGCTATCTTAAGCCTGGTGGGTTTCTTTGACTGTCTTCAGCAACCGGGGTTCTGATGGATGTCCCCCTGATTAAGGAAGGATACGCCACCACTGCCTTTAAAATATATCTCAGCTTATGCCTGTTGTTGACGTAGACCTGCCACCCCTAGGGCTTTTTCCCTTTTGTTGTTATTTTTATTTTTTTAAACATGTTTATTGGAGTATAATTGCTTTACAATGGTGTGTTAGTTTCTGCTTTATAACAAAGTGAATCGGCTATACATATACATATATCCCCATATCTCCTCCCTCTTGCGTCTCCCTCCCACCCTCCCTATCCCACCCCTCTAGGTGGTCACAAAGCACCGAGCTGATCTCCCGGTGCTATGCGGCCGCTTCCCACTAGCCATCTGTTTTACATTTGGTAGTGTATATATGTCCATGCCACTCTCTCACTTCGTCCCAGCTTACCCTTCCCCCTCCCCGTGTCCTCAAGCCCATTCTCTAGTAGGTCTACCTACACCTTTTTTTTTATTTGTGGTACGCGGGCCTCTCACTGTTGTGGCTTCTCCCGTTGCGGAGCACAGGCTCCGGACGCGCAGGCTCAGCGGCCATGGCTCACGGGCCCAGCCGCTCCGCGGCACGTGGGATCCCCCTGGACCAGGGCACGAAGCCGTGTCCCCTGCATCAGCAGGCGGACTCTCAACCACTGCGCCACCAGGGAAGCCCCGGTCTGCATCTTTAATCCCATCCCGCCCCTAGGTTCTTCATGACCATTTTTTTTTTTTTTTTTTTTTTTTAGATTCCATATATATGTGTCAGCATAGGGTTTCACACTCTCCTGACCTCTCCAGATCAGGTGGGAAAGGGCAGCAGGGGAAAAACAGGTCCGAATTCCTTTCTTCATGTTTGTGTGCCTGTGCTTTGCAGCTTCCTGACTTCATGGCATTAGAAGAGTTCAGTTAGCATACAATTGACATCTTCTCCAGTAAATGGCTAAGATGGGCTCCTTTTTTTAAAATAGCCTAATGAAAACAGGTGGAGACAGACTCAGGGCCTGGTGAAGCTCTCCAGGTGTTCAGGAAGCCAGGCTGGGAGCTGGAGCCTCATCCAGGGCTCGGGGCTTGTCTGGTGATTCACTGTCCAGGACACACAAGGAGGTTCTGTGGGTCTGTGTTTCAGAAGGTTCTGATTCCACGTCCCTAGAGTGGCAGGGATTCTGTCTGTATTCATTAGAACTTTAGGTGCCTTCAATTTAAAGTTTAAATTTTTTTTTTCTTTCAAGATAAAAAGATTTCATTTTTCTTCCCTAATTCAAGATCCTTTCTTTTTAAACCACACTAACTTTCAATATCCTAAGAAAGAATTTCCCAAGAAAATAAAAGAGAAATAAAACGAGAGAGTTTGTAATTCGTGGCTTTAAGTTTCTAAAATTTGTTAAGTTGGCTAGAGTCGCTCTTAGTTATCTTTATATTGCCAGAATCATTGCTGAAGCCCCCAGGTACCCCAAGGGACAAAGGAAAAGGGAGCAACGTTGCTTTCTACTATGAAAAAGAGACATTTCATGCTGATGACAAAAAGGTGCAATTTTATGATATGGTTATATGGGATTTTTTGGCAAAACTAGACTTTTGGTAGCATGAAAGGGTTTAAAAAATTGCTGACGCCCATCAGCAGAGATGCTGATTTATTGCTATTAGGATGCATCAGGTGATTTAAATGCACTGCAAGGCTGAGAGCTACTGAGCCTGCCTAGATCTTTCTGACCTGAAGGTGCTTATTTTGTTAGGAACTCGGTGTGAATAGGAGACAGACCAAGCCGGACATTTCTGTTCATTAAAAACTTAACTATGAATCTTATGGTTTATTTTATTTTACTTTTTAGTTAATGGAAGAGTTTTAGAGTTACAAAAAAAAATTGAGCAGATAATATAGAGAATTCATATATATCCCCCTGTACAGTTTTCCCTGTTTTTAACATCTTATGCTAGTATGGTATACTTTTTATAATTAATGAACTGATATTGATACATTATAATTAACTAAAGACCATAGTTTACTCAGATTTCCTTAGTTTTTATCTAATGCTCTTTTTTGGGTCTCCGAATCCCATCCAGGATACCGCCTTACATTTAGTCAAGGTTCTTCTTAGCTGTGACAGTTTTTTAGACTTTGCTTATTTTGGGTGGTCTTGACAGCTTGGAGGAGTACTGGGCAGATATATTGTAGGATGCCCCTCGATTGGAATTTGTGTGATGTTTTCCTTATGGTCAGACTGGGAATATAGGTTTTGAGGAGGAGAGCACAGAGGTAAGGTGCCATTTTCATCACATCATAGCTGGGGTACATAGTATCATTGTGGACATTGACCTTGACCGCCTGGTTTGAGTAGCATTTGCCAGATTTCTCCACTTTGAAGTTACTTTCCCTCCACTTTCCAGACTGTAGTCTTTAGAAGGAGGTCGTGAAGCAGAGCCCACATTTAAGGAGCAGAGAGTTATGCCTCTACCCGCTTTAGGGTGAAGTATCTACAGAATTCGTTTTCATGCATGAGAGATTTGTCTCTATTTCCCCCATTTATTAATTTATTCAATTGTCTATATCAGTATGGGTTTATGGGTATTTATTTTATACTCTGGATTATAATCCAATACTACTTTATTTTGTTGTTGAAATTGTCCCAGTGTTGGCCTTGGGGAGCTCTTTCACTTGACTCCTGTGTCCCTTTGACACAGTCTCATCATCCTGGGCTTTTGTTTTTTCTTTTTCTGAGTCCTACAGATGCTCCAAGCTCGTCTTGTTTATTTCCTGCCCCAGTCCTCAAATCAGTCATATCTTCAAGGTGCCCTGGTCCCTTTTACTGGAGAATGGTATTAGGATCCAAGATCTGGACGCTTATAGTTTATCTTCAAAGAAATTGAAATCATATTGGGTAGAAACTCTAACTTAATCAGCACGGTCTGCTAATGTCCTGTTCTGATTAACTGAATTTTTATTAACTAGCATTAAGTCATTCACACTATGACATTCTGGAGGAGAAGATTTGTCTTTAATTGCTCCTCAGTTCATGCAAGTGTGGGTTGTGATATTTATTTGTGAATGACACCCCCTCAGACCCATTCAGAAAGTGGACACAAGTGAGTCTGGGTCAGTAATACTCAAGGCTCACTCTATTATTTATTTTTAAGTTTTGTTTCTATGTGAATAAAACATACCCTTTTTCTACTCTCCTCAACTATAACTCCCAACAATGATAAAGGAGAACCACATGGAGTTCTGGGACCTTTTGGCTACAGAGCCGGAAAATTTGTGGTACTATTTTTGACACCTACCTTATATTTTAGTAAAACGTGACATCATATTAGTGTCACATGTTGCTGCTACATAGCTAGTAGAATTGTTTAACCACTTGGTCGTAACTCTGTGAAAATATACACACAGACTTGAAGAAAATATACCAAAATGCTGAGTGATGTTTGGCTTTATATGACGTATGTGACTTTTTCCATTTTTAAGTGAGAAAAAGTTTCAAAATTTTAAGAACCTATGCAAACTATTGTATATCGGATGGATAAACAACAAGGTCCTACTGTAGAGTATAGGGAACTACATTCAATATACTGTGCTAAACCATAATGGAAAAGAATATGAAAAAGAATGTATATTATATGTGTGTGTGTGTGTGTGTGTGTGTGTGTGTGTAACTTAATCCCTTCACTGTACAGTAGAAATTAACACAACATTGTGAATCAATTATATTTCAATAAAATAAATTGAAAAAAATTGTAAGAACCTAAATGCAGATATCCATGAGACCCATGTTGGTTTCCTGCTTTCTGAGGTCCCACCCAGCTGTCCTGTCCCTTCCGTCAGGATTTGCTCTCCTGGCGGCTCCTGTCTCCCACTCTGCCCTTCATCAACCCCACAGACCTCTGCGGGGCTGGAAATTTATTGTTAACCTCAGTATAATTTAGCATTTTCAAAAAGAGGTTATCAAATAAATTAATGACCAGCTGGTGGAAAGTATAAAGTAAACATGTTATATCTGGCAGTTCTTGTATGACTTTTGCTGTCCCCATACCCACAGCTAGAGGAATTTATAAAGACACCACCAATGATCCCCTGTGACCTTGGACAGATGACTTCACTTCTGGGCCCTTGTTTCCTCGTATTGAAAAATTAAAAAGTTGAACTTGATAGATCTCTAAGAAGAACCATATTTGACATGATACATTTAGTTCCACTTGCTTATTTTTCTTTTGTTGCCTCTGCTTTTGGTGTCAGATCCTAGAAGTCATTGCCAAGATCAGTATCAGAAATAGACAAGGGGGGAGAGCTTCTGCACAGCAAAGGACACAATAAACAAAATGAAAAGGCACCCTATGGAATGGAAGAAAATGTTTGCAAACTGTATAGCCGATAAGGGGTTAATATCCAAGATGTATAAGAAACGTTTAAAATTCAATAGTAAAAAACCAAGTAACTAGATTAAAAAATGGGCAAAGAACCTGAATAGACATTTTTCAAAAAAAAAAAAAAAACCCCATACACATGGCCAACAGGTGTATGAAAATGTGCTCAACATCACTAATCATCAGGGAAATGCAAATCAAATCACAGTGAGTTATCACCTCGTAGCTGTTTGAATGGCTGTCATCAAAAAGACAAGAGATAAGTGTTGGTGAGAATGTGGAGGAAACAGAACCCTCCTACACTGCTGGTGGGAATGTAAATTGGTGCAGCCACTATGGAAAACAGTATGGAGGTTCCTCGAAAAGTTAAAAATAGAGCTACGATAGACTCCAGCAATCCCCCCACTTCTGGATTTATATCCAAAGGAAATGAAATCACTATCTTGAAGAGATATCTGCACCCTCATGTTCTTTGCAGCATTATTTATTATAGCCAAGACGTGGAAACAGTTCAAGTGTTCATTGACAGATTAATGGATAAAGTTAATATAGTTGACCCTACCATTGAACAACATGGGTTTGAACTGCACGGGTCCACTTATACATGGACTTTTTCAGCAAATGCTACAGTACTACATGATCTGAGGTTGGCTGAATCCTCGGTTGTGGAACTGTGGATACAGAGGGCTTACTGTAAAGTCACCTGAGGATTTTTAACTGCGTAGGGGTTGGAGTCCCTAACACCTGTGTCATTCAAGGGTCAACTGTTTATTATTCAGGCACGAAAGAAGGAAATCCTGCCGTTTGTGACAACACAGACAGACCTAGAGAGTATTACGCTAGGAAAAATAAGACAGAGAAAGACAAATACTCTATGATATCACTTACATGTGGAATCTAAAAAAAGAAAGAAAGAAAACGATGTAAGGTGATGGATGTGTTAATTAAATATTGTAGGAGGCATTTCACTATGTTTACAGGTATCAGACCATCACATTGTACACTTAAATATATTGCAGTTTTGTCAATTGTATCTCAATAAAGCTGGTAAAGACATAATATAGAAGAAAATTGAAAAAAAAAATTTCCAAGTCTAATGATTATAACAAGCTATTTTTCTTGCTCATTTATCCCTTATTAGGGCAAAAGAGCAGCTTTATCTTCCTTTGACAGAAATTTTTAAGGCAGAAGTTTTTAAAAGATTTTTGGTTTGGGGACTATATCACTGCCACTAAGACTCAGAAAAGCAACTCATTAAATATAGACCTCATTTGTGATTCAGTAACAGCTTGGGTCACAAATGAGGTGATAACCATTTTTGATAAGCCATTACTTTTTTATCAGGAACACCTATGGAACTTATCATTTAGAAAGCAATAATCACACATGAATTGATAGGAGAGAACTTGGAGAGCATCTTATGCAAACTTCTCATGGGACAGATGAGGAAACTGAAGCAGCTTGTCTAAGTTTATGCAGCTGGTTCCTGGTGGGGTCCTGGTAGTCCTGGCAACTTGATGGTACACTGGACATGAAATCCAATGATGAATTTATAATGGACCCTAGAATGTAGGTACCACGAGGCAGAGGATACATGTTATGGTTATCACTAGATCTCTGCTGCCTAGAATATTATTTGGCATCTTGCAAATAAATATTCCATAAGTATTTGTTAGATTATTGACTGAACAATGATCCATGGGTGGCACTGGGAATGTCTGGGGTTTAGCAAACGTTTCTTTGTAATAGGACAGTCAACATCCATCCCATTAGTGTTTCCTGAAGGCCCGATACGTGTTAAGCTTTATGCCAGCTGCTGGGGCCACACCTGTGAACAGACGTGGCTTCATTCAGCCTTCATGGAGCTCGAAGTGACAGAAAAACACAAGGTGCAGGTGGAATTACAAAAGTGATGAGTGCTATGAAGTAGGGGGACTGCCCCATGATGAAGGGATCTGACTGGTCAGGGAGGCAGAGAAGGCTTCCTTGAGGAAGAGGGTTCATCGGGGAGGAGGTGCTGCTTGCAGAATAGAGGGAGTTTCCTTTCACCATATTTGTTCACGCTGAGAGTGAAGATGACCCCTTGGACCTAGAGTCTGTCATACAGAGTGAAGTAAGTCAGAAAGAGAAAAACAAATACCGTATGCTAACACATATATATGGAATCTAAAAAAAAAATGGTTCTGAAGAACCTAGGGGCAGGACAGGAATAAAGACGCAGACCTACTAGAGAATGGACTTGAGGACACGGGGAGGGGGAAGGGTAAGCTGGGACGAAGTGAGAGAGTGGCATGGACATATATACACTACCAAACGTAAAATAGATAGCTAGTGGGAAGCAGCTGCATAGCACAGGGAGATCAGCTCGGTGCTTTGTGACCACCTAGAGGGGTGGGATAGGGAGGATGGGAGGGAGACGCAAGAGGGAGGAGATATGGGGATATATGTATATGTATAGCTGATTCACTTTGTGATACAGCAGAAACTAACACACCATTGTAAAGCAATTATACTCCAATAAAGATGTTAAAACAAACAAACAAAAAGATGATCCTTGAAGGGTTTGGGGAGTGTGTGTGTATGTGTGTGTGTACGCGTGCGTGCGCGCACGCCCCCACACCCAAGAGACATGATCAGAACTGACCTTTACAAGAGTTCTCTCCTCTGTAGTATGGTAAATAGTTTGGGGGAAAAGTCGCGTGGATCAGAGCCTCAAGGTCGCTGAAATAGACATTAGAGCCCAGACAGTGGCGTTGGAGACGTTCAGGAGGTCTGGGGACAGATTAGAGATGGGGGATGAGCCAAAGAGAGGGGCCCAGGATTCGTCCTTATTCCTGCCTTGAGCTGACCGGTGACTTTCAATGCTGAATCTTCGTCAAAGTAGACAGGACTGGCGGATGACCAGATTCACAAACCAGGGCGGGGGTCCTAGTGAGGAGATGGGTATAGAAGATCATATAATAATGATTTAAGCGATTCTTAAAACTTTACTTTCAAAAATTTTGGATTTGATCTTAAGGTATTATTGTGAATTATTTTACAGAGTTACACACAACGTCTTTACATTTAGATCAGGGTCACTGTGTACAAGGCCGAGTGATGGGTAGAGGAGGGCAGCCAGAGAGCATCCTGTTTGTTTTTGAGTTGAGGAAACTGAGGCCAGAGAGCTACTCCGACTTCCCTCAGGGCGCCCAGCGACTTAGCCCAACTGCCTCTCAATTTCCTTATTCTCATTGCTCACAGTTTTTTTTTGTTTTGTTTTGTTTTTAACATTCCATTGAGTTGAGTTCAGGTTTGGGAAAATCCTATGAAGAAAAGCAAGAAGATTCCTCTTCCCCTGATTTTTACTGGGCATCCTTAAGCCTCCCTGGGGAACCGAAAGTTTGATGAGAATCCTTTCATGCCAACCCACCAGCTCTCTTTGGGGCCATAAGACTTTAACTAGAAACCAATATTTTATCTCATGTTTCAGACCCACACTCCAGAAATGTCTCATGTCAGCATGTGGCCTCCAGGCTGGGACTCTGAAACACATTTTTTTTTTTTTGCTGTGGAGGAACACTTAGAAATGTTCTATTTTGCTAGCAATATTTTGCTAGTATTGTGGAAGTATAACTATGGTCTAGAATTCTTTAAAATATTTGACTTTACGATATTTGCATTTTGATCCTAGTAAAATTATTCTGCTAAAAAGACATATGTATCTTCCTCTCTGGCTCTGCCTAATGTGGCAGTGTGTGGGAAGCAGAGATGTAATTCAGTGGAAAATGTGTTTACTTCCCCAATCTTTGAAATAATTCATATTTATCAAAAATTATAACAGTAGGGCTTCCCTGGTGGCACAGTGGTTGAGAGTCTGCCTGCTGATGCAGGGGACACGGGTTCGTGCCCCGGTCCGGGAAGATCCCACATGCCGCGGAGCGGCTGGGCCCGTGAGCCATGGCCACTGAGCCTGCGCGTCCGGAGCCTGTGCTCCGCAACGGGAGAGGCCGCAACAGTGAGAGGCCCGCGTACCGCAAAAAAAAAAAAAAAAATTATAACAGTAAATTATTATTCTATTCTTTCCCTTACTAGTACATATTAAACCCACAGAGTCAAGCCATGATATGGCTAAGCTGATTATTTTGAAGATTACTTTAAAGCGGATTGGTCCACTTTGATTATTCACCTATAGATTATCTTAACCGCTGCTGCGTCACCAGGGAAGTCCCATGACTTGATGTTTTGATACGCGTATCCACTGTGAGATAATCATCTCAGCCAAGCTAATTATCATGTTCATCACCGCACAGAGTTACCATTTCTTTAATCTACCTTCTTAGCAAATGTCAAGTATACAATACAGTCTTGTGAACTATAGTTACCACACTGTGCATTTCTATCTCTAGAATTACTCATCTTGCATAACTGAAACTTTGTACTCTTTGGCCAAAACGGGGCATGTGATTCAACAGCTGGTCTCATAAGAGAACAGAGGAGTTGAAACACCTTGTAAAAGAATGTATTCAGATGTGAGCAACCGAGCTCAACTCAAAATGACTGAACAATAAGGAGAAGTCGTCATCTCTCCCAAGAAGCTTGGAGGAAGAACAGATCCTGGGAGGTGAATTCAGTGGCTCCACAGATATCAAGGGCCAAGTTCCCCTCATCTTTTCTCTCTGCCTTTTGTCCTCAGGCTGCTCCCTCATGACTGTAAGTTGGCTAATGCAGCTCAAAATGTCCTGTTCTCAGACAACACTGAGGCCAGAGGACAAACAAGAGCTCATTCTTATGTCCCATCTTAAGAGGGAGGAAAATGTCCCCAGAAGAACTAGCAGAAATCTCCTATGTCACAGACTGGAGTTGTGACTTATGCCCTTGCTGACCCCTCACTGGCAAGGGGACCAGGGGGCCTGGCTCGGAGAAGGCCCACCTTCGCTGGAGCTGGACTGGGACTCTGGAGCCAGGAGGAGGAATGTTTAGTAGGCAAACGACACTGTCGGCCACGTCCTTCCAGCCCTGACGGTCTCGAGAATTCCACACTCTGGTCAAGCTTTTCAGATGATTGCGTCACTGCCGAGAGCTTCCATGTTGCTTTGAGTGAAGCCACTTGTGGACAGAACAAGGAGTTAGAGATGGGACCTCAGGACCGGCTGTGCTCACGGGGTCTGGTCCCAGCCTCTCCAGGTCTTACTTTCTGTTTGCGCAAATAGGGGCTGGGTACATGACCCCTGGCGTGTCTTCTAGGAATTTTGGGACCCCCCCCCTTCTTGTTTAAATGAACTAAGTGGTCATGAACCGTCCCAGAGGAGGCCCCTCATGGACTGGCCTGTGGCTGTTCATGTGATGCTCATCCCAGTACGGCGCAGGGGAAGAGAGCCACATTTTCAGGCCCAAGCTTTCTGGCCACGCTTCTAGGCTGCCTCAGCTTCACACCTTGACCTTCCTCAGTGAGTCTAATGTGATTAACACTGAAGACCCGCTAATAATTAGAAGTGCATGACCCAGGGGGAAAATCTTACTAAGTTTAGTTGAATCGAGGAAAGGCTTGTGGGAGAAAGAGTTGTGATGACTCAGGCTAAGTCTAGAAAATGTACATTTATGTGGTGAGAGAGCAGACCAGTGAAAACTATGAAATAAGTGTGAGGAAAATAATTGGTTTTTGAATGTTAGGATATACGATGGGTTGTTTTCTAAATACTTAAATGCACTTAAGATAGAAATACACTATATAAAATTTTTGTCTTCTCTCATCCTTTTTTCCTGTAAGGGAAAAAAATATCTAACTAACAGAAATGGAAAGCAAACAAGTTAAAAACATTTCCAGTAAAGGAAATATGCAAGAAGTAGTTACAGAAATGTCCGTAATGGTTTTAATTTTTCAGGTTTATAGCACACGTTCCCAGACACATTGCTTAATAATGATTATCTTGGACAGACTCAGGTTTTTCTTGTCACTGTTTGCTTCTTTCCATGAAGCAAACATCTGGGGGAAACATCTTAAACTGGATCCTTTACTTCCTAAGAATAATAAAACCTTTTTATATCTATTTTTTTTTCTGATACTTAGAAATATGTGCTCTTATATTTCATCTGTAGTTTGGCTAAGGCTATATCTCTAGGTGAACATCTCCTTTGAAATGATTATCTGAAAAAGTAATCTATTAATAAGTATTTGAGCATTTAGTAGGATGTAAAACAAACATCTAGTTACATGTGCCAAGTTTGAGACTTTGGACGCTTGACATTGTGTAGATCTATACAAAACACAATTGATCACAATAGCACAGTTGATTTTCAGCGTAAGTCAAGCCTAACCCACAAATGCCACTTATCAAATGGGTGAATAATAGTTTCAAAGAAATGGGAGCCTCATCAGAGTTATGAATATGTGGCACTATTAGTAGTCTACCCATTAGAGTATTGGCTCAAGTTTGGGGGAATTTTGAACCACTAAATTCCAGGTAAACCAGAAGATATTGCTGCCATGCTATGGGTATAAGTCCCTGGCTGTCTTTCCGGAGATCTCCTCAGCTGCCGGATCTTTGGTTCCTGCTGGATTTCAGATGGTCCGGCATAGTAGCTCAGATGAACTATAGACATCTTTTACATACAAGCAGATGTTATATGTAACAAAACCCCAAACCAAGTCAAAACTGTGACTTGAACACAATTCATAGCTGTTGCCTTTATGTTTTGCTAATATTGTCTATGTTCTGTTATATATTGCTAAGGAGCAGGGTTAAAAGTTCTATAACATTCATTCTAAACAAACAGCTGGAAAAAGCTTGCAAATTGATAAGGGGTTATGTTCTCTTTTTAGTTTCTCGTTCAATAAATAACAGATGAATTTTCTAGTTGGTAAAAATGAAGAACTGTTCAAGATGCTAGTATTAATTAATAGCAGTTTATGATCAGCAAAACAATGTTATTTTAGTTTGAACACATTTTCATAATCTTTTCTAGGTTCCTCTGTAATTTACTAAAGCAGATAGTTGAAAAAGAAAAGACAGGGCTTCCCTGGTGGCACAGTGGTTGAGAGTCCGCCTGCTGATGCCGGGGATGTGGGTTCGTGCCCCGGTCCGGGAAGATCCCACATGCCACGGAGCGGCTGGGCCCGTGAGCCATGGCCTCTGAGCCTGCGCGTCCGGAGCCTGTGCTCTGCAACAGGAGAGGCCCCAGCAGTGAGAGGCCCGCGTACCGGAAAAGAAAAAAAAGAAAAAGAAAAGACAATAAAATAATTACTTCGTCTACTCATCATTGTCCCCGAGATAATGGTTGTTTTGATGTCATGAATAGGAAATTGCAAGAATAAAACAAATATTTTTAGAGTCGATTATGAGCCAGTCACTTTCAATGCATCTTGCAGGGCTATGACGTATTATCCTCATTTTTAAAAAGGAGGAAGGTTAGGCTCAGTGTGGTTAAATTGCTCGCCCAAATTCTCACCACTAACAAGTGGCGGTCCTGGGTTTTAAAGCCACGCTTGCCTAACTCCAAAGCATAAGCCATCCAGACAGAGCACGAGAAAGATTTCCTCTGTCATCAACATGCTGAGAGAAATTCAACTAGGTCGAATGTAAGCTACTGTGCAGTACGTTTCTTCCAGGAATCTCAAATTACAGACCAACAATCTGGTGTGATGGTTGCTATCTCATGCTCATTAAACAGTCACACAGTCTCCGGCCAGTTAAGAGAGGAACAGCGCGGAGCTGAGGGACCTTCCCAGACAGCATTAACCCTGTTCTCAGAAGTGTGTTGAAAGGAAGATGACGCAGCGTTCTCGACTTCCCAGCAGTAAGGTACACTTTCTAGGTCTAACAATCACCTCTTTCAGACTTTTCTGAAACTGTGGTCTCTTCCAAAATATGAAAAATTATATAATGTAGTGAGAAATAGTTTACTCTTGATTAATAAACTGTGAAGGTGTCTGTGCAAAGCTTTAAAGGGTCTTAGGGAGAAATGCCTGGATGTCTAATTTCAGCACTTGTGGAATTTAGAAAGTAACAAGACAAAATGTAATGCGTAGGTTAGAGCACACAATAGAAATTTGTAATAAAGCTAGTATGAAGCCTGTGAAACAGTCTCCTCTGTGTTTATGTGTATCAGGTGCACTGTAAATAAACTCAGTAATCTCCAACTTTTAATTCTTCATCCTTGAACATTTTATTTTCTATTGAAGTACAGTTCATTTATAATAGTAAATTAGTTTCAGTTGTACAGCATAGTGATTCAATATTTTTACAGGTTATATTCCATTAAAAGTTATTACATTATATTATATTATTATAGGAAGGCGAATACCTAGGAAACTATAGAACCTGCCGTTTTCCGATAAATGGTGAAAATTCCATGCACAGGTGGATGGAGTACTAGATCTGGGACCAGTACTGAGGAGAGCCTGAGGAGAGCCTCATTTCTCCCATTAACTCAATGTGTCAACCTGACAAAGGTTTCCTTCCTCAGCCACAATACAAGAGGGCTGAACAGAGACCAAGGACCCCCCCAAGTGAGCACCTCACCAAACATCTTTGTGAGTGGCCGGCGGGGAGAGAGAGGAAGTTGGACCTCAGAAGAGCAGTGACTGTGTTAGCTTTACAGTGGCTGCTGGATTTGTACCTCGTGACCCTCAGGGACTCTAAGCAACTCAGATTTGAACTCTAATTTTACAAAAACTGCACCTTTACACAAATGACCCATAACATGTTTTGCTAAAACTGAGACCTGTAATCATACCCTAAAAATGCACTAAGTATACTATGTTCTGTAAGTTTAAAGTTTAGAAATAATTAAAAGTACTGAATAAGTAAGTTATTATTTATTAAGTACAAAAAACGACCAAAAAATATGGCATATTCCAACTCATATAAAAGATGAATAGAAATATAGGAAACATTGAAGGCCACATAGAGAAGGCATTTTTGCTGTACAGTGTCTTTTGGTACAAACTTTTCCTAGATTCATAGACATAGTGAAAATCTTTCTTAAAATTTCAAATTCTTCACAGGAAAATAAAATAATATTGAGATTTGCTTTCTAGACACAGTTGGTCATGAGGTAAATAGAGGCAATAAATCCTTTTATAGGTCAGTATTGCTCTGACACAGAGGTTAACAAAAAACGTCTTAAAGTAAGGTGGAATTTTAACCTTTCAATGTGACTTTGCTATAGCATGTGCTCAAGAAATTAAGTTAGATTCAGATTTAATTAAATTTTGAGTTTAGTTAGTGTTGGTCACCAGGTGAGAAATGTTTACACTCATGATTGTCTAATCATTTAGGTGTATTTTTTGTTCCAGTTTCACAGATGAGAGAGTTGAAGAAATGAAATCTAAGTGATGTTGTTTCCGCTGGTCACTAGGAGTCTTAGCACCTAATTTAAATCCTCAACTGGTACCCATAGTAGATGCGTGTTTTAAATTGTTTATTTTATTCATCTTTTCTTACATTTTCCTTATCCATGTTCATTTTTAACCTGTTTTATGTACCTCAGTTCCTTATTTTTCTGTAAGATCCCCTCAATTCCTTATTTTTTTTTGTTTATTGATTTTGTTTTTAAAGGAGAGAAAATCAAATCGATGGCATAAATGATATAGAATGACCATGTTTGCTTTAACTACTGCTTTGTTTCTAGTCTGTGACAGAGCCAGGGCTGGAACTCAGGCTACCTGGTTCCCTTCCTTAAGGGCTAGATTCTGAATGATCATACAGGTATCTAGTGGGATTGCTCTTTTAAAAAACGGCAGCTCCATCCTCAATAATTCAGGAACTGGTTGTTGAGAGAGAGAGAATTGGAAAAATTACAACAAGAAACAAACATACTAATGAACCAAAAAGCCACTCTGGTGGCATTCAAGAGCAGAGAAGTTGCCACTGCAAGCTGCTTCCTTTCCCCCCATGCCCCTGTCCACCCCCTTGAAGTTTCAGCGTTGAGGTTAGAGACCAGACCCAACTTCAGTGGAGTCACAAGAAAGAAGGCAAGTTTGGCCACGCAAGGCTCAAATCAAGGGGTGTTTCTTTCATAGGTGGTAACTTAGTTAACAAGTGACACTTTCTTAGACATCAAAAGGCAGACAAGAGTGGGGGAAAAAAGTGCCAAAGGTACTTCACTAACCTAATTGAACATATTTTGTCAACATGCTGTTGTGGGACCTTCTGCTGTAGACACAGCTCGGATGCAGTCGGTGCAGCTGTAACTCAGAACGTGTGAAGTCTGAGTTGCGAGATGCTGCCTTATCCACACCCCAGGCTGGTGTCATCATTTGCTGTTGTTGTAATTTGCACCCACGTGTTTATGTAACTCTAGGTAGATCAGACAATGTGTTTTTCAGTTTATTGACACTCACCAGAATGAAAAAGAAAGAGAGAGAAATGACTTTAAAAAGTACCTTCCACATAGGTGTTTATAAAGTGTTTATTGACTAGATAAATAAGTAAATGGATGAAAAGTAAATGGTGAAGCAAATAAAATAGATTTTCTTGACCGAGGGCCTGACGCAAGAATGTTGTACAACTTTTGTTAGAGAAAGTGGATCCTAATTTGGTCGGAGATAGACCTGCTCCTTCTAATGCAGAAGAAGTGCTATATAACAGAGTTTTGGGGATGTAGAAACTCAGAAAGCTATGACCTTTGATGTTATTTTTACTAGAAAGATGCAACATGACATGGGACAAGTTATAACACTAAGAATATTCTCTTAAAAAACAGAGATAGGTCTGTGGTATCCCATAGATTAGCAAGTAAATATTGTTGATGATAGTATAGACTCTAGATTGGAAAGAAGTATAGGACATGAGATTTGCATTCAAGCACAGACAAAGCTGAAACTTACTAAATAATCAGAGGAGAGTACAGAGCAGCACGCATAGGGTAAGTGTTGGACGTGTATGGTTTGAAAGCTCTAGAGACTCAGAAAAGGTTGCAACAACATGGGTGGACCCTGAAGGCATTATGCTAAGTGAAGAAATTCAGACAGAAAGACAAATACTGTATGATCTCACTTATATATGGAATCTAAAACAAAAAGATAACTAAGCTCACAGATACAGAGAGTAGATTGGTGGTTAACAAAGGGCGGGGTTGGTGGTCAGACAAAACAGGTGAAGGGAGTAAAAGGTCCAAGCTTCCACTTATAAAATAAATTAAGTCCTGGGCATGTGATGTACAACACGGTGACTACAGTTAATAATGTTGTGTTGCATATTTGAAAATTGCTAAGAGAGTAGGTCTTAAAAGTTCTCATCCCAAGAAAAAAGTTTGGTAACGATGTATGGTGATGGATGTTAACTACACTTACTGTAGTGATCATTTCACGGTGGATACAAATATCGAATCATTATGTTGTGCAGTTGAAACTAGTGTGATGTTATACATCAGTTTACACCTCAGTAAAAACAAAAAAGTCAGGAAGGGAGTGTGAGAGTCATTAAATCACAGGCAGCATCTGAGTGGGGCGTCCAAGAGGCAAAGGAGGAGAGAGTTACGGGGAAGACCACGGTAGGGTCCTGGCCCGAAGGAAATAATATGAACTAAATAACAGAGGAAGTAGGATGAGACCGAACTGTAGTGGCACATGATGTTGTATGTTTTGCTGCAAATGACACTTTGAGGACTGCAAGCGGGAGATGCAAGGACCCATTACCATCAACAGCACTACAGCTAATTCTTTTTTTCTTTGGTAACAAACAGGAAACTGAGTAGAGAAGACCCCAAGCCCCGATTGAGTCTGAGAACATTTTTCACCTATCTGACCAAGTTTTTAAAAAAAATTTGTATTGGAGTCTAGTTGATTTACAATGTGTGTTAGTTTCAGGTGTCCAGTAAAGTGAAGCAGTTATATCTATCTATCTACCTGTGTATCTATCTCCTATGAATCTGTAATTGTCTCAGAATAAAAAGATTTTTAAGTTTTAAAAAAAGCCAGTACATTTCACAAACAACACTTAGGTGATGTACTCTGATATTTTCTATACTCTTCCTTTGTGTGTGTGTGTTTTTAATTGAAGTATAGTTGATTTACAAAGTTATGTTAGTTTCAGGTATTCAGTGATTCATATATATATATGTGTGTGTGTGTGTGTGTGTGTGTGTATCCATTCTTTTTCAGATTCTTTTCCCATATAGGTTATTACATAATATTGACTAGAGTTCCCTGTGCTGTACAGTAGGTCCTTATTAGTTACCTATTTTATATACAGTAGTGTGTATACGTTTGACCAAGTTTTTAAAAGCGTAATACAATGGATGGGTTTGAGCATCAGACTTTTGGCCATCTCTCCTTGACAAGGAGAGAAAAGAACCCAGAAAGCCTGGAGGGTGGATAAATGGGAGGGGGATTCAGGAGGTGGGAAGACTGGGACCTTGGACAGATGAGGAGAAGCCAGAGAATGGATATAAACTTTCCTGTAACCACCATCATTGGGGAGTTTTCCTCTGGCCCATGTATTCATTTCTACCTTGACTACCAGAATGCACTGCTCTACATCAATCAGGGATCTTACGATGAATGAAGGAAGGACCTCCAAGGGCTAGGAACTGTGGACAATTGAGATAAATGTACATGTTTTTCTGTATGACAGTTGTTTATCAAGTGAACGCAGAGGCATTATTTGGTAGGTGAATGGCTAGCTGTGACAGGCACGGAAATCCCTTACTCAGGGAAAGTTAACGTAACGAATCCGGGGTAAAATGGTTAAGTGTTTTGCATTCTTGGAAGGTCAGGAATTTCAGAACTTGCTTCCTTCTATATGCCCGCTAAACTTCCCCACTCCCGGTAAAGACAGGGTCGTGGGAGGGGCCCTACCTAGCATCTTGTCTTTTGTCGTCCTGGTTGTTGAATTTAGAAGAAAGAGTAACAAAGACTTTGAAGGCTTTATCATAGTGGGCAACAGGAACTACTCCATTTAATCTCTTGTCCTTTCCCTTAATTTTAAAATTACAATCTTTCACTTCAAATGGACTTTGATCTTTTTTCTAACTAGGCTTTGCAGACATACAGTCTGGGTAATTGGTGTCTAGTGGATATCCCATTGATGCAAATGTCAGGTGGACACGTACCCACTTATCGGGTTAGTCTCATTTATCATTACTAGATGCTCACGTCTGGCCTGGGGCTAGGTTGTAAGAGAGACAAAGTACTTCCACATTTTCCTTCTGCTTTGCCAGACCGTTTCTCTGTGTCATATTACTTTGAGTCTTTGATTTTTTTTTTCAAATCTTGCCTAACTTTATTGGTGAGCTGAATTCTTTGTGTATGTTTATTTCCATTTTGTTCTGAAGGACACGGTAGACGATGTCTCCACTTTTGAGACAAATTCTTCATTCAGAAAAATCCTTTTTTTCAGAACTTGCAAACTGTTTAAGGCAGTTTTCTTCAATCAGCTAGAGGGTAGTTTTTTTCTTATTGTGTCTCATGAAAACACTGTATAGTCAAAGGAAAAACCTAATTTAACACCCCGTTGTATT
Organism: Orcinus orca; assembly: GCF_937001465.1. NCBI lineage: Eukaryota > Metazoa > Chordata > Mammalia > Artiodactyla > Delphinidae > Orcinus > Orcinus orca. The sequence continues at coordinate 9,758,725 of NC_064560.1, read as the reverse complement.
TATTAGCAAACTCGAGTTGCACCTTTATGCTAATTAAGTAAAGAACATGTAGCGAGCTCCCAGTCCATCTACGGCCAAGGAAACTGGGAAACTGATGCATAGGGATGGCGTGTCGCTTGCCTCTCCTGCAATGTGTCCCTGTGTCCATCCTTCTGAGGCTGCCGTCATCCCCTTTATGTGACTTTTGCAAGTTCCTTCCTGCTTTTTTGGCTCCTGAAGTACTTGGTCTGTTGGATCTGCCTGGCTCAGGATGTCTGATCGTGTTCTGAGGGGCTTAAGAGGATTCCTCGGGCTTTTTCATACACCACGGAGATGCTTTTAGAGATCGCGTCTCAGTGCTGCACTGTGCTTACCGCTAACATGGTGCTGTCTTAGTGCTCCAGCCAACGGCTACATAAACTTCCCTGGCTGCGGCCCATCTGTATTTCCTGTTGGCTCTACAATTCCCCACTCGGACGTTAGACTGATGCATATTTGGGGAATGGAAGGAGGGGAGATTCTAGAACTCACCGAGGAGGCACGTGTGGACATGTTTTCCCTGAAACTTATTGGCGTCAGGTAAACGGTCAAATGGCTAACTGCACATCTGATTTATATCCTGACTGTTGCTGAAAACATTGGGGTTTTTCCAGAACTGTGAGTATGCTTCATGTGTTTGTTTCCCCGGCAGCACTCATTTTCCTGACTTTATTTTTTTGTGTTGACTCTATCTCCACTCATCAAGGGGTGACCTCGCAGTCACCCAGACTCGCCCTCGGTGATGCAAAGCCTCTGTCTCTTTCTCACCACAGGGAAGAGCGGCGCTGCCCTACATCCAGTGCTGTACATCCTTCCGCTTTGGTTTAAACTTCCTTATTGACTAATTCTACAATTAAATGATTTAGGTTATTTTAAGGATTGAGTGGATATAATTTTAATGGAAAGAAATCTTACTAAGTTCTGTATTTAAAAGCAAAGCAAAATATCCCTAACTATTGTTTTTTCTCCTTGACTCGATCATGAAATTATCTTCCAACTAAATGTGGGGTAGGATGCAAGCTAAAATTTGCCTTCACAAATACCTTTTCTATAAAAACTTGTTCGCCAGTTTTACATGAAATTGATTCCTTGAGAACGAATGTAGCATCTCACCTCGTATATCTGCTTTTGCAATTGACCTATTTCTGTCGTTTCTGTCGGGGTTTTTGGTGTGCTAGCTTCTGATGATGTGACCTGGGGAGGCATTTTCTGTAGCTGGCATTGTTCCTCACACTTGCGTGGAGAGAATACCTGCTGTGAAAATACAGATGTTCTGAGTATGAGGTGATGATTCTTTAACAGAGGCTTGGCGGTACAGTCTCAGACTCAAGGGTCCCCAAATAAGACATAAATACTAAAAGTACTGCATGTCTTTATTGATGCCTGTGGTCTATCCATGGGATTACAGAGAATGAAAGGATAATCTGAATTTTAATCGCTCTATTCTTGGTCAGAGTGTTCCTCTGTGAACACTTCTTCGTGTAATCAGCAAACATCTATTTGTTGCCAGACATCTATTTGTTGCTGAGCCCTAGATCACTTACCTCTTACGTGATGCTGTCTTAGTGACACAACCACCAATACACAGACTTGACACACAGACATGAAGAGCATACAAACCTTGCCCACAAGGAGTTTATAACCAACTGGGTCAGACAGACGCACATACAAGATTGTAATTCTATGTGCCACTTTGGCATGTGTCCGTGTACACTTATTTGGGGGCCAGCTTTATGGGTATGTGACCTGTGTTATCACACAGCGTCCTGTGCTGAGGTGTGGCCCGTGCTTGGATTAATACTCTGCTATTACTATCTTGCAAGTCTGCCTAATTTTTTTTTTTTTTTAGTCTGCCTAATTTTTGAACAAGATGTCTTGTATTTTCTTTTTACACTGGGTCCCACAAATATGGAGCCTACCCAGATCATACTCATACACTCGTTCAACATTTCTTTTTTCAACATTTTTCAACATTTCTTTTCAACTGCCACACACTGTTCTGGTGCAGAAACATTTCAGGGAACAAGACAGCAGAGTTCCCTGCCCTCATGGAGTGTACATTCCAGTTGCCAGGAGAAGACAATAAAAACAAGCACAACAAACAATTCCAATATATCATGTTTGAAGATGATGGATGCTACGGAAGAGGCAGAGCAAGGTAAAAGTAGGTCAGGAGAATTCAAAGGAGGGTTGCAGTTTTAAATTAGGCCAGGAGCTGGAGTGCTAGACGGCTTTTCCATGTGTTTCTTGTAATTAGTGTGACTCTAGTCTTATAACTGCAGAGTCTCACAAAGCCACAGAGAGTGCAGAACCCAAGTGGGTGTCATATTACTATCCTTAAGAATTGTGGCTTTGGCAGAATAAGAAAAAATGAAAGGAAAAAATGGTTATTGAATCTGATCTTCCACAATCAGGTGGTAAAAATTATGAAAGAAATACATTGGAGTCTGAAGGAGCAAATGAAATACCATTACAAGGGTCTTTAGAATCAGACAGACATTAGAATGTCATGAGAGAGCAATGAACCCAAACCAAACCAACAAACAAACCTCCCAGATCCCATCAGGCAGGGAAGGGAGTTAACTGTCCCTATAAAGGGGAGGAAATAGGCTCAAATCAGAGGGAAGCATTAAGCAATATGGAATTCAATGTAGGACTGTAGACCGCGAGGTCCATCCCTCTGTATGTCATGGAGTTGTGTTACAGTGACTGAAAAAGATTCAGCCTGTCTCATCACCTTCTTGGTCAAGATTTTAGTCTTGCATCTCAGCCCCAGATTTCTCTGGTTAATATTTAACCTTGGCCCACAAGTTGGAAAACTCTACTTGCTTGGGATAAAAATAAATGCTTCCATCTTAGCCCATCCAAGGTGCTGTAACAAAATACACAGACTGGGTGCTTTTACACAACAGAAATTTATTCCTCATGGTTCTGGAGGCTGGATGTCCAAGATTCAGGCGGCAGCAAAGTCAGGTTCTGAAGAGGGCCGCAGACTCTGTCCTCACATGGTGGAAGAGACCAGGGAGCTTTCTCAGGCCTTTTCAGAAGGGTACTAATCCCATTCATGGGGGCTCCACCCTCATGACCTAATCACCTCCCAAAGGCCCCACCTCCTAAGGCATCACATTGAATTTAGGTTTCAACATGAGTTTGGGGGAGACACAGACATTCAGACCATAGCAGCCCCTTTAGTGTTCAGTGTCTTTTATCCTTGGGAATGATGAGAACAGTTATAGAATGATGAAGTAAATCTGTCCCACAATATCCTACACAGGAATCATGTGTACATGTTTGGGCGATTTAAATAGTGGCCAAATCAGTATGTCAAACAAATAGGCCTCATGATTCAGATTCAGAATATAGTTGATATTATTATGCTTTTAAGTCAAAAGTTCTGACAAGTTTACTAAGTGAGCACACAGTATTGACATGTTAGAAAGTTTAAGATTTTTCAAATATATGCATTTATTTGATTTTTAAGAACTTGTATTTTGGAAAGTTTCTAGTTCTTAGAAGCTACTGAGTCATGTAAAAGAAAATCAAATATATTAAATTTATCCATGTAGCATAAGGCAATTAAGGGGATTAACTTCACTCTTATAGAAGACCTCTTATAAGTGATAAATTTATCAGATTATAATAATATAATATTATAAAAATTAAGATATATAAGTTAATGAATTTTTTAAAAGCTTTATAAAGTTATAAACTTAACTTAAAAGCTTAGGTAACCACAAGTCCATCCTGGAAATCTGTGAGTCTGCATCTGTCCTGTAAACAAGTCCATTTATATCATTTCTTTTTAATTCGATTCCACTTATGAGTGATATCACAAGATATTTGTCTTTCTCTGTCTGACTTACTTCACTTAGTATGATAATTTCTAGTTCCATCCATGTTATTGCAAATGGCATTATGGCTGAGTTATACTCCATTGTATATATGTGCCACACCTTTTTTATCCATTCTTCTGTCGACGGACATTCGGGTTGCTTCCATGTCTTAGCTATTGTAAATAGTGCTGCAGTGAACATTGTGGTGCAGGTGTCTTTTCGAATTATGGTTTTATCTGGGTATATCCCCAGGAGTGAGATTGCTGGATCATATGGTAATTCTATTTTTAGTTTTTTAAGGAACCTCCATACTGTTCTCCAAAATGATTGTACCAATTTACATTCCCACCAACAGTGTAGGAGGGTTCCCTGTTCTCCACACCCTCTCTAGCATTTATTATTTGTAGACTTTTTGACAATGGCCATTCCAACCGGTGTGAGGTACCTCATTGTATTTTTTGTACCTCATTGTATTTTTGGTTCGCATTTTTCCTATAATTAGTGATGTTGAACATCTTTTTCATGGGCCATCTGTATGTCTTCTTTGGAGAAATGTCTATTTAGATCTTCTGTGTGGTTACCAAAGGGTAAACGTGGAGGGGAGGGATGGACTGGGGGCTTGGGATTGACATACCCACAGTACTATGTATAGGGTAGATGACCAGCAGTGACGTACTGTGTGTGGCACAGGGAACTCTACTCAATATACTGTGGTGACCTGTGAGGGAGAAGAATCTGAAAAAGAATGAATATATGTGTATGTATGGCTGAATCACAATGATGTACACGCGAAACTAACACAATGTTGTAAATCAACTATACTCTAATGAAATTTAAAAAAACAGAAAAGCTTAGGTAAAAAATAGAGTCTTGAATTAGTAACTATGATCAATCTTATGGTAAAGTCCAAAGTAACTATAGTTTTTTCTGTACCTAAAACTTACACTCAAGGACACCTCAATTAATTGTGCTGTTTGAACTAGAGGTAAAGTTAGCAGTTAAGTGTTTGTAACCCTAGCTAGCGGCTATTTTTTTCTTTAAAGGCCTACCTTTCTCTTTGTTATAAAATGCACAGGACTGGAATGATGAAGTTACCTTTTCTCTTTTAAGATGGATAGTTATGAAGGATTTTTCAGAAAACAAAGAAGATTAACCTTATCCAAAGAAATGTTACTCACCAGTACTTGAGATCTAGAATTAAAAATGCTTTCATGTAACACTGACTGTCCTAGACTGCTGAGGGGTAAAAAGGCAGGTTCTAGTCCCAGTAAATTTTATAGTCTTCTTGGGGAGGAAGGCATGTTTAAGAACGACTAAGAACCAGTGCAGAATATGATAAATGCTCAAAGAAGAAGCCAAGAGAGATTGAGGAGTGGAGAGAGAATTCTGTCTGGAGAGAGGATGGAAGCAGGTCTGAAAAGGCTTTCTGAAGTTGTGGGTAAGGTGGATGGCAGAGGTCTGTGGGGTCTCTCCAGGTAGACGTGGGTCGGGAGAGCAGCCAGCTAGCTAGACCAGAGGGAATAGAAGTGCAGAGGCTGGAACCTGAGGGCATATGTTGGGAATGAGGAGAGCATCGTGGGAACAGGAGTGAAAGGGAGAGTAAGGTTGGATGTGCTTGTACTGGGATATTCTTCCCCAGGCACCATCCCCCAATGTCCCCTCTAGTCCCAGGAATGCCTCTTCCTCCACTCAAATGCTCCATTGAGACTCAGGCCTGGATTGCTTTCTCACGCCCAAGTGTTAGATGATGTCTACCTCTCTCAAAATTCTTGTTCACACTAGTTCTTTGTCATGTAAATACATATGACGCTGGATGATGTCCACGGTAAACTGTCAAGGAGGAGGAACACTTATTCCCAACTCCTCTTGTTTCCAGGAGGGAGGATGTTCTCCTGAAAACACTGCTTCTTGCCCTGATTGGTGAGCCTGGGATGAGGAACTGGGTGGTCCATTGCTTGACCCCTTCTTCTCTTATCCCTTCCTGGGGGCCAGGCTTTCCTACACATCATTTCTTGCTTCTCTGCTTGAAAATTTTTCTGGGGACAACTTCAACAGAAAGTCCTGTGGGTGTCCACTGTGTCTATGACTGTGTGGTTTTGTCTAATTTGGGGGTTTCTTATTAGGAAGCCCGTCACTGCCACATACCAAGGGCACATTTTCCAGGCCAGCCTTTCTCAGTAATGGAGGTATTATTTTGATCTTCATTGTTCCACTCCTTGCCTGTTTCATAATTGGTTCAGAATATGGTTCTGGTCAACCCAACATAAATATTTCACCTCTTCGACCTCATCACAGACACAAATAGGGGTGACAATATGTATTTTACCCACCCCTTGGTTCATTCATTTATTTGTTCTTTCAGCAAACTTTTGTGGGTTGTCCAGCGTGTCCTCTGTTGATAGATGCTTTTTTGTTTCCTCCATAGTATTAGGGCTGTATAATAAAAATGTTAGGCACTCAAATATTTGATTTGTTGGTGTTAAGAAATTTGGGCTTTATTCCCTAGTCAAAGCCAAGTAATCAAAGGTAAATGGGACAATGTCAAAGTCTTCCTCCCCCTTCTCCCTATCGGAGATCAAGTTCAGAATCCAATGGAAATAGGGATCACATTGATTTAACTGCACATTCATGTGCAAATAACTAGTACTTTCCTACTTGCAGGTTTTGCTTGGATTAGGATAAAGATGCCACAAAATACATCTAAAGAGTCCAGAGGGTGAGGGATGATGGGTGGGTGCATAAAAAGTAGGTGGGGAATATTTAAAACATACCAGAGAGTGATACAACACTTAGGCACTATAAGAGATTAAAAAGGTCTTCCATATATCTGCCCTTTGCTGTTTCCTTATGTCCCTTCCATGAACCCTAAAAATCATGATGAATAAACTGTGTTTTTGATTTCTACACTCCTTTCCTCTTTAAAGCCATAGCACTGGTCCTGCCAGGCTGTTCATCTGGATCTGCCCAGCTCTTTTGACAGATATTGCCAACTAGACCTAGAGTCTTAACGTTATTGAATCAAGATAGGGATTGTGACACCTGATACTTGACAGTATAGCCATAACCTGGAAGGCTCATATCATCGGGCTTACTTACAACAGACATATGCAACATGTCAAATAGTTACCTTCCAGATAAATAGAGCCGGTGACAAGGGAAAATCATCTTCTTTCCTCTGCCTGGGAAAATCTTAGCCCTGCTGGGTCTTGTCTGGGAAAAGATCCCCACTCAGGCTTCCCTGCTGCTAGGAGCATTGGCCTAACTCACGATGGAATTCAGCTCAGAGTCTGTGGGAGTGGAACAGACAGACTCTACAGGCAGGGTCCATTCCACCCCAAATCCAGAGTCAGATACCACATGTTGCTGAAAATTTGTTCCTTTTTACCAGAGGCATTTCTTGTAATCAAAACCCAAGGCTTTGTGGTTCTGTTCAGAATGGTGTGCAACTTGTCACAATGTGTTTGCCAGGTCAGAGAGAGCTTGAGTGAACATGTGTGTGTCTAATCCCCAGCCACGTCCGCCTCCGCAGCAGGGGCTGGCGCTCAGGGCGATATTGGTTTTCGCCAGCTGTTTGGAGACCGAGACACATGACAGGTGGGCAAGCCTGGCAGACTCAACAGCTCACTTTCTGATTGCCAAGAAATAGATGGGCCAGCTACAGACGGGGTTGGTCTGAGGAACCGGATGCTTTTTGCATGACAAGGAAAGTGTGGCCACCCTGATAGAGAAAGACACCAACACATCCTGGGAGTGTCTGGGTGGTCCTGATTTCAGCCACCGTGGGTGCTGTCAGACAGTGTGACTGACCTGTCCATCCTGGTGTCCCCTGTACCAGGGCACACGTGCAGGGTGACTGACAGGCCGTGAGCAACACTGCTTTCCTCCAAGTCATTTTCAGTTGTTACAGGTCTGAAAAGTCCATCATTAAAATTTGATTCTGGGATCTTGACGTCTTTTGTAAAATTTTCAGGAGGTTCTTTTAAAACAGCTGACTTCATAAGTCATGACTCATGGAAAGTAAATTTCTCATTAGGGAAAAAGGTACCAGGAATGGAAGAAAGCCATTTAAAAGTCTCGGTTGACCAGCAACAGAAGAAAAACAAAACCTCGTTCAAAGTCTAGTCCATGGCCGCACCTCATCTAGGGCTATTTCGATTAATTTGCTGACCTCACTGAAACAAATAGAGTATAAATAAAGTTTTGTTATTGAGAAAAGCAAGTTTTTGTTCTGTTTTGTGAAAAAAACACTGTCTATTTTGTTTAAAAATGTTAGACCATATGTGATGCCTTTTACATTAGAAAACAGAAGAGGCTGATCTTGAAGGCTCCTTGCGACTGGGACGTTGACGGTAAGATTTCTGGTCCCTGACATTGGGCGAACAGGAGGAGACGGAGGAATTAGAGGACAGGAAATGACTGATGGGAAGGATAGAATCAAATGTTACAAAACATGATTTCAGCTATTGCCTCATTTCTGTGCTTTCCACTTTGCCACAGGGCAAAAGTAATCTACACTAGAATCAGAGAGAGTGCTCAGAACACACGCATGGGCTTCCTCTCAAATCAGTCAGAAGTGATTGGGTCTCTTTTACTGGACCTAAATGATCAAGGGGGAGTGGAAGCTCTCCGAGAGAAAAAAAGCACCTCTCACCAATGGACGTCCCTCCTGGACCGAGGGCAATTCAGCTTTAGTTGAATCAAGACCAGGGAAAACAATGGTAAATGCAGACCATTGGAAAATGGGAATGTCAACACTTTTTAGATTAGTAAGACATCTATCTCATTGTTTTCAGTTCTACAAAATGAGTAGGTTCTAGAAATCTGCTGTACAACATCGTGCCCGTAGCTAACAATACTGAATTGTGCACTTAAGCCTTCGTTAAGAGGAGAGATCTCATGTTAAATGTTCTTACCACAACTAAAAAAAGAGAAATCGATTGCATTGTTTCTGCATGTTTTAAAAAACCTTTTTCTAAATGGTCTTTTAATAGAATGTTGAATGTTTTTGATAGAATCATTTGGGGTAGTATCGTGTTCTGTATTCTCTGATTCAGGTAACTGTGCCCATGGGAAGTGAATGCCTACACCATGAGAAAGCACTGGTCACCTGGTAGCACTTTATGTGGACTGAGGTTTGAAGACATTGCAGAAAATAAAAAGGTCACCTCGGCACTAACCCCTGAGTTGTTACCACACCACTGAAACTGCCCTTGCTCAGGTCTTTACTGCCCTATTTGCCAAGTCAAATAGAATTCCAGCCCTTTTATTTCAAAGAACCTTCTGAGAGATCTGATGCCACCTCCTCCTGGCTCTCTTTCTACTGAAAAGACTGCTTCTTTCCAGGCTTTTCCACCAGCTTCCTTCTTAAACTCTTTGGATACTGGCATTCCCTGGGATTTTACTATCCCTGTTGGACCTCTTCCTTCTCCTTTCTACTCTACTGTACCGAGCGACCCCACACGTTCCTGTGGCTTCTCCTACCTTCTGAACAAGGCTGGAGCCCCTTGACAAAACCAACGAAGCCTTCATGTTATGCCTTTTTGTCTGACTTTCAATTTTATCTCTCCCAGATCAACTCCTCATGTCCAAAGTGACAGCACTTTTACACGACATGCTGCTCTTTGCACAAATCAGGCTGCCCCCTCCGTCCGTGCCTTTGCATGTGTGTTCCTGCTGCCTGGAATCACCTCCAATTGGCCCTGTATCCTGGGGATCGCCCATCGAGGACCCCTTCTTTTGATGTCATTTGCTCCCTCTTTGCTCTCTCCACCTGTCCTTCAGCCTAAGTGCCAAAAACAATTTTTATTTTTCCTGTTAGATTAGGGCCTGTATAAGATCAAAGGCAATAATAGATATTCGTTTTTGTATCTCCTGTCTCTACAGGGACTCTATTGATGTGTATAAGAAGCTCAGTAAAGTGTTGCAAACAGAATGCCTGAAGCCAGTCCCTAACTCAATGAAATGGCTATGTGGGTCAGAGTTGGTATGACTTTTCTTTCCCCCATCTCATACCCCCCAATTTTAAGGACAACATTGCGTTGACTGAGCACTTAATTGTAAACCTGAATGGACTAATTTCAGATGCATTCAGTCAGCTAAAGAAAGAATGACAGGAAGGGTTGGCTCCAAGTCCCCCCTGTTTATTTTGTGAATTGGATCAAATAAGATAGTCCCCATCTCATTACACGTCATCAGAAGCATAGAGGTTCCCTTTCAATATCCCATATGTCTGCTTAATCTAGATAAAAATCTCACCCCAAACTCTTAACTCTCGTTGATAACCACACCTTTTACTTTCCCAGGAAAATACAGTGTCAACTCCCTGTCTGCCCAATCTCCCATCTTTTTCTCCTCTTCTGTTGAGGAAAAGGTGTAAACATCTCTTCCGACTCTTCTCCTTCTCCCCCTCCTTTTTTTCTTCCTCTCCATCTCTTCCACCTGCTCCATTTTCTCCTCCTCCTTCATCTAAACCTGGGTTTACTTCTTTTTAGCTTTCTGCGTGTCCCCTGCCTTAATTTTTTTTTCACCTTCCATACAGGAAGGTGGTTTCTTTGCTGGTTCTTTTCCTAATCTCAAACATGTTCTACTCTTCTCTTCTTTGCTGGTTCTTTTCCTTAATCTCAAACACGTTCTGCTCTTCTCTATCCTAAAAATACTTCCCCTCAAATGCACCTGCCCTTAGGATATCAGCCTGATTCCCACCTCACCACTGCCAGGTCCAGCTTGGACCCTCAGCGCCTGCTCTCTGCCCCCTCACCCTGCTGTTGCTGGTCTGGTGAAGATCACTTAGCAATTACCCTCTTCTCCGTCCTTACCATCTTGGTCTTCCTGTGGAATCAGACACTGTCGATCACTCCCTTCTTCATTTTGGGAGTATACTTTCTCTTGTTTTTAGTTCTTATCTTTCTGATATTCCATCTTGGCTTCTGCGTTCATTTGCTAGGGCTGCCAGACTCGGTGGCGTACTCAACAGAACTTAATTTTCATATAGATCTGGAGGCTAAAGATTTAAGGATCAAGGTGTCAGGAGGGGAGGCATCTTCCGAAGCCTTTCTCCTTGGCTCGTATATGGCCATCTTCTTTCAATGTCCTCACCTGGTCATCCTTCTGTGTGTCTGTGTTCTAATCTTCTCTTCTTATGGAGACACCAGTCATATTGGACCACACTTATCACCTTGCCTCACCTTAATTACATCTTTATAGGCTTTATCTCCAAATACAGTCACATTCTGATGTAAGGGGTTGACGGGGGTGGGGAGTAGGCCTTCAACATATGAAAGACTTTCAGCCCTGAGGCGTTGTCTCAGACTTATCCTTCTGCTCTGTCCACATCAGTGTTTCTCAAAATATGGTCCCAGGAACCACCTGAACTTCTGGTTACAAACATTTATCCCTGAGCCTCATCCCAGCCTCTTGGATAAGAATCTCGAGGGAATGGCCCAAGGAGTATGTCTTTGAACAAGTTTTTCAGCTGATTCTTATTCACTTTAAAGTTTGAGAACTATTATTCTGCATGGTCCCTGATCAATTCATCTACTGCCCTGTCTTCAGCTCCTGTCTCTTGTAGGTATCTTTCAGTTTAGGGTTCTTTACTATTTTTAAGCTTCTAATATATTTTCCAACTATTATATGGACAGAACCACCTTGATGTCTTATTGGTATCTCAAGTTCCACCTGTCTAAGGCAAAATGCTTTTTCATCCTCCCCAAAATCTATTCTCCAAATACCGGGACTCAGCTAATGGCATTATTATCTACCTAGACTTTAGAGAGAGAAGTTTTAGAGTTACCCTCTGTTTCTCCTCATTGACCCCACCTTCTCCCCATAACATTCAGGTGATTCTTCCACGGAAAGCCCTCTTCCATCTCCCCATAGAGCCATATTCCGAGACCAGACCCACATCACTACTCCCTTCCATGTTCATTGCAATACCTTCCAGGTGGCTTCTCTCAGCCCACCACACTGCGTTCACCTCCACACTGCTTCTGCAGTGACTTCTCCAGTCTCCAAATGAAATCACATCACTTTCTTTATTTAAACCCTTCCCTGTTAGATTAGGACAGCACTTCCCAATAAGGCTGGTCATCAGCGTGACTGGGGTAGTTTTTAACAGCTTAAGACTCCCAGGCTCCATGGCTCTCCTGATTCATTGGTCTGGGCTGAGATCCCAGTTATTCTGAGGATCAGCAAGTCTGGGCACACCTTGCAGCTGGATTCTGGCCTGCAGGATGGAAAACACACTGCCTGACTTAGCTGCTTCCCCATAAGACTAAACCTAGTCTTCTGCCTCACTCTCTGAGCTTCAGATCCACGTGGAACTGGACTCAGGCTTTTCTAAAAGTGACTGAGATCCTCACCATAACTCTGTAGCTTCTTTTATCTGAAATTCCTTTCTTTACCATCATCAGCTCACAAACTCTTATTCATCCTGTATAATCCAGTTTAAACGTCCCCTCTTTGGTCAAGTTTCCCCGAGCCCTTGATTCCCATCAGCTTGTCATTCATATTTCTGGAGCACAGTTATTACATTACAGTGCAATTTCCCTATACATATACATGTCTTTCCAAAACATCAGAAACTCCTTAAGTATCTAGTGTCTAGTGACACATAGCAGAAGCCTAGTAAACATTTATTGGATGAACGGTCTGGGCTGGAATTTAACATTCCGGTGTCTAATCTTATGAATAAGGCTAGAAGCCACAAGAGCTTCTTGCCGTGACTGGAGCATCCTTATGTTTGGAATGAGATACCAGCTGGGGCTTCGGGGTACAGCTGTTCCCTGGGGGACAGGGGACAGCCACAACCCAATAGGCTGAGGCTCAGGATAGGACTCTAGACCCAGCAAAGTAACCAACATCCATCAGTAAATGGATTCAGCATCGCAGTTCAAGGATATGGACGTACCTAGCAGAGGGCATTACCTAATGTTGTGAGCCTGTTGTGGTGGATTAAACATGTTCACAGATCCTCTGTAGCTCCTCCCACTAAGTCACGGGGTCTATGGGGTCTATTTCCCCACCACTTGAACCTGGACTGACCTTGCGACTGGCTTTGCCCAATAGAACATAGTGAATGCTGCACCGCGTGACTTCTAAGCAAGGCCCCAGGACCCCTGTTGCTTCTCCCTCGGTCCTCTTGGGATGCTTCCACCATCATGAGAAAGAGCCCTGTCCAGCCCACTGGAGGATGAGAGGCCTGGGGAAGAGAAGCCAGGTGCCCTAGCTGACAGCCCCAGACAGCTGCCAGGTGTGAGTGAGGCCACCTGGGATGAGCCAGTCCCCAGCGGACCTGCCAGCACCTGGCAGAGACCAGCCATCCCAGCTATACCCCACCCTCACCGTGAACCCCCAGAATCGGGACCAGATAAATGGGTGGTTCCTCTGGACCACTAGGGTGGGCTGGTTTGTTACCCAGCAATAGGTAACGATACACAGCTTGATGGGCACAGCAGTAGTATTCAGAACATTTACTACTGAAATTATAGACATCGTCTAGAAACCTCCATGTGGGGCAGGCTCTGGTGTTCTGCAAGGCTTGGACAGGATGAGCTTGGGGACTGGGTGGAGTGGAGCCTGAGACTGACAACCAGGCTGCACTCTTGGCAGCCAAGAGACCAGGGAAGACAGACGGACAGGAAAGGGGAGCAAACCGCAAGCATCCCAGGGCAGCATGGCCAGCTGTCAGCAGCCTTGTGCGTGGACACGTGCTGTGCAGAGATGGATGTTGTCTCCATCAGGTATGTAAAACTGCAGCAGGACTCAGACGGGCTCCTGAGAACTCTCTAAAAATATATGCCTTTCAAAGTTGTCTTTTATTCTTAGTTTCTTGGGTATTGTTGCTTCAAACAGCCTCCTAATGCCATCCAAGCCCTGAACCATGTGTGGGAATAATTTACAGCCATGGCCTCATCGCTGAAAAGGTGTTCTTCCCAGTCGCCAGCTCCGTGGCTCCACAACAGACACACGTGGACTAGTGGCCGGGGGCACATCCGTCCGCAGGACCCATGAAGCACTGGCGATGGTGTCTGGCACCCAGAGCTGTGTGGCTTCCAGGACCTTCTCCTCTACAGAGATGGGTGACGCCCGCTGCCCTTGCCCCGCGATGGCTTTTGTCTGTCATCATATCTCCATGCATTTCAGAATTCAGCTTCTGTTGTAATTTTTTTACTCCTCTCTTTAAAAGATTTCATTACATTTTCCATGTTTTAATCCAAACAGCCAATGCCAAAAAAAAAAAAAAATAAGTACAGCTGTGGTGAGTCATTAAAGTGATTCTTCCAGCTGTTTAACTATTATGTCTGGCCCCTCAGCAGCCTCTAAAAGGCTAAGAAAAATGTTCTGCTTAGACTTTCTAGGGCTGAGAGTTTACAGATCACTGATTTTTCTTACATTAATAAACCCTTATTACCACCTCTTGGAGCAGTTGCACAGAGGAACTCGGGGGGAAATAGGATAAAAATGTTTTAGTATAGTCATAAAAATCTCGAGTGCGGGAGTCGACAGATGTGGGTTTAAATCATGGGTCAGCTGCTGATTATCTCAGGACACTGAGCAAACAATTTAACCTCTCTGTGTCTTTATCAGTAAGTGAGGATGTTATCTAAGATTAAACGAATGGATAAGAAGGGATGTAAATTAGAAAATGCGTCCAGGCAGTAATGGGGCAGTCAGGGATGCAATTGCAGCGGCTGTGACTATATTCTGCTGGTCTTGCCTGTCTCCCCACCCCGCCCGCCAGCTCCGTGTTTCCTTCCCTTCCAGGCCTGAGCTGTGCATTGTGCTTCCCCAGCAGTTGAGTTGTCTGGGAGGAGCGCACAGCAGGCTGCGGTGTAGAGCCAGATGGCCCAGGTGTATTGCTTTCATGAAATTTACAACACAGGGGTATTTACACCTGTCAGAGCTGTCACTCACGACAGATGGATCAGACAGCGTTCCCTGAGAGGTGAGCAGGGATCTGTCAAAATCCAGCTCTGCAGAAAAGCCTGGTCTCCTCCCTGCCGCCTTGCAGAGGTGGGTACGTACCTTCCCTCCTTCCACAGTCAGCAGATGCCCTCGCCAAAGAGGAAAGCCCACTTTGCGCTCTCACTGCGGGTCTCCTGCCTTCCCTGAGCACTTAGGGATTTGGAGGGGTTTCTTCCTTTAAGAGATTGCCAGGGCTGCAAGAAAAGCAGCCCAGAGTTGGAAGGCAGGACCTAGTGCTGGGGCTCGTCCAGACTCTGGAGTTTTGATTGTGCAGCTGGTTATCAATGGGAGTCCTGTAACCTCTCCAAATGCCAGGTCCTTTCTGAGATAAGGAAAAAGATTAAAAGTTTTGAATATGAATAACCTCTAAGAAACTTCCCAGTGCTATAGCCCTCTGACTTTTATATCAGGGAGAACTCACCCTAAGTTGCTATATTAGGATACCAGAAATTCTCAGTGACACACTGGCCACTTGGCTTCACCTCACATTTATCTCCAAAGTTATCATCATCCTGGCCTCAATTTATTGAGGACGTTTGGTTTGGAAATCCAATTTAATAGCCATTCTTAACAGAAGCATGAATCCTTTTGTCCATGGGTGTGAGGCAACGTATCCAGACTGAAGATGAGAGATAAATATAATTGGTAATGGCATACGTGTTAAAAAAAAAATTATAAGGTTGTTTTCCTAGGAGTTACTTAGATATTAACAAAAGGGAGAAACAGTCCTTGATTAATTTGGAAAAATATAAACTCATTTTATTTCTAATTTCTACTCCTTATTCCTAATCATTGTCTTATCTCGGAAGAGGACATATTACCAAAAATATATTAGAAAAACCCCATGTTCCCAAGAATTCTTGGTCAATCATAAATATTTGGAAAAGTCCAAGCAAGTTACCCACTCACTCAAATATCTGTATGGTGTTGGGGATTTTGACCACAGGAGGGGAGCTAATTCTAATGATCAACTGGGAGGTTACTTAATATTATATTTTGTATCAGTTTAGGAGAGAGAGTGAAGGCGGATCTCAATACTAATCATCAGAAGAATGTGGCTGAACTTCAGTCTTCATAGAGGTTGAAGTTCTACTGGTTTGTGCTGTAAAAGCTTTCTGACCTCATGGATGGTAGGTGCTAGGTTCATGAAAATGAATGGAACGCATAAAACACATGTTAGTTGGTACATGGGTAAGATGCTATCTTCCAGCACTCTTCAGCCCCTGACTTTTCTCATGTCCAGTAGTGCTGGGGCCTGATGACAACTGGCTACTGTTTCCCAAACAGGATGGCTGTCATCTCATCTAGCAAACCGTCTGGAGGCTTCTCCATGAGGCTGTCACAGCTTTACTGCTGCCCTGACAGTGTGCTGAAATAGCACAGATTTCTTCTGGGTCCTTAGCTCCGGCATGAGGGACACATTATGACTTGGAGGCTCTCATGAAACATCCTTTTATCCTAGACTCACTTTTCATCTGGTGCAATGCAAAGTACATCCCGGGAGAATAACCCAGCCTGCTCTTACACCTGCTACTTCTTTTATTTGGGGGGCTACCTTAAATAAAGTGATTGACATAATAGTACAATTGGTAGATTTGTGTCATTGCATCCTTAAGTTTCCTATAAAATAAGGTGTACATGATTATGATCAGTGGAGAAATAAATGAAGAGGACATTTGGCTGGTGACGATTGTCGCGAACGGATGCACGATTCCCTTGAATGTATATTAATGGCATAGTCCATACTTTCAAGGAATTTTTTATTTCATCCAAAATCTAAAGTCAGTAAGTCTTGAACTAATTTAATTGAGGTCATTCTCACGACAGACTTCTTTCTTGAGGATACTTTGAAATCTCGGGTTTTTTTTAAAGCTAGTATTTGATGACTTTGGAGGTGAGTTGAAGTGAATCTCATATAAATTCCGAGAAGCAGATAACTTCTGTTTTTCACTCAGCGCTAGAAAAGCTTAGACCTTCCTCCAGGGTTAGAGGGACCTCCTCCGCCTTCACCAGTTCTCATGTCCAAATGGAGTTCCATTAACGACGGACATGATTTCCTACACTAGAGACGACCGCTGGTTACAGGGAGATTTTCATTGATGGGGGGACCAGCCCCTTTCATGTAGGCATAGAACCCACAGCTGCTTTCTGAGTTGGCCTGACTCTGTTCATCATGTTGAGTGTGTGCTCCTCTGTGCCCTGCCTTGATGGACGTGTTGATTTTGGTTTGGTCTGTGTGCTGCTTTGCATGGCTGTGTGTCTAGTGACGTTTAGACTTATTTTTGTGTTTTTGTTTTTGATAAACGGTTTATTATTTTAGCTCTAAGTTAAAATGTACACACCACTATATATAACTACTAATTTTCTTTGTGGTTGAAAGGTCTCCCGGGGAAAATAAATTTAACATTGTGAACATGGAACTGTTAGGACCCCACGTCTTTTCCTTCATTGGAACCAGGATTTCTCCACCTTGGCGCTGTTGGTGGTTTGGGCTGGGTAATCACTGTGATGGGCTGGCCTGTGCACAATAGGAAAGTCAGCAACTTCCCTGGTTTCCAATCACTGTAGCATCATCCTCCTTCCCCTGCTGTAACAACCAAAGTACTTCTAGGCATTGCCAAATGGCCCCTGGGGGACAAAATCACCCCCATTTGAAGAATGCTGATTTAAACAATTGTGTTTCTATTACCTTGCAATCACATGCAGTTTCTTAAAGATTCAATTCTCAGATTACAGCAGCGCAGACTTACTTTGTGGTGCTTAGAGACATATTTTAAGAGCATGTATAACTTTATCATCAGCGCTGTCAGGAAAATAAGATGTTACTTTTAAATATTTATCCAGATTTGGACACTGAAACTTAGCACTCTACTGCTCTAAAACCTTAAAAATTGTATGTTCATCAGTCAAGAAAATGAAGGCTCATTGTGTCAGATCACTGGGCTTTTTTTTTTAAGTTTTCTTTTTCTTCCTTCAATGTAAAATTATTTATTAATGCTAGTAGAGTCAATTTAACAGCCTTTCCCATCCCTTCAGTTTACTACTTCACATCCATGAAAATAATCTAATTTATTAGAGTTATCTTCAACCTAAGCACAGATAGACACTTTGTAGGGGTTGGAGGGACTCTCTCATCAAGAACATGCAAGAACTTTGGGAAAACCCAGATAGCTGCTAATGAGTCTTTCTAGATCCTGACTAAATTTTAGAGCCAAGGTTACAAGGCAGTGAACTTTGGATAAGTGATCACCCAAATTCAGAGCTGACTGGTGCTCTGAATTTTAGGATGCTCTTTTCAGGACACATCTCCAGTAAAGCTCCGTCACTGGGATCTGACTAATTGTCATAAAGGCATTTCTGTGACCACCAGCATCCTATATTCTTCTCGCTCTTGTCAGGTTCTGGTCACTCTGTTTCCTCTCAACTTTACCTTCTTCAATATGTCTCTTTACCTTTTCATGATGGTTCCCTCTGCTCAGGCTGGTTCCTCCCTCTTCTGTGGAGCAAACTCCTACCCATATTTCAAAGCCTCATTTCTCTGCTTCTCTTGAAACCATCCTAAATGCTCTCCTCCTCCCCTGACTACTTACCACCTCTGAGCACCTCTCCACTTATTATTCCCTTCACTCTATTTTGTTTCTTTGCACTGTTCTCTCTCCCAGAAGGCTGGGCATTCCTGGAGGGTGGGGCCTTTGTCTTTTTCACTGTTGGCAGCTCGGGCACCCTACAGATGTTCCATATGAGACGGTTCCATTGATACTCACACAACTGCCTTCAGCTCCAACCAGTTTTCCTCGTCTTTGCATCCAGGGCAGACCAGGGTCCTCATATTGACTCATTTCTTTGCTCCTGAAGGAAACTCTCCATATTGGGTAGTTTGCCCAATGGTTAAAAGAGCTAGCCATCTTTATTGTTTCTGTTCGATTAAAATAGAGGCAACCTTTTCCTTCCTTTCCTTCCTGGAGACTGTCTTTCTGTAGAAGAGATGCTGGGGAGAAATTCCAAAGTGACCACACGCACTGCTAGCACGGATTAGTCTGAACCAACCCATCACATCCTGTTAGTCGTAGTAATGAGAAGAGAAAGATTTCGATATTCTTAGTGCCACCCAGTGAAGACAGGGACCAGACAGACGCTCACACGCAGGTGATCATTTAATTCTTTTTGTAATTTAACAGGGACAATCTGTCTTGTTTTTGAAGCTAACTGGAGAGAACACATCTGGAAGAAAATCTAGGCAAAAATCAATCAATCAATCAATCAATAAACTAACTTAAAAATAAGAGCTGCACAATGGAATAGTCATCAGCCTTAGCCCTGAAGAAGTTAATCCAAAGAGAGGAATATTTTCAATACAACATTTTGAAAACTTTTGGTCTGAGATTAGGAACAAGACAGGGATGTCTGCTATCACATCTCTTCAACATTGTACTGGAGGTTCTACCAAGTGCAATGAGGCAAGAAAAACAAATCAAAGGCATAAGGATTGGAAAGGAAGAAATAAAACTTTATTCACAAATAACAGGCTTGTCTAGAAAATCCCCAAATAATCTGCAGTCAAACTACTAGAATTAATAAGTGAATTTAGCTATGTCACTCTACACAAAGTTAATAGTAAACATCTATTTTATTTTTATGTACCAGAAAAAAGTAGAAAATGGAATTTTGTTTTAGGAAATGGAATTTTAAAAGACAATTTACGATAGTAAATTGTAAGAAATATCAAGTACCTAGGAATAAATCTCAAAAAATATGTGCAAAAAACAAAAACAAAGAGAGGAATATTTAAAACAGAGGGAAGAAACGCAGACTTCCGTGTTCATGGAATAAGAGGTATAGCCACTGACTGTCTCAAGGAGAGAGTGACAGATGCTGAGATACGTCCCCGAGTTGCCTTCTCAAAGGCTTTACGTTTCCGGCTTTGCTGGGATTTCACATCCTCGGGGGCTTTGGCTGCTGTAGGGAAGAAGAAACTTGGTGGATGATGGAGAATTGGGTGAAAACTGGCAGCTAAACAACTTTTGGGCTAGAGGTGTCTCCTTTTTTCTTTCCTCCTTAAAGGGAGCCCTGGAAAAGGAGTGTGCTCTAGAAACCGAGGCTAGGTCTGACCTGCTCGTTCTTGCCATTTCAAAGAGCCCTACGTCCACCCGGGCCTCACCCTAAGGCCAGTCTTAGACCCAGTTACCATAAGTCTGCATTAGAAACAGAGCTGTCACCGCACCGGGAAATGGGCTTTTTTAAAACTATTCCAACTCAAAGCATGAAGTTCTGATATTTCCGCAAAATGCACGCATACTGGTGAGGGTAGTGACTAAGATTCATGATCCAACGCACTCTTAGTTAAATTTCAGAGGTTGACTGAGCACCAGGAATTTGGCGGTGCTAAGAACCAGTACAAAGGTTGTGGGCCAAATTATTTTGAAACAAAATACAATTATCTTTTTGTTTCTTTTCCTCATACTTTAGCTATTTCTCCACCACATCAGCCAGCTGAATTGAGCCCTCTATGCCCTTATGCCTTACATCCAATTCTCCTTTGAGAATAGATGGAAACAAGCATCCTTTGTGGGAAAAAGGAAGCGGAATTCCTCTTACCTGGCACCCACCTACATCCTCTTCACAGGGCAACCCCTCTTCACACAGTGCAATTCTGGGGGACACCATTCCCCCAAATGGTAGCAACTGAAATACAAATAAGTTTAAAACAATTAAGTAAAATTTATGGAGAATCCCAAAGAGTAATGAGGGCGCCTGGAGTTGACCGCTAAGGAGATCACACCTCGCTCTCACCGTCTTCCTTGGCAGACAGGCTGCCAGCCTGAGCCTGCTCTGAGCTCAGAATAGCCTCATTCTTCCCTCGGTCTCATTCATTTCCTACAGGTGGGTCTTGAGCTAGAGTCATTCTGGACATGTGAGGGGTCTTCTGGATTTTCTGGCTGTGGTAACAGTTGATTACACAAGTTGCTGGGATCCAGGATTGACCCCCCCAGATGTTTCACAGCATCCTGTGCCTCCTCTACTTTGGTTCACATCACAGTTTCTTCCAACTGGCAGCTTCGTTGTGTCTTTCCCTTCCTGGACAGTGAACTCAAGGAGGCAGAAACCTGACCTTGCTCTCAATTAGCTTTTGGACTCTCTTTGGCACTTACTAGTCACTCAATAAAATTTGGAACATGAATGAGTCTCCCCAGTTTGACTCCAAACTTCCTTGTTTCCTTGGAAGCTGATTCTGGAGCTGTTTCTGGATTTGTCCACGGGCTGAGGATGTTCTGCTGTCCAGACACTTGCCTCGGTACCACTATCATGCTGGAGGCAACCCTTCAGCTGAACTGGCTGCGTTATTGTTGTTTTTTGTAGGTAGGCCTGTTTAAGCTGAGAGGCTCCAGTCTCCAAGTCACACACTGAAACCTATGTTTGCAAGAGGTTGGGAAGTGTGACTGCAGTGGAGACCGAGGGATCTCCCTGGGGCTGGAGTATGGGGACTTCATACCACGAATCCTCCTTCCCTTCGTTTGTTTCTTCTGAGCAAACCGAGATCAGAAATGCAACCCAACTAAACTCTGTTGGCTTTGCCTAACCATGTCACATACGTATGGCTTTGTCCCTCAAAAATTAACTTCCAAGACCTAAAGCATCAGAAATCCTCTCCCATGTAACCTGGGATTTCGATGCTCTCCTCCCCCTACCCCCAATGAAGGGGGATTGTTTGAGGCAATACTTTGCCTTCAAAAAAGAGTGACTGTTGTTTAGTGTATTTCTATCAAGCACGTAGTACGCATTCTCACACCACACACACAGACACACACACACACACACACACACACACACACACACACGGGCTAAGCAGGTCCTGAATACTGTCTCTCAACTGTTTGATTCAATGATCGTTATTAAGCAGTAAACCCACACCAACTGCACAGTCATTGTGCTTCTAAAAAACATAAATGTCACTTTTTTGGTCTTTAAAAATTATTAAGCAGAGAGAAAGATAGCAATTTCCAGTGTTTGCTTGGATGGTAAGATGCAGGAGAATTAGCATTACTCTTGAGAGCTGCCATTGGTTAGCTGGAGGGAAAAAGGATATCAATTATACATAATCTAAGAAGCCTCTGCATAATAATCAGGCCCAGTAGGGGCTTTGGGGCAGCTTCGTTATTCTCTTGTAAACACAAGAGCCCAGATAGACATGTCAGTCAGGAGTAGGGGAGCAATTCTTCCTTTTTAACACCTTCACTATCTATTGCTTCGATATGCAAACAAGGCTGTTTAGCTGGGGGTAGAGCCGTGCTAATGAGCTCCCTGCACTAACCCTGAAGTAAAAAGGTTCTGTTTCACAGCTGCTCCGAGACAGCCCCTCTGGGCATGCTCAGGTATTGGAAAATAATGCCTTTTAAACAGAGAAATGCCAATC
Organism: Orcinus orca; assembly: GCF_937001465.1. Classification (NCBI taxonomy): domain Eukaryota; kingdom Metazoa; phylum Chordata; class Mammalia; order Artiodactyla; family Delphinidae; genus Orcinus; species Orcinus orca. The sequence goes on along the minus strand of NC_064560.1, from coordinate 9,736,501 downwards.
AGGATTTTGTGCATACTTTCCCTTTTTTTCTATGTGCTAATGCAATTACCTCATAACTTGTGAACTTCCAGTGCATTGGTCTGGTCTTTTCTCTCTCAATGATATCTTTGGAATGTAGCTGTGGAAAGAAAATGCTTTAAAAAATAAGCCTTCCCTTTAATTCCTAGAGGATGCTACCTCGAGGCTAATCTCACATGTCTGCCTTAACAGTGGACTGTTCTTTCATCTCCTTAAAAATATATGTGTGTGTGTGTATATATATATATATATATATATATATTCCTCTTGGTCTTGGGGTCACTTGAATGACCTGTACGGACAATGCCGATCAGGACAGACTTCTCACGCCGGAGGGTTTGTGCCCCAGCCGCTGTGATTTGGAAGCCATCGTGGGTCCGGGGCTCTGGGCATCACTGCAGCGAGGCAGCTGCATAATTGGCTGAGCAAAGACACACAGGGCTGAGGACAGGGGACAGGGAGGGAGGGGGCTTCACACATCAGTTGACAGTTTCAAATCAAGATACAATACATGATGGCTTTTCAATATCCAATTATTCTCATGAATAAAGGAATCTTTTGCACAGAAATATTCCCCCCAATCCCCACTGGGTTAATTTACCATCTACAGAAACCGCTCAGCTTTGCTGGCTAAATAGCGTAGTATGTGATTTCTCGTGTAATTATAGGACATCGTCCTTCTCACCATTAATTCAATCTCAGGGTCAGGCCTTCTAAGTGCCTGACACAGCAGACAGGGCCTGTCCATTGCGCCCGATAAACGGATGTGAAGTACAAGCATGGATATTGTCAACTCTTAACCAGTGTTTTAACTTTTTCCCCATCAGAAGAGGTGCTGTATTTCCCATCCCTTAGCTGACCAATCAGTGGGCAGGTTCTTAACCACTGACTGTCTCCGTCTATGACAGTACAGCCAGGTATTACACAGTCAGCAAGAAAGCCTTTCTGCTGGAATATTTCAGCATTTAAATTATTTATTACTTGAGCTTTATGGCATATCACAACCTATTTGAGACAGGTAGACTGAGCTCCCTTCTGCCACAAGGAGGCTCATTAAACGGCCATCATAACTGGTCAGACTTAATTGCTTTGCACCGGCTAGTTCTCTGTCATGATTCAAATCCCTAGCAAGGCAGCTGACCCCAATTCTCAGGGTGATTTGATTCACCCCTAACTTGGAAAATGAGAGCAGGTTAAGAGTTTGCACATTTTAGCATCTGGTTAGCAATGTGCAAGCTGCTGAGCTGCTGTAGGAAACAAATCGTTGGCAATTGCACGTGAAAAGAGTTAATGAAAACTTACAATAAACTGTTAATTTTTGTGAGTTTATTTAAATCATCATACAGTTGTTCAAATCATTTTTGAAGGCAACATGTTTATAAAACTGAGTTATAGCCATTTGCAAACTAATTGTGTTTATGATTAGAACACGATGGGAAGAACAGATTGTATTCAAATTCAAATGCCAAGTCCTTTGGCTAGGATTACTTGTGTATTAAGGTCATGCCATTCGTTCTGAGTAAAATAATGAAGGTACTATGCCAGCTGACTTTTCTAAATTTCATGCTCTATTGGTGTAGTGCTTAGATTTGCCTCTGCTGTCTTATGAGAAGTAGTATAGCATATGGATAAGAGTGCAAACTTTTGAGTTGGGCGTTTGGAATCCTGGCTCTGCGACTTACTGGTTGTGTGGTCAACTTCTCTGTGTGTCAATTTTCTCATCTGTAAAATGGGTGTAATAATAGTACCTACCTTATCGGGTGGTTGAAAAGATTAAATGGGTGAATATATATTAAACTCTTAGAACTCAACACACGCTAGTTGTTGTTGTTGTTTTCATGCATTGCTTTGGTGTTTTGCCTCAAAGCAATATGGTAGCAACATCTAGATATGTCTTCACATACAGCTATCACCAGGTCGTAGTCTGTCTGGACTTATAATTTGCTGACCAAACGCCAAGTCAGCAGTTTGTTCTTCTGACAATCATTTATCCAATCTCATTGTCTTTAATATTGACCTTTGGAAATCTGGATTGTATTAAAGTTTGTACCACCATGAAGCACCCGCTGATCCATCCATTGTTTTACGATGAGCTCTTTCTGATGGCTAAAGAACCCCAAACTGTTCCAGTCTAGTTCTTATTTGTATCATTCATATTCCTCTGATACTGCTGGATACTCCCCACAGTGCACCACTGATATTATTAAACAAAGAACAGTGATGCTGTTCCAATGGCTTAATTTCCCTTGTCCTATAAAGTGAATTCTGTTGTAATTGTATGTTCTGATTGGAAAACACTCTTAGCAGAATGGTAATTATAACATCATAAATATACACTCAAATCTGCTCTGCAGGGAGCAAGCGTTTCTCAGGACTGTGCAATTTTACTCTCCTTTTTTGCTATATCCTCCACATGAATAGGAGGAACAGATGAATCTTGAGAAGCTGGTATAAGTCATTGTTAAAACATTGTTCTCATTTTTCCTTAAGCCACCATTTGCTCTGTAATTTGAGGGCTTGTAATGCCCAGATTGAGTCTGGGAAGTTCAACAGCCTTCTCCATAAAGGAAAATCTCTCACAGCCTTATAATTAACTGGATGATCAAGTAAAGGTGTGCTAAGATGAACTTACTTTATTCCAAATATCAAAGTGAGGGAGGGAGGAAAAAGGGGAAACACGGGTGTTTTGCATTTTGATTAGCTCAAGGCTTCCCCTTTAATTGGAGGATGGATAGAGCAGGATGGTTAAAGAACATGGAATGGAAATGACTATTTTTGAAAGACATTCTTCAAAAATAAGACAGTTAAGTAATTTAGAGACGATTTTCTCGCATCTGGAAGTTAATCATCTATGAAATTCCACAAATTGATTCCTTTGATTTCTCCCCCCCCCCCCCATCAGATTTGGCCACAAGTCCGCTGGGTGAGAGGTAGAATCTTCTAGTGTGACTGCAAACAGGGCTTGCTTCGTGGATGTTCTGCCTGTAAGACTCGGAAGGGTGCCACCTGGTTGAAGGCTCTATGTCACTGTCTTGAAATTCTTAATAAGATTTTGAACGAGGGGCTTCACGTTCATTTTGCACTGGACCGCACAAAATACGTGGCCCGATTCGATTGCAATCAATATGCAGTGGGGGGAGGTCAGAAAGTGAGCCTGGGGCAGCACCTTGGCTCCCCTCCCTGCACATGATGTGCTGCGGGCTCAGATGTGTGCCCACTGAGGGCTGCTGAGCCACTGAGGCATCATGGGATGGTTGGAGGCTGGGGTCAGAATGAAGAGGCTGTAAGGTGTGTGAGGGACTCCGAGATTGGAGACTGAGAGTTGGGACAATGGACCCCACTCATGGAGACCAGAATGTCACTCTGCCATGGGCAGATGGCACTGGGCCACACACCCCAGTGGTTACAGATCAGAGGCCAGACCAGAGGTGGCACTGTCAGCAAAGGGCACCAAAGATCCAGTGGGCACACGTGGATTCCACACCATCTTCTCCTGAGGACCACGTAAGCCAAGGGCAAACAAAGCTACATGGCAGAGTGTGGACACAGGGCAGGTAAAGAATGGGGCCATCTCTGCAACTGACCACAGGAGCTGTCAAGGGGCTATTAGCATCCTTTGAAATCATAATGGAATAAATATTTTGGCATGCAGGACAAAATATAGGGAAACATCCTTCAGCTCTTTTTTCTTTAAAATGCTTGATATTACTGTTACCACTATTTAATCGAAACTCATTTAATCACCAGAGATGACTTGAGGAGCTAGACCAAGAAATCCTAATTTTTCATTGTTCCTTTTTTGTGGCCCATGTCTGTGCCTATATATTTCACTGATCTTAATCAGAATTCATTAAGCATTTTCAAGTATAAAATGTGAAGGTTAAAATTAAATTCTGCCTGTATAAAATCATTCCTGGTATTACGTTTCCTTCAGGACATTAATTTTTTAAAAATAGGTTAAGACATGTGAAAGAACTTTGTACTTTGTCTTCACTATAAAAGTGCCTAGAGTGAACTTTTCTCGATTCAAGCTAAATTGTTAATTAGTTCAAGGTACACCAGAGATGTGAGCTTGGAATATGCTGTTAGCAAATGTTTATTAAAATAGTAGTCATTGGTCTTGCTTAGATTTACTGGGGGAGGAGGGGAAGATTAGAGTTTTGGGGGGTTGTTTTTTGTTTTCTAGCCACGCTGTACGGCGTGCGGAATTTTATTTCCCGGACCGGGAATCGAACCCGTGCCCCCTGCAGTGGAGGCACAGAGCCCCAACCGCTGGACCGCCAGGGAAGTCCCTCGAGTAATTTCAATATGTATTAAAGACCAGTGCTGAAGCATTTGGCTACCGAATGCAAAACACCCGATACCATTTTATCAGAGTGTCTAAAACCTTCTCATCTTAAGACACATTCTTTTTCACCGGCAGAGGCAAATTTCATTACTGTGCGACCGGCAGACACTTCTGGGGACCCTGCTATATGCTCTCCTAACATTTTTCCCCTGTTTTGTGATAGAAATGGCTTGTGGGTTTTGGTGCCGTGATTGGGCGAGTCCCCCGGCCCTGCCTCCTGTGGTCCAGGTAGGCGGGGCTGGCTGGCGGGACTCCGCCCTCCGTGCGCATCTCTGCAGTTGCTGAGCGGTGCTTGGGTGTGCGCCTGAGTGAGGCGATGCTTTTCAGGGACGGAAGAGGTAACTGCCTGCCTTGAGTGATTCAAAGTGTCCCAGGGCGTACATACTGCCCCTAAATATTTCTCTGGTCAGAACCCCACAAAGACCTAACATTAAGTTCTGGGACCCATTTGAGAGACGGACGGCCTCTTCCTGTAGCCTTGTAACTTGTCCAGCGGGCCTTCTTAATATCCCTGCTTCTAAAATCTTGGGGGAAACACACTCCTACTCTGACAGCTTTTCCTGTTCTCAGGTATGTCTTGCTAATCTGCCTCTAGCACTGGCCTAAGCCTCCTGCAGCTCTGAGTGAACGTGACCTCCAGCCTCAGGAGAGGCTCCAGCTAGATCTGCATCAGCACAACTGTCAGGATTCTGCCTCCTTTTAAGCTTTAAATCAGCCATTGGCAGATTCACAACATCAAGTCAGGAGAAACTCTCCCAGGTATTCGAGCCTGGAAATAAGTAGAAATAAACAGAAGACAGTAGCAGCGTCGGTGGCTGATGCACTATCTCTGAGCTAAACTGGAGTCCATTTGGGTGAGTGTTTTCCCAGGGCCGTCGTTAATGATTTGGAGAAAAGGGGCAAATACTTTCAGATCTGCACGTTTTTTTTTCTTCTGACATTTAAACACAGGTGCATCCCAACAGGTGAATCTGTTAAGGAGAGGTCCTATAGGCTGTAACTGAGCCAAGGAGATGGACTGGAGGGCTGGTATTCCAGTCCCTGCCTGCAGGAAACTTCTAATTTAGGGAAGAGATGCAATGCACATGTAAAAAATATAACTGTACCAAGACAATTAGGACCCTGTGAGTGGTCCAGACAGTGAGTGTGGTTTCAGGGCAGCACATGGCCCCTGCCGTTCTGCTGACTCCTTTTCTCTGCTTGTGATCACCGACAGTCTGTGGCCTAGAGCTTCTGTAAAAGTGGTCATCATAACGAGCAGATTCCTGTTTGTAGCAAAGCTGTGAAATTCTGTACTAGTGAAGTATTTCAAAGTCCCATATGAAATCCCTTGAGGTACCGTGTGAAAAGGACCCACATTTGCTAAAGCTACTTGGAGTGAAATTCAATGTCTGGCAAAAGATACCCTCTGGGTGAAGTATGGGAAGTGTTCCCGTCCCCCCTCTCTTTTATTCTCCTTCCCTTTTGATCTCACCTCTCCCTCATTTCCCCTGACCCTTTGGCTCATTTCTGTAGATTTTCCAGTCTAATTGGGATCCTCTCTAACAGTGGGTCAGTGAAGGCTGGAAAAGAAAGGAGGGATATTCTGAATGAAGGCAGGACCCTATTACAAGGGCAATTTGCCATGAGTGAAATTTTATATCTAACAAATATACTGCCCTATTTCAAATTTACTGCAATTAAAACTCAGCTACATCATCTAAGTGCGCTAAGTAGATTAGCTCTTGGGATATAGTTTTGAGTGTTCACATTATAATTGCTAAATCATAAAATCAGTCAATTCACACTGGGTCTGTAGAGCATTAATATCTAATAGTGAAAGTCCACCATGGTGGGAATTCCACTCAGTTCTTCCAAGAAGCAGAAGCCTTTCCATTCACCCTTGATATTAACCCTTGATGAATGAAATGCACAGAGTCTCTAGGAGTCTGATTCTCCTGTTCTTCTAGATGCTCAATTAATTTGTACACAGGAATACTCAGTTAAAATGATTGGGTGATGCTTCTGTATGAGGGGAAGGGGATGAAAGGAATCCGTAGCAAAAGGACAAAGTTGCATTGTTGTGGGCATGTGGGTGGGTTCATTTGATTTTAGAATCTTGAAAACAGCGTGGTGGGGCAGGAAGAAGGGGGAGGCATATACCTGCGGGAAGGGTGGGACATTTTGTGGGGGGAGTTTTAATAGGGAATTACAAAAATTAGAGTTACATTTTAGAACTTTGAAATCTAGTCATGAGGCAAAGTATGGGGAAGCAAGATATAAAATGTGACTCTCATTCTATTGGTTGATATTGCATCTCGTCTTTGTTGGGGCTACAGTTCATGTAGATGTTGGCTTTCATTATACACCTTTTTCTTACATTGTTTCATAGCTACGGGATGAGTATGATTTTTTTTTTATTTTACAGTATAAACTTGTTAGTGCTATAACTCCCAGCTCCCCTGGGAAGGGGGTGGAGTCTTAGTAGTGGGGAAATCACTCTTCATGGGTCTGGTCATGGTAGTTTCCCAAGCCCACGGTGGGAGAAGAAGCCACAGTGACCTCAGGAGCTGAATGGGTCCCTCGCCACTGGAGCCCTCACCATTGAAAATGTAAAAAGCTTTACTTAGCTAGTAGAAACCACAGGCTTCACTTGGTTGTAAGATTTTCAGGCAAACACCAGTGATGGACTAGATGGGAGGGAGAGAGGTGGGTTAGGAGTGTTGGGAAGGCAAGATCAAGCTTGTCTCCATGAGCAGTTCAGCTGTGATCAACGTCTTGGGTCAAAACTTCCCTGTTTACCTGAGAGCAATTGCTTAGCACACATTTATTCCAGCCCTGTAGTCTGCTCTGCCCTCTTAGGGTCATTGTCTTTTGGGTCTGGGGTGGGCCCAGGACTAGTGGACCAGCCTGGGGTCAGCTTCTCCCACGAGCTTTCTGTCCAGGTTTGGATGGAGCACCCCACCTCTGAGTACCCAGTTATACGAAGTTCTCAGAAGTCAGATAAAATTCAGGGTGGTGAGCAGGGAAGGGACTCCAGGTTTTCCCCTTCACTGCTCTCACAGCTTTGGGGAATTCACAGAAGAGGACTTGTCTCCTAGGCAGTGAGCTGTGCGAAGCTGGGGATGAAGTCTTACCCTGAAGCTCCCTCCCACTTCTGGTGTCCTTCCCCGAGCTTGACCTTCTGAAGGAACTAGGACTGTTAAATATTCTAGGCTACAAGTGTCATTGCTACAAAGGCAAGAATCTGGAAACAGGTCCTCTCATAAAAATATTCCACAAAAGCTAGCGTGAAACAGTCTTAGTATCTAGTTCATGACTCTCGACAAGGGCAAAGAAGTTCTTGGGGGTGGAGCAAAAAACTTAGATATTCAATGGCACATGGTGTTTCAAACGGCCCCACAGTACATACACAGATATACAGTATGCCTGTGGTATGAAAATTTTATGGGGTGGTTGGGAATGTGATTGGGGCAAAATGTCTAAAAAGGCTCCTTAAGGAGGCAAGAAGGAAAAACTGGCTAAGAAATATTGGTCTAGGATGATACATGATTTTAAAAGTTAGAGCATTAAAATGTATTCGGTGATACTTCTCATAGAGCATTAACATAATTTGCTACTTTTTTGAAAAAAAATAGGACCCAGGAATGTTTGATATTAGAAAGAGTTCAGTATTTAAAACTAGAGGACTGGCACTACTGGACTTTAGGACTTCTATAAAGCAATAGTAACCAAGACAGTGTGGTATTGCAGAAAGAATGGAAAACCAATCAATGAAACAGAATAGAGAGCCCAGAAATTGACTTACATAGTCAACTGGTCTTTGACAAAGTAGTAAAGGAAATATAATGAGAAAATGTTTTCAAGAAATACTGCTGGGATGCCTGGACCTCTGCATGCAAAAAAAGTGAAACTAGACCCTATATCCTTCAGAAAAAATGAACTCAAAGTAGATCATAGATCTAAATGTAAAACAAATCTGTGAACTCTGAGAAGAAAATGTAGGAGAAAATTTAGGTGACTTGGGTGTGGCTATGACTTTTGAAATATAACACCAGAGGCACAATCCATGAAAGAAATATTTGATAAGCTGAACTTCATCGAAAGCCTTCTGATCTGTGAAAGACACTGTCAAGAGGATGAGGAGGTAAACTACAGACTGGGAGAATATATTTGCAAGAGACATAACCGATAACGGACTCATCCAAAAATATATAAAAACTCTTAAAACTTAACAATAGTAAAAGGACACCTCAATCATTAAAAAATGGACAAAAGACCTGAACAGACACTTCACAAGAAATGACGTGTAGATGGTAAATAAGCATATGAAAAGATGCTGTGCGTCATGTGTCATTGGGGAAATACAAATTAAAGCAACACTGAGATACCACTACATACTTATTGAATTGGCCAAAAGCCAAAACACGGACGACACCAAATACTGGTGAAGATATGGAGCAACAGGAACTCTGATTCACTGCTGACGGGAATGCAAACGGGTTCAGCCACTTTGGAAGACAGGTTGGCAGTTTCTTAGAAAACTAAGCAAACTCCTACCATATGATCCAGTAATGACACTCCTTCATATTTACCCAAATGAGTTGAAAACTTATGCCCACAAAATACTTGCACATGGATGTTTGTAGCATCTTTACTCATAACTGCTAAAACTTGGAGACAACCAAGACGTCCTTCGGTAAATGAATGGATAAATATGCAATGATACATCCAGACAATGGAATATTATTAAGAACTAAAAAGAAATTAGTAATGGAAGAAACTTAAAGGCATGTTATTAAGTGAAAGAAGCCAATCTGAAAAGGTGACGTCCTGTATGATTCTAACCCCACGACATTCTGGAAATGGAAAAACTATGGAGACGGTAAGAGAATCAGTGGCTGCCAGGAATGAGGGGGAAAGGAGACATGAATAGGCAGAATGTAGAGGATTTTTAGGACATTGAAACCATTCTGTATGATACTCTAAAGCTGGATACATGTCTTAGACATTTGTCAAAACCCATAGGATGTACAACACGAAGGGCAGACCCTAGCGTAAACTATCGGCTCTGGGTGGTAAGCAGGTGTCTCTGAGGTTTGACTCGTGTCCCCTTCTAGTGGGGGAGGCTGTGTGTGGCAGAGGCAGGAAGTCTATGGAAACTCTGTATTTTCTGCTCAGTTTTACTATGAACCTAAAACTACCCTAAAAGATAAAGTCTATTAAAAAAATAAATTAGATGTCACTCTTCTACTGGAAATCAAACAGAACATATGACCACACAGACTTGTATGTGAATGTCCATAGCCTTTTATTCATAATAGCCCAAAATTGGGAGAGGGGGAGGGATCTTTTGGACTAAAGAGCCCAAAAAACCGAGGAAAAAGCAATACAACTGGTGTTCAGTTCCAGGCAGACAGAGCCCTGGGTAGGTATCTGGCCTGAACCAGAATCATCACTGAGGAGGTGCCTGGGCTCATAGCAGGCAGGAGGAATGTACAAGGCTCAGAAACTTGTCCAGCTGGCTGCTGAGAGGAGCCCTCGGAGGGAAAGGTGTGGCTCACGCGGGGACGTGATGCTCCCCTGCACTTTCTGTGTGTGGGAAGATGAGCCGTGCATTTTAGGCTGGCGTTGGGAGTTAGTATACTTTGTGTTTTTGTTTTTGCTTCTGTTTTCAATTTTAAAAATGTTTTATTGCTAAACAAATGTAAATCATCATCTGAAGCCTTCAGCAAGTTGTAATCTTTTTTTTTTAATTGAAGTATAGTTGATGTACAATGTTGTGTTAGTTTCAGGTGTACAGGAAGCCTTAGTATACTTTGGTTATACTAACACCAGGTTGTTAGAAATCCCGCCTTGTCCATTACAGGGAGTAACAGAAGCTCTTTACAATCTTTCCAACGTGGATTTCTCTTTGGCCTCCCCCTCCTGAGTTTTGGCCTCACAATTCATCTTTTATCAAACATTTCCTGATGTTTTCTAGCTCACTCTGTCTCTCTTTTCAGCCACCCCCAGCCTAGCCAAAAATACCACCATCACTTCCAGCTGCCCTCCGCCTTCTAACTGATTTTGCAAACAGAAGTATGCACCGTTGTCTTCTGGTCCAAGCATCCTGGAGTCCATCCCAACTGTCTTTGGAATCATTGTCAACTTGAGCTGGTGGCCACTGTCACCTCTTTCTCTTCTCCTCTCCACACCCCCTTCCCTCTTCCACAAAGTCAATTCGACTGTTCTATTGATATGGTCTCATAGGTTCCGTCCTTCTTATGCCTTCAACCTACTGCCTCTCAGATGGAGTACACAGCACACACCACGCTGCCGGTCCCTCCGGCACCCTCCGTGCTCCCTAGTTATTTGGCGGAAGAGGCCACTCATTGTAGTGGGTTTTCCCTGGAATCTCAGAATGTGACCTTGTTTGTAAACTGTCTTTGCAGATGTAATTTGTTAGGAGGATGACTTCGCTTGTTCAGGCTGCTGTAAAGAAATACCACTGGCTGGGTGGCTGATAAACAACAGAAATTGATTTCTCACAGTCCTGGAGGATGGAAGTCCGAGATCAAGGCGCCAGCATCCTCACACCCTGCTGGGGCCCCCATCCTGGTTCACCGACTGCACCTTGTTGGCAGAAGAGATTTGGGAGCTCTGTGGCGTTTCTTTCATAAGAACACTAATCCCACCCGTGAGGGTTCTACCTCACGACCTAATCACCTTGCAAAGCCCCACCTCCAAATACCACTATCTTTGGGGGTTAGGATTTTAACAGATGAATTTAGAGGGACACATTCAGACCATAGCACATGGGATCATACTGGGTTCGGGAGGGCCCCAAATCCAATGAGTGGTCTCCTTGTAAGAAGAGGTGAGAACACACCCAGAACAGAAATCCATGTGCAGAAGGAGGCAGACACTGGAGTGATGCAACCACATGCCAAGAGCCACCAGGAGCTGGAAGGAGCAAGGAAAGACCTTCCCTACCTTCCCGTCCCTTCCAAGGGGGTGCGGCCCAGCCAACACCTTGATTTTAGACTTCTGGCCTCCAGAACAGTGAGAGAATAAAATCCTGTTGTTTTATTTTATTTTATTTTATATTCGCCGCGAGGCTTGTGGGATCTTGCTTCCCTGGCCAGGGATCAAACCTGGGCCCCCTGCAGTGGAAGTGTGGAGTCCTAACCACTGGACTGCCAGGGAAGTCCCCAAAATTTGGGGGTTTTTTTTCCTTTCTTTTCACTTTTTCAATATTTTTATTTTCATTTCACACAGTGTCTATACTTTATGTGTTTGCTGGTAAATATAGAAAATCACACTTCATTTTCTTGATAGCTAATGAGTCTTATCTGATATCCATTAAATAGTATGTATAAATGCAAAATCAAAAAAATTAGATGTGTTAACAGCTTTTCACAGTTCCATAGGACAAAGTAGTTACATTCAACTATTTGTACATTTTAACCTAAATTTTCCTTGGGACAATTCTATTACAAATGTCTACAGAGAATTCAATAATTTTTTTTAAAATATCATTATTGGAGTATAATTGCTTTACAAAGGTGTGTTACTTTCTGCTTTATAACAAAGTGAATCAGCTATACACATACATATATCCCCATATCTCCTCCCTCTTGCGTCTCCCTCCCTCCCACCCTCCCTACTCCACCCCTCTAGGTGATCACAAAGCACCGAGCTGATCTCCCTGTGCTATGTGGCTGCTTCCCACTAGCTATCTACTTTACATTTGGTAGTGTATATATGTCCATGCCACTCTCTCACTTCGCCCTCCCCGTATCCTCAAGTTCATTCTCTACATCTGCGTCTTTATTCCTGTCCTGCCCCTGGGTTCATTAGAACCATTATTTTTTAGATTCCATATATATGTGTTAGCACACCGTATTTGTTTTTCTCTTTCTGACTTACTTCACTCTGTATGACAGACTCTAGGTCCATCCACCTCACTACAAATAACTCAATTTTGTTTCTTTTTATGTCTGAGTAATATTCCATTGTATATATGTGCCACATCTTCTTTATTCATTCATCTGTCGATAGACACTTAGGTTGCTTCCATGTCCTGGCTATTGTAAATCGAGCTGCAATGAACACTGTGGTACATGACTCGTTTTGAATTATGGTTTTCTCAGGGTATATGCCCAGTAGTGGGATTGCTGGGTCACACGGTAGTTCTATTTTTAGTTTTTTAAGGAACCTCCATACTGTTCTCCATAGTGGCTGTATCAATTTCCATTCCCACCAACAGTGCAAGAGGGTTCCTTTTTCTCCACACTCTCTCCAGCATTTATTGTTTCTAGATTTTGTGATGCTGGCCATTCTGACTGGTGTGAGGTGATACCTCATTGTAGTTTTGATTTGCACTTCTCTAATGATTAGTGATGTTGAGCATCCTTTCATGTCTTTGTTGGCCATCTGTATGTCTTCTTTCACGACCAATGTTTCACGACCACTTGAGAAGAAGGTGTATTCTGTTGTTTTTGGATGGAATGTCCTGTAAATATCAATTAAGTCCATCTTGTTTAATGTATCATTTAAAACTTGTGTTTCCTTATTTATTTTCATTTTGGATGATCTGCCCATTGGTGAAAGTGGGGTGTTAAATTCCCCTAATATGATTGTGTTACTGTCGATTTCCCCTTTTATGGCTGTTAGCATTTGCCTTACGTATTGAAGTGCTCCTATGTTGGGTGCATAAATATTTACAATTGTAATATCTTCTTCTTGGATTGATCCTTTGATTATTATGTAGTTTCCTTTTTTGTCTCTTGTAATAGACTTTATTTTAAAGTCTATTTTGTCTGATATTTGAATTGCTACTCCAGCTTTCTTTTGATTTCCATTTGCATGGAATATCTTTTTCCATCCCCTCAATTTCAGTCTGTATGTGTCCCTAGGTCTGAAGTGGGTCTCTTGTAGATAGCCTATATGTGGGTCTTGTTCTTGTATCCATTCAGCCTGTCTATGTCTTTTGGTTGGAGCATTTAATCCTTTTACATTTAAGGTAGTCATCGATATGTATGTTCCTATTGCCATTTTCTTAATTGATTTGGGTTTGTTGTTGTAGGTCTTTTCCTTCTCTTGTGTTTCCTGCCTAGCAAAGTTCCTTTGGCATTTTTGAAAAGCTGGTTTGGTGGTGCTGAATTCTCTTATCTTTTGCTTGCTTGTAAAATTAAAAGCTTTAATTTCTCCATCGAATCTGAATGAGATCCTTGCTGGGTAGAGTAATCTTGGTTGTAGGTTTTTCCCTTTCATCACTCCCTTCTGGCTTACAGAGTTTCTGCTGAAAAGTCAGCTGTTAATCTTATGGGGATTCCCTTGTATGTTATTTGTTGATTTTCCCTGGCTGCTTTTAATATTTTTCTTTGTATTTAATTTCTCACTGTTTGATTAATATGTGTCTTGGCATGTTTCTCCTTAGATTTATCCTGTATGGGACTCTCTGTGCTTCCTGGATTTGATTGCCTTTTTCCTTTCCCATTTTAAGGAAGTTTTCAACTATAATCTCCTCAAATATTTTCTCAGTCCCTTTCTTTCTCTCTTCTTCTTTTGTGACCCCTATAATTCAAATGTTGGTGCATTTAATGTTGCCTCAGAGGTCTCTGAGCCTGTCCTCAATTCTTTTCATTCTTTTTTCTTTATTCTGCTCTGCAGTAGTTATTTCCACTATTTTATCTTGCGGGTCACTTATCCATTCTTCTGCCTCAGTTATTCTGCTATTGATTCCTTCTAGAGTTTTTTTTTTTTTTTTTTTGCGGTACATGGGCCTCTCACTGTCGTGGCCTCTCCCATTGCAGAGCACAGGCTCAGCAGCCATGGCTCACAGCCCTAGCTGCTCCGTGGCATGTGGGATCTTCCCAGACTGGGGCATGAACCTATGTCCCCTGCATTGGCAGGCGGACTCTCAACCACTGTGCCACCAGGGAAGCCCTAGAGTATTTTTAATTTCATTTATTGTGTTGTTCATCATTGTTTGTTTGCTCTTTAGTTCTCTAGGTCCTTGTTAAATATTTCATGTATTTTCTCCATTCTATTTCCAAGATTTTGGATCATCTTTACTATCATTACTCTGAATTCTTTTTCAGGTAGACTGCCTATTTCCTCTTCATTTATCTGGTCTGGTGGGTTTTTACCTTGCTCCTTCATCTGCTGTGTGTTTCTCTGTCTTCTCAATTTGCTTCATTTACTATGTTTGGAGTCTCCTTTTCGCAGGCTGCATGTTTGTATTTCCTGTTGTTTTTGGTGTCTGCACCCAGTGGGTAAGTTTGTTTCAATGTGTTGTACAGGCTTCCTGGTTGAGGGGACTGGTGCCTGTGTTCTGGTGGATGAGGCTGGATCTTGTCTCTCTGGTGGGCAGGTCCACGTCTGGTGGTGTGTTTGGGGGTGTCTGTGACCTTATTATGATTTTAGGCAGCCTGTCTCCTAATGGGTGGGGTTGTATTCCTGTCTTGCTAGTTGTTTAGCATAGGGTGTCCAGCACTATAGTTTGCTGGTCGTTGAGTGGATCTGGGTCTTAGTGTTGAGATGGAGATCTCTGGGAGAGCCTTCGCTATTTGATATTACATGGGGCCAGGAGGTGTCTGGTGACCAATGTCCTGACCTTGGCTCTCCCACCTCAGCAGTACAGGCCTAACACCTGACTGGAGCACCAAAACCCTGTCAGCCACAAGGCTCAGAAGAAAATGGAGAAAAAAGAAAGAAAGAAAGTAAATAAAATAAAATAAAGTTATTAAAATAAAAAAAATTAAAGATAAAAAAATTTAAAAGTAATGAAAAAAGAAAGATGAGAGTAACCAAACCAAAAACCAAATCCACCAATGATAACAAGCACTAAAAAGTATACTAAAGAAGAAAAAACTCCCGGACAGACAGAACCCAAGATGAATGGTAAAAGCAAAGCTATACAGACCAAATCACACAAAGAAGCACACACATACACACTCACAAAGAGAGGAAAAGGGGGAAAAAAAAAAGATATCTATATAACAAAAAAAGGAAGAGAACAACGAAATCAATATAGAAACCTACCAATGATAATAAACTCTAAATACTAAACTAAGATAAACATAAAACTAGAAACAAATTAGATGTAGAAAGCAAACCCCAAGTCTACAGTTGCTCCCAAGGTCCACCGCCTCAATTTTGGGATGATTCATTGTCTATTCAGGTATTCCACAGATGCAGGGTACATCAGGTTCATTGTGGAGATTTAATCCACTGCTCCTGAGGCTGCTGGGAGAGATTTCCCTTTCTCTTCTTTGTTCGCACAGCTCCCGGGGTTCAGCTTTGGATTTGGCCCCACCTCTGCATGTAGGTCCCCTGAGGTTGTCTGTTCTTCGTCCAGACAGGATGAGGTTAAAGAAGCAGCTGATTAGGGGGCTCTGGCTCACTCAGGCAGGGGAGAGGGCAGGGTACGGAATACACTGTGTGTTCTCCCGGGGAAGTTGTCCCTGGATCACGGGACCCTGGCAGTGGTGGGCTGCAGAGGCTCCGGGAGGGGAGGTGTGGAGAGTGACCTGTGCTCGCACACAGGCTTCTTGGTGGCGGCAGTGGCAGCCTGAGTGTCTCATGCCTGTCTCTGGTGTCCGCGCTGATAGCTGCAGCTCGCGCCCATCTCTGGAGCTCGTTTAGGTGGTGCTCTGAATCCCCTCTCCCCGGGCACCCCAAAACAATGGTCTCTTGCCTCTTCGGCAGCTCCAGACATTTTCCTGGACTCCCTCCTGGCTAGCTGTGGTGCACTAGCCCCCTTCAGGCTGTGTTCACACAGCCAATCCCAGTCCTCTCCCTGGGATCTGACCGAAGCCCGAGCCTCAGCTCCCAGCCCCCAGCCACCCTGGCAGGTGAGCAAACAAACCTCTCGGGCTGGTGAGTGCCGGTCGGCACCAATCCTCTGTGCAGGAATTTCTCTGCTTTGCCCTCCGCACCCTTGTTGCTGCACTTTCCTCCATGGCTCCAAAGCTTCCCCCCTCCGCCACCCACCGTCTCCACCAGTGAAAGGGCTTCCTAGTGTATGGAAACTTTTTCTCCTTCACAGCTCCCTCCCACTGGTGCAGGTCCCGTCCCTATTCTTTTGTCTCTGTTTTTCCTTTTTTCTTTTGCCCTACCCAGGTATGTGGGGAGTTTCTTGCCTTTTGGGAAGTCTGAGGTCTTCTGCAAGCATTCAGTAGGTGTTCTGTAGGAGTTGTTCCACATGTAGATGTATTTCTTATGTATTTGTCTTACGTCTTACTCCCCCACCATCTTGAAGGTCCTCCCCAAAATTCTGTTGTTTTAACCATCAAGTTTGTGGTCATTTATTCCGGCAGCTCCAGTCATCGAGGGAGAGTGAAATGAACATGAACACAGGTTGACGTCTGGACACTCTTTACATTCTAACCTTGTGCAAGTAACCTAACCTCTGAACCTCAGTTCCCTTATTTGTATAAATAGAGATAACCCCATCTATACTACAGGGTGTGTGTGCAGATTAAATCAGGCAACACATGGAACACTACATGGAGAATTCACTTTCCTCTTCTTCTCACCTTCCTACCCTGGTCTACAAAGGAGGAGGAGTGTTTGTTCCCCTCCCCCCAGGAGTAATAGAGGGGATGCTGGAGGTGCTTCTCTCCACTTCCTCACTCATGCCCCTCAGTCACTGTTCATCTGGTTAGCACGTGACATTCCCTGGGTCACTCTTCCCCATGGGCTCAGTCCCTGTGTTGAAGGTGAGAGCAGGCTGGTCCGACATCTTGGAGTTCGATAGGTCTTTGTCCTGTCCCAACAGACTTGACCGAGTGGGCTGATTCCAAAGTGAAGATTCAAGGAGTTCCCTGGCCAAAGCTACGTTTTTCACTCCAGGTTTACCAGCCATTCCTGCAGCTGGAGTTGTCGATTCTTATAGAACTGATAATAACCAGGACTTATTTTTGTTTATGTCTGTGTTCCTCCACTCAGATCCCCACCAGGGGGAAATATGAGTGGCACTGCGAACCCCAGATGCCAACAAAGTGCCCAAAGATGCTAATTCTTTCGTATCCCATCCTGGCTTGTTCCCTGGAGGAGTGAATAGATTTTTAAAGGTGTGCACATAAATGTATAGATGCCAATGAGAACACCTGTTCATTTAACCTAAAAACGTCAAAAGGGAGACTCACTCATCCTGCAAACTTGGAATTACCAATTTATCTTATTTTCAGTGGACTCGCTTCTCCACCATGCATGTCACAGTGAGACCCCAGATAATGACTAATGGCCTCAGCAGGTGAAAAACGCCTTTATTCATGAACAGAGATTCATTACACCGCTCCTGCCTACGCTGAAAATTTTGCTGGCTTCGAGTAAAAGATTCTGTGCTGATAAATCCCACTGCTAAGAGAAAAAGTTTGTGTTCTCGTAATGTGCTGGAATTTCACAACACGTACATTCCACAGCAGGACTCGGGCTCTAAAAAGGAAAAAAAATAATAAATTTATGGACCCGTAAAGGTCATGCGATAGATTTTGCAAAATGAGTCTGGCTTTTTACCTCCTATTTTAAGCTGGTCCTTATCCCTGCAGTGTGCTCCCGTTTTACACCCCAGACCCAGCCGAAGCCTCTTTCCATTAGTGCCCCAAACGGTATGCTCCCTACTGAGGAGCACAGGTCAGCACAGCGCTCTCGTGTCCACAGGGGCGCCGTGGATTCAGCCTCACCATAGACGCTTGGAGCTATCTCTTGGTGGTTCATTCACCCATTGATTTAACAGAGCTCATCTTGCCTTCTGCCCTTGCTCAGACACTGCACTCGAGCCCTTGTTCTTGTCTAAGAGCTGGGCTTTTGCCTTGCAAACCTCCTTCTAACCCAGTGCAGAAACCAGGCTCCCGTTTTATTCTCTTGGTCTGTGCTCAATACGTCTACTTCCCCGGGGATTGGTTCCACCTTGGCTCTCCTAGTCCTTCCAGGATGAGCCTGTGTTTGTGCATCCAATTTCCTCCCTGCTGTAGCTTCTCTCCACGTACCATCTACAGACTGTCTGTACCATTGGACTCCTTGACACCATAGTTTTCTTTACTCATATTTCTGGGGTAATAGAGGTGTAATAGAAGCAAGGCAGGAGGAGGCTTTTCAGAAGAGGTGAGATCTAAGCTGACTGTCCTTCTGTGGCCTCCTGCTAGCTGTCCCTGAAGTAAACTATATCTCCTCAGAAGCTTGGACATAACTGGACGTCTGAGCGTGGCACTCAAGGACATTTATGACGTGATGTTTTGAGGCTCCACGCCCAGCCTCATCTCCTGCTGCTCCAATGCTTCTTCCTAAGCCATGAAGTTCAGCTGTCCTGAACTGCTTGTCATTTCTTGAGCACTTCATGCTCTTTGATATCTCCTTTCGAGAGGCAGTTGACAATCTTGTTTGTGAAGCCTTTCCTAAACCCTCACTCCCCAACCCACCGCCAATTTGGTTGGAGGCCTACAGATGTTCTGCAAAAATTCCATCACCAGGGGCGCTCTGGTCTCTGGGTCCTGCCGCACCTGTTCTCACCTGTCTGGATCTTGATCAAGCACCAGGGAAGATGAGTTAAAAATTATCTTTCCCTTTAACTCTAGCTCACAGATATCTCCCCTCCCAATTATAGTAGTTGTCCTGACTGCAGATGTAGCACTTAATGAATTAATTATCATTTTATTGTTTTGTGGCAACGTGTATGAACACTTTCTGGTAGCATGGACTATGGCCTGTGCTAAGACATAGAATAGCACAGGGTGGAGGCCTTGAGAACTACATGATGAAATGATTTGGTACGAGAAGCCCATTTTCCCTTCTTTGGGAGGGACGCCTTGCTGGTTTCAGGATCTTCCTTGACTTGGCACCAGATGCCTTGATACCAGGACCAGGGAACTCACTGATTACATGATGTCGTACAGACAATTCCTATTGTTAGTCTGTCTGTATCACTTAGGACCTAATCTAATGCATCACTGGGGACAAGTTGCCATATAAATAATTAATGTATTTAAAAGCTGAACTCACTGATTACATTTATCTACAGGTCCACTGGATCTTTCCATGACATATGCAGTTGTTTATATGTTGTGGCAATTTAAAAGTAATAGATTCTGCATTTGGTGAGCCAGGGTTTTCCTTAGAGCCCTAATCCCAGCCCTATTCACTAAGGTCACTGCACTGTACCTCCTTTTCCAGAAAGGTAGGCAATCCAAACTCCACTGGACATGGTTATAACCAAGAAAGCAAAACCACGTACCTTATCCAGGGTCCCAGAACACATAACAAACAATGGGGGGAGAGGAGGCGTACACCCCCAGGTAGATTATTTCTCCACTGTCACTTGTACTCCTAGTAGAATGGCTGACTTGACAGACGGTCTCTGTCTTTGTTAGGGACTCACCACTGTGCTGACGTTTACTCTTGTTGGCAGCCTCATTGCTCCTTTGTAGAACTGTCTTTTTTGATTTGCTGATAATTTCCAAAGAAGAGAATTAAGTAACAAAGCTATGGGTGGAGAATAGTGCATCTAAGTACAGAAAAGACCCAGTGATGCACCGATTGGCGGCTCCTGCCCCTTGGTTGGGTGTTGGAGTAGGAGTCTAACCAGATGTCTCAGGGCACGCCTTAGCCTGGGTACATGTGGAGCTGACACCAGTCACTTTTTCTGGACCTTTTCTCTCTTCTCTGCTCCTTTTCTTTCCTTTCCTTCTTCCCTCCCTCTCTCTTTCTCTCTCTCCCCCTCCCTTCCTGCTTTTATTTGGAATTCTTAGCAGGAATGGGAAGGAGAGGAAAGGGTAGATCAGGTCAGTACATTGATGGGAATTGTGGTTATTCTCAACTCACCTAACCAGTTAGGGTCCTTGCATGGATGTGAGATTTTCAGGGCTTGTGAATTAGAAAGCGGTGTGATTTGGCAAATGACAAGGGAGAATGGGAAGAAAACACTAAGAGAGACTGCTCATTTCTCTGACAAAGGCATTGGGGTTGGAGGCCAAACTTGAGGAGGTGATTCCGGTGGGTCTGTCCTTGTGGGAGAAGCAACCCTCCAGCAGAGGCACCTGGACTCAGCTCAAACCATCAAAGTGGGGACATAACCTGTAGTTTGAAAAGTTATTTGTGAAGATTACCTTGGGTTGTTCAGTAGGACTAATATCTAAGGGGCAAATCTTCAGAAGTCCTGGGGTCAATTGCCAGGAAGTTCAAGTTCAGGAAGCATATGATCTCTTTTAAGATCGATTAATTTAAGTAAGTCAGACACAGAAAGACAAATATCATATGATATCACTTATAAGTAGAATCTTAAAAAAGGGTACAAATGAACTTATTTACAAAACAGAAGCAGAGTCACAGATGTAGAAAACAAACTTACGGTGACCAGGGGATAACAGGGGAAGCGATAAACTGGGAGATTGGGATTGACATATACACACTACTGTATATAAAATAGATAACTAAGAAGAACCTACTGTATAGCACAGGGAACTCTACTCAATACTCTGTAAGGACCTATATGGGAAAAGAATCTAAAGAAACAGAGAGTGGATATATGTATACATATAACTGATTCACTTTGCTGTACACCTGAAACTAACACAACATTGTAAACCAGCCATACTCCAATAAAAAGTATTTTAAAAATGTAACCACCTCAAAAAACAAAAGATTGATTATTTTTTTAAAAAGACATTCATAGAAAAGTAGAAAAAAGCAGAACCTGGTTATGGGAACCACCGTGTGTTATGTGCCAGGGCCTCCTCAGCATGTGGGGACATGTGAGTGTAAATAAGATCTGGTCTGTGTGTTCCTGAACTTCATCGTATAGTCATAGAGAAAGACGTTGTTGAGAGCTGGGTTCTTTGCCCTCATGCAGCTGGAGGGCCTGGTCTGACGTGCTTCTAGGATAATTGCTCAGCTTATGGGGCATCACTGGGGAGCTCTGACATCCACGGGGCCTTGGTCTGCATCTCTATCCAGTAAATGGTGTGTATATGAGCGCTGATCGGTGTGGGCAAGTCTGCTGAATGAGCTCTAGTGCTGTGTGCATGGGATTGCAGATATGACTCATTTTGGACCAAGAGTCAGGAGAACTGCTAGTGGGTTTCCTCCCTCCTGATTCAGATGTTTTATGTTGTTGTGGTTTGGAAAGCCCCCAGACCCCCCAGAGACAGTACTTGGTTCACACTGGGGGTTTCCAAATGTCCTGTCCTTCACATTTCCAGGAGGGTGATATGGAAGTGTGTAGAAACTCTCCCCTCTATCCTACACTTTTCCTCGCTAATTAATTTAGGGTTGAGCATTTTACCTCTGGACAAAGTTCTAGTATTTTGTGAGACAAAAATTCTAAATTGAGGTGGAAATTTTTTTCTATCATGGGAAATTACTCAGGATGCAATCAAAATGTGTTTTGCTGATGGCAAAATCTGCAAACCTTCGCTCAGTGAAAAGTACATGGTTTTCGCTCAGTGATGAAGTTGGCAGAAAGTCAAATGTGCCCGTTTCTCTCCACACGGGTGATTTTTCAGTATTTGCACTCCACTCACTGCATGTGCTCCATTTTCCTCTGGGGCTATAATTAGACCAACAGGGGTGAATGTTTTAGCAGAAGCATAAAGATTCAGGAAGATACGTACCCCAGAATTGCACAAATCTAAATCTGGAGTAATGTCTTAGTGCACTGACTTCCTCTTCCCACCTTTGTTTCATTTGAAAAGTGTAAACTTATTGGTGGATTTATATAAGCTAACATCTACAGCTCTCTGAACACTCAGTTTACTTGAGCACTTGGGTGAAAGTGTGCAGTGACATCTAATGCCAGCCGATCCTGTCTAAAAGCCAATTACCATCCTTATCGGTGGGACAGCAGGCAGGTCAAAATATTAACGTTACAACTGCCCTAACTTATCAGGAAAAATGAAGAGTCTTCTTAATTCAAACAGCTGCTAATTAATTTGCCTTTCTCAACTCGAAGAAATCGTAAAGCAAAAGATAGCGTTAGAATAATCCAAAGCAAATCTCACAAAAGTAGTTTATATTTCACTTGTATCCTTGGAAGCAATGTTATGCTGAAGCGAAATAGTTTATTTGGTGGAATTATTTGTCTAGCAATAATGAGTAGTTTTAAAAGGTGGTTGGTGCGCTGTAGCAATTTAAAGTAGTATTTTTTTTTTCAGGCCCATCAACAAGAGAGCCGACATTTAGTTAGGAGTACCAGCCTTTGAAAATTATTGCACCCTGTGACATGATGTGGAAAAACGACTAGTCTGGACTCCAGTAACGATGCTCTTTTCTTGGGAACTGCTGGTTAGGAGGTTTCCTCTCCGAGTCTATTTCTGACTTCAGCCATTGTTCACATTAGAAATAAAGAAAAATAAGAGAAGCTTCATCATTGGTTTTTGAGACATTTAGAATAATGTGTGTGTGTGTGTGTGTGTGCACGCGCACGTGTGTGTGAGTGTCCGTGCAATACAGGTATCCTCACAGTCTCTGTGATGGTGTGTCTCTGGATCAGTGTTTCTGGAATCTCCCACCATCTAGAAATACCGTAAGATATTTACATAGTCTTTCCACAGCTCTTGCTGTGTTTTCTATCCTTAAAGAGGAGCATCATTAAAAAGAAAAGTTCCAATGCCTGAATCTTTTCTAGATTGTGTGTGTGTGTAAAAATTAATATGATGCTAAATCCTTAAAGAAACTTTATATCCAAGTTTCTTTTGAAGTAAACCATGGAGTATTTTTTTTTATACCATCAAAGATGAGAGATGTTTGCCAGCTTAATTTCTTGCTTGTCTTCTTTCTTATACATCCCTGAGACTCTCATCAGCCTCTGTTTCCAGCCAGCTATGCAGACAGCAAGGATGAGAGTCTTAGGGGTCAAAATGTAATTCTCACAGCTTCCCCTTCCAAGTTCAGAACCAATTGAGAAGGAGACCCAGGAGTCAGATAAGTAGAGATCTGAAGTCACTTCATTACTGATGAAGCCAGTTGGAGAATGTACCTCTTGATTTGTGGGCAAAAGGGCTTGTTGACATATCCCACCTGGATTGAGGGTTTAAGCCCTTGGTCCCTAGCGGCCCCGACATCTCCAGGCGGCCACCACTGGGCAGGCTCGACTTCAGGGCAGAGAGAGAAGACCAGCCTCATGCCCTTTGCAGGCAGGCAGGCTCCCAGGAGGTGAGCATCAATGCTGAGTGAGGTGGGGGGAGAGGGAAGAGAGGCAGAGAGGGCAAGCGTTGCTTAAGCGCCTCCTCGTGGAAGCTGAAGAGTGGGGAATAAATGTTCCTCTCTAACAGCAGGGAGAATTGATCAGTCCTTTGAACTGCAACATGCAGGAAAAGAGTGATTTATGCCGAGACTTCGCCCCGCAGTCAATGCATTTCTCGCTGGTAGGATGCCTTTCTTTGGTCCCAGCAGTCTTGTTTGCACCTGGTGGCTGGTGTGGTTGTTAATAGAGCTCCTTTGACTCTCAGACCTGTCCCAGCGCGGATGAGAAAGCCCCACGGTGCCCGCAGCTTTTGGAGATGAAGTGGTCGATAGATTGCATTTCCTCGGACAGCCTGGCAGTAAGCTCAGGCTTGTGTTGTTCTTGGGGTTCGTGGTGGTTTTCCAGGATATCCATTTGGTGGAATTTCATATTAGTGAGGACTGAAACTCTTCCCCGGTGTGAAAAATACCAGCAGCGTCTGCAGCCAGGTGACATCACCATTCCCCGTGAGACTTGGGTGAAGACCTTTCCAGACTGTTTATAATGTCCTTCTGGACTAGCATTTTTTTATTTCAGAGAGGGTGATTTAAAGTGAATTTCCTCCCTTCTCAAGAGCACAGCTGCGGCATCTATTGACAGGTTTTGTTTTTTATGACATAGGGATTAGGATGGTATTAAGTCTCCAGAGAGCATGGCATTCCCGGAGGAGGGAAACAGAAGAAACAAGCTGAGAAGTTGGGGCGGGAGAGGCAGACCGCAAGATGACTTTATGAGTCTTCCTGGGGAAGTGACACTTACAGCAGGATGTAGGAATTGACCCTGGCCGCAGCCTGGGAAGAGAGGGCTGCTCTCTGTGTTGCTACATGAGGGTAAACTATCATCAGCAGGACTGCACGTGCTCTTCTATGCTGCTCCTGGTGTCTGGAGGAAAATTTTTTGTTTTTATTTTTTGGGTTTTTTTTGCGGTACGCGGGCCTCTCACTGCTGTGGCCTCTCCCGTTGCGGAGCACAGGCTCCAGACGTGCAGGCTCAGCGGCCGTGGCTCACGGGCCCAGCCGCTCCACGGCATGTGGGATCTTCCCCGACCGGGGCACGAACCCATGTCCCCTGCATCGGCAGGCGGACTCTCAACCACTGCGCCACCAGGGAGGCCCTGGAGGAAAAACTTTAAATGTCTATTAGACATGTTGTGATTCAAGGTCAGGATCTGAGTTTCTTCAATTAATGGATGAAAACTGGCTAGGCTCTGTCAGCAACCATTTCCTTATTAGGACTCCAAACTAAAGAGGTAGTTGGGCTACTATTCTTTTTTTTTTTTTTGGCTGTGCCACGTGGCTTGAGTGATCTTAGCTCCCCAGCCAGGGATTGAGCCAGCACCCTCACCAGTGAAAGCACGGAGTCCTAACCACTGGACCACCAGGGCATTCCCTGGGATTCCATTCTTGGTCATCCCCACGCTGACCTGCTGTGCCGACATATTAATGAGAAGTACTTTGACTGCAATGAGAAGTTCTGCAAATCTGAGGTGCTGTATAGAAAACGGAGGTAAGCAATGAGGATTTGCATCCCGCATGTTTCTTTAGAATGTGTGACACTTAAGTATCCTGAGGAAGTAAGAACAAAGGGTTCAAATATCAAAGGGTTTATTTGCCTGTAATGATAAACTTTTAGAGCTAGAAGCCTCCTAAAGATAATTTATTCCAAGACTTCATTTTACTGATGAGGATATGAGATCAGAGATGCAAAGAAAGAGCAGTCATTGGCCAAAGGAAAGAGGAAGTGTGGGCCCAGATGTGAAGGTGGAATATTGTGTTGAAGAAATAAAGCAAATTCAATATTGTTAAAGCACAGCATATGAGGGGAGGAGGGTGGTGAGAGGTGCGTCACAGGGAACTCTACTCAATATTCTGTAATAACCTAAATGGGAAAAGAATCTGAAAAAGAATAGATATATGTATATGTATAACTGAATCACTTTGCTGTACACCTGAAACTAACACAGCATTGTGAATCAACTATATTCCAATATAAAATAAAAATTTTTTTAAATAAAATAAGAAAAGATACACGGATCCAAACCTGGGACTATAAGAATGTCATAGAAGCCATGCCCGGATTCGGGAGTTTATCCTAAATGTGCCCAAGAGCTGTAGGGGAGGGAGGTGAGAAGGAGTGGGAAAGGGGTCTCCATCAGGGACTGATGGAGCAGGTCTCCCCTCTGCCAACCCTACTCCCCTTTAATGACACAAAATAACTCTTTAAAAAGAATGTAGGCATAAGAGAACCAGAAGGTTGGAGAGTGAGTTATCATTGGACCAGAACTTGTGAGCAATTCCGGGAAGCTAGAAAGAAAGCAAACCCTAAAACATGGAGAAGCAGGTGGGAGGTAACGACAGTCAGCTTTCATGTTCAGAGGACACATTTTGGGAAAACACCACCACATACTCGCAGAAAAAACACATGGCAGTTCCGCACCTGTTAACCTAGTTAACCTAGTTTTTCATCACAAAAATAGCCAAGGATTATTAGATATTCAAGGAAAGACCAACATCATGGAAGGAAAAATAAAGACTAAGTATGGAAAAAATGGAAATGATTCAGTGAACAGGACTGTGGGGGAAAAAAAGTGAATTTTTGAGCACTTACTATGTGCCAGGCACTTTTCAAAAGTTTTGCATGTATTAACTCATTCAGGTCTCTACTGCTCCAAGAGATAAGGACTATAATTAGCCCCTCTTTTTTTTTTTTTTTTTTTTTTGCGGTACGCGGGCTTCTCACTGTTGTGGCCTCTCCCGTTGCGGGGCACAGGCTCTGGACGCGCAGGCTCAGCGGCCATGGCTCACGGGCCTAGCCGCTCCGCAGCATGTGGGATCTTCCCAGACCGGGGCATGAACCCATGTCCCCTGCATCGGCAGGCGGACTCTCAACCACTGCACCACCAGGGAAGCCCATAGCCCCTCTTTTTAAATGTGGAAACTGAGGAGCAGAGAGGTTAGGCAATTTGCCTAAAGTCACACAGCTAAACAGCAGTGGAGGAGATTCAAACACAGGCTGTTTGGCCTAAAGCCTGTGATCTTAAACATCTGGAGAAAGAACAAAAGCTATTCCACCAAGTGAGGATAGTTATCAACCCGAAGAAAGAAAGGATGCTGCAATACCAGGCACCGTGAGTCAGGGAAGACCAGAGCTGGGGACCACCTGGTCACTGCACAGGCTTTCAGAAAAAAAGGGTAACAGCTTACCTACAGAGGAACAGAAATCCCACTAGCATCAGAGTTCTCACTGATGGGGACAATGGGACAACGCAGTTTTTTTCCAAATAGGTCCAGCTGGTGATTGAGCACATCCCCCTTCCTGACCTCCCCCTCTGCCAACCCTGAATGCCTCCTTCAGTAAAACAGCATTCAAGCTTATGGGGGGAAGTAAAGACCATTTAGACATGCAGTGACTCAGGATTTCCTCTACACTGACCAACTCTGAACGAATGATTCGATAATAGCATCAAAATGATAAATAAATCTACAAAATGATGGTGATCGTACTTGTGATCAAAGAAGCACACAAACGGTTAAATAGCTCTTGATGCGTAATATCAAGTAAGTAACAATGCAGAGCTAAGATCAACGACATTTATTGGCCAAGGAACAGTAAGGGGAAGGTGAGCTTGACAGCACACTGAAGCTCCTTCTTGTTTCTGGGGAGACTGCAGAAAGAAATATGTTTAGTTTCGTGTGTAAAAATGTAAGAGCAACTATTACAAAAACAGTATTAGGATGTAACACTTCTGGACCTCTGGAGGAAGAAAATGGAAAAAAGAAAAATTGATCAATACTATGATAGTCAAGAGGGTAAAAAAATAAAAAACAAAAATGAAAGAGGAGGAGTAGACAGAAACCAACAGGAAGGAATGTTAATAAAAAACAAAGAAGAGTTTGTCCCCGCTGTGAGCCGCAGCCACGCCATGCCTCAGCAGGCCACCCTCCAACACTAGCAGTCGTGTGGCTGACAGGATCTTGGTGCTCTGGTCGGGTGTCAGGCCTGAGCCTCTGAGGTGGGAGAGCCGAGTTCAGGACATTGGACCTCCAGACATCTCCCGGCCCCATGTAATATCAATCAGTGAGAGCTCTCCCAGAGATCTCCATCTCAACGCTAAGACCCAGCTCCACTCAACGACCAGCAAGCTCCAGTGCTGGACACCCCATGCCAAACAACTAGAAAAACAGGAACACAACCCCACCCATTAGCAGAGAGGCTGCCTAAAATCACGCTAAGTTCACAGACAACTGAAAACACACCACCGGCTGCGGTCCTGCCCACCAGAAAGACAAGATCCAGCCTCATCCACCAGAACACAGGCACCAGTCCCCTCCACCAGGGAAGGTTACAAAATCCACTGAACTAACCACAGCCACTAGGGGCAGAAACCAAAGACAACAGGAACTACGAACCTGCAGCCTGCAAAAAGGAGACCCCAAACACAGTAAATTAAGCAAAATGAGAAGACAGAGAAATACACAGCAGATGAAGGAGCCAAGTAAAAGCCAACTAGGCCAAACGAAGAGGAAATAGGCAGTCTACCTGAAAAAGGATGCAGAGTAATGACAGTAAAGATGATCCAAAATCTTGGTAATAGAATGGAGAAAATGCAAGAAATGTTTAACAAGGACCTAAAAGAACTAAAGTGCAAACAAACAATGATGAACAACACAATAGATGAAATTAAAAATTCTCTAGAAGGAATCAATAGCAGAATAACTGAGGCAGAAGAATGGAGAAGTGACCTGGAAGATAAAATAGTGGAAATAACTACTGCAGAGCAGAATAAAGAAAAAAGAATGAAAAGAATTGAGGACAGGCTCAGAGACCTCTGGGACAACATTAAACATTAAACATTAAACAAACATTTGAATTATAGGGGTCACAAAAGAAGAAGAGAAAAAGAAAGGGACTGAGAAAATATTTGAGGAGATTGTAGTTGAAAACTTCCCTAATATGGAAAGTAAATAGACAATCAAGTCCAGGAAGCACAGAGAGTCCCATACAGGATAAATCCAAGGAGAAACATGCCAGGACACGTATTAATCAAACTGTCAAAAATTAAATTCAAAGAAAAAATATTAAAAGCAGCAAGGGAAAAACAGCAAATAACATACAAGGGAATTCCGATAAGGTTAACAGCTGACCTTTCAGCAGAAACCCTGCAAGCCATAAGGGACTGGCAGGACATGTTGAAAGTGATGAAGGAGAAAAACCTGCAACCAAGACTACTCTACCCAGCAAGGATCTCATTCACATTTGATGGAGAAATTAAAACCTTTAATTTTACAAGCAAGCGAAAGCTAAGAGAATTATGCACCACTAAACCAGCTTTACAACAAATGCTAAAGGAACTTCTCTAGGCAGGAAACACAAGAGAAGGAAAAGACCTACAACAACAAACCCAAATCAATTAAGAAAATGGTAATAGGAACATACATATCAACAACTACCTTAAATGTAAAAGGATTAAATGCTCCAACAAAAA
The DNA here is from genome assembly GCF_937001465.1 of Orcinus orca. Classification (NCBI taxonomy): domain Eukaryota; kingdom Metazoa; phylum Chordata; class Mammalia; order Artiodactyla; family Delphinidae; genus Orcinus; species Orcinus orca. The sequence goes on along the minus strand of NC_064560.1, from coordinate 9,707,464 downwards.
GACATAGACAGGCTGAATGGATACGAAAACAAGACCCGCATATAGGCTATCTACAAGAGACCCACTTCAGACCTAGGGACACATACAGATGGAAATTGAGGGGATAGAAAAAGATATTCCATGCAAATGGAAATCAAAAGAATGCTGGAGTAGCAATTCTCATATCAGACAAAATAGACTTTAAAATAAAGACTATTAAAAGAGACAGGGGCAGGACAACCTAGGGGCAGGACAAGAATAAAGATACAGACGTTGAGAATGGACCTGAGGACACAGGGAGGGCGAAGGTTAAGCTGGGACGAACTGAGAGAGTGACACTGACATATATACACTAACAAATGTAAGGTAAATAGGTAGTAGGAAGCAGCTTCATAGCACAGGGAGATCAGCTTGGTGTTTTGTGACCACCAGAGGGGTGGGATAGGGAGGGTGGGAGGGAGACGCAAGAGGGAGGGTATATGGGGATATATGTATACATATTTCCTATTCACTTTGTTGTACAGCAGAAACTAACACAACATTGGAAAGCAATTATACTCCAATAAAGATGTTAAAAAAAAAAGATGGCAGAATTAAGTCAAACATAGCATTAATACTCATTAATGTGAATGAATTTAGTTCTCTTCTTGAAAAATGGGCACTCCTGGACAATAAATGAGAAAATTAAAATCCCACAAACCTCTGTAATTAAAAAAATTTGAAAATAATAATGAAAATATTTTCCTCTCAAACTGGACTCCAATCTCTTGACCAAATCTAAATGCAATACTCAAGAAATTGAATCCTAATTTATTTATTAAAAGAAAATCCTTACTTGATCGTGATATAATATGTTCAGGATCACACGAATGGTTCAACTTCAGGAAATATAACATTATTGTAACCAATTTTAATAAATAGATTAAAAAATAGCATCACCTGCACATAAAATAGTTATATTTTCTTTAATGCAGCACTTTCTTATTGATTTATAGGAGTTCTTTATATACTCTGGATAGTAATCCTTCTGATATTTATATTGCCACTATTTTTCTTTTTGATAATGTGATATAGTTTGAATGTTATTGTTTCAAGACTGTAAATCTTTTATTTTCCAGGTTTATATATCTTGTTGAAGATAGCTTTTCCTTTGCCTAGGTTTTTTTTTTAAATTCTCCTATTATTTTTCCTACTACTTTTATAATATTTTTCGCTATACTACTGTTTGTAATAGACATATACTAGGAAAAACTGAATGTTGGTGAAAGCATGGTGCATTCCTATGTTGGCATACTCAGCCTGAGATCAAATGAATAAACAGTTAAAGGAACAGGATGAAGAAGGAACAGCAAGACATGTTAAATTGAAGAAGCAAATCACAGGATGAAATATAATGATTACATTAATGTAAAATGATATGTTTATAGACAACAAGTGCACAGAGAATGTCTAAAACAGTACATACCAATGCACATAAAAAGTATTGGGTTGGTCAAGAGGTTCGTTCGGTTTTTTCCATTCCATGGCTCTAGTAGCACTTAGTTGTCTTTAGCTTCATTTGAAACAATTTTGTTAGATTGTATGTGACCGCTGTCTCATCAGCGTGCATTTAAAAAAAGACTTATCAAAATTGGTGAATTTTTGTGTAGCCAAGACGGAAGAATAAAACCCACATTTTCGGCATATTATGCTTTATGATTTCAAGAAAGGTAAAAATGCAACTGAAATGCAAAAAAAAGATTTGTGCAGTGTATAGAGAAGGTGATGTGACTGAGTGAACATGTCAAAAGTGGTTTGTGAAGTTTCGTGCTGGAGATTTCTTGCTGGACGATGCTCCATGGTCAGGTAGACCAGTTGAAGTTGATAGTGATGTAATCGAGACATTAACTGAGAACGATCAATGTTATACCACGTGGGAGATAGCCAACATACTCAAAATAACCAAATCAAGCACTGAAAATCATTTACACCAGCTTGGTTATGTTCATCGCTTTGATGTTTGCATTCCATGTAAGTTAAGTGAAAAAAACCTTCTTGACCATATTTCTGCATGCAATTCTCTACTTAAATGTAATGAAAACCTTCTGTTTTTAAAACAAATTGTGATGGGCGATGAAAAGTGGATACTGTGCGATAATGTGGAATGGAAGGGATCATGGGGCAAGTGAAATGAACCACCACCAACCACAACAAAGGCCGGTCTTCATCCAAGTAAGATGATGTTGTGTATATGGTGGGATTGGAAGGGAGTCCTCTATTATGAGCTCCTTCTGGAAAACCAAATGATTAATTCCATCAAGTACTGCTCCCAACTGAAAGCAGCACTCGATGAAAGGAGTCCAGAATTAGTCAACAGAAAACGTATAATCTTCCATCAGGATAATGCAAGATGCATGTTTCTTTGATGACCAGGAAAAACTGTTACAGCTTTGCTGGGAAGTTCTGATTCATCCACTGTATTCACCAGACATTGCACCTTGAGATTTCCATTTATTTCAGTCTTTACAAAATTCTCTTAATAGAAAAAATTTCAATTCCCTGGAAGACTGTAAAAGGCACCTGGAACAGTTCTTTGCTCAAAAAGATAAAAAGTTTTGGGAAGATGGAATCAGGAAGTTGTCTGAAAAATGGCAGAAGATAGTGGAACAAAAGGGTGAATACATTGTTCAATAAAGTTCTTGGTGAAAATGAAAAATGTGTCTTTTATTTTTACTTAAAAACTGAAGGCAATTTTTGGCCAACCCAGGGGAGTTCAGTTGGTGTTTACTCCAAATATTTTCTATTATTTGAAATCAAGAAGATAATCTTAGAATAAAGAATAAGGAGGGAGAAATGAAGATGGACCATCTGTCCTGAAGGAATCACAAGACCTCCTTTCTCAGCAGAAGACTGGGAAGCGAGGCTGCTGTGTCCAGACATGTGCTTCTCTGAGACTCAACCTTCGTGACCACAGGAGCCCTGGCTGCTCCACTGTCACGTGTAGGTCATGAATGTGGTTCACGTTGAGGAGTCAGCACAGGGCAGGAACCAGATCACTGGTTCAAAAGACCTGGGTTCAAATCCTAACTCTCCCTTCTGAATCTCTTTGTATTTATAGGAGAGGGACCATGACGCAAGCCCTACTGGGGGCAGGTAGGTTAAATGAGAAGCATTTTCAGCACAGTGCCTAGTCCCTCTGACCTTCTTTTGGATTATAAAATGGAAGTTTCAAAGATTTTTGATGGTTCTAAAGTTTTATGGGTCTTTTGAAGCTGAGGAAGTTGGTCGGTGGGATACTTCTTTTTAGTCATTTCCATCAGGTACACGAAGAGCGTTTCCTATGGGAGCCTCTCACCGAGGCCTGCTAGATTAGATTAATTATTTGCTGTGGATTAAATCGGATGTTAATTATGGGCTCAAATAAGATCCTGGTGTGTTCATCGAAGGCAATGTTGAGACTTTACTTTTTTCTAATGGTTTTTTCTAATGGTTTTTTCTAATGGTTCTGATAAAGTGCAGAGGTTATTCCTGGAGCATGAAAAAGGTCTGAATAGCCACAGCTGGTTTAATTACAACCAGGAAGAGATCAGAGGGAAGAAAAAAGATGAGGTGTATGATCCCATGATATGCTAATTAGAAATTTTCATATATGTTGCTTTGCAAAATACTATTATATCAGGTACTTTTGCAAAGACCTTGAAGAGGAAAATTGCACTTGTTTTTTTTTTTTTTAATGAGTTTCTACTTTCTCTGAAGATAGTAACTTTTCCAACCACACTGGTCAGGGTGAAAAAATTACTTTTCTGCAATTGCTCTGCAGTCAGGTCTTTGCCATCATGGTGACGGAAGTGAAAGTGCTGATTAAGGGCTCAGCAGGAAGGTGACATGTGCAGAATCATAATAGGAAGATGGCAGCGATTCAAACGTTGGGTCATTTACTTTGGCAACTGTCATTAGCAGGTGACAGGGCTGTGGGGTAGGGAGAAGGGGAGTCATCCCAATTATGTTCCGCAGCATTTGCTCGTTTCTCCGGTTCTGCTCCTTACGTAATTTTGCTTTTTACTATAGTGGTCTGCATATCTGTTTTTCCAGTAAGATTTTAAGCTGTGGCAAGGCCTAAACTAGACGTGCATTCATCAATGAATCCCCCAGAACTTTGCACAATACTCTGCAGTAATAGTTGCTTAATAAATGCTGGTTGAACTGAATTTTCAAGTAGCCGGTGCCGTGTCAATGTATTCCACGGCTTCTAGTTTAAAACAGTTGGCTACAAGCACGGGCAGAGACATGGGATGGCCTTTGGGCTTGGCCTGAGAGAGTTTGAGATGAACTCTTCCTTCCATCTGTTGACTCATTTTGCATTTGACCGAGTTGCTCGAATGCACTTCTGGTCAGGAGTTGACGTTGACAGTGGTACCCAAATTCAGTTTGATCGTTAAAATGCTCCAAAGAGGAGGAATCAAAGGACCTGAAATCGGCTGATAGCGGATTCTAATTCCGGACACCTCTTGGCAACAGTAAGTGCTTCTTTCTATCTAACTCCAGTCTCACAAGACGCATTTTAATCCCCTTTATTATTCCTTCTTCTCTTGGGAGAGATGGCTGGAGGTCGCTTTGCTAGGTTGTGTGGAAAGACCTCGGTAGCAAGATGACTTCCTGGCCCTTAGTGAGGCTGGCCCAAATCATCTTCTGGTCTGTTTTTCTCATGAACTGGTCAACGGCAGAGTTAGGACCCATCAGCACGGATTCAATTTTGAGGCTTAGTGGGCAGTACAGGTCTGATTCATTTATTTAGCTCTGGTATTAGTCCAGAGACAGAGAATTTCACTTGGTCGAAAATGTTCACCGCCTCCTTCATTCGGGCTGATGGATTGGTGGCTGAACAGAAGGCATTTCTTCCGACCTCAAAGCTTTGTTAGACCCATGCAAGGAGGGAAAAGATCAGGTTTCTTCTTTTCTTAACTGTTCTTAACAGCGTTTTCAGAATCTTCACCGTTTTCCCCTGCTTCCCTCAGCCAGCAAGGTGACAAGACACTGACTTTGAATTGGGGGTTGGGATTGAAGTCTGCTCCCGCTCCTTCCACAGTCAATGCATTAATAAACAGCTTAGAAAATAACATGTCAGCTCAGATTTCCTCTCTCGGCGGTGAATAACATTTCAGAATCCTTTGGAGGTGCTCACGACCGCAGTGCATTATTTGTGATCGGTCCCTACTTCCCTCCCCAGCATGTGAATTCATTTCCTCTTCCTTTTCCTAAGCCAGAGTGGTAATGTTTCCTGCTTGCCGGAGTACCGTTCTCTAAGGGAGAGACCAAACCTTTGTGTTTTAGCCCTGCAATAGAAATGCTTGGTGAAACCATTAAGCAGGACCATTTACCCATTTAACCATTTAAATGTTGGGACAAAATGATGAAAATCACGTTCAACCCACTTTTTTTTTTAAGTGACAAGTTACCTAATAGCTACGCTAGCTTCTAATATTAAGTAGCTACTTACATGTCAGGCTGGGTCTGTTGCCTCCTACTAGTGCTGAAACCAGAGGTACTGAAAGTGATAATTATTACTTTATATGAAGAGTGAAGCTTGAAATCTGAATTGAGGTCAATGTATAATAATCATAGCTCACATTTATCAAGTGATTATGAATAAGGCACTTGGTAATTACCTTATGTGCATTATCTCATGTAATTCCAACAACATCCCTAAGAAGTAGGTGCTATTGTTATTATTTTGCAGTTGAGGCAACTCTAGTTTAGAGAGTTAAGTAACTTGACATAGAGACAAGGACATAGAGAAGGTGGGACTTGAGCTGGAGTCAACTTGCCACATACTATATCATATTTCCAGGTAGACCTGTTGGCTTCTAACTGCTTAATACCAGCTTCTGGGACACTGTTTTCTCAACAGCTGTAGTTGGCATAAAGATTATTCTTCTCTTCTTAATTTGCTTTTATTTAGATTCTAGAATGCTGGCAAATACATGTATTTCAGTCAAGGGGTAGGTGATTGTTTTAACAGAAAAGGACTATGTAACTTCCTAGAAAGAAGGGTAGAGACTTAAGGTATAGCACAAGGAACTCTACTCAATACTCGGGACTTAAGGTATAGCACAGGGAACTCTACTCAATACTCTGTAATGGCCTATATGGGAAAAGAATCTAAAATAGAGTGGATATATGTATTGATATATGTATAACTGACTCACTTTGCTGTACACCTGAAACCAACACAACACTGTAAATCAACTCTATGCCAATAAAAATTAAAAACAAAAAGTGGGGTTGGGGGGAGAAGTTCTTCCCCAAAACTCCTCTGAACACACTATTTGGGTGAAAGAAAAAGTGGCATCATTCACTGCCTTTGCCCTCTTTCTACAATGGAAGTAAAATCAGCTTCTAGGATGAACCTTGAAAACGTTTTGCTAGGGACTTCCCTGGTGGTTCAGTGGTTAAGAATCCGCCTGCCAATGCAGGGGACACGGGCTTGAGCCCTGGTCCGGGAAGATCCCACATGCCGCTGAGCAACTAAGCCCGTGCGCCACAACTACTGAAGCCCGTGCACCTAGAGCCGGTGCTCCGCAACAAGAGAAGCCACCGCAATGAGAAGCCCGCACACCGCAACGAATAGTAGCCCCCGCTCAACACAACTAGAGAAAGCCTGCATGCAGCAACAAAGACCCAACGCAGCCAAAAATAAAATAGATAAATAAATTTATTAAAAAAAAGAAAAGGTTATGCTAAACGAAAGAAGTCAGACACAAAGGTCCCACGTTGTATGATTCCTTTTATGGCATATATCCACAGAGACAGAAAGCAGATTACAGGTCACCAGGGAAGTGGTTACTTAATAGGTAGGGTGTGTTTTTATGGGGTGAAGAAAAGGTTTGGAAGTTAGAAGAAGCTGGTGGTTGCACAACAAAGCGAATACACTAAATACTACTGACGTGTACACTTTTAAATCGTCAATTATACATAATGTGAATTTTACCTCAATAAAAGTTAAAAAATAAAACAAAATCAGTTTCTAGTGAGGTTTTCTGTTTCTCTGGTTGACTCTTGGACGAATGCTACCCTTTCAGTGAAAGGAACAAAGAGAAACTCCGAAGTATTATCCTATTGGGTGAACCTCAGAGATGGTGGCAGTGGCGGTTAAGCGATTTGTCAAGTACTCCCCATATATCCACTCTTATGTATATGTATAACTGATTCACTTTGCTGTACAGTAGAAACTAACACAATACTTTAAATCAAGTATACTCCAATAAAAATTTTAAAAGAAGATTGGTCTTGAAGAACGGGCAAGATTTGGAATAATTAAAAGGAGTGATGATGGTGAATTCAGGTATTTGCTGCCATGGGGTAGAGTCTAGATGAACTGGGTCTTTTCAACATCATCCTCAACAGACAGAAAATAGTTTTCTTAAGTGAATGGAGAGCATTGTTCATTTAACCCATTGTAATGCATTTACCGTCATTTCTATTTGTAGCCCCTTCCAATGCTATAGTTTTGTATTGTATGTGGCGGTTCTGTGCCAGCTTTGGCTTCCAACGTTTGAACTCTTCTATTTGGGGGCCTTCATTGTGCAGATCTTAGTGGGAGGGAGGGCCGTGATCCCCAACAGAAGCCAAAGAAGGGAACAAATCTCTCCCTTCCCTGCTTCTTGACACTGGCGTGACCTGACCTTGACCAATCAGATGGTCCCACCCAGTCCTGTGAAGCTGTCTGCAGAAATTTCCAGCAGTGGAGAGGGTCCAGAGCACTAGAGCCTTAGATAGACTTTCTGGTGCAAACGTGGCTGGGTTGTGGGTTGTCAAGCTTGCTCTGTTTTCTGTCAATATCCTGAGCGTATTCCTCAGACGTCCCAGAATTTTTTTCCCCACTACCCAATATTTCATGCCTATGTGTATATATATATATATATATATATATTTAATAACAGCATTATTGAAATATCATTTGTATACCATGCAATTCTCACAACTTGCTTTTGATACATGTAATCACAAGTCCTAACTGGCACAAGTCCCCTTTAAGAAATGGGGATTTTAAACATATAATGGAATTAAAAAAAAATTAATACAAATCACATTACAGAAAAGTTGTGAAACAGAAGAAAATGATCTATAATCCACCATTCCAATATAATGATCATGTCTGTGGTTTTTACATTCCTTTTTTTAAACCTATACACATTCTTACAGTTATCCTCATGTCTCATCCAGCTTGAAAAAGATGCTTACCTGACCATAGCTCTTCCAGGGAACACAGTTAGTCTTGAGAGTCTGGGGGAGCCATCTAAAACGTTTTGAAAAATGAAGTACCAGGGTTGCTAGGCTCCCTCGTCCAGTTAGCATTCATTGAGCTAATCAGCCACCCAGTTTAAGAGAAGTTTTGTTAGCAGATAAAGAAAAATTGTGTCTAGAAGATTCTTCATTCACACAAGGATGAAAATGTAAAGGCCATGAGGGAAGGTGGGTTTCTAAGGGAAAAGGTGGGTTTCTAAGGAGAAGGTGTGTGGCAAAACCTGGTCATGACCTATTCAGATGCAACCATTCAAATTGGATGATCACATTTACATTAAATGATGCAGCTGTGCATCCCTGTGCTGGGTATAGGAAGATAAAGGCTCACCGAGCAGAGTCTCGTCTCTTAAAGACTACGATCAAGTTGGTGTGATGAGACATAACATAGGACGACTAGACAACATATTGTGTTGGCCAAAAAGTTCGTTCGGGTTTTCCCTAAGATGCTACGGGAAAAGCGAATGAACTTTTTGGCCAAGCCAACATCATACAAGGCACAGGCATCTGCAAGAGAAGTGGATGTCCGCGATGGTTAGATGTGTGACTTAACAGTTCCCAGGAAGGGCTGCTTGGCCTTGAGACCCTTCAGATGTGCCTGGAAGAATGGGCAAGATTCAGGTAGATGAAGAGAAAGAGCAAGGGCAAATTGAGGGGACAATTATAGCAAAGACGTGCTTCAGAGATGGAAGGCTGCCCGGGGGGGGCGTCTCCCAGCCCAGCTTCGGTTGTGGAATGACAGGGCTTGGATCAGGAGTTCCCAAACTTTAGGGTCCTGAGACCCCTTGACACTCTTAAAAATTACTTAACATATCAAAGAATTTTTGTTTCTGTGAGTAATTTCTATATTTACTGGATTTGAAATTAAAAACGGGAAATTTGGAAGGATTTATTTATTACTTGATTTAACATAACAATAATAAAGTCTTACAAGTTAAAATAAGTAACATTTTCATGAAAAATAATTCTGTTTTCTAAAACAAAATGTTTTAGTGAGAAGAGAGGCATTGTTTTTGCAAATCTTGGTAGAAGACAGCTGGTTTCTTTTATCTGCTTCTGCACTCAGTCTGCCACAACTTGTTGTTTTGGTCGAAAGAGCTGGGGGAAATGTGGCCTATGTTATAAAAGGGGAAGACTTTTAATAGCATTTTCAGATGATATTACACTAGAATTTGACAAGGAGTAATTTCTTAAAAGTTAGTTGCAGTTGTAGACTTTGAAACCTTATCAATAAACTTTTCATACTCTGCTAGGTTATAATCCATTGGTCCCTTGTGCACTGTGGTTGGGTCTTTTACCTGTGTGTGATTTTGTAACTTCATTCACTGGTCATTTGGAAAATATTGTTCACTCAGTTGTACAGATCTTCCAAATGATGCCATATTCAAAAGATCATATCTGTTACATCATCCCATCAAAAGATCGTATCTGGGCTTCCCTGGTGGCGCAGTGGTTGAGAGTCCACCTGCCAATGCAGGGGACACGGGTTTGTGCCCCGGTCCGGGAAGATCCCACATGCCGCGGAGCGGCTGGGCCTGTGAGCCATGGCCGCTGGGCCTGCGCGTCCGGAGCCTGTGCTCTGCAATGGGAGAGGCCACAACAGTGAGAGGCCCCCGTACTGCAAAAAAAAAAAAAAAAAGATCGTATCTGTTACATCATCCCTCCATCTCATTAGCAGAGTCTCTAAATACTGGGACGCTCTCAAGCTCATGGTGACAGATGAGTTTTCCAACATTCTCCTTTTCACTTGAAAGCTAGGCATTTATCGCTGGCAGCAAGTTCTGTAAGTAGAGTCGTCCTTGAAGTGACAAGGTCGTGTCATTCTTTTTAGAAACAACGCCTCATAAATACCCAAGTCTGAAGGACCATCGTTTGTCTGTCAATAGTCCTTTCTGGTAAAAGTCTATTCCATGAAAACAGTGGCTTGTTTGGCTCACAATTCAAATGATTGCATGAGTACTTGGCTTTCTAGCTTATGCAGAGGAAGAGGCTGCCTGCAGGACTTTTGGTGGGGGAACGCTGTCAGCCAGCCTGGGTTGCGTGTTCCCCAACCTCAGGATTCTCCATCCCACCGGTTTCCTGCTCCATCTCCTGCTGGGAGCCAAGAGCATGGGTGTTCCCTGATGTAGCTGACACAGGTCAACAAGGATGGGGAAAGAGTGGGCTGTGGTTCTGGAAGGTGTCCAACACGATAAACAGGGAAGAGTTCCTCGATTGGCATGTCTTATATTTCAACTTGGTATTGCGTCCTATGCTTTATTCAAACAGCTGGAAGATAAACTGTTTGTCCACGACTGTGTTGAGGACATATTTCAGATGTGACAATGATTCTCAGTGGCCAGACGAGGCAAGCAGAGCTTCCCCTCCAGGGCTGCCTCTGGCTCCCGCTTTACAGGGTTTGGAACAGTTCTCCTGTCCCGCGGATTGTAGCCCACTCATTACCACTTCCCCATCTGCCCGACTGACTCTGTGTCAAGGACTCCCCACTTGGAGTTCCTAAATGGCAGTGGAGGCCAGTACTTTAGTTCTGGATCCTGAAGTCAGTCGTCCATTTGTCTGAGATCTCGTCAAATCTCTCTGCAGCTGATTCCAGGACCCTGGTCTCAAATATTTCCTGCTCTGCTCCCCAGCTCTCTCTATCTTCCGGGTGCCCATCACTTACCAGTTAACAACTCCTGTGCTCTTTGAAGGTAAACACATTGACTAATTAGTCCTTAGTGAATAATTTAAATAATTGGAGAAAAGTGGAAGGAGCAGAGCTGAAGCACTTTTCTGGGTGGACACAGAGCTGAGTCATCTCTGCATTGTCCAGATACACCAACTGAAGGTCACCGTGGTGGTTAATCTTGTGTCAGTTTGGCTGGGCTATGACGCCCGGTTGTTTGGTCAAACACAGTCTAGATGTTGCTGTGAGGGTCCTTTTTAGACATGATTAACATTTAAATCAGTAAACATTAAGTCAAACCAATTAGTCTCCATAGTGTGGGTAGGTCTCATCCGACCAGTTGAAGGCCTTAAGAGAAAAGACTGAGGTCTCTCAAGGAGGGAGAACTTCTGCCTTCAGGTTGCCTTTGCACTTGCATTGCAATAGTAAGTCTTCCCTGGGTCCCCAGTCTGCGGGCCTGCCCTGTAGATTTCAGACCTGACATCCTCCACAATCACGTGAGTCAATTCCTTAAAATAACTCTCTCTTTCCACACCCTCCACCACCATACATATATAGAGAGACACATTCTATCAGTTCTATTGGTTTCTCTGGACCCTGACTTAGATGCAATGTTTGGAATCTAAGTATACTGGGGAAGTATTAAATTATTTTGTTCTCACAACAACTCTCTTTAGGTTAAAAAATATATATATGCACATCTTTTAAGGAATTGTAGTGATTAGTTCAACGTTTCTAGACCATGGCTGCACATTAAAATCAACAGGGGAGACTAAAAATGCTGATGCCCAAGTCCCACCCCAGGCCAATGAAGAATCTCTAGAGTTTGATCCAGCACTGGGGTTTTAAAAACTCCGGGGCTATCTGAGTACCGCAGCCAGGGTCAAGGACCAGTGAATTAGGCTACCTCTGGGAAGAGGTAAAGGCAGTGCTGAGAAAGCATAAAGACAGCCTTTCTTCCTGGGACATAAAATGCAGCCACCTGTAAGGGACAAATTAACCAGGAACAATATTCACGCTGATTACACCTCTTCACCCTGGCATTCACTGCCGGCTCACTGGAACTTTCAGTTTTAGGAAACCTATAATTTATGGAATTCTTTGAAGATGTCTCTGTGAATAATGCATATCTGTCTACCATCCATCAAATGATTTTGTCATTCTGAGTGGGTCTGACCAATATGAATAGTCAGAATTGAGCTCCTGCTGGACTTGAAGGAGGATCACCCTTCTATTCATAATTACCTTATGTCATTGGAAAAAGAGCTTTGCCCTGGATTCACAAAAGACATTGGCTTGACACGTTACCTTACCTTAACCATATGCTACTGTGCAAGTTAAAAAAAATAGTATCATTTGAAACTGACTGGAATTATATTCATTTCCCCCCAAGATAAATAGACTCTGTTGAGCATATTCATTTTTCAAAGGCCATTCAGTATCCAGGAACATGCATCTGATCTTTAGGTGGGTGGTGCTCTCAGAGAGAGATGAAGTGAGTGAAGGCAAATTAATGAAGGTTGTGCCCCAGGACTAACCTTCCCTTGGTCTGAAGGGCTATCCCATTGTTGCTGCCAAGGTTCCCTCTGCTAGATCCTTGGCCTCTGACCATTGTCCTAATTTACTGAGGTGAAGCTTAGAAGTGGAGCTATTTTTACCTTTGGGCACAATAACAGTCAGCACCACACAGAGAATGAGTGTGCTGGGCAGCAAAGTTGCAAAGCGTGTGAGTGTTGGTGTTCATTCTTTGTCCATAGCATTGGCTCTGAGGGGCATTTCCCACTCCAGGTGAGGTGCCAGGCTGGGAAGGTGTGTGTGCACAGTGTAGAGGATTGTGCTACTGCCCACCTGTAGCAATGCAACCCGCACCTGTGAAAATGCTATCCTTCACCTGCAGCTATCCTACCCTCCATGTGCAACAATGCTACCCTTTCGCAGAGTATGGTCACCACGATGACCTCATGCCATTCTCATTCTGTTCAGGCAACTAAGAACATCATCCTTTGGGGGCAAAGGAAATCATGAAGAAATAATGACATCCAGTCCTGTGCCTGTCCTCACACAATTAGGGAATGGCAGCCCCATGGCTAGAACCCTGTCCTAACTCCTATTTCAACACTCTTAAAAACCAATGCGGCATTTATCTGTTACTCTCTACGAGGATAGAGATAGTGTTTATGTGTACCTGTGGAAGGAGAAAGAGGTCCTCTGGAAAGAGAGGGAAGTTGAGGGCAGCTGGCTGCACCCCTGTTTTGGGTCCTGGAGAGCAGATGGAATTCCAGGGGCTTCTCACCTGTGCTACTGCCCAAGTGCTCCCAGTGTGCCCAGCTCCTACCTAGCAGGGGAGATGGGTCCAGGGCTGTGCCCTTTCATGCTGAGCCAGGACGGTCCCTGTGGCTGCAGTGGGGAGGGGGGATCTGGGAGAGGTGTGTCTGCATGGGGACCTGGCCCTGGCCATGAGCTATAGGAGGCGGATCAAGCTTCACCAAGAGCTGGGAATGTGTCTGCTGTGTGTGTGTGAGTGTATGTGTGCGTGTGTTTTATGGCTCCCTGGAGAATCTGCATGCTTTCCTATGTAACCTGGACAATGATTTTTATTCCAAGAACTTTATCACCAATGCCTACACACCATTGGTCCAGATCACACTGCTCTGAGGTCAGACTCCAGTGAAGTATGTCAGGGGGTTCAGGGATTCTGACACCCACAGACCCTCCTGGCCACTCCCATCCTCCAACAACCTATGTGAACTAATACTATTTTTTGCTTATCAAACTAGCCAACATGAAAACATGATATTACACAATGATAGTGAGCCATTTTTCATGAAAATTCATTATCAAAGACAGTCATTGCAACATTATCTATAGTGGCCAAAGCTGAAAACAAGCTAGGTGTTCAAACAGGAGGACAGTTATGGTACATCCCTATAATGAAGTTTTTAGAAATGGCATTTCAAAGAATATTGAATGACATAGAAAATGTTCAAAATATACAGTAAATCAAAAAACAATGACACATCGGAAGGTCTAGCCACAGCAATCAGACAAGAAAAAAAATAAAAGGAATCCAAATTGGAAAGAAGTAAAACTGTCACTGTTTACAGATGACATGATACTATACATAGAAAATTCTAAAGATACCACCAAATAACTATTAGCACTAATAAATGAATTCAGTAAAGTCGCAGGATACAAAATTAAGATACAGAAATCTGTTGCATTTCTATGCATTAGCAATGAACTATCAGAAAGAAAAATTAAGAAAATCCCATTTACAATTTCAACAGAAATAATAAAATGGCTGGGAATAAATCTAAAAGACCTGCACTCAGACAATTATAAGACACTGATGAAAGAAACTGAAGATTACACAAACAAATGGCAAGACATACCGTGTTCATGAACTGGAAGAATTAATATCGTTAAAATGACCATACTACCCAGGGAAATTTACAGATTCAGTGCAATCCCAATCAAAATATCATGGCATTTTTTCACAGAACTAGAAGAAATAATTCTAAAATTACTATGGAAACACAAAAGACCCTGAATAGCCAAAGAAATCTTGAGAAAGAAGAACAAAGCTGGAACTATCATGTGCTCTGATTTCAAACTATACTACAAATATATAGTAATCAAAACAGTATAGTACTGCCACAAAACAGACACATAGACCCATGGAAGAGAATAGAGAGCCCAGAAATAAACTCACACTTATATGCTCAATTAATCTATGACAAATGAGGCAAGAATATATAATGGGAAAAAGACAACCTCTTCAAAAAACAGTGTTGGAAAAAACTGTACAGCTACAGGCAAAAGAAGCAAACTGGACTACCTTCTCACACTATATACAAAAAACAAACTCAGAATGGATTAAAGATGTAAATGTAAGACCTGAAACCACAGAACTCCTAGAAGAAAACATAGGCAGTACAGTCTCTGACACTGGTCCTAGGAATATTTTGTTTTAGCTCTCTTGCCTCAGACAAGGGAAACAAAAGCAAAAATAAACAAATGGGATCACATCAAACTAAAAAGCTTTAGCACAGTGAAGAAAACTATCAATACAACTAAAAGACAACTTACTGAAGGGGAGAAGATATTTGCAAATGATATATCTGATAAGGGGTTAATATCCAAAATATGCAAAGAATGTATACAACTTAACATAAAATAACAAAAAAATCCAATTAAAAATGGGCAGAGGACCTGATTAGACATTTTTCCAAAGAAGACATACAGATGGCCAGCAGACAAATGGAAAGACGCTCAACATCACTAATCATCAGGGAAATGAAAATCAAGACCACAATGAGATATCACCTCACAACTGTCAGAATAGCTATTATCAAAGAGACAACACATAACAAGTGCTGGTGAGGACATAGAGAAAAAGGAACCCTTGTGCACTGTTGGTGGGAATGTAAATTGGTGCAGCCACTATGGAAGACAGTATGGAGGTTCCTCAAAAATTTAAAAATAGAGTTGCCATATGATCCAGCAATTCCATTTCTGGGTATTTTTCTGAAGAAAACCAAAACATTAATTTGAAAAGAAACATGCACCCCTATATTTATTGCAGCATTATTTAAAATTGCCACGATATGGAAGCAACCGAAGTGTCCATTGATAGATGAACTGATAAAGAAAATGTATATATAAAGAAAATGTATATAATGGAATATTACTCAGCCATAAAAAGAATGAAATCTTGTCATGTTTTTGACAACATGGGTGGACTTAGAGGGTATTATGCTAAGTGAACTGTCAGACTTGATATAAAAATATAGTATGGTTTCACATACATTTGGAATCTAAAACAAAACAAAACAAATGAATGAACATGACAAAACAGAAACAGACTCATAGATACAGAGAACAAACAGGTGGTTGCCAGGGGTGGAGGGAGGGGGGATGTTGAGTGAAATAGGTGACCGAGATTAAGAGGTACAAACTTCAGTTACAAAATAAATGAGTTATGGAGATAAAATATACAGTCAATAATATTGTGATAACTTTGTATGGGGACAGATGGTAAGTAGATTTTGTGATCATTTTACAATGTATAGAAACATTGAGTCACTATGTTGTGTACTTGGAACTAACATAGTGTTGTACATCAATTATACCTCAATTAAAAAAGCAAACAAAACAAAACAAAACATGGAAATAGAAAAATAGCCTAAAAAGAGGTAAGAGAAAAAGAAATAAGATAATGGAAGGACAATTGGAAAGCATAAAATACTCTTTCTATCAGATTAATGAAACTTCCTTCTATTCCTAGTTTGCAAAAAGTTTTTATCATGAATAGATGTTTGTTATGAAACATATCTTAGAAAAAAAGAAGCAATGACATAAAATCGTATAATCAGTTTCCAACTATGTAAAAGTCTGCATATATATATATATATATATATATATATATACACACACACACACATATACATATATATATCATAAAAAACACTTTAAGAAAACATCAAAATATTAGTGGTGATCATCTCTGGGGAGTGAGGTTAATGATGATTTTCTTTTCTAATTTTTAACTTGCCTATATTTCTAAATTCTCTACACTGAACACATTTTTGTTACCAGAATGAACCCAAATGTGATTAACATACAGAGAAGACCCTCATAGAGTTTGTCCCACTAGTTTTGAGTCAGAAGCAAGGTGAAGTAGACAAAAGCCAATGTATTTCCCACCTCCATCGTTTATTCATTTGTTTGTTCAGCATTTACTGTGAGACTCTGTCCCAAGGTTGTACAAGCACTGGAGACCCAAGGTTGAGCAAGCCTTCATCTCCCAGCAAGAAGTACTCAGCTCTGAAGGGCAAGGTCAGACATGACTGTGAGGTGAAAGAGAGTAGATGTGAGTGCAAGTCGCTAAGGGGGCCAGAGGATGGGCTTGGGTGAGGTGTCAGAAAGCAGGCACCAAGCGTATATTGAAGAATGACTGTTTGCTTAGAATATATAGAGAAGAGCATTCCCAGGAGATCCAGTGCAAGTGATTTCCTGTGATCAGAGGGTAAGGTCGAAGCAGAGAAAGTGATGGGAGAGGAACACAGAAAGTTCGGTGGGCCTGATCATGCTAGATAATTAGGGCTTTTTTCTCAAAGTCAGTGTTGTTCAAATTGTGTGTCCTGAAATAATTTGGTGGGTTATAACCTGCATTAAAAACACCACACACACACAAAGTGGGGGGGTAGGAGGGTTAAATTAGGAGTTTGGGATTAACAGACACACTATTATATATGAAACAGATAACCAGCAAGGACCTACTATATAGCACAGGGAACTCTACTCAATATTTTGTAATCACCTATAAGGGAAAAGAATATGAAAAAGAGTATATATATATATTTTTTTCTGAATCACTGTGCTGTACACTTGAAAATAACAAAACATTGTAAATCAATTAGACTTCAATAAAAAAAACACAAAGGAAGAGTACAGAAAATATCAGTGTATATCACCTAAGTATCGTTTGTGAAATGTATTTTCTTTTTTTCAACTTAAAAGATCTTTTTATTCTGAGACAATTACAGATTCATAGGAAGATGCAAAGAAATGTACAGGGTGGTCCCAGGTACCCCTCCTCCAGCTTCCTCCAAGGTTAACGTCCTATACAACTGCAGTACAATGTCAAAGTCAGAAAACTGACAGTGGGATAGCCCACAGAGCTCACTCAGGACTCATCAGTTATGCACACACTCATTTGTCTCAGCTGTGTATGGAGACCCATGTGAAACCGCTGCACGTGTAGCCTGGTGCAGTCACCACCACAATCCAGATACGGAACTATACCACCCTGCGACACTCTCTCGTGCTACCCGCTTATAGCCACCCCTGCTTGTGTGTGTGTGTGTCCGTGTGTGTGTACAGGATCGAGACATAACATGGATTTCTTTCTGTGAGCCACATTCAGGAAGAATTGACAGCCACTGCCACTGCACATGGCAGAAGGATTGTAGGCTGGGGTGTGGGGTCGTGGAATTGTCAGATTGATTTTAGAGGTCATCTTGGCAGCAGCGTGGAGGCTGAACGGAAAAGATGAGCCAGGTGAAGGCAGGGAGACCAGCGCCCTCGGTCATCAAGCAAAGTTGTGAACACACCTTCTTTCATTTGTTTATGTCTTCTTTCCTTTTCCCCTTCCTTCATTAAACATAGCCTATATAATAAAACATTTCTGTTATATAATATATAAATGTCATATATGATATGTATAATATTTGTAAATATCACCCTGTATAATATGACATTCTCTGTTAATCTTAGCAATTCTAAGTCGCACTTCTGAAAATATTATGTCTTATGGTCAAAGCAGCATACCCACTGGTTAATTAGGATGATAATACGGTTATTTAATTTTTTTCACAAACTCCACCCCTGTTAGTGACAGTAAGATGTTCCAGTTCTGCTTATTATCACTTGATTTTTATTTCTTTTACTATTTTTTATTCTTCCCTAGGAGTTTTTATTTTAATTCAAAATACTGTAGCTGGTTGATTTAACTTGTCATTGCCAATAAAGTTTGTCATTATCAGCAAAGGATAGCAAGCAATCTAAACAAAGGCCATTGTTAATAAGGATGCAGGATGTGAGCCCTTTCACAGAGAGCAGGGAATTTTGGTTCTAGTTCATCGTGTGTCTACCTTTGCACTGGTGGAGATGAGGAGACACGTAGAACATATCAGGTGAGCTTTGAGGGTACTTTGTGGGTGATGATATGAATATTTCAGGCTTCCCCTCCAGACAGTTTTTTGTGTTTACTGGGGAGTGCATGGCAGGTGAAGCCCCATCTGGATAACAAAGACACATATGAGCGAAATGGACAGGCCTGTCCAAGTTGAGGTCACCATTAATTAGGTGGTATAAGCATATAAAAAGAAGGTGATCCAGACTCAGGTTTAGTGCCTAGGCAGGGAGAAGGATAAGACACGGAGGAAGAAGACATAGGAACACTTAGGACACCAAGATGATCTTTGCTGAAGAGGTCGGTGGGATTCACTCCTCCGAAGTCAGCGCGCACTGGTCAGCAGAGATTTTGAAATCTCTCTCTAGGGAAGGGAAGAAGCACCTGCTTTTCCCATTCCAGGCAGAAGGCAGATCCATTACTTTTATCTGAAATTGGACTTTAATAAGCCTCCATTTATAGTTTCCTCAACGGTTAAAACAGAATCGTAATAGTTCATAGGTCATATTGTTGTTATAAGGATCAAACCTACCATATAAATGCTGGCTTTTGTGGTTCTATTAAAATTCTGTTGAACTAATAAATGCTTCTGCCTTTTTTTTTAACGAGCCAATGTACCATCAGAGGGAAGGTGGGAGACGATAGTACTAGAAAGGCATTCGGTTCCTTTCCTTTTATAGGAAAGGTCCTGGACCTACACTGTACATCAGCCACATTGCCCACGTTCCAATTGTTTCGCATCCAACACTGTGTGACTAATTCTTAAGTCCTGCTCTCTACTGACTCATCTGGTAGATCGCTGCTCTACATAGGAGCTCTTTATATTTCTAAAGCTTGTTGTCTGTAAGGAGATTTTTTTTTTTTTTTTTTTTTTTTTTTTTGCCCTTTTGCCTTTGAATTCTGAATCCATGGTGAAATTTCAAACATTTATGTCTTTTCTCATTAAACAATGACCTTGTCAGAAGCACCGAGATCTGTCCCAGTGGAGAAAGCTTGCTCAGCCTTGAGATTTTTGGAGCAGCACAGCCCTGAGTTCTTCCATGGTCTGCCGGATGGTCTCAGGAGCCCGCTCATCCTTTGGCAGGAAATGGAGAGAAGGTCAGCCTGGAGACCTTCCTGCATCCTGGTCTGGGATTCTCTTTAAGTGTGGAATTGCAGGGAAAAAAAATCAGGGGGTCTTGTTGCCTTTTCTTTCCAAGATACTGAGTGATCATCTAAACATATTAGCTAATAGAACACTACTGGTCTGGGGACTGGTTATTTCTGGCAGGATCTGAAGCTCTCCTCTCTGCAGGCTGGAGCTGTGATAAATCTGAGTTCTTTCATTTTTTTCAGAGCAACTGGAGACTGACTCTGCCATGGGTGAGAGATGCCTCACCAGGGCACTTACTTCCTGTGCGGTCAGCCCAGGGGGGAAGGGAAGCAACTAGAGAGCTGGCAACAATCCTATTTCTGGGAGCTGAGCTGCCATGTGGGGGGAAAGACTGGAGTAAAAATACCAGTGGAAAGCAATCAACAAAGGAAAAGTGATGGTTTGGAAGAACCGTCAGTGTATGTACTTTGACTGAAGCTTTGAACTCAGATGGTGCGTTAGGCCCCTTCTCTCTCTTTTCAAAAAAGTGTTTTCTGGAAGAACTGTCAAAAGATCATAGTAGGAGAGGACAGAGAAGACCGACCCTGGCGAGCAGGTGAGGCTCTTGGGCCCCCTGGTCCTTCGTACCTGACAGCCCATCACAATGGAGGAGATACTGATGCTGCTGACAGACGGGGGAGGCGGGAAGTTGTTTATAACACCTGTTAGCCCCGTGCATGCAGCGTTACGCCTTTTTGTTTTCTTTTTCTTTTTTGACTATTCGTCTGACGTGGCATGAGAAGGGACCATGGGGTGTAGGAAGAGGAAATAATTACCAGATGTGAGCAGAAATGGGACCATTTCTGTTCAATCAAATGAAGAGATGCTGCGTGTAATGTCCACCACTGGGCAACGTGGTCCACTGTCTGGGAAGATGCAAACCACCGGAAGTTGAAGCTAAACGCTGTGCAAACTCAGGACGCTCGTGGAGGTTCTTGGACTCGGTGCTTGTGGTGCTATCTTAATGAGCTGTGGAAGTCAGAATAATCAAATCTTTAAGCTGTGTCCAATTTCCCTTAAGAAGAGAGAGAGCCTGAGGCGAAACACCCCAGGTTTCAGGAGGAAGCAGCTAAGCTGGTACCGAGGATCATTAACGTCAGGGAAGGAGAGGTGACACTGAGCCTGTCACCTGCCTTGCCCAAGCAACCTGGGGCTGAGTCATGTGGGGGAGGGGAAACGAGCCTATTATCTTCGAGAAGCTAGCCAAAAAGTATTTTTCTTTTTGGCTAAAATATCCTAAAAATGAAGTCAATGTGGGCTGAGGAGAGGATCAGGGTTTGAGAAGAGAAGCTCATACTAACTGGACAGTTATCCATTTGACTCTGGGATGTGTGTGTGCGTGTGTGCGTGTGTGTGTGTTTAAGATTTAGCTTTAAGACAGAGCAGTACTAAGAATGTACTTATATAAAATACTTTAGGGCTTCCCTGGTGGCACAGTGGTTGAGAGTCCGCCTGCCGATGCAGGGGATGCGGGTTCGTGCCCCGGTCCGGGAAGATCCCACATGCCGCGGAGCGGCTGGGCCCGTGAGCCGTGTCCGGAGCCTGTGCTCCACAACGGGACAGGCCACAACAGTGAGAGGCCCGCGGTATTAAATTCAAGGGACTTTATGTACAAATTTACTCTTTTAATGGGTACATAAATTTAATATTAGCTCTACTGCATATATATTGCTTTTCCAACTTGTATGCCCCCCTATAGGGATTTTTCCCTTAAATCAAAATCTATGCATATATGAAATACTCTCACATATGAATCACATTCGACTTTTATTTGGGGAAAATAGAAAATATTTTTATTATGAAATCATCAAAGAAATGATATTATAATGAAAACTGTATTAATATATAGATTTATGAATCACATCGCGGTGACTTTTATCATTTGTGAAATATCCCTCTATTGGTAAGAGTCCGCTTTTAACCCTGGTTTCTATTCTGTACACTATTATTTATATTATGACATTGTGCTTTTCTTTTGTGGTCTAGAGAATACCACGCCTCTCCCAGTTGGTTCTGAGAGGTAATCTTCTGACCCAGTCTCTAAGAAAAGCTATGCAAAACATGCCCTCAAATAGGTTTAAAGGTATCAAATCAAACGAAGGCTTGTTTAGAAATAGATCAAAAAACAGGAAGAAGAAATATCTCTTCTTTTTGAAATAATACATATCTCTAAAGCCTATGTCAGGGAATGTTTGATTGCCCTCTCTTTAAGTTATTTGATTAATAAAGATATCATTTGCTCGATTAGCCATGATGGAAAGTGGCATTAGGAAATATTTATATAGACATATAATGTTCACTTTTTCAGATGTAAGGTGTTAGTACGCCCTGGGTAACACTCACATCATGAAGCTTTTCCAAGGGAAAGAGGAATTTTTGGAGTGTCTCAACTTAGCCTTTTGAAGACATTTTAGCGTCAAGGGCATCCGAGTGACATTGCTTTTCCATTGAATAAGCATCCATTCGTTGTCCCACAACCACACACGTCTGCATCTTCAGCTCCTCGCCATTAACACCCACACCACTGAGCAGCTCCTCGGCTTGAGAGCCGAGGATCAGCCTCTCGGGTCCCACCCTCTGTCCTGACGATCATTCTTACCCTGCGAGAACAGGCAGTCTTCTGCTACCCACTCTTTCCTCAATAGTAAGGTCAAATTTCAAGGTCCACCCTCTACAAAATACTTTTCCTGTTTACACATTAACTTAGCTTCTTTTTGATCCCATTCCTGCAGAAATTGAATTTGGTCACGTTGCCCCAGCCTGCTGTAAGCTTCTAGGGGAGAATTTGCGCTCTTTTACCTTCTGTACCTGTTGAACATGGCATATTTTAGGAATCCACGATACATGCAGGGCCGTACTGAAAAGTGATGATTTTCCTATCCCTTCCCCCCACCCCAGCCCCTCGTATTTGTGCACAGGTGAAACCAAGGGCCTCGAGGCATGAGCAGCTTAGAGTGGACAGTGTGTCTCACACGACTGCCTGAAAGATGTTGGGAAGGGGGGTGGCACCTCCTGCAGGGTTTATCAGCAGATCGTGTGCGTACTTGCAGCCCTGGGGGAGCAGAACCCCCTCCCCCACGGACTGCCTCTATGTGGGCTCTTTGGATGGTGTCACCACCCAGCCACAGGCAAGAGCAAAAGGTCAGCATCCCCTAGGCTGGTTGCCTCTCTCCACTTCTTATCCCATGGCCGCCTCTGATGACAGGCTGCCACTCAGCAGGATTTCTAAAAATGGCATTGGAGAAGGAAGGAATTCACTGTGGACTAGTTAATAATTTAGGATAGTATACCTCAATCTGGGGGAATTTATATTCTTGGGAAATATTAAATATTAGCATCACTGGGCAATTCCTAATAGTGTACGTGGTAAATCGGCAACGTTACTGCCTTCGCCAGGGCTGTTCTGTGGGTAAAATGACACCATCACATGGTGTTTTAGAGGGTGGAGTGGCAAGGGACTAGGACACAGTGAGGCTATTGGTGCAACTTGTAAAATGCAGTTGTTTCCTGTTAGCCTCTCTGAAAGACTGTGGGTTGTGAAAAGAATATTTGGTTTGAAGTCAAACATTGGTTTAGCTGCCTGCTGTAGGATTTGGTGCAAGGCAGCCAACTCTTCTTTTCCCCTGTCGTCTTATCTAAACAATGGGGTGAGAATAGTTCCTGCTCAAGTGGAATAGCAGCTAGCATTTTGAAGAGCTTACAACATGTCAGGCACTGTTCCAGTAGCTTAATATGTATGAACTCCTTTAATCCTCAAGCCTACAAAATAAGTATCTTTATGATGCCCATTTTACAGATGTGAAAGCTGAGGCACAGAGGGCAAGTAACTTGTAAGTGGTAGGAATTCAAACCCAGGCCCTCTGCTTCTAAAGCCACAAAGGTCCACCTCCTCCCCAGCATTTCACAGGATGGTTGCTTGGGTCAAATTGCTTCTTCCTCTCTGATGTAAAATACACATATCAGATGTTATAGCATTGAGAGCAATATTGATATGAACATATACCATGTATACTAGTCTTTCACTGGCTTGTGTGTAGTTGTTTTGAGGGGTGTGATTGGTCCATGTTCTATTCAAATCCATGGAATCATGAGCCACGAAGTAATAGGATTATAAATTTCCTGAAATGTAGAGCTGACAGAGCAAAAGCGATCTGTCCGCTGGAGATCAAGTTTAAACCCTTTTAGTACTCAGAGATCGTGTTGCCTTCATGCCAGCCAGAGACTGCTTGCAAGGCAGCTGGGGCAGAGGTACTAAGAATGGAGATTTGAACCTCAGCTTTGCCGCTCTTAGTTATGTGACAACAGCTGTATCACTTGCTCTCTGTTCCTTGGCACCGTGTTGATAAAATGTGGGCAATAGTGTTCCCTTCCTTATGGGTTTTGATGAGGATTAAGTTAGCGTTTAACCAGCCCTTGAAATATTATTCGGCCCATAGTGGGCCCTTTCTAGAGATGTTAGCTATTAAGAGTCAGGATTTTCTTTTCAAAATTAGTAGATACTGTATGTAAAACAGGCAGACAGAAGCAGAGCTTTCCTTAATACCGAGTGTGTGTGTGTGTGTGTGTGTGTGTGTGTGTGTGTGTGCACATAAAGGGAGATGTGGAAGACAGAGTATGAGAGAGAAAATAAGAGACAGAATATGTACTGTATATGAATTAGGTAAAAATTCAGGGAGGAGAGAGAGTACTGACTTGGCAGAAAAAAAAAAAAAAGAAAATGCATTCTGGGGAAGATAGGAAACTTCCAGTGGGAGATCCTGAAAGGAATCCCAGAAGCCCATGGGCTTGTCCCTGGCCTCTCCCAGGCCAGCCTGGGCCTCATGCAGACATAGGTCTGAGCTGATTTGGAAGGCAGGTGCCTGCCACAGGCTAGAGACGGGGGAACACACCTCTAACTCATTCTCTCAGAGCTATGGGGCCTCTGTTCTATTGCATTTTCCTTTGTGTCAGCTGGTTTGTTCAGGACAGATGTTCAGGATCTTCTAAAATAAGCTTTTTTAAAAAACAGCAGGCACGTTCTGAGTGAAGCTCATCTCAAATTCAGCAGAACGGCTTCCGTGTGCAGCTGTGGCGTATGTTTCTTACATGTTTACAAGTATCAAAGGTAGCCCTAAAAAGACATTTATTAGCACCTTATTTTTAATAGTTTGGATTCAAAGCATTGAGATATCCTCAATCATACCATATTTAAATAAAAATAGGAAAAACATAAAGTCTAAGACTCCATATATCTTTGGGAATGAAGAAGAAAATCAGCTGGAAACTGTGAACCAGTGAAAGTGTTTATCTCAGGGGAAAGATTCACGTTAATCATTTCCAGTAGGGAAAGAGACATAAATTCTCGTCCACAAAGTTTTAGATCATATGAATTTTGCCAAGGCTGCTTTAACGAAAATGTGATTTTGAATTTTGCATTATCAGTGTCTGTGAAAATGATCACATTTAAAATGTTTATACCATCAACTTGTTTAAAAAGTTTAAGTGATGTCATAAGTCTTAATGATGATCACGAATTCTAAATAGCGATGTTCAAATTAATATAATTGTATGTTTGCAACACAGTGGTCATTGTTTCTGAGTAACAGATAGTTTAAAACAAATAGATGATGCATTATATGTGATCAGAGTGCCAAGCTTTTTCTTAAGGTTCTGTGTGTGGTTTGGGGAAAGGGTGAAGGTCTGCTGGTTGTGGGACAAAACAGAAACCACTTTGGAATCAGAGTTAGACTGACTGGATTTAAGTGCTGGCTCTGCTACTTTCCAGCCTTGATACTTTGACAATTCAGTGAACCTTCTGAACCTTAGTCTCCGCATCTGCAACACGCAGGTTGGAGGATGAAGTTGAGAGTGTATATAAAATAGCCCAGCTCTTGACATTTGTTAGGTACCCAGAAGATGGTGACTTTTTTTAGGGTAGTTCTAGTGGTTTTAAAATTTTCCCACAAAATCTTTGACACATCTCCCTCCAGGAGGTAGAATCTGATTCTGCTTCCTCTGGACACGGGCTGGACTTAGTGACTCATCCCTAATGAATAGAATGCAATGATGTGATGCTCTGTGACCACCAAGACTGCGTCCTGAAGAGGATGCAACATTTGCTGTCAGCTACCACGTTGTGAGGATGCTTAAGCAGTCGGTCAAGGGTCCATGTAGAGGAGGAAGCCTTGGGGAGAAAGCGAAGCCTCTTGCTAGCACTCAGCTCCACTTGTCAGCTGTGTGAGTCAGCTGCCCCAGGAGTGGATCCTCTAACTCAGCCAAGCCTTAAGATGCCTGTAGTCCTGGACCACTTCTTGTCTGCAGTCTGACGAGAGACCCTGAGACAGAACCATGTTTATTGTTTTAAGTCACTACGGTTTGGGCTCATTTGCTACAGAACGATAGACAAATAATACAGTAAAGATAGTAGTCAGACTTACCCCAGACTGGGGTGAAAAATATGAGTGAGGCTGCAGCCCCTGCCTGTGTCCACGCAGTTACAATTGATACCAAAATTCAATGGGGTGATTAATTTGTTAATGTATTCGTTCATTTAGCAAATGTGTTAAGTGCTGACTAGGAACAAGGCCCTTCATGGTCCCGGGCACACCCCTTTTCTACTTAAAATGATGCATTGTCCCCTCATTTCTTGTAGGATAAACTCCATGATGCCTGCATGGCCCACATGCCCTTCACGTCTGGCTCTCATCCACACGTCCATCCAGATTCAGCCTGCGCTCTGCTTGGCTCACTCCTCCGGCAGCAGGCACCTTCTTTCTGGTCCCAGGCCAAAGGTTTCTGGCCTCACAGCCACCACCATGCTGGTACTTCAGCAGATGTGCCTCCCCCCAACCCCCGCCTGCCTGGCTGATTCCTGCCAATCATCCATCCTCAACGGTCACATCCTCTGCCAAGCTTCCTGCCCCTCCTAACTAACTGATTTAACTTTCTCCATCATCAAACACGAAGCCAAGGACTATTTATGGCAATTATGAAATATCTGGACAATAGTTTATTTGTTTATTTAACACATATTTATTGAGCACCTACTATGTGCCAGTTTTAGGCGCTGAGGTCACAGCAACAAATGAAACAACAAAAATTCCTGCCCTCGTGGGGCTTCTGCTTCCATGAAGGCAAAGACAATAAATGAGTAAAAAATATGGAAGAGGTCACTTGCTAATGAGTGCTATGGGGACAATTAGGCAGGAAAAGGAAAACAGGAAATCCTAGTGGCTGAGGGGCTGTCATTCTACCCAGAATGCACTGAGGTTGAGGCTGCTTATGTGAACATAACCCACCGATTCTTTTAAAGCACATCACTGAAAGCCAACTACTCACACCCATTTCAAACACGGCATTAGTGCATAAGCTGCTGTCTTCTAAGCAAGTTGCATCAACCAGCTTTACATCATAAGCATGACTTTGGAGTCTGATGACCGAAGAGCCTGACTACAAAGCAAAAGGAGATTATCTAAGCTAAACCTCACCACGACACCTGGGACGGGGAACAATGAACAGGATTCATGTCAACGTGGACGTGACAGGTACCTAATACTTTCCTGAAAGCAGGTTTTGTTAAAAGTGGGAGAGAACAGGAGAACCCTGAGTGTTTGAATGTGAGATCGAGTGGGGGAAAAGTGAGGATGCAAAACACACCTCCATCAATTTCTAAACTTTATTCAAGATGTATATGTATAACTGAATCACTTTGCTGTACACCTGAAACTAACACAACATTGTAAATCAACGATACCCTAATATAAAATAAAAATTGAATTAAAAAAAGAAATAGCTCAGCTCAAAGGGGATCTTGTTCACAATGTTCATGTCAAGTTTTCTTATTTACCATGATTGCTGATTAATTACCTTTTCTCCATATAAAATGTGTGATATTTTTATGATGCTGTTCAAAACTTCATTCATTTATTCATATATATTTATATTTATCCAACAAATACGTATTGCACTGCAATAAGGTCTATAGAGACGGGTAAGTGAGGATCTTGTCCTGTAAATCACTGGCTTCCAAACGTGGCTGTTTATCAGAAAAAGAAATACTTATAGTTAATATTAATTTAAATAATGTTTATATAATTAAAACATATGAACACGTGTAAGTTAATAGTTTGGCTAACACCTTTCCAGAAACATTGCTATTTTGTTTGTTTTCTCTTTTCATTTTTCTTGCATTGATTTAGGTAGTTTTTTTTTTTTTTTTTTAATGACTTATTAGAACAAATACCTATAGATATCATTATATATATGATATATAAATTAATTATACAATATATCATGTATTAATTATTAAAACATACTCTGGTAAATATTATATATTCAATATGAAACAGGAGGAAAGGGGGCAGGGCACAACCTTTAAAAGAATTACATAGCCCGAGGACACAACATAAACTGATTAGAACAAAATAGGTCCAAGATGGCGGACGAGTCTACTTCCACTAGACCTTGAGCCTCAGTATACACTCATTGTAACACATCAGCAAGCTAAGCGACACACCCACAGGTGCCACGACAGTTCCAAGGATGACCATAAAGGTCAAAAAGTGGGCGGTGGCTCAATTCCTAGAAATCCCCACCCCTTCCCCAAAATAGCTGGAATACTCCTCCCACTCATCAGCGTATGAAATTACTCACCCCTATAAAACTAACAACCCCATACCCTGGTGCTGCCCTCGCCTTCTTCTTTTTTTTTTTTTTTTCTTTTTTTTTTTTTCTTTTTTTTTATAGGTATACCTGGATTTAATTCTCACTTCTACCACTTGGTAGCTGGATAGCCTTAGGCAAGTTTCATACCTCCCTGAAATTCACTTAATTCAGTCTGTAAAATGGCATAATAACTTATTATAGCATCCTTTTAGGAATTTTAAATCAGTTCTTGAAATAAAAGTACACAATATATAGACAAGTATGGAATCCTCAATAGATGTTTGACCTTTCATTTCTCCAGTATCCCACCCGCATCAAATAAAGAAAAATACTTTTTAAAATTTACGAATATTTCATTGTTGTAAAGTTAAAGCCATAAAAATAATCAAATGGCCTACTATCATACCGTTAGAAGAAAAAAAGAAAGGTGTTCATGAGAGTTCCATATTAGAATACAAGTTTTCCTTAGGCACCTGTTTATGTATGCTATTCTGCTCTTTACAATAAATAATTAAATTTAAAAGACTTAATTCCTCACTTTAAGACCTTATTAGTTTACAAATTACATATTGACCTATGCTAAATTTTATACGGACCCATGCTAATGAATTCAGTACAGAAAACAAAAAACACTGCACTCAAGCAAACTACATATATATATATATATATATATAACTTATATGAGGATTGCTACTCCAGCTTTCTTTTGGTTTCCATTTGCATGAAATACCTTTTTCCATCCCCTTACTTTCAGTCTGTATGTGTCTCTAGGTCTGAAGTGGGTCTCTTGTAGACAGCAAATATATGGGTCTTGTTTTTGTATCCATTCAGCCAATCTGTGTCTTTTGGTGGGAGCATTTAGTCCATTTACATTTAAGGTAATTATCGATATGTGTGTTCCCATTCCCATTTTCTTAATTGTTTGGGGTTTGTTATTGTAGGTCTTTTCCTTCTTTTGTGTTTCTTGCCTAGAGAAGTTCCTTTAGCAGTTGTTGTAGAGCTGGTTTGGTGGTGCTGAACTCTCTCAGCTTTTGCTTGTCTGTAAAGGTTTTAATTTCTCCATCAAATCTGAATGAGATCCTTGCTGGGTAGAGTAATCTTGGTTGCAGGTTTTTCTCCTTCAACACTTTCAATATGTCCTGCCACTCCCTTCTGGCTTGCAGAGTTTCTGCTGAAAGATCAGCTGTTAACCTTATGGGGATTCCCTTGTGTGTTATTTGTTGTTTTTCCCTTGCTGCTTTTAATATGTTTTCTTTGTATTTAATTTTTGACAGTTTGATTAATATGTGTCTTGGCGTATTTCTCCTTGGATTTATCCTGTATGGGACTCTCTGTGCTTCCTGGACTTGATTAACTATTTCCTTTCCCATATTAGGGAAGTTTTCAACTATAATCTCTTCAAATATTTTCTCAGTCCCTTTCTTTTTCTCTTCTTCTTCTGGAACCCCTATAATTCGAATGTTGGTGCGTTTAATGTTGTCCCAGAGGTCTCTGAGACTGTCCTCAGTTCTTTTCATTCTTTTTTCTTTATTCTGCTCTGCAGTAGTTATTTCCACTATTTTATCTTCCAGGTCACTTATCCGTTCTTCTGCCTCAGTTATTCTGCTATTGATCCCATCTAGAGTACTTTTAATTTCATTTATTGTGTTGTTCATCGTTGCTTGTTTCATCTTTAGTTCTTCTAGGTCCTTGTTAACTGATTCTTGCATTTTGTCCATTCTATTGTCCATTCTATCTCCAAGATTTCGGATCAACCTTACTATCATTATTCTGAATTCTTTTTCCGGTAGACTGCCTATTTCCTCTTCATTTGTTAGGTCTGGTGGGTTTTTATCTTGCTCCTTCATCTGCTGTGTTTTAAAATACATTTCTGTGTGGGAAGAGAAAGACTTCCTCATTATAAATGTTAAAAATATATATAGGATCATAATAAATTAATTAAACATTCTGAAGGCTTGAACAAAGCATGATTTTGTTAAATTCTTAATATAGCTAAGTGATAGCTGTTTAGCTTTTAAATTGTGTTTGCTATATTAAATAGTGCCATGTTTAGCATCTTTGTGTATACATTTTCCAGATGTGGAATTGTTAAATTACCCTAAGTAAAGCTACACCCACCAACATTACACAAGCATGTGGAGGAAAACATGTTATGTATAGCACGGCGTTTTGTGGTTCAGGTAAAGTTGATTATTGTAGATTTGTCCCTTCGGGGTTTCTGTAGATGCGTGCAGAAATGGGACTTGGAGCTGGCTAGAGAAATATTTGTTCTAAATATTAAAGTCTGTTCCTACTTCTAAAGCAGCAACTGCATCTAAATAGACAATAGAACGAAGGAAAAATATGTCTAATTTTGGGCATAGACCCACGATCGGTTTTGAGGCAAAGACCCTAAAAGTGAAAAGACTGCAGACATAAGCTAATGGTGTGGGTAGTTCTGACCCCCGTGTGGTGGAGACTGCCTTATGCTTTATTTTGTTTTTGTTTTTGTTTTTTTTGCGGTACGCGGGCCTCTCACTGCTGTGGCCTCTTCCGTTGCGGAGCACAGGCTCCGGACGCGCAGGCTCAGCGGCCATGGCTCACGGGCCCAGCCGCTCCGCGGCATGTGGGATCTTCCCGGACTGGGGCACGAACCCATGTCCCCCGCATCGGCAGGCGGACTCTCAACCACTGCGCCACCAGGGAAGCCCTGCTTTATTTTGTTAATGCAAATAGCGGCCGGCAAACAAAAATAGCAGCTAACATGGCATTGGGCTAGATACTTTACCGTAATTCTCTGATTTTATGCTCAGGAGTACTCTAACAGGAAGTGCCTTGAAGTAAAAGAAGTGACTTGAAATCACAGATGGAACCAGGGCTTAATCTAGGAGGTTTGAGTCTAGAGCCATGCCCTTGACATTAGTTACCCTGACTTTGATACTTTGTAGATATGAAAATGAAAATAAATTCTTAAGGGTATTTTAAACGAAATTAATTTTATTTGAGTAAGATACTAAGTCGTTGATACCTAGACAGTATTTTTTTTAATTTAAAGTGCACATAAATTTATTGTTTCAAAAATATTTGAGCACTTCATATTTGCAGGCACTGGGACATGTTACAGTGGCTGGGACAGACGTGGGCCTGGATTTCATACAGGTGTTGTCCTGAGGAGGGGGCAGTAGGCAAGCAGACCCCCCTGCAGGATGCCCAGTGTGCCATGGGGTACAAGGGGAGGACCCAACTTTGGACCTTAAGTCCAGGATTATCTTTTAAGCAGTTGAAAGCTAAACAGAAGTGGTTAACTTCACATACACCTCTTAAAAACAAAACTGAGTCTTGTCTAAGAATCCTACTGGAAATATTAGACAACTGTGACATCCAAGGTTCATGGATAGGTTATTTTTAATTTTCTATCTGGCCTCATGGTATGATCAGAATTTCAGATAAAGCTTAGAAAACTATGTAACTTTTGGAAACTTGGCAGTTTTCTTCAGTTTAGTGTTTCTCATAATTTATGGATCTCATGGGAAAGTTGTTTATCTCTGGTTTCTGGGATTTGCTAGAACTCTGTAGAAATCATCTTACAGGCAGCTTTTGGAGAGAGAAAAATTTCCCAAATTTACATTTTAACCTTTTTACCAAAGTCTATTGATACCAGGTTTCCCGGCTGCTGGTCCGGATACATTTAAATGGGCTTCACTGTGTGCGTTGGGTGTGTCCCATGGCAACGGTCATGCCCAGCACTGCCTCTGTGTCACTCGGGCACCGGTGATCTTCTTGTGAAAAGTACTAGTCCTGTCTTTGCTCACTGTACATCTTTAGGATGTGCACTGTCTGACACAGAGTAGCTGCTCAATGGTTTTTTGTGGGATGAAAGAAGTGTATGTCCGGGGAAACTTTAAAATGTAGATAGAAAAATAAGGGGATTGATATTGGGTTGTCTGTTAAGGCAGCCTCTTTTCCATGCTTCAGATTCTCTTTGTCTGCTTCTCTTGTACATGTACACTATCTAGCCACCTTAGGTGAACAAAAGGTTGCAACAGCTAAAATTTCCACAGCTTATTCTATTCCCCAGTGTCAAATCACAGCTCTCAGTCAGTGGCCTCACCAATTCTCTAAATATCCTGGGGGAGCATTTGGAACATGTGCTTTGAGGAAATTTGTTTTCAAAATAGAAAGTGGATTTCTAAGTGTTTCTTCAAGGAGGATAGCAGAGGAAGGATGGTATGTTCTAATTACCTTTGTAATTGGCACACATTCTATGTCAACTTATTGTAACTGAAAGGAACATATTGGGTTTTTCTGCTTTGAGCTGCTGACCTCAGAGGAAAGCACAGGGTGTGTGCTGGGTCTGAGCTCAGAACGCTTGCATCACTTCAGAAGTAATGGGCAATATTTTCAGCAAAGCTAGATGATATTCACCACCTAATTCCTTTCACTTCTTTTAGTGAAGACACTGAAAGAACTGATTTTAATCTGAGGATACCTCTTTCAAAGAAATCTCAAGAGATTGACTGCTACTAGAGAAGGTAAAAGATATGAAAGTATTTGTTACAAGCGAGGAGAGCTTTAAAACAATGTAGAATAGGAAATGTACACCTAGTGACCTCTCCCCTACCTTGGAAGATAGTGAAAAGTATCTGATAGGGATGGCGACTGTCACTGAGTATGGATGTTAGACTTACTTTCTAATGGAAAGACAACAAAGGCTGCACTCTGTGGGTATTCAACGATCAGACGAAACTGTCGAGAAGCATGAAGGTCTTACCGGAACATTGGTTCAAAAAAGTGTTCTAGCACCGGGAAACTCTTAACACCATATAGAGAAAGGAAGCCCGGATTGATGTGAGGTTGCCTACCTAAAATGATCACAGGAGACGTATAGATGGAAAACTATTTGACGCATTATTCTTTCCCCAAGCAATTTTGTATTGATTTTATAGTATATCTTTCACCTAAATGTTTAGAGTGAATCAGTAAAACTATGGATTCTTTCATCCAATCACCTTACATCAGGAAGTATTGAGTAATTGTGACACAAGTGTATATACAATTATCTCTATTTTGTATAAATGAGTATGTGTGAAGTTTTTAAAATATTGACTTTAATTCAGTTGAATTAAGAACTGTGATAACCTATATGAGAAAAGAATTTGAAAAAGAACAGATATATAGATATATGTATAACTGAATCTCTTTGCTGTACACCTGAAACTAACACAACTCTAAATCAACTATAGTCCAGTAAGATTTTAAAAAATAAAGACAAAACAAATAAAAAAGAATTATAGACTAGGAAGGGTGGTATGTGTATAAGTGTGTATTTATGTGTGACTGTTATGAAGCTAAATAAGTTAGTGAACATTTATGTGAAATGTGTTTTATTCAGTATGACAGCCGTCATTGTAGGAAATAGAATCAGTTAAACTTATGTCATTCGATTTGAATATTTAAAATTTGCATAATATGAATGACTTTTCTTATTTGCTTTATAATGATATACACAGTGGTACAAATGATTTTTCTACCCACACTCTTTCTAGTGGGGTTCCAATATATATGATATAAAATAAATATCCTGAAATGATATATTCTCCTAGTGATCTAATAATAGACATTTCACTAAAGCCATAAGTAGCTGGAAATAACTGACGAATAATATGTCTGAGAATCTTTTATGATTTGGGGAATATAAGACGGGGTGAAATACATCAGCTGCAAAAGCAAAATTCCCCGGGAACATAATTGCCCATTAACCATGTCTTTTACTTTGTTATTAATGGATAAGAGAAGGGAATCCCAGGACAGTGGAAATAATTCCACGGGATAATTAGAGGAATGAAGAATGTAAGGGAAACTTCCCAGTAACTGGCACATTTTTTATATATATATATATATATATATATATAAAATATATATAAATTATATATATATATAAATGTATACTTCATTCTTTCAATTACAGTTATTTCATACTTTCCCACATGATTGTTAATATAAACCAGGTGTCATTTGTTAAATACATAGATCTTGTTTCAAATTAATGTACAAAATTTGTTGGCAATTATGAATCAAACTTGCTATATCTGAGTGCATAAATATAATGTAGTATTTCTATTTTAAGATCTAGCATAGTTTCATTATGCTTTTGGAGTTCCTTCCTAATACATTTTGTTATAGTGTTTTAGTCCATAGAAAGTCTAAGATGATTAAGAATTCTTACCCAAGAGGAGAGAAATCACAATAATTCCTTTCTGGAAGAGTTCCTTTAACTCAGTTTAATACATTTGTGTGAGAAAAGGCAGTTGGAAAACATGTTTCACATAAACATTAACTAACTACTTTTTTTTTTAACATCTTTATTGGAGTATAATTGCTTTACAAATGGTGTGTTAGTTTCTGCTGTATAACAAAGTGAATCAGCTTTACGTATGCACATATCCCCATATCTCCTCCCTTTTGTGTCTCCCTCCCACCCTCCCTATCCCGCCCCTCTAGGTGGTCACAAAGCACGGAGCTGATCTCCCCGTGCTATGTGGCTGCTTCCCACCAGCTATCTATTTTACATTTGGTAGTGTATATATGTCAATGCCACTCATAAGCTGGGACGAAGTGAGAGAGTAACTAATGACTTTTATGTCAGCGTGTAGAAGCATATATTAAACCTGTACGTCTGTAGACAGACTCTTCCCCAGGACTCTGTTAAAACTATTTGACTTTTTCCTTAGTATTCACAATTACAGTTGAGAAATCCAGTGTTAGTTTGAATCTCTTTCTCAGCCAGGTAACCATTTTTGTTTCCAGAAAATTAGATTATTCTATTTATAGAATTTTGACAAGGAGATATCAATATAGGCTTTTCTATTAATAATCTTACCCAGAAGACTAGGGCACACTTTTTCCTTAATAATTTAAGTCTACCTTCAGCTCAAGAAAAATTTCTCTTGATTCTTTGAATGTGAATCCTCTGTAACTTTAACACACTCTCTCCCTTTTTAGTACTCGGTGGATACTTTTGTCCTAATAACTCAAGTCTATATTCAGTTTAAGTGATTTTCTTTCTTTCTTTCTTTTCTTTCTTTCTTTCTTTCCTCTTTTCTTCTTTTTTTCTTTTAATACTTCTCCACCATTTACTCTATTAGCTTCTCCGGATACTTCTAATACATCTGCACTGTATCTTCTTGATCTGTATTTCTTGTGTCTTAAGCCCCCTTCCCTACGTTCCATCTTGTTTTCTTTTTAAGTTAGGGAAGAATTGTTCAAGATGAGACTCCAAATTACCAATTCAGTTATCTGGAGCATCTATTATGCAATTTTAGCCATTTATTGAGTTTTAAGTTTTAGTGTTTAGAATTTACTAAATTCCAAGAATACTTTCTGATTCTCAGTGGATCCTTCTGCAGCCTGTTCTTTTATGGATGTAATAGGCTTGAAACCAAGTTTCACAATTTTTTAAAATTAATTACTTTATTATTTTTTAAAAATTTATTTTTGGCTGTGTTGGGTCTTTGTTGCTATCTGCGGGCTTTCTCTAGTTGCCAGGAGCAGGGGTTACTCTTTGTTGTGGTGCGCAGGCTTCTCATTGTGGTGGCTTCTCTTTTTGCAGAGCATGGGCTCTAGGCACGTGGTCTTCAGTAGTTGTGGCACGTGGGCTTCAGTAGTTGTGGCGCACAGGCTTATTTGCTCCGCGACATGTGGGATCTTCCTGGACCAGGGCTCAAACCCGTGTGCCCTGCATTGGCAGGTGGATTCTTAAACACTGCGCCACCAGGGAGGTCCCCACAATTATTTTCAAAAAATAAGTTATGTCCTGTTTCTGCACTGTCTGTTTTTGTGGTTTGTTTGCTTGTTTTTAGGGAGCATTTTAATTGCTTGTTTAGTTTGATTATCCTCTTTCAGGTTGCTGATTTTCCACAAATGATCGAAAATGTCTTATCCACATTTATGGATCAGTGGCTAAGCTGATCCGCACCAGGGGCCATCAGGAATTGTGTGAGCCATGGTTGAATTTCCCTTTGAAGATGGAGGTTGACTTTGGGGACCTGAATTTCATTCATTCAACAAATATTTATTGCATCTAATAAATTAGCAAGCTACCGTGAACTAAGCACTGTTCTAGGCACTTGGGAAACAGTGATAAAGAAATAGATACTAATCGCTGGCCATGGGGAAATGATATTCTGGTGGGGAGAACAAGACAGGGCAATACACATAATAAATAAATATTCTGATGTGTTACAGGGGATAAGTACTAGGGAAACAATAGCAGAGTAAGGAGGGTTGGAAGTGCTGGCAGGGAAGGGAAGTTGCAACTGTAATTGAACAGTGGGGTCAGGGTGGGTCTTACTGAGAGGATGACATTTGAGCAGAAGCCCACCTGAAACTGGTGAAGCAGCAGCCAGGAAGCCAACAGGGAACAACAGGTATGATGACAGCGATGCCGGAATGCATCTGGAATGTTCCAGGAACAGCAAGGAAGTGACTGTGACTGCAGTGATGTGACTGAGGGGAGAAAAACTGGGGATGGGAAACGATGTGAGACTGAATCATCTGAGGTCTTGTGAACTTTGGCTTTTAGTCTGAGTGAAATGGAGAGCCGTCAGAAGGTTTTGAGTAAAACAATGAGCTGATTTGATTAATTGTAAGAGGATCACACTGGCTGTCATGCTGAGAACAATAGCAAGAAGGCGAGAGCGGAGGCCGGGAGACCAGCTAGAAGATTATTACGATGATCAGAGGAACAGCAATGGTGATGAGGCTAGTGTGCCCGCAGTGAGGGTCACTTGGATTCTAGATGTACTTGAAGACAATGGGGGTTGGTGATATCTCGCACGTGGGGTATGGGAGAAAGACGGGAGGCGAGGATGACACCCAGATTTTAGGTCTACATGCCTAAAGCGAGGAGTAGCGATTACTGAGACAAGGAATGCTGGGGTGTAGCAGGTTTTAGGGAGAGTCCAGGAATTCCATTTTGCACATGCTATATTTGAAATACTTGTTTGACATCCAAATACAGTATAGATGTCGCCAAGGCATTCGGGTATGTACGTATGAGGATGGGAGACGTCCAGGGTAAAGATATTAGTCTGTGAGTCATGGGCTCACAGTGGTATTTCAAGCTATGGACTCACACAAGAGAAGTAGATGGAGAAGAAGCGTACGCACTGAGCCTGCAGGTGGCTTTCTGGTCCCGTTTGTTAGCTGGTTGGCATGTTTCTGTTCAAGGTGTTGGAAGGGTTAGGGTTAGGATTAGGGTTAGGGTTAGGATTAGGGTTAGGGTTAGAGATGACAGCATGCTGACAGCAGGGAAAGCATCCTTACAGGAGGAACACTTGAGAGATTTCTTTGCCATCTCTGGCGAGTTACTGCTTACTGGAGGAAGGAATGTGAAAAGCCGCAAGTGAAATGGAGGATGGCCTCCTGCACCTCCAGCCTCACTGTACGTGAGGGTCCACTGGGAGTGGTCTCATTTCACAGAGAGGAGCAGTTTGCCAGTCGACACGTGGCATATGCTTCAACTGCACCCTGGACAAGAAGAGCAGAGCAGGGCACAGCCCCCAGGCTTGCAGAATGTTCCAGGGCAGGCTCAAGGTGGAAGTTAGCTGCAGTTGAGTTCAGAAAATGTGTTTATTTACCTTATCCAGAGGTCCCCTCTTTGACCTGAATTGGGTCTTAGGACATTCATCTATAATTAGGTGTTTTGCAAAATGATCCTTTTGTTTTTATTCTATAGAAATTATATAGTTTCTGGGTCATTAGTATGATCTTGCTTCATCTATTTTATTCTAGTGCTATAATGTATGTGTGTGTGTGTGTGTGTGTGTGTGTGTGTACACATGAGAGTTACCAGTCAATGGGATTTGGGAAAAGCAGACTTTTCTTGAAGTAGAAGCCATTTACAAAGTTTCATTGTGTTTCAAGGAAAGATATATTTAAATTACTTAAAACTTTTTTTTCTCTGAAGGCACATGAGATTAAAAAATTACCAATCATAAAAGGACCAAGTAAATATTTAAAATGTAAAATATAGTTTACTTTTAGTCCTAGATGTTACGATGTTAAAAAATATCGAGAAGCATGAAGTCTCCAGAGTCATTATAGCTACAACTGTGTAAATAGCTTGCTTCA
Source organism: Orcinus orca (assembly GCF_937001465.1). NCBI lineage: Eukaryota > Metazoa > Chordata > Mammalia > Artiodactyla > Delphinidae > Orcinus > Orcinus orca. Next base: position 9,668,959 of record NC_064560.1, on the reverse strand, counting down.
AATGATATCAAAAGGAGAGTTAACCTCATTAGATGTAATTCTAACAGCAAGAGAGCCAAATGCATGGCAACAATTGTATCTGGAGATTAACTGGAGGGATGCTGTCCTTATAAAGGCTAGGATTCAATGAAACTTTACTCTGTGAAATTTTCATTTGCAAAGTGATGTTTCTTCTTACAACAACTTACTAATATGGTTTACTTTGGGGGTCTATAACCAATTTTGCTGTCCATGTTATAAAATGAAAAGCAGTTAAAATACCAGATTTAGAAAAACAATACACTTGACCATAGGGACATTCTGCGATTGATCATATTATTTGTGATGTGACAGATGCAATGAAGCTAGAATGAGAAGGAGACATCTAATTTTGTGTATACTAAACAGGAGAAAAAGGTGACATAGTAAATCCCTAGCCACTGTGCTTTGATGCTAAATAATAGTACTCAATTTATATTCGAAGTACTTTCCATAAATTAACAATACTACTCTTTCAAAAGAATGTACCAGATTTTAGATGGTTTAGGAGATAACGCTGAGTTACTCCACAAGCGTTTTTGAAAGAGGTTGCTGATAAGACAAAGATGGAAGATATACAATATACATGTACTTAATATAGTAAATTCTACAAAGCAGATTGTATTAGTACATCTGTGCCTGAACTGCACCGTTAGCCCAAGAATGGAAACACTGATGCTGTTTTCAGGTTTGACTCGGCATTTTTATATAACCAGCAAGATCTTTTGGCACTTCAGTAGCTGAGTCCCCCTGAAAAGGATGCAAATCTAGGCTTCTCCCAATACTTTCCCTATTATATAGTAGTTCTAGTGAATTATTATGGAGGGATGCTATCTGCGCTGGCTGTTTTCCACTTGACACCTTCCTCCCCCAACCTGCTATTCTCTGCCTTGTTCATACCAGGCAGGCTGCCCCGGTGGACCACACAGCCTGAGCACCTCTGCCACTGGTCAGTAGTGAGGTGCAGCCAGGGGTGGGATCAGCCAGAGACAGTGGCAAAAGGAGCTAGTCTGTTCCTATTTTCTATATAGAAACAGCGGTGTCCCTCTCTATCCAGAGTTCCAGCTCTCACAGGGATCTGGTCACATTACCCACCACCCACCTTTGCCCCTTCTGCCCTAAGGGTGGTAATAGCTTCGCACAGTTAAACATTTCTGGGTGCTTCCGCATCCTTTGTAGGTACCTTTAACCCTGCACACACCCCTGAAATTGTCTCATTAAAATCTCTTCAATTGAGTCATCAGAGCGGAATTCTTTTCCTGCTGTGACCCCGGCTGACACAGGCACGATGATGTTGATGTTGTATGACAGACCAAATAGCATGATGTACTTCACAAGCGCTTACCTTACAATCAGGGCTGTAGGCACCATTGAGTTTTGAATCTGTTCTCTGATGACTTTGCACCGCTCAACAATAGAGCCTTGGTTATTATCACAATTATAAGGTACTGACAAGTAGCCCTTCCTTTTGAGACTAAATGGGGTGAGGATGCCAGAGATAATTATTCCATGGGCAGGCAGTAGCCTGAGGGAAAAAGGGTAGGCTGTGACCACTTGACCAATGAACCTTCTTCCCCGGTCCGATAGAGCTTTCCAGTTTTCAGTGCAGACCCCGTGAAAGGAATGCTGATTTGTCTGTTTCAATTTCTGAATCTCTTCCCAGGGAAATTTTAATGCATCGTCTAGGTAACTAGAGGATGACCATGAAAGAAGGGTCCTCCCCAGAACTGAACTCGTGAGGAGATGGCAAAGGGATTCTACTCACCCGTGGAAATACCTCTTGGAAGCTACACTGTGCTTTCAGAAGAGCTGAAAACTGGCAGTTACATCTGGGTTTGGATATTGGTGCAGGGACGTCTCTTGAGTTTCCTGGGCTTCTTTCTCTTAGTCCCTGTGTAGCTTAGTCTAAATTTACCTTCACAGGTAAATTTCCCTGTCCTGGACTTCTCTCCGTATGAATCTGTAGGGTTCATTCCCTGGGATCCCTGGGTTGGCAGTTTTTTCTTAGATTTGGCCAGCGGGAGACACTCACCAGAAATCAAAGACCAGAGAAAAGAGAGAGATCTGGGATGACTTCTGCCTTCCCCTCTCCCTTGTCTGTGTCTGAGTCCCTCAGTGATTGGTGCTCTTCCGGGTGCCTCTGCCCTGCAGGCTGATGCCCTCCCAGGGCTCTGATAGCACATCTTCATTTCCCTGTCATTTGAGCTCCACTGGTGTTAACAGTTTCTCATTGTTCCAAGTCTGGGTGTCTCAGTATCCCTGGCCACAGCTCTCTGTGTAACTCTCTCATTAAAGCACTTTTATTTAAAACATCTGTGTTGGGTTTCTCCCTGTCCTCCTATATTCTTTCTTGAATTTGTACGCTTTCGGTAGTGTTAGCTCTGAAATCACATGCAATTGGTTTTATTGCTACAACTCTTTTAGGATCATGTTAAATAATGCCATCAGAACAGGAGCAAGCTTAGCAGCATCTATACATAAGAGGTGAGCCATGGATGCCTTTCTGGTAATTGGAAAAATAACTCCAAAGACCAATTAAAGCCAAGAACAAACCGAAGGAAACCCACTCAGTAGCTGAGGACATGCTCAGCCATGGTTTGTTGAAAGAGTCTTTATAAACGTCCAAAGACAGGAGAAAGTCTACCTTGCAAACAACTACGCTGCATGTAAAGTTTCACAGGCTAAATCCAAACGAGCTCGTCTGCTGGTCGATAAAAAGACAAACTATGTGAACTTTTGGATTTATGCTCTTTTTTTTCATCTCGTTTAGTCTAGTCTTTCCTTTTAGTCTAGGGTTCTATTTTCATAGAACACGTTGCTAAAAAAAGTACACTGTTATTGCTGAAGAGAATTATATAACAATTTTATATAAACATGTATATGATTATTTAATTAAGATGTTAAAATTTTAATATTTTGGTTTTAAATACATATGTAAATATTTGCAGTAGAGAGAAACAGAATTGGAAAAATATGGGCAGAGTGTCCTGGAGGATTGACTGAGAAAGAAAAAAAAAAAACTCAAAGCAAATAAGATGTGAGTCTTTGGCCAGCAAAGCAAAGAGAAGAGAGAATGATTAGGGTTTAGGGTAAGACAACTCACTCTCTTTCCTCAGTAAAATCAGTAGAAATTTAATGGTGCTGAATTGTGGATTTAAAAAAGCTGATTTAATGGCCTGAACTGAAAGAACGGGTCATGGATTCTTGGGAGATGGCAACAATAGCTGTTAGCAGATCAAAAATTCAGGAGATGAATTGATTGCAACAAAGAGGGCAATTCCATAGCAATGTGGGGCATTTCGACAAGGCCATTTTAAACAATCAGTTTTGACATCACTGTATGAAAATGACCCTATCAAGGTGTAAAGCCATATTTTAAAGCTATAACCCTGCCTCTTCACCTAGCCCAACCCGCCAAGACTATGGGGCCCTTTTATTCATTTTTTGTATTGTTGCAACTATTGTTTTGTTCTTTTAGTTTAACTACATTTTATTCATTTTAAAGATACTTAAAACTATTTTTATTATTATTACCGATACTGAATTATATAACATAAGCATAATATATCAATAGTGTTTTAACTTATAATCAGAAAAGACAATAAAGATATGTTTTGCAACCCAAACCCAGTAACGTACCACTGATGGTTTTTCAAATGGGCTATAACAAGTTAAGGCAATTTGTTCCTTTGGACAGAGGCTGAAAATATACCTGGTGGTATTAAAATGTGATGGTTGCTGTTGGATGGAAGATCTGCATAACTGAGTAAACCAATATTTTCCAAATGACCAATGCATGATCACAAAAATCATTCATGATTAAAGAGCCACTGAAAGTGCAAGATAGGCAACTAAGCTTTAAAGAGATGAGAAGTTCATGGAGGTGGTTGCAGAGTATGCATTTCAACTCCTTGTTAAGAAGCTACTACTTGTTGGTTACACTGAGCGTCACAGAAGAATTATCCAAATTATCCGAAAAATTATCCACAATTTTTTTTGGATAAAAATTATCCATAATTATCCAAAAAGGTGATTAAAATACTATTCTCTTTTCCATTAACAACAAAAAATATCTTTTTCAGAATTTATAGATTTTGAACACTTTTTTTGAGATATAGTTCAAATACCATAAAATTCACCTTTTTAACATGTATAGTTCAGTGATTTAAGTATATTCAGAGGTACGTGCAACTGTTATCATAGTCAATTTTAGAAAATTTTCACTATCTCAAAAAGAGAACCCTTATCCTTCAGCTACCTTTCACCCATCCTTCATCCCCCCAGCTCGCCACAACTGCAAATCTAATTTTTCTCTCTATAGGTTTGCCCATTCTGGAAATTTCATATTAATTGAATCATATGATATGTGGTTTTTTGTAACTGGCTTCTTTCACTAAAACAATGTTTTTAAGATTCACCCACATTATAGTATGTACCAGTACTTCATTACTTTTCACAGTCAAATGATACTCCATTGTATGGATAGGCACATACGTTTTATCCATTCATCAGCTGAGGGACATTTGAATTGTTTCTACCTTTTGGCTGCAATGAACAATGCTGCTGTGAACACGGGTGTACAAGTTTCTTTGTGGACATACTTTTACTTCTCTTGGGTCTACATCTAGGAGTGAAATTGCTAGGTCATATGTTTACTCTAAGTTTAACCATCTAAGGAACTTCCAGACTGTTTACCAATGTGGCTTCACCATCTTAAATTCCCACCATCAGTGTATAAAGGACTTCTCCACATCCTTTACAACACTTGTTATTATTTGATGTTTTGATTATAGCTATCCTAGTGAGGATAAAATGGTATATCATTGCTGTTTTGATTTGCATTTACTTAATGATTAATGATGTTGAGCATTCTTTCATGTGCTTATTGGTCATTTGTATATCTTTGGGGGAAAAGTGTTCGGATACTTTGCCCATTTTTATGTGAGTTATTTGTCATTTCATTATTGAGTTGTAAGAGTTCTTATACATTTTAGATGTAAATCCCTTATCAGATATGTGATTTGCAAATATGTTCTCTCATTCCGAGGATTCTGTTTTCACTTTCTTCATAGTATTCTTTGAAGCACAAAATCATTTTCTTGATAGTATCCTTTGAAGCACAAAAATTTTAATTTTAATAAAGTCAAATTTGGCTATTTTCTTTCTTTTGTTGCTTATACTTTTTGGTGTCATAGAAAAGAATCTATTGTCAAATCTGTGGTCATGAAGATTTACTTCTTTGTTTTATTCTAAGAGTTTTATAGTTTTAGCTCTTACACTTAGGCTTCTGATCAATTTTGAGTTAATTTTGTATGTGAGATAAAGCTTCCAACTGCATTCTTTTCATGTGGCTATCCAGTTGTGTGTCACCATTTGTTGAAAAGACTATTCTTTCCACATTGAATGATTTGCACCCTTCTCAAAAATCAGTTCACCATAGATACATGGGTTTATTTCTGGACTCTCAATGCTATTCCATTGATCTCCATGTCTTTCCTTATGTCAGTACCACACTGTCTTCATTACTGCTCCTCTGTAGTAAATTTTTAAATTAAGATATGTAAATCTTCCAACTTTATTTTCTGTTTTCAGGATTCCTTTGCCTATTCTGAGTCACTTGCAATTCAACATGAATTTCAGAGTCACCTTGTTAATTTTTACAAAGAAGCTAGGCTAGAATTCTGATAGGGATTGCATTGAATCTTTAGATCAATTTGAGAAATATTCCACCTTAAAATTAAATCTTCCTGGGCTTCCCTGGTGGCGCAGTGGTTGAGAGTCCGCCTGCTGATGCAGGGGACACGGGTTCGTGCCCCGGCCTGGGAGGATCACACATGCCGCGGGGCGGCTGGGCCCGTGAGCCATGGCCGCTGAGCCTGCGCGTCCGGAGCCTGTGGTCCACAACGGGAGAGGCCACGACAGTGAGAGGCCCGCGTACCGCAACAACAACAACAACAAAAATTAAATCTTCCAATTTATGAAGATGAATAATTTCCATTTATTTAGATCATTTAAAATTTCTTTCAACACTGTTTTGTAGTTTTCAGAGTCTGAGATTTGTACCTCATTGGTTACGTTTATTCCTAAGTGTTTTATTCTTTTTATACTATTGTAAATGGAATTGTTCTCTTGATTTCATTTTCAGATTGTTTATTGCAAGTGTATAGAAATACAACTGATTTTGTATACTGAGTGTATCTTGTGACCTTGCTGAATTCTAATAGTTTTAGTGGATTCCTTAGAATTGTGTCTATACAGGATCATGTCACGTGCAAATGGAAAGAGTTTACTTTTTTCTTTACAATCTGGATGCACTTTATTTCTTTTTCATCCCTCATTTCCTTGACAAGCACCTCCAATACAAAGTTGAATAGAAGTGGTGAGAGCAGACACTCTGGCTTTGCTTCCGACCACAAGGAGAAGAAATCAGTCTTTCAAATTTAGCTGATTTTTCATGGTGCTCCTTATCACACTGAGGAATTTCACTGGTATTTCTAGTTTGTTGAAGTGTTTTTTTTTTAAATTGAAGTATAGTTAATTTACAATGTCGTGTTAGTTTTGAGTGTACAGCGAAGTGATTCAGTTATACATACATATATGTATATATATACACACACATCTATATATACACATTTGTTATGTGTGTATGTGTGCTTCTAATATGGCAAATGGTCCCCCCACTTATAGGCCCTACTTACCCGTTTCTTTGTACACGTGGACATTTTCGATATTCTTGACATTATACGCAGCAACTCTGGGTACTAGTCACCCTCCACCCACACCCGGGGGTACTTTGGGGGCTTGTTCACTTTATTTACTTGTGTTTTTGTTTGGGGACTGACTGGATTACTGTGGTGGCGTCCTTGCTTCCTCACCTCAATGTGAAGCCTCAGGGGGCATGGCCCTGGGTATGTCCACAGTCATGTTGGGATGGCAGTGTTTCAGTCAGGGCTCTCTTTGTCTCTTATTATCTGCACACTCTGCTCACTTGTCAGTATTTGAGGTATATTCTGACGCTGTAGGAGGGCTCCTCCCTACGTTTCTTTCCCCAATTCACTCCTGCAAACAACTCAGTCTTCAGTTTAACCTCTATTGCCAATGAATCCCCCAACCTCCCCCTAGGCACCCATCATCACGACCTCCACTGCTTGTGAGAGGGTCCTGAGGCTTGAACTTCTCCTCACTCTGTTTCAAAAGAAGGCAGCTCTTTGGGAAGAGAATACAAGGTGTTCCAGGGCCTCCTTTTCTCCTCCCAGGCAAAATCTCTGTGCCATGTCTCCGGAGCTGGGGACGAGACAGTGCGTGCTTCTCTCTTTGTGACACCATAGCTCTGGGAGCCTAGTACTCAGTGCAGGAGACAGGGCAATACCCTCAGGTCTTGTTGGCTTCTCTCTGAGTGTGGAACCTCCATCTTTCCATATGAGACGAGGACAATCAAGACTCATGTGTGTGTGTGTGTGTACATACACGTATTGTTAAATATATATTAATAATTTACATATAATATATAATTATAAAATAATGTAACAATTTAAGCCATTTAATATATATATGTATTAATAATTTTGACCAGTTTTGCTGGGAAGGGGGTCTCATGCTGTCATGTCAGAGGTGGAACCTCATTTTTAAAGTGGCTTTGCACTATTGATACTATGTATAAAATAGATAACTAATGAGAACACACTGTACAGCACAGGGAACTCTACTTAATGCACTGTGGTGACCTAAATGGGAAGGAAATCCAAAAAAAGAGGGGATATATGTGTACGTATAGCTGATTCGCTTTGCTGTACAGTAGAAACTGATACAACATTGTAAAAACTATACTCCAATAAAACTTAATTTTAAAAAATAAAAATAAATAAAAACTTGGATGGGAGGACAAAAAGAAAGTCAGGCGCATTTATCTAAATGTTATAATGCTACTCTTCCAGAAATTTGTTTCTTAAGCATAAACTATGTGTGTCTTAAACTAAATAAATAAATAAAATAAAGCGGATTGGCCTCCAGATGGGCTCTTAGTCCTATTCTCCAAAGCCAAAAATGTTTCTTTATATATGAACTGTGTTATTGAGAGAGAGGTTATTGCAGATATCTTGTGCAACCTGAACGGCATGTTGCTCTAACTCATTGTCTCTAGTTATGTATTATTGAATGTAAGGGAGAAATCTGAGCAGTCATGATGTGGAGCTTTCAAAATATAAGTGACTTCTCAGAGAAAAAGCAGATAGTTTGCTCAGAGGAGCTGGAGGTCTGTTTTGGGGGTGCGGGTCTGTGGCTGAACTTGGCTGTCAGTGACCTGAAGTCTGTCTGCCCATCTCTGACTCTGCATCCTTGACCCACACCTGATACTCACTTTATAGGCTGTAGGTCTGAAACTGGTAAGAAAGGCTCAAGGATAGGATGGCTTTGCACATACGTAACTAATATAAAAGCTTATCTTATAATATTTTAGTTTTTTAAGTTGGGTCAAAATGTCACTGATCAAAATACCCTGTGACAGTGTAAAGTGCCTGGTATTGAAATGGTAGCAGTGGAAAAACAAGGTCGCAGAGGTTACAGACGTTTTCCCAGAGAGGGTATTTTTGGCAGCCTGTGGATTTTGGTAGCTTGGGTGTGGGAGGGGAAGGATTGAGGAAGGCATGCTAATGAGATGAGCAGTGTACCTTTCGAAGAGGATCAACTTCAAGGAATCCAGGAGAGTCTAGAAAACATGAGGAAACTGAGGCACGTGTCTCCAGCATCAAACACGTCCTGAGGTGGCCTGATTTTTACAAGCTAATGTCACTTAGGAATTCTCAGTGACTCTTTGGAGTCCACAGTAAATATTAGAAGACTGTGGTATCTTGAATCTCTGTTAATAAGATCTTTCTATGTAACTTTCTGCAGATTTTAAATATTTCCAGGAGGGCGGGAAGAGAAGAATATAACACATACCATGGCAGTATTCCACGGAACTACCTGCTGTGGAGAATTACTAAAAAAAAATACGATGGAGTGAAACGTTACTCTATTTAATTACTGTAAAAAATAAAATATAAAATACCAGTCAATTGCCCATGTCAAATTAGACTATAACTGATGTTAACTCCTGAGAATTACTGAATAAATGTGGAAGTGCGGGCGTTGCACCATTCCTGCTCTCATTAAACCCCAGTGAACTTCCTGTCCTCTTATGTCAGATGTTCAACATTTATCACCTTAAGTGTGAAGAGCCTCTCAGCTTTCCAGCACTAAACAAAGATAAATACTTAGAATTAAGTGTTTTCTTGAAGGTTTTAACTTTACACAATAGAGGGGGTAGATACATGGTATTTTTCCTACTGTAGTTAGAGATGCATCAATGTTTGTTTAGAGAAACGGGTTCTTCTCAAACGTAGCCCACAAATTGAGATAGAAACACTCCCAATTTACTGTCCAATATATACATATACACACCTACTTGTATGCATACACAGATGCGTACATATATATACGTACACATATATATCTATACACACATACACCTTATATATATGTGTGCCTGTTTGTATGTAAGCAAAAGGCCAACAGTATCTATTAAGTGACTATTCGTTACTTTACAGCTAACATAGTCCCATAATCTTTTCCATTATGTTTTATACCGCTCAGGACCCACAGGTCCTGTATAGAAAGGTTATCCAGCACCTTCCACTCTGCAGTATGACAGTGGCTCAGTCAAGTTAAAGGATGACAAAGTGAGAATCAAGGAGAGAGCTGGAAAGGGCCACAAGCCATTCAAACTTCATTTGTCAAATTGGAATGCCTTGAGTTGGCATGTGGTGCTTTCAAATAATAGTATGATTTTAGGAATCATTTTAATGATTACTTCGTGACAAAGTGTCCAACATTCTCCTATTCACCATTCTCTCAATGGTCATCTGTGAATCTATTTTTATTTTTAAATAATATATGTGCAGCATATACTTCATTAGGAAGGACATTAAGAGAGGTTTTTGATGAGAATAAAGTGAATTCAGACATTTATTCCAAATAAGACCAGATGTTTTCCCAGGAGTCTTGCATTCCTAACCACAGGCCAGATTTGAGTGTTAGGTCTCAAAAACTAAACACACTGGGCTTAATGCAAATTAAATTAGAACGAGAAAAGTAATTATCCAGGACTTACAATGGCCAAGTAAAGAAACGAGATGGCCGTCCTTCGTACACGGAGGTGCTGTTGATATGCTATTCACAAGGTACATTCCTCGGAGATATTTTTCTTGGGCTGTAGTTGTGAGGAGTCGTGCTGAGCTAGCCATGTCCTCTCAGGCTTCCTGTCCCCTTAGTCCTAAAGGTATACTTGAGAAAACAGCTGGATGGGCTTAAGGACGAACTTCCTTCACAAAAACTGCCTGACAGGAGATGTGGCTTACTTAATACATCCACAAAAATCAGGAGTGGCCTCTGTGCTGAAAATAGTCCTGCTAGGTGGGAGGCCAGTGGAGGCCAGGCTGACAAAATGTAGGGCAATCTCGGTCCAACAAACCATGCTGAAAAGATTTTCTGCTCTCCTTTCTCTTTTGACTTCTTTTTGTTTGTTTGTTTCCATAGGAATTTGGCAGGGAAGGGAGACGGAGGGGAGGGCAGCAATGATTTATTGCCTTTGCTTAACGTTGATTCATTTATTTATCCGAGCAAGTACTGATCTCACATCCTGAAGATTTACTGCACAGTTGAACAGGGCAGAGGATAATCCAGGGCACGCTGGTGGGAACCCATCGTAATGCTGAAATCTAAGTCTAGGTCTAATTCCCATGTAAATCAAGCTTGCTCTTGACATTGTTTTTGTGCTGTGGGAGACCCGATTTTGTTTGGGTTATATCTGAACTGACTGTATCGTAATAACAGGCCAGTCTATGACAGGATTAAACTTCATCTCCAGGAAGGCATTCAGTCTTAGAGGTACAGAATTTTAGACCTGGAAAAGTTATCTGATTTAAGTTCCTGACTTTATACATAGGAAACTAAGCAACTTGCCCAAGGTCACACAGCCCATTTACATCTCTCCCCAGATAACACGACAGATATTAGTCTCTTGGAAGATGAACTTTTCACTAGACCACGAAAAGGGCTGGCTCCAAAAGCTAAGATTTCTTTGCCTTCAGACCTGGTTTGGACAGTTTTTCCTGAACAACCAGGACACTACAACAAGCTTCCTTGAATCTTTCAGTAGCCACACATGATAGGAGGTAGAGATCTCAAAGGGTAGCGCTCCGGGACACATCTTCTGATAACACGATTTTCCAGAATATATTCTGCTTAGCTGCAAACATGGCATACGAGTCATCTAAGTTTGTTGTGGGAGGGATACAGTCCTGAAAAGTGAACTTGTAGGTGCATAGTTAAGGAGCCACCAGAAAAAGCGATGGCATGCCTTTCTAACTCTCTTCTGAACTCTTCTTTTCTTCCTCCGCGATGGTAATGCATTTGAGCCAGGGAGAAATGGGTGGGTAACTCCGCTCCCCTTGTTTTATATTAAACTAGTATTTACGGACAGCTTTCCATGTATCGGACACTCATTTTTACCACACAAGCTTACTAAGAATCAAGGCTGAAATGAGGGGAGTTTAGTTTCCAGAGTAACAGAATTTTTGTGCAGGGAGATACAATAAGATCATCCCTATGTCTCTATTGGGAAGCCAAGTGACGCAAACATGAGGTCACTTATCCAGGGTATAGAACTGGGATTAGATATTCTACAGTTTAGCCTGTTCTCCTTCTAGCATACCAGTGTCTTCCTTATCTGATGTCTTCCTGAGTGAAACAGTGATTTCATAAGTGAGGACTTTTAAAGTTGAGGGGAAGGTCTATGGACTTGGGCTTTTTGGATACAACTAGTAAGTCTGCATTTACAGATGACTGATAGACATGCTTTCAAAACTGAAAACCTATCTTGTTACTCCTATCAAAGGGGAAACTATGGTAATAAGTTATAACAATTTAGTATTAAGATAAGGAAGACAATGATAGCATCTTGTAAATACACTTCCAAAGAGAGTAGAGAAATAGAGAACCTGCCGTGTGAGAATTAAATTTAGATGCTGGCCCTTTAGGATTTTCCTATTAGACTTGGCCACTGAATTATGCAGAATTCTACCCCTTCCACACGGGATCGTGGGGTGAGACCCAGCGGCCACCTTGTCCTAACCCTTATTTCACGGATAAGGAAGATGATGCTCAGAGATTGTGACTCACCCAGGTCACACAGCCTTTTAGTGGTTTAGAGGCAAAGCTCATTGCCTCAAACTTAGGGCTGTCCACCCAGCGCTCTGCCCACATACAGTACTCCTTCTCTGCTCAACCATTCCAATATTCTCAAAAGTATGACCCACCTAAACATCTGGACATGGACATTTTCCTCCCAGACTCAAAGAGCTGGGGAACAGCCACGTTGTTAGAAGGTAAGTTTGAAAGCTGAAATCTGTGGATTCCAGTGTTCCAGACTGAAGTTCCAGGCTGGCTGTCCCTGGATTCAGTCAAACTCCCTTTCCTGAGAAACCCCCACTTCTGAGTAATAGTGAATGTGTTTAATTGCTGTATAGAATTTAGTCAGGTTCCTCCAAGGAGAATCTGAATCCCAGCAGGTAGCTGGACCAAACTACAATCTTTGCCTAATTTAAGCTTTCACTTAAAGTTTTTCTATAAAATATGAATTTGTGAATGGGAGTTGATGGCAAGAGGCTGGGGACTTTGAGGATATTGAGTGAGTTGTCACATTACCATAACCTGATTTAGAGTCCCAGAAGGCACTTGTGACTGGAATTTTCTGGGCTGAAATGATGATGGGAGAGTTATACGTAGAGGTTATGACAGACTCAGCCTCCAGAGTGACTGTAAGGGCAACGGATTGTGACTGGAGGTGAAATTCATGGGTATGTAAAGGAATGCTTTCAGGGAAGGACATTACTGAGGCAAAGAGGGAGAGTTAAATTTGGAATTTTAAGGGCATAGAAAATTTCAGGATCAGAATAACTTATAGTGGGTGCATTGAATCATAAATCAGGAATTAAAAAAGTACAGTCACACATCAGTCATCACGGTAAAGTAGCTGGGGCGTTGACTTAAATGATACCGTCTTAGAACATTTTAGGAGTAAAAGCTTCAATTTCCATGGGCAGTCTTTGGCCAAAACTTCACACTTTCAAACTAAGGGAGCAGTCTGGCCACTAGTTGGTAGATGCCTTATAATTGAACTCTCTGAAGCAGCAGCTCAGAAACCTCCCTGGTTAACAGGGAAATGTTTGCAGTGAACTTTGTACTCTCTCTAGCTTTAATCCCACACTATGGTTCTGAGGAGGCACAAAGATGACCTCCCACCTCCCCGGAGGGTCACTAATTCTGCTTGGAAAGCACGGCCTTGGCCCGGTGCTAAGATCACCGATCTTCTTGATGGAGCAAATGGGGTCCAGAGACTTTGCGGCCTCAAACACAGGCAGGCGTGACATTGGTTGAGGGCTTGCTCTATGCCAAACACTTTTTTGAAGTATTTTTACACATATTAACTAATGTAGGCCTCAGGATTCCTCTCTACAGTGGGCACTATTATCAGCTCCTGCTTAGAAATAAAGAAAATTTAAATAACTTGCCCCAGGTTGCACAGGTAGGATGGAGTGGGCCTGGGGTTTGAACCCACACAGTTCTACTCCATAGCTCCGAAGTACGTGAAGTACTATTGCTGGGTTTCTGGAATCCTTTCATCTACACCCAGTTCCTGTATTCTGATGGGGCACCTTTGTCCCTTCCTTCAGGCAGGGGGATAATGTGTCAAATGATCATTTGTCTTGTTCTTCCACATGTAAGTCATGCCTTGGAAATACTGATATCACTGCAGGCATTTCCTTATTCATAAGCACGGTTTCTGAGTTGCTGCTTCAGATAGCTCAATTAACAAAAGATCTGCCATTACTTAGTGGTCAGCCTTCTCCTGTCAGACTGGGAATTCAAAGGCTAGACCCAAGGCTGATCATGGAAACAGAAGATTTAAGCTTTTGTCCCCCCAGAGTTCTAAAACTGTACTGTTTCATCAACATCTCAGTGACCTGACTAAATGTGATGTTTTAAAATTCATCATGAATGATATAATGTTCCTTCTCTGTGTTTTTCTGATCCTGAAATGATCTATGTTCTTAAAATGCCAAGTTTAACTCATTTTTGGTCCCAGAATTATTCCATTCTTCTCAACTCTATGGTCAAAAGAAACTCTTGGAAAAATAAGGATTAAAAACCAAAAAAAAAAGGGAGATACAAATTCAGTAAGATAGTAAACAGATTCATGTCCAGACTCTTCATTCTAAACCAAATTATACTGCCCATACTTGCTTTTGACTGACCTTTCATTATCAGTCAGAACCAAAGCCAGCTCATGGTCTCCTGTGGTGTCTGGCCTGAAAAAATAAGTGCATACAACTATATTATTGAGCAGGCCATTTTGATAAGGCTTTATTCATTCACATTTATTAATTCATTGAATATGTTTACTGAATTCCCAGTATGGCTGGTGCAGGAGAGTCTCTGCTCGAAGAGTTTGTAGTACAGCAGGACCACATGTCAATACCAGCCATGATGCAATGTAATGATTGAGATTACAAATAAGGAATTCTTTCTACGGTTTTCATCAATTTACTTATGTAACTGGGAAAAAAAAATCAAAAGTATATGAATTACTCAGCTTAAGAACAATTGTATCTCAATAGCTCAGTCACAGATTAGCTATTTGGAACCCAAAACATATTTTCTTAGATCACAGAAATTGCCGCTGTACGACATTTTTCTCTTCATTGGTCTCTACATTTAAGTCCTGGTGGCCATGAAGAGGGGGATGGTAAGAAAACAGAAAGAAGCGTAAGAAAGAGAATTCAGGGGCATGAAATGGTGGCAGTAACCTTGGCAAGTTCCCGTATCTCTCTGAGCCTCAGTTTCCTTTTCGCGCAAGAGATAATATTCCCTAAATCTCGCGAGTACACAGCACCTCGCGGTGTCCAGTCCTCTTTCTCGAGCAGGAACTTTCTGCAGCTGCTCCATTTTCTAGTGCCCTAATTTACAGACCTCTCAACATCTTCATCTCCATCAGCCAAAGGAAGCCCATTCCCTCAGATTATCTTTCACCCAAATTACTCCCCTTTCCTTCCCAGCTATTCAAAACTCTGATTAACTCAGGCTTGTTGTTCTCAGCTGGCTGTTAGGAGGAAAACAATCTGAACCAACTCACACAAATGCAGGAAGGGCTTGACAGTCTCTGAACTCTCCTAGAGTTAGTGACATTAAAAAAAAAAAAAAACCCTGCTTATTATCCCAAAAGCATGTCTCAGTGAGGCAATTTCAGCCAGCCGGGCACAGTGGGGGAAAGATATTTTTGGGCTGGCGAAGGTCAGCTCGTTCTGTGCACCTGTCCCTGGTCAGCTCCATGCTGCATTTCCTTTTTCAGTCTCATTCCTTTCTTTACTTCTTTACCTCCAATTTCTCTAAAGCTTTCTGCCTGCCTGGAATGGCTTTTTTGGCAGTAGCACCAGGGGTTCCAAAGGTGAGGAGACAAGGGATGAAGGGGCGTTTGCACACGCTGTTGATATTTCTGAGTCTTTTATAGGTAGGGGGTGTCTCTCCTAGCGCGTCAGTTACCCTTTATGAACCTGTGATAATAGCTGTGGGACTGTTGAGATATGAGTTTGGAGAGTGATGTTCATTGGCCATGAAAGTACAAATTCATGGAACCTCTAAAGATTCTTAAATTTTGTAAGAATGATTGACTCACCAATATTTTTACCAAACTGCAAAACCTTCATGTGTGAACTGGCCTAGATCTTGGAGATTTCTTTTGTCCTAGTTCCTCATTTTAAAGACAAAGAGGGGACTTCCCTGGCAGTTCAGTGGTTAAGACTTCGCCTTCCAATGCAGGGGGTTGTGGGTTCGATCCCTGGTCAGGGAGCTAAGATCCCACATGCCTCGCGGTCAAAAAGCCAAAAATAAAACAGAAGCAACATTGTGACAAATTCAAAGACTTTAAAAATGGTCCACATCAAAAAAAACTCTTTAAGGACAAGGGAACCAAATCCCAGAGAGGTAAACATGAATGCCCCCTGTAACTGCTCCTGTTTTATGTCCTTTTGCTCTTCACAGAGCTGCCTGGAATAACAGTGGTGGGGTCTGTCCATAGTACTCACTTGAAAACAGGTCCCACCCAGATGTTAAGCTTCAGAAAGAAGGCGATGAGTAAGGAAAGCAGAGAACCAGATCTATGGCATGTTGTCTGCGGCACGAGGCAAGACAGCAGGAAGGGAAACTTCCATTATTTCATGCTCAGACTGTTAACTAAAGGACCTCTCGATAACATCACTCACCTCCCTGCTTCTGGTTGGCAGTAGTGGTTGGAAATGGTGGAAATGGTACCAGAGCGATGGTTTGGGGAGCTCGTCCCATTTTGTACAGGACTGATGCATTACACCACGACCCCTGACGTTCCCTGCTCATTAAGGACAAAAATTGTAATTTGAAAAAAGAGGCTAAAAATCCTTGACTCTTTAATTCACAGAGTGGGTGGGATTATCAAACAAGGTCCTCTATGTAAACATATTTCATAAACCAAAAGTGTACATAAACGCAAGATGCAATAAAATTTAAAAAAAGAAAGAAAAGTAATATATATATATATATGTTATCAATAAAACATAAGTCAAAGATGGAAAAAAATAAATGCAAGACATTCCTCCTCTGCTGACCATCTTACCCATGGTTTTTTACTCCATCAGAATTGATTAAGTTTTCCTTCAGGCTGGCACAGTTCTCACGATGTCAATCCACTGGTAGAGGTTCAGTTTTTTATGGCTGGGACTTAAATGCACTGCCAGGGGGAGTGTGGAGGGTCAGAATCAAAGCTCAATTGGTGTCTAGTTATCACTGCTCCTTCACATTGCTCAGAAAAGTGCAGGTCAGTGGGCAAATGCGCTAGTGCCTGCTGGGGATATCTGACCCCGAACACAGTGAAAAAATTAAATTAAGATTTTTATGGTACCCCCAGCAAAAACAGTTACCGAGCCAGTCAAATGGTAGCGTGACTGCAGCCTACGGTCATAGTCGTGATGCGAGACAAGTTCTTAGAGCACGTGCCTTCCTCATAATAAAATGTTTTAATTATATTACATAGTTCTTGCTCTTCCATGGAAAATGCTGTCATTTCTCCTGGTGAAGCCTTGAATTTCCACTTCTCTCCAGCTTGGCATTCGAATTTAATCAAACACTAATCACTGCAAAGCAATTCAAGCACAAAGTGATTTTCATGGCTTTGTCCTTCAGGATATCTGCACTTGACCCATGGTATCCAAACTTCATATATAAACAATGATAATTTCTCCATTATTTGAAATGTATATTCGATGTATGACTCAACCAAGAGGATAGAACCCTGAGAATCCCACGTGGGATGGCCATCACCCCCACTGGGAAGGGCTCAGGCCACATCCCTCTTATTTCCTTGGCCTACACTCCACGAAGGGCTGAGAAGAGCATCTTCCACAGGCCCCAAAGGGGAGAAGGAGGGCTGGGGCGCCACTGGTACCCTCCCGGGAGCTCCATGTGTTACATATTTGTTATCTTCTTAATAATGCTTTGATGTAGTTTTGGTCTCTGTGTGTGTTTGTAAACCACTTCAAATCTTTTTCATGAGAAGCGCCGATGGAAAATGACCTTCTAAGACTTTTACATGGAAAATTGGATTTGTTCACCGTTTTGCTCTTTTTACTTCCTAGTATTATGCTATTGGAGGATAATTCTTTGACACTTTGAGAATTTACATCCATTGTGCTTTGCTGGTTTCAAGGGATTTATGCCTGGAGAGTGTGATCAGCTTCTAGAACGATTCCACCAAAACCTCATCCTCATATTACTTAGTTATTAGTACTGTTTACATTCTTGATGGAAATAAATATTTTCTGGATGTATAAACTTCGTGGGGGAAGATTAATCTCCACAGAGCAATGGTGACAATGCACCCTTCCTTAAAACTTTTACGCCAGACATGTGTGTATTTGTCAAAATCCAGCCTATCTGAATTGTGGCTAGGCACTGTGAAAAACAAACAGGCGTAAAGCCCTCAAAGAGAGCTGGTTGTAGAACATACACTTGAATAGTGCCAACAATAACTAGGAAATCCTCCCAAGTTGATGATTTCCAAAATGCAAGCAATGTGGGTCCGTTTGAAAAGGGATTCAGAACATCAAATACTTAATCTTCTTTTTTAAAGAATTGGTCTGTAAACATGATGATTCTCGGCCTTCTTATTATTTCTTCTTCCATGTGGTCAGAAACAGAAGAGAGGTCTTGTTTCTCAGGATATTCTGAAATTTCAGTTTCAGATCCTTCTGAGAAACAGAAAGGGTGGAAGCAGATGAAAACAAAGGGCCTTATTGTTGTGAATCTTTTAAAAAGAGTTTTCTTTTAAGAATGATTCGATCTTGCATTCGATCTGCATTTGGGGCCTCAGGGGCCAATAGTCATTGCAAAGCATTGGGTCGTGGAAAGGTGGTGCTCGTTCCTCCACCTCCGACCTTGAGGCTGCGCCTCTTTCCACGGAGGGGACCCCGCAAACAGAGCAAGGGGCCCGGAGGTCCGTCGGAAGCCGGTGAGTTACGTGTAAACCCCGCAAACCTCAACGCCCACAATGCAGTCTGTCTACAAATCTGTTGATTCCGCTTGCAAAGCCGCTCTTGGGTCGCTGTGTCCTCCCCGCTCAGGGTCATCCGCCAAGTCCAAGCTCCCCGCTGTGCTGTTCAAACTGCCCGCCCACGAGGAAGGCAGCTCCGTGCACCGGAACCGGGCGGCCTCCATCCTGAGGTCTGAGAGATTGTGGAGAGATGCTCAACTAGAGATGATGCTTCTCCCACTGCCACCGCTTCTCTCCGGGGACACCTAAGCTCTCCCGTCGCCTGCGGGACAGGGTCTCACGTCCTCAGTCCCTGTGGCCGCGCTTGTTCTGCCTTCCCCACTCCCGCATCCCAGCCGTGCACCTCCCGTCTCCTGTCCCTGAAACGGGCCCTTCCGCTCTGGGCCCTTGAGATCTGTGGTCCAGGGTAAAGAAAAGAGGAGGTTGAAAGTGAAAACTTAAAGAACTATTTGCATAAAGACTCCATGAGCTAGTGGGCCACACACCATTAAAAACTGGAACGTGAAATCTCCCTCGATTTGCACAGAATTTACCTGTTCATCTAATGTGGGCGTGCTGGAGAAGTTATTTAGGATGTGTTTATAATTTTGAAAGTTTCTGTTTGGAAGCAGGGCAGCAGCTCTGTGGAAAAAAAAACCTTAGTGACTGAAAGGAAGACTTTTGACTGGGTTCCTGTGTCTAATGTGTTGCTCTAAATTCCTGACCTGGTTTCATAAATCTTCCTCGTTATAGGCACAACTGTCCACGTTTGATTTTAGGTGGAGAGCTCAATATCCTGCTCACTGTTTTTAATGCGTGCTAGGTCGGGCTAGTCGATACAAGCCCGGAATTGTGAATTGATTAGTCACTGACCAATTAAAACTGGTTTCTTGAAAAAGTGACCACAGTCAAGGGCACGTCCAGCATTTTTATTTGTGGATTGTGTCTTTGGGATGATTAAGTGGTTGGAAGCAGGAACCCTGGGACTCACCTTGAAAATGCATTTGCATGGCAAGTGCACTGTGTCTTGTGTAGATTTGATGTTTGTCTGCAGTGAGTGACTTTATAGGGAGCCGAAGGACGTTACAGGGAAACTCAAGCCCCGAGCCCAGCCGCAGCCATTTCTACATTTAGCAAAATAGGTTAGACATTTCCCCTTCAGTGCGTCACTATCCCAATATCATAACCACTTGTTTTACCTCCTAATTGTTTTATCTTTTGAGGTATGCTTATCTCAGATGGCTGTGTGTGCTATCGGCAACTCCTGGGAGGAACTGCAGCTCACACCTGCCTCTTTCTGAGCTTCTGCTACCTTGTTTTATATCTAGCTGAATTGCAATAAGTATTTGATGGCTGAATTAATGGTTACTTTGTAAGAATGTCTGCTCAGCATAGGAGCTGGCTTGTCTCCACGTGCTGGGTCCCGGGGTGTCAGAGTCAAAGAGAGTCTCAAAAGGGGAATTTAAATAAAGTTTGTTTCTCGAAGATCTTGTTTTTGGTATTTAATTTTAGTTTTTAGGCCTTATTACAGAAGTCCTGAGGATTAGTTTCAAGTTATCCTGACAGTTGAGAGCTTAGATGATTCGTCAAGCGTACAGATTCGGAGCTGGAGGACCTGGGAGGGTGAGTCTCGTCCCAAGGCTCAGAGCTTGCCGGTGTCCTGAAGATTAAGAACCTGGACACATCACTTCCTTTCTGGGAATTTTGCCTTATGTGGGAAATGAACATTAACACAGCTGAGTCTCTCTTCTCTAGTTCTAGCCCTGGCTCCATGGCGGCTTTTTACTGGAGATAGCTAACAATAAAATTTCAGCTTTGATTGTATTTAAAAGGATACTCATTAAAACCCAGGACATATGACAAAGTCTCTGGGCAGTAGGGACCTTTATATCAGTGTGTGAATTCAGAGATGAGGGTCCGGTTCATTCTAATCCTCCATGTGAAAGAGTCACTGGGTCCACCCTGCGTCCTACCTGTGGAGAATAGAAAGGATACCTCTGAAGGAAAGACCTCAGCTTTAGAAATTAATTAATTTTATTATCCGTAACAGGAAGATAAATATTTAAGATACATATTTAGTATATTTGGCAATTTAACTCTGTAATTTCTCTCTCTTGTTTATTTCTAAACCCAAACGCCTAACTAAACAGCTCTTACCTGGGGCTTCTGACCACAGCCCTGACATTCTCCATAAGAACCGGCACTAGTTTCTCAATGGGAGCTGGCAGACGAGGATGCCTGTCCCCCTAACATGTGTCTCTCTTTGTTTCTTAAATTATTTTTGATAATTTTAGTGTGGCTACTAATATTGGCAAATGCAAAGCACATTTAAAACTGAGAATTTCTCCTTCTTTAATTTCTTGATCAGGTTTTATTATCAAAAAATGTGGAAATGAACTGAAATAATAGATCAATATATGGATTCCATAACATGTGACAAACGTCACCTTGAAAATAAAATTTTGAACAAAATAATGCCATTTGCAGCAACATGGATGGGTTTTGCTAATTGAAAGGCTCTGATTCTTAGTCAATGTTAACACCTGTCGAATACCAACCAAACATCTTAGTGTTAACTCAGGTGGTGGCATATTGGTTGATTGCAGAAATAGTTCATGAAGCATGAACAAGAAGGCAAAAATTAATTATTGCTTACTGGGTTTGAATGAATAATTACTCTAGTTTCCATGAGCTTCAAATGAGAATGGTTTTCAAAGTGAAACTGTCCAGAAAAGAGTCTCAGTAGTTTGGAGGCAGTGATTTTGTAAGAGAACGTAGAAGGATGTTTATTTTCAACATCTATCATTCTACCCGTGCTTAAAATTGTGAATATTACTGCTTAAGGCACCAACCTTCATCTTCTCTGGGGAATAATATTCAGGAAAATAGTAAAAGAGTAGCACATGGGACTTAGAACATTTTCTAAGCCGTCCCTCTGAGGTCTTTGTGAACACTTCATCCACAGATTTATGTGTTTATTGTATCTATTCTATTTATTTATAACTCTCCTTATTTCACAAAGGATTTGCTCAAGAATTATTTCAGCATATAATAAAAATTAAAGAGGGACTTCCCGGGCAGTCCAGTGGTTAAGGTTACATGCTTTCACTGCAGCGGGTGCAGGTTCCATCCCTGGTATGGGAACTAAGACCCCGCATGCCGCATGGCACGGGCGAAAAAAAAAAAAAAAGATATGAGGGTGTGAAAAAATACTTTAAGAAAATAAAAATAAATAAACACGACATATGTGTTTTTTTAAACTTGGAAGATATTTACATTTACTTTCCCACATCACCAGTCATGGATATGAGTGGCTAAATCTTCTATGTCTATCAGGAAAACATAGCACTCTTGAGTGACTATTACATCCTATGGAGAACTCTCAATCTTTGGTCTGACATATGTGTTTCAAACTTAAATTTTTTAAAGGAAGAAACATCTATACCTGCTATTATGGGATTAAGGGATTGCTTCTAACAGAACACCGGAGAAGTGATGCTGGGTGACCTATGAGCTCCTGCACTCGTGGGAAGACATACCTTGGAAGCCCTGAGCTGACACCTAAGAAGTCCTGCTTCTTTGAACACGCCGTGCTGGAGAGAGATCCCATGGGGCGACACAGAGCAACAGGAGGGGATGCCGAGGAACCCAGCTGTTTGGGTCTTCCCAGCCCTGGCACCAGACAGATGAGGAGAACCCTGGCCATATCCTAGCCTGAGCAACCACTTGACTGCATCACCAGGAAGGTGCCAGAAACAGGATGCGCCAGCCAAGCCACTCTGGACATCTGACCTCCAGAAACTGAGATGGTAAATGATGATTGTTGTTTTAAACCACCAAGTTTTGGATGATTTGTTTGGGCAGTTTGGACACCTGGAACTGCACCACACTGAGTTGGGTAATTGTAGGGGGTTTTAAAGGCCAAAGTAATGAATGCTCCAAACTTGCAAAGGTTGAATCATCAGGAAAATGTCTTTTAAACGCCATAGATCTTTCATTGCGCCTTTGCTGGGGCTAGAGAACAATTTGGAATGTATCTAGGAGAGCCTCTTCAAAGCCTCTGATGACAGCTATTGGCTGGGTCAGGGTCAATCCTGGTCTGGTTGAATTTTGGAAAATTGTAGCAACTCGCCTTCTGGCTTAGGGCCTGGTCAACACTGAGCTCTTGATCAGTGACTCTGTGCGTGTGTATGTGTCTGTGTGTCTGTGTGTGTCTGTATGTTTTGTGTATTTTCCTGTTTTATCTTCAGGCATAAATAATAGTACTTTGGTTGCTTTATGTACAAAGTGCCAAGTTCCTAGGAAGAAAGTATTGTTTATCAGCTTTGAAACAGATGTGGGAGAATTCTGAGAAAAAGAATGAATAAAACCAAAAGAAACAAAAACCTGCCATGTTTTCCTTTTATCATAAGAATTGTAAAAATAATATTTAGTGGTCTAAAGTCCTAACTGAAATGTTAGAATAAACTGGTGGGAATTGTCACAATGACTCATATAACTATAGTGTAAACTAAGATGATAATGATTTTAAAAATCTAATCTAATTGACAATTGTCACCAAATCTTATTCCTTCCAGGGCAGGCTAGTGTGTGTTATGGTGCTCAATTCACTCTAAATTAAAAACAAAATCCTATCCCCCAAAGATAAAATTATTTATAGTACGAGTAAAGAGTGTTCTATTTCCTGAGTTGTGTGGGATTTCTCTCACACAGTTTTGATGCCTTCTGGGAAAAGATGCACAGAGCATGATGGCAGAAATCTTTCCTGGTCCAAACCTCCCCTTCTCATCAGGGAATACGTGTGTTCAGGCAACCATCCCGTTGCTGCCTTAATTGGATCACGTGAGCAGTAAAATGGACTGTGTTGGTGACCGTTAAAAGATGTATATGTTGAATGTACTGATCAAGAAACGACTATTTTCCCAAACAGTAAAACAAAGAAAATTATTATTAAAATGTTATTTTAGGTATAAGGGTTAATGTATTTACTATAAACCGTGTATTTCATAGACACACAGCAGGTTCTGTATTCACTAAATATTTGCCGTGGTTGATGCGCTGTCTTCGCATTGGGATTGGCTGTCCTGCCCGAGCATCGCTCAGCAGAGTCACCTCCAGAAAACGTGTGCACTTTCCAGTGCTGGCTGCCAGGTTGTAAGGAATGTCATCCCCAGGCAACTCTCTCTACATCCCCCTCATTCTGGACAGAGCAAGGTCTACATTTCCAATTTTCATAATTATAAAGAAGTGTTTCATGATGGCCTATAAAATCCAATAATTTAAAAATCAAATAATGGTAAATTTTGACATAGAATGACAGGTGATCAATAATTAGGTTGAAAGAATATTGTCCTCATTAAACAAATGTTTTCAGAGATATGCTAAACATTTACTATGAAGACTTTTCACTGCAAGGAACAAAAGAGGGTCATTGGGTTTTTCACAAAGACTGTGGTTTTAGGAACAAGGCTGGTTGGATTTAAAGATGCTCTCAATACAGACCCTCACAATGTTTTGAGGGGGTAAGACCTGAAATCCAGCATGTGAATGGTATGTTCTATAAAAGAGGCTCAGAGAACATGCTTTGGGCACTTCTATTAATGACAGCTCATCTTTATTGATCTCTATGCAAAGCGTTCACCTGAGAACTTTACACTATTTCTTTTGACCCTTATGAAAGCCCTGAGGTCATTGTTATTACCTCCATTTTATAGATGATGAAAACTGAGGTATGGAGAAGTTAAGCGATTTGCTAACTGTCACAGAGTCACCCAGGAGAGCCAGGATTTCCATCCAGGCAATTGGGCTCCAGACGATGCCACCCCTTTATCTTCCATCTACGGAGTAGAGTAGTGACTTCTAGTGGCAACGGTGGTCGGGGAGGGAAGAGGTGGTGATTGTTACGAATACAAAACGCAAACAGGAAAGCTTTCCTCCAGGTAATTTTCAGTCCTTCTTTCGTACACAGGAGGGGAAATTCATCCTGCTTCTTACTTGGAAATACGGTCCCTGAGTGTGAAGACATTCTTTATAAACCCAATTTACAACAGCCTCAAGCTGTTCTGAACTTGATAATACTGCGTGGCTGAATCAGACTGACAGTGATGAACATATTTTGGCTGACACTTCACCAAAATTGGGGTTATTTATCTCATTAATATTTTTCTTTAGGCAAAATCTATTTGTAATGCCCTTTCTATTTATAAAACGGAAATGTTTCCCTAGTCAGATGACCCTCTGTGACAGGCAACAGAGAAGCAGAAGACAGGTGGTTTAGATGCCCTCTTAGCACCATTTAAAAAATGCAATCTCTTTGTAAAAAGATGTAAGTCTGATTGGGGGCTTGTGTACCATTTTGATTTTCTGAGCAGAAGTTGCCTGCATTTCTAAAGCAGGATTCCTGCCAAGCACAGCCCTATTCCAAACACAGCTCCCGAGAGCAGGGATGTGACCAAGCTGTCACACCTGTGTCCCTTTCCACCGATCAGGCTTCTCAAGGTGTGAGATGAAAGCTACAATCCACCCCTGAAACAGAGATTTGGGCTCCTGGTGCTGTTGCTGTTTCATTCTTTTTTTTTTTTATAACTCCCCTCATGGGCTGCCTTATTGAGAATCTTATAAATAAGTCATATCTTGTGATATATCCTTTCCATCAAGAAGATTGAAATATACTGAAAATCCAAAGATGAACTCTGAATATATTTTTCTAAAAGTCTGAATATGGTTTAAAAAAGTATTATCAGGGCAGACTTGTTACTCAGCCCCAGGTGTGGGCTTGTGCATCCTAGTTTGAGCATGTCCATGCGCGCAGAAGAAGTTGGAGGAGATTAGATTTAAGAAAGAAAAACAAAACCGTTCTTGAAAAGGAACATTCCTAAAGAGGAAATTCACAGTGAGTCCTTACGAAAAGTTTAGTTGTCAAGATGTCTCAAGCAACAAATGTCAAGTTTATCACCATTACCTGGATAAGTTAGCCAGAAGGATTTTGTAGATCTGAAAGCATTACCTCACCTTCACCTTGTTTACAGGTAAACACCGATAAACAAAGAACTAGGGAACTGCTTTGCTTAAGTCCTCAGCACTATTAGATGTCTTCTCCCTGACGGCACTCCAGAAAACTGCAGAATAGTAATTATCATCCTCGGAGACGTGAAATGTCATATTAGGGGAGGATCCACAGAGTACTTAAATGATGCAGGTCATGTCTTCAGGGCACTTTAACCGAGCCCAAGAGGAGGCAGGTAAACAGCCTCCATTTGGTGTTTGGTCAGGGACCCTCCCGGGAACTGCTGTGTCCCATCCGTGTGTCTGGTGTTCGTTTCTCTATTGTTCACAGTCACACACGCACGCACGCACGCGCGCGCGCGCGCGCGCGCGCGCGCACCCAGCCCTGGCTGCTCTGGCTTTGGTGGTGCGTCAGTATCTCCGTATATGATGAACCAGGTGGGGAAGTGTTAAGTTTGAAGGGTGAAGTGCTGAGGTTCCGTGGGAGGGACAAGCAGAGGTTCTGTTCCAGGGCTTGTGAAGGGGGGACCTTGGCAAGGGGGCTCCCAGGGATGCATGTCTGGAGCTGAGGCCTTGTGGGAGGTGGGCAGGGGAGGGGATCTTCAAAGGTCAGAGGATTGATTAACCTCTAGTGAAGACACTCTGAGTCTTCAGAGTGCCTTAACCACCAGATTAAAATGTGGTTTTGCAAACTGGTGCAGTGTGTGGCACCATGGAGAGCCGACGCTGGGCGTGTTAGCTTCACTTCTGGTAAACCTCTGAGGACGTGAGGCCCACAGGCAGTAGAAATAAATTCCAAATAATAAGCAGAGATAAGCAACAAGGACCTACTGCATAGCACAGGGAACTCAGTATTATGCAATAACCTATATGGGAAAAGAATCTGAAAAAGAATGAATATATGTATATGTGTAACCGAATTACTATGCTGTATACTTGAAACACATTGTAAATCAACTCCACTCCAATAAAAATTTTAAAAAATACGCAGAGTAACTATCAGAAAAAAAAAGTCCTCGTTTCAAAATGGGGATTTTTTTTTTCCAAAAAAATCTTTCTCCCATGATTACAAGGCCTCAAATTTATAATTTGCAAATTCCTTTTTTTAAAAAGCACTAGCTTTTCTTCGCAGTCCTTAGTAGATGCCAGGCCTGTGCTAAGCGCTTTACATAGATTTTCCTTTGTGACCACATAAGTAACTCATTGCATTTATGAAAGCAATGAGTTCACCCTATTCACGGAGACCCAAATGACCAAGCTTTCCTATGGGGAGGATCCCTGCAGAGCCCGGAGGACAGGGTGGTGTGTCTCTTTAGGCCCATTTGACAAAAGCAGTCCATTTTGTTTCAGAAATTGCAGATACTGTGCGCAGCAGTAAAGCTTTTTCACAGATCAAGGAACCTTGCTGCCTGACATGAGGGCTGCCAGGGACAGCAAAATACCAAGCATTTCTTTCCATTAGTACTTTATATCGAAATAAACTTGCCAAGAAACCCATCGCACTAGTGTCCCAGTAAATAGCCATAGTCACATGGAGGAGATGTTCCTGGTCACATGGAGGAGATGTTCTTTGACAAATTATATTCTATCAGATTCTACGTTCTCTTTTGTATCTAAGTGCACCAAAGGAAGGCTAAAATTCTAACTGGAAATGTTTTCAGTAAAATTCATTCTCAATGATAAAATTAGGTAGCCTTCTTCTTTTCGTAGACGAGTTTTCTTCAAGATCACACAGGGGTTTTCAAATACATTGTCTTGAATGTCAAGTTTAATTCTTCGGTGCTGGATTAAAGACAAGACTATAGCAAATTAGAAAAGTGTTCAGATAATAACCACCACTAGAAGGCAAAAGGATTGGCTTTGAATTGGAAAGATTTAAGGGACTATACTCATTTAATCCTAAAAGAATGGTTATTTAATTTTAATCTTCATGCATGGTTGCTACACAGGAAATGGCCAGTAAGAGTTTTCTATCTTTATTTGAAAAAATAATAGGAAGACATGAAATTAAGCAGCAGCATAACGATTGAATTCAGACTTTAAAAAGGACCTTGACCGAGGGATTATTACATATGTGGAAAAGACTCAGAGTGTCTTCACTAGAGGTTAATCAAGGGTAAGATAGGCCACCGTCTAGTTGCCTATTTTAGATATGGTCTTATCTGACAGCAACAACATTAATTTAGTAAATTCAAAGGCTTTAGTAAATTACTCAGGCTTCTGATACTTTAGTTTATTCTATTTTATGTTATTTTGGCATTTCAATTTGTGAAACATACTAGTAAAAGGCATTGGAGCATAGGAAATAAATTGTCAGTTAGAACCATTTAAAAAAATTCATTTTTGTATATGGCTGGTCTGAAGCAGCCTCTTCCATTTATAGCAGGCAGGGTAATCTCTGAGATAAATGGCATGTTCAGATTTTCATTTGCAATGATTTTTAAAAAATGATCTCCTAAAAGAAATTGGGAGAAGATCAGTTAATCAGTCAGTGTGATTGACTCCTTAAAATAAATAATATTTCAAAATATTAGAATTTTGGATTAGTAGTCTTTATTACTACAATGGAGTGCTTGGAATAAAATTTAAAGATAACGTGTAACTAGATGATACATTCTTTTTTTTAAATAATTTTTTTTAGAAGAGTTTTAGATTTGCAGAAAAACTGTGAGAATAGTCCAAGAGTTCCCGGATACCCCAGTCTCCTCTATTAAAAATGTCTTACATTTTGTCATTCATTACATTCATTACATTACATTCATTACATTAATTACATTAATGTCATTCATTACAATTAATGAATCAATACTTATATATTATTGTTATCTAAAGACCATCTCTTATTTGGATTTTCTCAGTTTTCATCTAGAATCCCATCCAGGACATCATGTCGTCATGTCTGCTTAGGCTCCTCTGGGCTATGACAGTTTCTCAGACTTCCGTTGTTTAGATGACCCTGAGAGTGTTGAGGAGTACCGGTCAGATATTTTGTAGAATGCCCCTTAAATGGGGTTTGTCTGTTAGTTTTTCTTGTGATCAGCCCAAGGTTATGGATTGTGGGCAGGAAGGTCACAGGGGTAAAATGCCATTTTTACGACCTTCTATCCCAGGCACGTACTGTCAATACGACTAATCACTGTTATGTTGACCTTGAAAGCCTGGCTGAGGTCGTGTTTGTCAGGTTCGTCCACTGCATAGTTACTCTTTTATTTCCTCTTTGGAGGGAAGTCATGATGTGCAGCCCACACTTCAGGAGTGGGATGTTACATTCTGCTCCTCAGGAGCAGAACATCTACATAAATTATTTGGTATTCTTCTGCATGGGAGGTATATTTCTTCTACCTCCTTTATTTGTTCAATCATATGTTTACATCAAAATAGACTCATAGACATTTATTTTAGCTTTTATAATCCAGTAGTACGTTACTTATTTTTTGTGCAAATTGTTCCAGCTTTGGTAACTGGGAGCTCTGTAGGTTGGCGTCTGTACTCCTTTGACCTACTCCCATCACTGATTTTATTTTGGACTCTCCTTACGTTACTCCACTCGCGTGTTTCCTGCCTCAGTCCTAGAACCAGTAATTTCTCCAAGGATTGCTGGTTCCTTTTATTGGAAAATCGTATTAGAAACCAAGATTGGGTACTGGGTGTGCTCACTGCCACTGTGTGTTCTTGCTTCCAGGTCCACTGAGGTAACAGAGGAAGGAAATATATGTATGTATACTAACGGCTTATGCACACATATTTATAAATATTTATATATGTAGCCATGTGTATCTATATATATTAAGCTAGATATGACTTCATACTTATGTCTTTGACTCTAGTCTTTTACCATTACATTACATTACAACCTCTCCTAGCTTACTTGTAAACTTTAAGTCTTATGGAGAGCAACCTGGCTTCCACCATCACCATTCGTATTCAGTTGTTCACTTTTAGTAAACATACACAGCAGTATCAGAAGTGTTAACCTGGCCCCCTGTGGGAAACCACTCATCAGCTAGAGTACAGTGCTTACCTGCAGCTCCATTTGCCTTCAGTCTCACTGAGTCCACGCATTTGCAAAGTCACTGAGGTCAGCCTCTTTATCCCCCAGCCCCCTCAGTGAAGTTGTCTTATACATTTGCAGAGTTAGATTCTTTTCTTTCCCATTTTGTTTTCTCTCCTGGTACCTGCCAAATTCCTGAACAATTTTTAAAACTGAGATGCATTAAGGTCACCCTTAGTGCTGTAAACATCAGTGGGTTTTGACAAATGCATCATGTATCCACAACTACATGGTCATACAGAATAGTTTCACTGGTCTAAAATGTCCCATGGGGTCCATGCTTGCCACGCTTCGCTCGTTCTCCAAACTCGTGGCAACTGCTGATCTTTTAACTATTATTGTAGTTTTGCTTTCTCTGTAATGCAATTGAATTGAAATAAGATGATGTTACCTCTTTCAGGCTGGCTTCTTTTGTTTATCATATGAATTTAAGATTCCTTCGTGTGTTTTCATGACTTGAGACCGCATTTATCATTACAGCTGTGTAAAATTCCCTTGTATGGAGATACGTAATTAGTTTATCCATTTATGTATTGAAGAACATCCTGGTTACTCCCAGTTTTGTTGATTATGAGTAAAACTGCTGTAAACAGTCATGTGCAGGTTTTTGTGCAGACATAAATTTTCAAATCGGTGGGGTAAATATCTAAAAGTATGACTGTCGGATCATCTGATAAGACTATGATTAGCTTTGTAAGAAAACCGACAAACCATCTTCCAAAGTGACTGTCATTTTCACTGCCACCAGCAATGAATGAGAGTTCCTGTTGCTCTGCCTTCAAACCAGCATTTGGTATTGCCAGATTTTTGGATTTCTGTCATTTTAATTGCTATTTGGTGGTATCTCAATATTGTTTTAATTTGCAATTCTTTAAGGATTGTTGGTGATGAGCAAATTTTCTTATCCTTATTTTCTATCTGTGTATCTTCTTTCATGAGGTGCCTGTTCAGATCTTTTGACTGTTTTTTTTTAATTGGGCTGTTTTTTTTCTTTTTGTTGACACTGAGGATTCTTTGTATTTTGTATTATGAGGAGTGTGAGGATTTTTTGTTTTTTGGATACAAGCCCCTTATTAGATACAAGTTTTGTAAATATTTTCTGCCAGGGTGTGACTTGTCTTTCTATTCTCTTAACAATGTCTTTTACAGAGCAAATGTCTTTTATTTTAATACTGCCTAATTTATCACTTTTTTTTTTACATGGATCACACTGTTGGTGTTATATCAATAAACTTATTGCCAAATTCAAGATGACATAAATTTTCTCCTATGTTTTCTGCTAGAAGTTTTATTGTTTTTTTTGGTTTGTTTTTTGTGGGGTTTTTTTGCGGTACGCAGGCCTCTCACTGTTGTGGTCTCTCCCGTTGCGGAGCACAGGCTCCGGACATGCAGGCTCAGCAGTCATGGCCCATAGGCCCAGCCACTCTGCGGCATATGGGATCCTCCTGGACCGGGGCACAAACACACATCCCCTGCATCGGTAGGCAGACTCTCAACCACTGAGCCATCAGGGAAGCCCCCTAGAAGTTTTATTGTTTTGCATCTTCTTTTAATTCTATGATCCATTTTGAGTTAATTTTTGTGAGAGGGATAAATCAGTGTCTAGGTTCTTTTTTTTTTTTTTTTCACAATTGTTGCAGAACCATTTGCTGAAATAACTACCTTTTCTCCATTGACTTTCCTTTGCTCTTTTTTCAAATATTGGTTGACCTTGTCTTTTGATTGAGAAGTTACATCAAGAAATATCAATTATTGGAGGACCTTCAAGATGGCAAAGGAGTTTGCTGTCTGCAACTGACTAGTTTCTGATTTTTATGTTTATCTTAGTATAGATTTTATGCTTCTTATCATTGGTAGATTTATTGGTTTATTTGCTCTCTTCTGTTTTTAATTACTTAAAAATTTTCTTTCAAAATTTTTTTTATTTTAATAACTTTATTTTATTTATTTTTCTTTCTTTCTTTTTTTCCTCCCTTTTCTTCTGAGCCGTGTGGCTGACAGGGTCTTGGTGCTCCAGCCGGGTGTCAGGGTGAGCCTCTGAGGTGGGAGAGCCGAGTTCAGGACATTGGTCCACCAGAGACCTCCTGGCCCCATGTAATATCAATTGGCAACAGCTCTCCCAGAGATCTCCGTCTCAATGCTAAGACCCAGCTCCACTCAACGACCAGCAAGCTCCAGTGCTGGACGCCCCATGCCAAACAACTAGCAAGACAAGACCCCAACCCCACCCATTAGCAGAGAGGCTGCCTAAAATCATAATAAGTTCACAGACACTGAAAAACACACCACCAGATATGGTCTTGCCCACCAGAAAGACAAGATCCAGCCTCATCCACCAGAACACAATCACCAGTCCCCTCAACCAGGAAACCTACACAACCCACTGAACCAACCTTACTCACTGGGGGCAGACACCAAAAACAACAAGAACTATGAACCTGCAGCCTGCAAAAAGGAGACCCCAAACACAGTTAAGCAAAATGAGAAGACAGAAAAACACACAGCAGATGAAGGAGCAAAGTAAAAACCCACCAGAGCAAACAAATGAAGAGAAAATAGACAGTCTAACCTAAAAATAATTCAGAGTAATGATAGTAAAGATGATCCCAAATCTTGGAAATAGAATGGAGAAAATACAAGAAATGCTTAACAAGGATCTAGAAGAACTAAAGAGCAAACAAACAATGATGAGCAACACAATAAATGAAATTAAAAACTCTCTAGAAGGGTGCAATAGCAGAATAACTGAGGCAGAAGAATAGATAAATGACCTGGAAGATAAAATAGTGGAAATAACTACCACAGAGTGGAATAAAGAAAAAAGAATGAAAAGAATTGAGGACAGTCTCAGAGACCTCTGGGACATTAAAAGCACCGACATTCAAATTGTAGGGGCCCCAGAAGAAGAAGAGAAAAAGGGACTGAGAAAATATTTGAAGAGATAACAGTTGAAAAATTCCCTAATATAGGAAAGGAAATAGTCAATCAAGTCCAGGAAGCACAGAAAGTCGTATACGGCATAAATCCAAGGAGAAACATGCCAGGACACATATTAATCAAAGTATCAAAAATTAAACACAAAGAAAAAATATTAAAAGCAGCAATGGAACAGCAACAAATAACATACAAGGGAATCCCCATAAAGTTAACAGCTGATCTTTCAGCAGAAACTCTGCAAGCCAGAAGGGAGTGGCAAGACATATTTAAAATGATGAAAGGGAAAAACCTACAACCAAGATTGCCCAGCAAGGATCTCATTCAGATTCGATGGAGAAATTAAAACCTTTACACACAAGCAAAAGCTAAGAGAATTCAGCACCACCAAACCAGCTTTACAACAAATTCTAAAGGAACTTCTCTAGGCAGGAAACACAACAGAAGAAAAAGACCTACAATAACAAACAAAACTTAAGAAAATGGTAATAGGAATGTACATATCAATAATTATCTTAAATGTAAATGGATTAAATGTTCCAACCAAAAGACATAGACTGGCTGAATGGATACAAAAACAAGACTCGTATATATGCTGTCTACAAGAGATTCACTTCAGACCATAGGGACATATACAGACTGAAAGTGAGGGGATGGAAAAAGATATTCAATGCAAACGGAAATCAAAAGAAAGGTGGAGTAGCAATTCTCATATCAGACAAAATAGACTTTAAAACAAAGACTATTACAAGAGACAAAGAAGGACACTACATAATGATCAAGGCATCAATCCAAGAAGATATAACAATGTAAATTTTTATACACCCAAAATAGGAGTACCTCAATACATAAGGCAAATGCTAACAGCCATAAAGTGGGAAATTGACAGTAACACAATCATAGTAGGGGACTTTAACACCTCACTTTCACCAATGGACAGATCATCCAAAATGAAAATACATAAGGAAACACAAGCTTTAAATGATACATTAAACAAGATGGACTTAATTGATATTTATAGGACAGTCCATCCCAAAACATCAGAACACACTTTCTTCTCAAGTGATCATGGAACATTTTCCAAGATAGATCATATCTTGGGTCACAAATCAAGCCTTGGTAAATTTAAGAAAATTGAGATCATAGCAAGTATCTTTTCTGATCACAATGCTATAAGACTAGATATCAATTACAGGAAAAAATCTGTAAACAGTACAAACACATGGAGGCTAAACAATACACTACTAAATAACCAAGAGATCACTGAAGAAATCAAAGAGGAAATAAAAAATACCAGAAACAAATGACAATGAAAACACGGTGACCCAAAACCTGTGGGATGCAGCAAAAGCAGTTGTAAGAGGGAAGTTTATAGCAATACAATCCTACCTCAAGAAACAAGAAAAATCTCAAATAAATAACCTAAATTTACACCTAAAGCAATTAGAGAAAGAAGAAGAAGAAGAACAAAAAACTCTGATTTTACTTCACGCCTCTCTGGCTCTTGAAACCCCTCTCTGGCTCTTGAACAGTGGATTTGACTGATTTCAGAGCTGCTACAAGTGGAGCTCACCTCTGCAATTAAACAGATTCCCAGAATCTGAGCCTGGGAAATGAAATTTGCTCGAGGCAAAGATCCAAGTTTTCATTCTGCTTGAATGGAAGAGCCAGATTCAAAGAGAAAAATGGTGGCATTGAGGACAGAAGACAGAACTCCATTTCACCGGAGTCTGTTTTAGCAGTTAATTTCTTCTCAAGAGGGACATTAAGTCTTTTTACCTAGCAGACAGACTCTAGCTGTTTAAACCCAGTGTGGGCTAGTGGAATGATTAGATTTTTGCATTAGTCATAGAAAGACAAGGTGTGTATTATTTTCCCCTGCTTTTCGTCATGAAATATGGACAATCCTTCCACTGAATATTTGCTTAACCAGGTCATAGGAATTCTTAATTCATAAAGAGGAAGAAACAACATCTGGGAACCAGGACCAGTGCATTTTAGACATTTGCAGGTGTTTCTGGACAACAGGAGACCCTTGTCTACCTGCCCTGTACTTCACCAGTATCTTCACTCACTTTGATCCATCTTCCTGGCCAGCATTCACCATAGGCTCGGAAACAAAGTCTGTGACAAAGAATTATTGTGAATTTTTTTATTTCAGAAGAAGATGGTGCATTTATATAGGCTGTAAAATTGACATTTGTTTGTATTTAATAAGCTTCAAACTTATAATAATTCAAACAATCCTCCGTGAAAATAATTGGAAATAAGTCATTTAATAAATTTTTAGGTTTTTACTTATATTTAAACTTGTCAATAACTTAAAAGGATTGTGGATTCAAGGAATGTCCTACAATGTCCTCACTCTTGCTTCCATACTAATTTTTCATGTGGAAACACATTTTAATATTTCTGATACATTCTTATAATTGTAGAGCCTTATTGAGAACTTTTAATTTTGTCACTCACCTCATTTTGT
Source organism: Orcinus orca (assembly GCF_937001465.1). Classification (NCBI taxonomy): domain Eukaryota; kingdom Metazoa; phylum Chordata; class Mammalia; order Artiodactyla; family Delphinidae; genus Orcinus; species Orcinus orca. Next base: position 9,633,820 of record NC_064560.1, on the reverse strand, counting down.
TAACTATTGTCCACTTATATTTGGGTTCAAATTTATGCTGTACTGGAAGAAATACAACTTATATTCTGGGAATAGAAATACCTAGCCCCAATCAAGTTTGTGACCCTGAGTATAACCTTGGTGTAGAGCCGATACAGCCCAGTGCCTAGTCATAGTGTTTAATGCCTAAAAACACATTGGAACACAGAGAATCATTCGTAGATGCTTGCTGAATGGACCTCTCCACCCCTCCCAGGCCAGAATTCAGTGGAAAAATTGTAACCACTTTTTCCCTACTTAGAGGAAAGACAGTCTGGCCCATATTCCAGGAAAAGATGTTGAAGAAGGTGTCAGGAAAACAGTGGTGATACTTTGTAAAATGAGAACCCATTTTTGAATGTTAGAAGTAAGAAAATGAGTTTCAATGAAAAGGTGATATTGTATCATTATTACAAGTTTTATAGCTTAAAAAATGCAACTCACCCAATTACAATATTATGTTAGTACCAAGAGGGCTTTTCTTACTTCGATAACACTCAGAAATGGTCATAAGTAAAAGGTGATATTCTTTTTAAAATGTCACGGATGCTGCATTTTCTGTATTCACTACTTTTGACACCAGGGGTAGTGAATGTGTGTGAATCTTGCATCCTCACCATCTGTATCTCTTGGTGGGTTGTTTCTAAATGAAGTTATCAAGAACAGAGAGGTTTTCTAAGGGTCCTTTGTTGAAGAAAGATGTTCATCTCATAGAAAATAAGGAAATACCCCCTTTACAGATGCATGGGCCCATTCTGAGATTTATAAAGCATTCATGGCTATAAAAATCTATAAAGCATTAAGAGGCAAAACTCTTTTTGGTTAGTAGCTTATTAAGTCTTGGCTTCTACACACCCTCTTGAGATATTTGCAATATAGTTGATCATCTTGTGTCAACACACAAAACTTCACTTCATTCCTACTAAGTCCATTCATAGCACCACTCCTTGTGACCCAAGACAATTTTGAGACTGAAATGGTTGGACTTTCATTTATATGTGATCAAATAAATAAGATTCTCATGTAACACGTTTCAGGCTGCCTCTTGGTTTCCTTTCCAAGTAGGCATGTGGTTTTCAGTTTGGCTGCATGTCAGTCTTGAAGGGCAGTATTCATAAGAGTCGTGTCTGTCCTTGGCTCCTGACCTAAGCAGGGTATGTCAGAGGAACAGTGCAATGGAGCACTTGAGGCAGGGTGGCTTTTCAGAGCATTATTTAATTTTGGTTGTTGGTGCAACAAGCTCATCAGAGACTGCTATTTCCAGCTGCACTGCAAGCTGTCCCACAGTTTAATTCTCTGCTTATTTGTTTTAGAAATCCTCCAACCAAGCACCTCAGTCATGTGCCAAAGTATGAGGATGACTTCACACCTCAGCTAATTCACATCTTCAAGGAGAGAAAACAATTTGCAACTGAATCCAGCCTCACTCATACCACCCAACAAATCCCTTTTGCTCGTGAGCCACCCGGGGGACTCTGGGGCAGACCCAGAATTGTCAAGAAAAGTAGATAGGTTAGGATATGCAAATACAATATGCTACGTATGTAGTGATTTGTCTATTGACATTATGTTTAGAGAGAGGTTATATACAACTCACGGGTTAAATCAAATCTTGTGTTACAAAGCACCTGAATAGAAAGACGATGCGTATTTATCACTTATGTTGTATGATATAGTCAACTCAGATACGAACATAATGGAAATACCTTTACCATTCTTATATTCATTAACCCCTGTCATTGCCGTGTTAACTTTTCAAAGACATCGGAATCAACGTTATTAGTCTTAGCTGATGCTAGTAATTAAAGATATCCTTAAATAAAATGTCCTGTCAGAAAAATATAAATATTTATCAAGCACTCAATACAGAACAGGGGGGACTTCCCTGGTGGCGCAGTGGTTAAGAATCTGCCTGCCAGTGCAGTGGACACGGGTTCAAGGCCTGGTCTGGGAAAATCCCACATGCCGTGGAGCAACTAAGCCCGTGCACCACAACTACTGAGCCCGTGTGCCACAACTACTGAAGCCCACGCACCTAGATCCCGTGCTCCACAACAAGAGAAGCTACCGCAATGAGAAACCCACGCACAGCAATGAAGTGTAGCCCCCACCTTGATGCAACTAGAGAAAGCCTGTGCACAGCAATGAAGACCCAACACAGCCAAAAAAAAAAAAAAAAAAAAAAAAAAAATACAGAGCAGAGACTAATCTAGATTTTGAAGATAGAGCAGAAGACAAGACAAGCAGAATCTTGGCTTTCATAGAGTTTGGGTTCCTCTTTCTCTCTTGCTCTTTCTCTCTCTCTCTCTCTCTCTCTCTGTGTATATGTGTATAGGTTAGTAAACTGATAAGTAAATCTTTATGTATAAAATTAGATACTGGAAAGTGCTATCCAGAGAATTAAAATTGGATTATGTGACAGGGAGTAACACTGTTTACTTTAGATTGGGTGGTCAGGGAAAGGGTTTTTGTGGACACATTTAAGCTCATTTAGACAAGAAGGAGCCAGGAACATGACCATCTGGATCTGAAAGAACATTTTGGGTGGAAAGGACAATGAGTTTAAAACCCCCAAGGCAGGAGCAAACTTGGCTTCTTCAAAGAGCAGATGAAAAGCAGAAGTGTCTGGAGAGTAGCAGGTGATGGGAAGAGTGAGGGTGGGAAGAGGAGGAAGAAAGGGACGTGAAACAAACATTAACCAGGAATGTGTGGATAGAAGCAGAATTTGGTAAAAATGATGATTTAGCACCATACCGTTTTCGCATTGCAGCTCACTATATTTACCTATTCACATGCAGATGAATAGAATAAAAATATTTTCTTGACTTTTGCAGTATGAATCATTTTCTCATCTTGCTTTACACCCCGACAAAGTACTTTTTGAAATTAGGGGTCTTGCTGACTTTTTCTTAAATCCACATTGTGCCATGATCGTCTTTAATGTAGGTGAAATGGCAGAGAATTTGGATTTGGAAAAAATAGTTTCCTTATAGAGTTGAAGTCTTTTTAATCCTGGGAAATGACATGGTGTGCTGGTGTCAAAGGATGCCTTTTCAGAAACTTGTTTCCCCGTCTCTCTTTTTCTCCCCAGTGGTTTCTATTTCTTAGTCCCTCTGCTCCGTACGAGTGATGGTATCACCACAGGTGCTCTGTTGCTGACACAGGATAGATTTCCCTGGGTAGCAGTGCTGAGTGACTCCCTTTCTTGACTCATTCAAAACAAGACAGGCTGTGTAAACCCACTTGAGAATACATCCTGCAGGAAACGAGATGACCTAATCATTTGCTGCATCTCTATTTTCTGCTTTTCCACAAATGGCTGGTAACATGAGCAGTCACAGTTATGGACTCCATTTTTTTAATGTATAGATGTATCATACATACTCTTTGGTTTGGATTTCTCAGGGAGTGAGAATTATAGTTTTTTTTTTAATTGTTTTGATGTTTGGGGATTTTGTAGCCAAGAGTTCAAATGACAGATGTAATATTAGTTTTCTGGATAACTGTGCATGAACAAACAGAAGAATGCCAGAGAACAGAAGGGGCTCAAACCACACGTATAGGTCAATGTTAGGTGTAGCTTCAACTGAGGTTACAGATTCTGTTCTGTACACAGTCTTACTTTTTTAATTACAATTTATTTTTATTGCATAATATACATATATTTTAAAACTCATATTTTAAAACACATATTTAAAAATTGTTTAAAACTCAAACAGTCCTCCAAAGCTTATCTTTCAAAACAGCAGTCTTCTGTCTACCCCTTCAAACCCCTGTATCTTGCTTCCCAGAGGCAACCATCTTCACTTTTATCTGATTCTTCTTGTACCTCAGTATTCCTCAATAAATGTCGAGTTTTGATATTCTGTTTTAGGTTGCCATTATGAAAGAAGATGATTTGGTTTATCTACACAAACTCTTTGCTACAAAAGTATGTCCATTCCCCCATCTTACCAAGAAAAGCATATTATATTGAAAATTTTGCTTAAATTAACATCCATTGTTTACAATTATGACTGTAGATATTGTTCAAGGCTGAGGCAGACATCCATCCTTGTATGCTAAGATTATATTTCATGGCTACTATTTTCTTCTTAGAATTAAAATGTCTTTAAAAAAAACAGTTGACTAATCTATGACAAAGTAGGCAAGAATATACAATGGAGAAAGACAGTCTCTTCAGCAAATGGTGCTGGGAAAACTGGACAGCTACACGTAAAAGAATGAAATTAGAACACTCCCTAACACCATACACAAAAATAAACTAAAAATGTTTTAAAGACCTAAATGTAAGACCAGACACTATCAAACTCTTAGAGGAAAACATAGGAAGGACACTCTTTGACATAAATCCAGCAAGATCTTTTTTGACCCACCTCCTAGAGAAATGAAAATAAAAACAAAAATAAACAAATGGGGCTTAATGAAACTTAAAAGCTTTTGCAAAGCAAAGGAAATCATAAAGAAGATGAAAAGACAGCAAGACAGCTCTCCAAATGGGAGAAAATATTTGCAAATGAAGCAAAAGAGAAGGGATTGATCTCTAAAATATACAAATAGCTGAGGAAGCTCAATATCAAAAAAACAAACAACCCAATCCAAAAATGGGCCGAAGACCTAAATCGACATTTCTCCAAAGAAGGTATACAGATTGCTAACAAACACATGAAAGGATGCTCAACATCACTAATCATTAGAGAAATGCAAATCAAAACTACAATGAGGTATCACCTCACACCGGTCAGAATGGCCGTCATCAAAAAATCTACAAACAATAAATGCTAGAGGGGGTGTGGAGACAAGGGAACCCTCTTGCACTATTGGTGGGAATGTAAATTGATACAGCCACTATGGAGAACAGTACGGAAGTTCCTTAAAAAACTAAAAATAGGGCTTCCCTGGTGGCACAGTGGTTGAGAGTCTGCCTGCCAATGCAGGGGACACAGGTTCGAGCCCTGGTCTGGGAAGATGCCACATGCCGTGAAGCAACTAGGCCCATGAGCCACAACTACTGAGCCTGCACGTGTGGATCTTGTGCTCCACAACAAGAGAGGGCGCGACAGTGAGAGGCCTGCGCACCGCGATGAAGAGTGGCCCCCGCTCACCGCAACTAGAGAAAGCCCTCACACAGAAACAAAGACCCAACACAGCCAAAAATAAATAAATAAATACAATTTTAAAAAGAAATCCTGAATGCTAAAAATAACTTAAAAAAAAAAACAACCTAAAAATAGAGCTACCATATGATCCAGCAATCCCACTCCTGGGCATATACCCTGAGAAAACCATGATTCAAAAAGACACATGCACCCCAGTGTTCATTGCAGCACTATTTACAATAGCCAGGACATGGAAGGAACCTAAGTGTCCATTGACAGATGAATGGATAAAGAAGATGTGGTGCATATATACAATGTAATATTACTCGGCCATAAAAAGGAATGAAATTGGGTCATTTGTAGAGACATGGATGGACCTAGAGAGTGTCATACAGAGTGAAGTAAGTCAGAAAGAGAAAAAAATATTGTGTATTAATGCATATATGTGGAATCTAGAAAAATGGTACAGATGAACCAGTTTGCAAGGCAGAAATAGAGACACAGATATAGAGAACAAACGTATGGACACCAAGTGGGGAAGGGGGGTAGGAAGAATTGGGAGATTGGGATTGACATATATACACTAATATGTTTAAAATAGATAACTAATGAGAACCTGCTGTATAGCACAGGGAATTTGACTCAGTGCTCTGTGGTGACCTAAATGGGAAGTAAATCCAAAAAAGAGGGGATATATGTATACATAGAGCTGATTCACTTCGCTGTACAGCAGAAATTAACACAACATTGCAAAACAACAATACCCCAACTTAAAAAAAATACACATATATGTATAATTCAAATAAATAAATAAATAAATAAATATTGAGACTAAATAAAAAACCAGTTGATTATGTTTTATTTCTTTCATAAAAAACTTTCAGGCATTCAGATTTTTTCAGCTATTGAGCATAATGGAACAAATATCCACGTATACATCACCCCAGTTAAGAAGTAAAACCTCATAAATACCACTGAAGTCATGGATAAACTGTTTTTTGATCACATTTCCCTCGCTGCTCATTAGAGGTAAACACTATAAATTTTTTTGTTATTTGTTAGTCTCAAGAAGTGTGTACAGTTTTACTCTATATGTATAAATCCCTAAGCAATATATTACATATTTTTAACGTTGTATAATTGCATCATACTGTATGTATTTTGGTAAACCTTGCTTTTCCCCATCAATGGGTCTTTGGGATTTCTAATGCATGTAACTGTAACAAATTTATTTTATTATATAAATATCCCATCATGTGTCTATACACACAATGTGTTTATTTATTCTCATTTTTCTGATTAGCATTTAGTTTGTACTTAGAATTTAACTATAAAAATACTGCCCCAAGTCTTTTAGTGCATGCCTCCTTTCCCACAAAGACAGGAATCTTTATAGTATTTATACCTAGAAATAGGATTGATGGGTCTTGGGGCATCCTCCTTCAGTTTTAATAGATAACATCAAATATCTCCCCTGAGTAGTTAAGACAGTTTATAACCCCATTAGTGCTGTAAAAATTTTCTAATTGCTTCTTATCTTTACCTACACTTGGTGTACTCAAACTTTTTGCCAGTCTGTTGAATCTGAAATGTTTCTTACGTTCTCTTATTTTGCATTTTTCCTATTATTACTGAGAATCTCTCTTCCTGGGTTTATTGGCCGTTGGGTTTTTTCATCTGTGAATTTGCCTATTTGCAGGTCTCATTTGCCTTCTATTTAATTCTTCATATATTTTGGATTTCAATTATCTCTTACTTTTAAACTTTGCAAATGTACTTGACTATGCTATAATTTATCCATTAATTTTTTTATGTCTTTTGATATTTGACCATTTCTAATTTTAAAATAGTTGAATTTGTTAATCTTTTCCCTATGATTTGCATTTTTTTCTGTCTTGTATGAGAAATCTCTGCTTACACTAAGGTCATAAAGATAATCTATATTTTCTTCTGAATTTCTATGAGCTTGTTTACAAGATCTTTATTCCACCTGGGATTGATCTTTTCGTACATTGCAAGGTTAGGGTATAATTTTATCTTTCCTATATGGTCCTGGAATTGTACTTTCTGTAGCCCATCATTTCCTGACTGATCTGCAAGGGCATCTCATCAAGCTCCTGGAAGAAAACATAGGGAAAAAGATTGTGAACAGTAGCCTTGGCAATAATTTCTTGAATAGGACATCAAAAGCACATCAACAAAAGCAAAACTTGACAAGAGAGACTAAATAAAAATAAAAAGCTTTTGCACAGCCAAGGAAACAATCAAAAACAGCAACAGCAAGGCAATGTACAGATTGGAAGAAAGTATCTGCAAACATGTATCTGATAAGAAACTCATACAATGTAATAGTAAGAAAACAAATAACCCAATTAAAAAATGGACAAAAGAACATAGATATTTCTCCAAAGAAGCCATATAAAAACAGATATATGGGCTTCCCTGGTGGCGCAGTGGTTGGGAGTCCGCCTGCCGATGCGGGGGACGCGGGTTCGTGCCCCAGTCCGGGAGTATCCCACATGCCGCGGAGCGGCTAGGCCCGTTGCTCCATGGCCGCTGAGTCTGTGCATCCGGAGCCTGTGCTCCGCGGCGGGAGGGGCCGCAGCGGTGAGAGGCCGGCGTACCACAAAAAAAAAACAAAAACAAAAAAAACCAAAACAGATATATGAAAAGGCACTCAACATTACCAATCATCAGGAAATGCAAACTCAAACCACAATGAGATACTGTCTTACACATTTTAGGTTGGCTTTTATTAAAGAAAAAATATTAAAAATGTCGGCGAGGGAACACTTGTGCACTGTTGATAGGAAGGTAAAGTGGCACAGCTGCTATGGAAAACGGTAGAGCAGTTCCTCAACAAACTAAAAGCAGAACCATCATGTGATCCAGCAATACCATTTCTGAGAGTATGTCCAAAGGAATTGACATCAGGATCTCGACGAGAAATATACATTCCCACGTTCATTGATGAATTGTTCCCAATAGCCAAGGCATGGAAGCAACCTAAATGTCCATTGATGAATGAGTGGGAAAAGAAAATGTTTTTTCATATACATACCATAAAATGTAATTTAACCTTAAAAAAGAAGGAAATTCTGTCATTTCCAATGACACAGATGAACCTGGAGGATATAATGCTGAATGAAATAAGTCAGACACAGAAATACAAAGACTATGTGATACCACTTACATGATGAATCTAAAATTGTCAAATCCATGGAAGCAGAGTGTGGTATGGTGATTGCCAGAGGGGAGAGGAAAATGGGGAAATATTAGTCAAAGAGTACAAAATTTCATTTATACCAGATGAATAAATCCTAGAGATTTGTACAGCGTAGGGTCTTTAGTTAACAATACTGCATTGTACATTTTAAAATTTACTGTGGGTAGATCTTATGTTGTGTGCTTTAATCACAAAATACTAATAGTATTAATAATTATGGTAGAAGAAAGAGGAGGAGGAGAAAAAGGAGGAAAAGGGAGGAGGAGAAGTAAGAGGGTTTGAGGAGACTTCAGGAGGTGATGGATAGGTTTTATGGCATAGATTGTGGTGATGGGTCCATGGGTGTTTATTTATCTCCAAACTCATCAAATTGTATATATTAATTATGTACAACTTTTTGTTTATCAAAAAAAGAAAAGGAAATAAAATTTCTTGTGAAATATGCTTTCTTATAATAGTATTATAATTAAGGATATATATATGTTACATACAATAATCGTAAATATATTGTACCAAGGTCGTTTCCCATTTTATTTTGTGGATATTTCATTGGTTGTCTATCTGAGACAGGAAGCATAAGAAATATATGATTTTAATGTGCTTAAATATTAGCCGAATTAAGTTCATTACACAAAGTGAAAAGCATTTGTATGTAGCTGTGTTTTGTAACCTTTGTTTATGAAAAAGATATTGGTCAGTACCATAATCTCTTGGGGAGACTATCCTTTAGCAGTAATATTAAGAACACCTCTTTTAAAAAGCTGATACATTGGGCTTCCCTGGTGGCGCAGTGGTTGAGAGTCCGCCTGCCGATGCAGGGGACACGGGTTCATGCCCCGGTCCGCGAGGATCCCACGTGCCGCGGAGCGGCTGGGCCCGTGAGCCATGGCCGCTGAGCCTGCGCGTCCGGAGCCTGTGCTCTGCAGCGGGAGAGGCCACAGCAGTGAGAGGCCCGCGTACCGCAAAAAAAAAGCTGATACATTTAAACATCTCAAGGTCCCACTTTATAATCAAAATAGAAAGTTGTCAAAAAAGTAGTGGAAAAATAATGGCTGGGTTCTTCATAGTCAGAGCTGTGAAGAAAATCTCAGGAGTTTATCCTAGATGATCACCTCTGTTTTACAGATCTAGGTAGTTAAAATAATTGTGATAACTCTAGGTGAATATCTCTACATTTAGGTGCTTACTGGAAATGAGCCTTTTAATCTGCTAGAGGAACACCTCTTCTGGCATCCAGAGCCTCAGCTCGTGAGCTGCAGGTACCCTTAGCTGCGTCCAGGGTCAGAAGGTGGGAGCGGGGGGCACTTCATCAGATTTCCTTGAATATCTATTCCAGTTTCATAAAAGACATTTTAAATAATGCCTTTTGATGAAAATTTAGGTCTTGAGAAAAAAAGCAATTTCTTCTTTCTTGCTCAGTGAATTTCACAGATAGACTTGCCTGCCCTTTGGACTATAACATTTGAACCAAACTAATGATTCTCATGGCTTAAGCCTCTAAAAGTTAGGAATAGTGACTTTTCCTTTTCTTGTTAGTGATCTTTAGGTATACCAGTCCACTGTTCCAATGAATACAAAAAAATGTAAGTAGGAAAAATAACTAGGAAACAGGATTTCATAAATAATATTAGGACCTCTCAGTAAGAAAAAAAAATAATAGTAGGAAAAAACAGAGAAGAGAAATGAGGCTGTAGGTGAATAAATATTTCGAGCCTCGAGGAGGAAAAGCTAAGGCTAGTCAATTTTCTAAAAAGCAATCTGAGTACATAATCCTAGCAAAAAGTGTTAACAGGAGGTGGATGAATTTTTACAAATATAAAAGGAAACATATGTCCTATGAAGGAATGTGAGCACCACTTAGCAATTTCACAGCACTTTTCATCTTCAAAGAATTTTGCATGTTAACTAATTAATCCTTCCAACACCCTTGTGACGTAAACGTGACAAACAAGGACAGAAGTGAGTCTCAAATGACTAATTTACCAAGCTCACTGGTTGAGAAAGAATTATGAAAGCATGCCAGTTACTAATGAGGAAGATCCTAGGTAGGGATTTTATACAGGATATTGTGTGTGTGTGTGTGTGTGTGTGTGTGTGTGTGTGTGTGTGTGTGTACTTTCCAAAATTTGTTTACAGAAATATAAAGCAAATGACAGAATTTGAAAGAAAGCATTTATCACCCCTTGAGCTCAGTTTATGCTAGTCTAGTGTGGACTTCTCAAATAATCCAAATTTAAACCATGCATATTAGCAGCAGTTTGGTATTTGCTTTTTATGCATGGAGTTGATGCATTATTTAGACAATGAGAACCAACTATCTGAAACTTCAGTGGTTTAAAGGGAGTTACACTTGTTAGGGGTCATTTTCTGCCCAATTCTGTAACATGTAATCTATCAACACATATTCTTTCTTGTTATCCAAACACCAGGACAAGAATGCAAGGCCCAACTAAATGAGAGATCTGACAATTTTAGGCTCTTACTTGCCAACCACTTATTTTGGAAACTTATAACTGAGGCTGTGGTTAGTTTTCTAAAGATCTAAGTCTGTTTCCTTTTTCTCTGCCTGCCTGTGTAATACCGTCTACTATTACCCTGTTGTGACAGCAATATATCTTTCCCCAAACTTGCAGAAGAGAATAGCGGAGCTCATGACCACCCTGGAATGATAATAGCCGTGCCGTGCTGTTGGCACCCTGAGGTGACGGTGGCAGGGAGTCACATTATCCACTTACAACCACAGCCATTCCATTCCAGCTTCACGGGATAACAGAGTGAGTCTCACTGATTACCAATCTGCTAACATAGGCACTAGCCTTCATTCCTTTTCTTGATGATAAAATTTCATTGTGGGCATTATTAGCCTTACTGTGCTGCTCTTAAAATTGTTACTATGACCTTTCAAAAAGTATTGATCCACAAATGCTAAATGGCTAAATATTTCCAAAGGGAAACCTGACTGCCTTTCCTGCACCACAGCTATAAAATTTTCCTTCCAACAAATCAAGACTGGAGGGTACAAAAGGGCTGAGCATTACCCTTCTCTTTCTCAGTGTTAGTTCCAAACTATCATGTGAGTTTCTCTCTCTTCCCTTCCTCCCTTCTTCCTTTCCCCCTCAAATAAGCATAGATTTTCACCTCAGTCCATCATTTCCTTATATCTGGGTAGCAAAAGTCATGTTGAGTATTGCCCAAGGTTTTCAAATGTGGTGCAAAGTTGTAGAGACTATTGATTTAGTCATTCAATTACCAAATATTTCTTGAGTACATACTATATGCTAGTCACCATTTTAGTCACTAGTGATACAAGAAAGAAGAAAAGTTCCTGCTCACAAAGACATAGCACTTACTAAGGAGGCTGATACTGGGCCCCTCAAAATGAAGAGGCATCCTCTTCTATTTGGTCATAAAATTCAATCATTATACTACATTCCAATCACTGAGATACATTCTGTTGTTTGAAATTTCTTCCTGCATTTTTGTTTTGCTGCTACCTGCGATCATTTTCCTTCTGCTTGAAGAAAAACTTTTTTTTTATTTTAGTTTCAGTGTACTGGCAACAAATTCTCTGTTTTTGTATGTATTCAAATATCTTTAATTTTTTTGAAGATTTTTTTTCTAGATATAGAATTCTAGTTTGGCAGTAGCTTTCCTTTTTATTTCATTAAAGATATTCCATTGTCTTCTTGATTTCATATTCTATTGAGACATCAGCTGTATGTCATTATTGCTCCTTTAAAGATAGCATTTTTCTTTGAATGTTTTTTACTATTTTCTTTTGTCTCTGATTTTCAGTAATTTTTCTATGCTGTGACTAGTTGTGGGCTTTTTTTTTGGGGGGGGGGGTTGTGTGGTTACCCTGCTTGAGGTCCACAGCTTTTCTAAGATCTGTATCTTGATTTTTTGGTCAGGTTTTGGAAATCCATTCTCTTCAAATATTTTTTTCCTTTATTCCCTCTCTATTCTTCTGAGCCTTTAATTATGTAGATTATAGTTTTTATCCGTGTCATATAAATATAGATATAGATAGATAAATATATAAATAGATGTTATATATAGAGGAAGGCTTGTCCAGAAATACACAAATACATATGCTCATTTCTGTATTATTCTTTCTTTTGCTTTGGTGTCTATGCTTCAGACTGTGTTTTCATCATTTTTCTCTTGATGAGTTCACTAATCCTCTCATGTTCTATATCAATCTCCTCATTAAGCACATCTATCAAAGTCTAAATTTCAGTTTATCACGTTGTCAACTCTAGAATTTTTATTTATTCTCTAATAAATTCCAATTCTCTAGTAAAATGTTCTACTCTGTCAATCGTTTTTGAAAAAATATTCAATATAGCCGTTTTAAAGTCCAACTTTAATAACTTGGTTAAATGAGAGTTTATTTCTAGTGTTTTCTCTTGGCCATGATTCCTGGGATGTCTAGTAGATTTTTAATTAAATAACAGCCATTGTGTGGATTCTGGAGGTTACTGTATTTTTTTCCAAGTAGGTTTACTCTAACCTGTCCTAGAACCATATAGTAGGGTCAGATGACATTAATCAGATCAGGAATTGGATTTACTCAAGGATAGGTTGCAGGGGTTTTTTTGTTTTATTTATTTATTTATTTTTTTTGCGGTACGCGGGCCTCTCACTGTTGTGGCCTCTCCCGTTGCGGAGCACAGGCTCCGGACACGCAGGCTCAGCGGCCATGGCTCACGGGCCCAGCCGCTCCGCGGTATGTGGGATCCTCCTGGACCGGGGCACGAACCCACGTCCCCTGCATCGGCAGGCGGACTCTCAACCACTGCGCCACCAGGGAAGCCCTAGGTTGCAGTTTTTGATGGCTAAATCAAGCCCTGGCTGTTCCACACTCCTAGGATATAAACTTCCACCATTCCCACTGAGATTCCAAAGTATTTGCTAGGATCCCTCTGCACTGTTATTCCCAGACTCTCATTTCTGCATCTTGAGCATGGAGCTCTTTAGTCAGTGGAAAATGAGAATATTCTAAAATTTTAAAATCCTTTGTCCTTGGGAGTATCATTATCAGAACTCCATATGGGGTAGATAAAGGGAGCCCAATTAGGAAGTTACAGTAATAGTTTGGTTATGAGCTAATGGAGCCTGATACAGGGAGTTGGCAGTAGGAATATGTATATGAAAGGATGCATATGTAAGCTTTTGTGAAAGAAGAATGGGAGAGTGAACTTGTTGATTATGTGAAGCGTGATGTGTTAAATAAGCTTCTTCAGGATTTCGAGTCTACAGACCTGAGGTATATTCCATGGACCACAGGAAAAATGAAATTGTAACTTAAAGAGAATTTGGAGATGGAAATACATATTTGAGGGTAATACACACCTAGGAGGTGATTAAAGACTTCGTTAAGGACATACAGAAGAGGAAGAGAACAGGATGGGGAACAGAATCAGAGTGATCACAGACATTGGGGGATAAACCTGGTGACAGCTCAGTTCTCTTTTCACTTAACCAACATGTGCCCCTTAATATCTAAGGCACAATCGCATCAAAGAAAACCATTTTGCATTTAAGTGTAGACAGATCTTAGTGTTCACAGTGGGCTGGAGATGAAGTAAAACATGAAATAATTTTATGATTTCTGGTCTTCATCTCTTCTCGTGTCAGGAGAACTAAAAACTCTATCAGCACGAATCTAGAGACTCTCAGTCCTACATTATTAATGAAAGATGTAGTTAACTCTTTATCCCTTTCAGGGTTGAAATTACAAAAACAGCTTGTTGCAAAGTATACATGGGATTCTTAAATCCAGGAGAGTTTAGGGTACCGGAGGAGAGCAAAGGGAAGGTTGTCGGTGTTGAAAGTAAATATACTCTGTGTCAAAATGCACTGTGGAGCCAGTGGTATGTGATAAGATATGGAGGCTGGCTTTGGAACTCTCTTTGTAAGTGCTAGGATTGGGGTTTTAATAATATAACAGTTCTTCAGGCTTTCTGACAAGGAAGGCTTGAAAGCATGCAGCACTGCAACAGGCTTATCAGTCAACTTCCAGGACAAAAACAGAAAGAACGCTCTATGTTCATCTTCAGGCAATACATTGTCAGTTACAATTACAGAGAAAAACTAACCTCAGTGATCTTTGCAGCATTTAGTAATTTAAGAGCACGCTGGATTTGGAGCCCATCATTTGAATTAAAAGTACTGAATTTGGTTGGGTCTTTTGGTAATTTTTCAGAATTCTATAGCTGACACTGTTAGGTAATGTTTTGGCAGAAAAAAAAGAAGACAATGGGGAAATATGTACTTGAAATACATACTTTGTGACTTCTCTCTGCGCCCTGTAAATGTAAATATATATGTCTCCATATAGTTTTAATCCCCCGATAAGAGCAGAGATTTATGGGTGTTTAACTTTACTTAACAGCTGTGTCCATAAAACCCAGCCTGAGAAAGTTCATAGGCTACTATATTTGAAGATGTAGACTTTTCTTTTTTTTTCTTTTAAAAAAAATTTTATTGAATATAGTTGATTTACAATGTTGTGTTAATTTCTGCTGTACAGCAAAGTGACAGTTATGTGTATATATATATATATATATATATATATATATATTCTTTTTCATATTCTTTTCTGTTATGGTTTATTGCAGGATATTGAATATAGTTCCCGGTGCTATACATTAGGACCTTGTTGTTTATCCATCCTGTATATACTAGTTTGCATCTGCTCATCCCAAATTCCCAATCCTTTCCTCCACCACACCCCCTCCCCCTTGGCAACCACAAGTCTGTTCTCTATGTCTGTGAGTCTGTTTCTGTTTCATAGATAAATTCATTTGTGTCATACTTTAGATTCCACATATAAGTGACACCATACGGTATTTGTCTTTCTCTTTCTGACTTACTTCACTTAGTAGGATAATCTCTACGTCCATCCACGTTGCTGCAATTGGCATTATTTCATTCTTTTTGATGGCTGAGTAATATTTCATTGCATATATATGTACCACATGAAGATGTAGATTTTCAAAAAACTTCTCATCTTCACTATTTCTCAGTCCTTCACTTATCCTCCATTCATAGCTGAATGTGAATGTTCTTGTAAATTTCAAAGCAGGCAGGGGCAAAGGTAGCCAAACTTGTGCTACCCTGAATGACAGCCTGGAAACGTCAGCTCCCTTTTCATCTTTTATCTTTGGAATCACAGGTTGGCAGGTCATACCAATCAGTCTAGAGCAGTGATTCTCACCTTGGCAGCAATAATTCACTGTGGAGTTTTTTAAAAGTACAGATGCCTGCATCCCACCCAGAGGTTCTGGTTTAATCGGTCTGAGCTGCCTCCTGGATTTTTAAAACTCCCCAGATAGTTATAAAGCACAACCTAGAAGAAAACTCAGGAAATTCAATTCCCTAAAGTAACTCTTATAATTAACTTCTTAGAAAACCTTGCCTGGATTTTCATCTCATAAATAATACTTAATCTTTATGATTCTGTACATAGGTATTGGCTAAACTTATTCAAATATGAATTCAGTGTGCATTTGGGAGTGGGAGTATAGAAAACACATACCCTATTTTATAGGTATTACAGGTAAATTTGCCAGATTTAGCAAATAAAAACAGAGAATGCACAGTTATATTTGAATTTTGGATAAACAGTGAATAATTCTTTTGTACAAGTATGTCTCAAGCAATATTGAGGGCGTGCTTATACGAAAAACATTATTTGTTGTTTATTTGAAATTCAGAGGACGCTGTGTCCTGCTTTTTATCCGGCAGCCCTAATGACAGGACATGCAGAAAATGTTTAGCTGCTCCATTTTAATCAGAGCATTTTTGTTGACTTGTAAACAATCGCCTGTGAAACCATTTTATATTGGTCTGATCCCAGTTAAGACACCCGGAACAAGCAATCTAGGCAGTGTGGCTGAACAATTTAACCCAATTCACTAAGCATCTTGGTCTACTTATTCATTCAAAACACTCACTTTCTCTAAGATATTTATAGACGAGATCAATTTTAATTTCCTTAACCTCTCGAGCACACAGTTTGTAATTACTCCAACAGAGATTTATCCGCCTTCTAATACAGTTCTGGGGTAAGACGTGCATGCCGGGGGGGTTCACGTCTACTCCAGCCTAAGTTGTCTGAACTGTCTTAATCTGTAGACCAATTTTCTCTACAGCCCCCTAAGGAAGGAACTTGTTGATTTTGGCAGTGTTTACCTTTCCTACAAACAAATTCAACATTTTCCAGACCGGCTGGCTCTTAAAAATCACATGAGAGCTGCGGAAAAACTGCCTAGAGTATGCTTCAGAATTCCTCCCTCCCCCATATTCTAGGAAAAGCTTTACGTTCCTCACAGCTGCTGGAAGATAATCTACGGAGTCAGGAGTATTTAGAATCTGTGGAGAAGGCTGTACAGTTCCCTGAGTTCAGTTATTTTCTAGAAAGAGAGTAGAAGAATCTGTCAGAAAAAAAAAAAGAAGTTCCAGCCTTCATGAATGATAATATGGACTTCCACATGGAGAAAAGGGAAAAGAACTGATTTGATGTTTGTTTTCTCATAAAGGTTTAACAGTGTCATGTTCCACCTGGAGCAATAACATGTATGTCGTGTGCTTGCATGTTACTGGCTTTCACTGAGTATTGTCACTCACCTTTGCTTTGGGCAGCTTGAATGGTATAGTGTTGTGTCTTTGCATCGTTTTCATTAGTGAAGGTCATCACCCCCTTTCCACCTCCCCAGGTACCTCCAGCCATCCCTCTCTGTCTCTTAGACCAAAACCCATTTTGCATCATGTGTCAGCAGAGTAAACTTTCTTCCATGAAGGAGTCTTCCTTGGCAGGCACTAAATGGAGGCTGGTGTCACTATAATCAAGACAGTCCAATCTATGTTTTGCAAAAAGAAAGTGCATTCGAGTTTCCTCACATCTGCCGTTTATGTATAAAAATTTTCAGATTTCATTGAATATTCTCCTAAGTCTTGTGTGATGTGCTAGAGACTGTAATTCTGTTCATCAAAATTATCTTGATCTGGAAAGTGTAATTTACATTTATTTCCCCTTGATGTAGTTCAGTGTTATCTCTGGTGAACTGAGAGCTATTGATCTATTTAACAAATTATTTTTCTCCTCCAAGTAATAACTTCATTCTTTTCGATGCTTAAAAACCAAAGAGTTCATGTCTCTGGCTCTCAGAGTTTTTCCTCGTCCCTGCCACAGACCTCATCCCAGCCAGGACCTACCACCTTTGTTCGAGATCTCTTCCTGCCAGCTTCCACTTGCGGTGTCCTGTGGGAATGCACCTTTGCCCCAATTTGTTTCTTGTCTCTTCTGTTTTCTCTTGCTTTGTTCATTTTTTTTTTCCAAGTTCAGACCCCTCTATCAGATGTCTCTTACAATCTAGACCAACTTTTTGGGGTGTGTTAAGACTCCCCCCCTTTTTTCCTATTCCTGCTCTTATTCTCTAATTTTGCACTGAAATGGGTATTTCCTTTCTCCTCCATGTGTCTTCTTTGTTGGATTAATTCCTTTCCTTCTTCAATACCTCCTCCTTACTCAGAAGTGTTGTTAACAATGAAATTTACTGTTCTAATTCTTTGGCTTATTTTTTGCCATTCAGGCCAGGTCCTGGCTCTTCTTCGCTTCTGTCACCTAGATTAGATTGATTACAGGGAGAGGAAGGTAACTGATTGGCAATTCACTACTTGGGCTGTTCTAAATGTTGGAACCAAGCCTGTAACACTTTGATTTAATGCTTCAGAATGAACTTGAATCTTGGCCAAACTCACCAATTATTTGGCTTCAGTGTACGAACCTGAGCTGCATTTAGCTTCCCCTCCTGTCCCCTGGGTCCTGGACTGGAATCTCTGGGTGAAAGCAGAGCTGGTCTGTGCTTGGGGCTCAGCGTGGCTGCTAGCCATGGTTTGCAGTAAAGGCAGGGGTGGGAATGGGAAAAGGAAAGGTGTACAGTCTCCTCTGACGCTTTCTCAGAATCCCTCACCCCGTTCTTAAACAAAGCCTTATAGGCACTGAAAGTTTCAGATTTTTAGTTTTTAAATTATTGGTCGTGGAAGTTAGATAAGCGCTTTAGTACGCTCCATGTTTTTTGGCCATTCTTTGGAAGCATGGTACTCGATACAGGTTTGAGCTTTTGTGCTTGTTTGATACTAGTTGATACAATAAGTGCTTCAATATCAAACAGAAATGAAAGCTGCGTTTCCCTTGCCACTCCTGAAAACTCTACCGTGGCCCTCTACGGTGTGTATTTAGGAACTGAGAGTTTAGAATCAATCCTCAGATCCCACAGAACCCCTAACTTCAGATATTGTCACCGTGTTTCCTAGGGTATAACGACACTTTTCCCGCATGGAAAATGCACTGGGCTGACTCTGTCAAAGAGCTGTATCTTAGACGGGCACTGAGAGAAGATCGGCAATTTCAAGACCGAGCCCCCTGGGTCGTTCCGGGGCCGCGGCGACCACCCCAAGATGGGGATGCTGAAGAGGAGGGTCCTGCTGGAGGACGTGACCATCAACTGCAGCAGGGACTCCGAAGTACCCGAGCCTCCGGTAGGTCACCGGTGGAAGGAGGTGCGGTGCGACCGCACGGTCACGTGGTTGGCGGCGTGGACAGAGAACGTGCAGAACTCCATCAAGTACACCATGCTGAACCCCAGCTCCAAGCCGAAGGGGGAGAGAGATTGGGAGAAGTATGAAGTGGCTCAGCGCTTGAAAGGAGTCTGGGCGAGATCCGTTCTCAGTACCGGGCCGACTGGAAGTCCCGAGAAATGAAGGCCAGACGATGCGCTGTGGCCCTTTATTTCATCGACAAGCTGGCGCTGCGAGCCGGGCACGAGACGCAGGAGGGCGACGCGGCTGACACGGTGGGTGGCTGCTCCCTCCGCGTGGAACACGTCCAGTTGCACCCAGGGGCCGGTGGCTGCCCGTACGTCGTGGAATTCGACTTCCTGGGACAGGACTCGATCCGCTACTACAACAGAGTGCGGGTGGAGAAGCCGGTGTACGAGAATCTGCAGCTGTTCATGGAGAACAAAGGCCCTGGGGATGAGCTCTTTGACAGACGGACCACCGCCAGTCTGAACAAGCACCTGCAGGACCTGATGGATGGCCTGACGGCCAAGGTGTTCCGGACCTGCAACGCCAGCCTCACCCTGCAGGGCCAGCTGAGAGCGCTGACCGGAGCTGAACACAGCGTAGCCGCTAAGATTCTGTCTTACAACCGAGCAAATCGGGCCGTTGCCGTTCTCTGCAACCATCAGCGGGTGACTCCCAAGACCTTCGAGAAGTCGATGCAGACTCTTCGGTAGAAGATTGCGGTGAAGAAGAAGCAGGTGGCCGAGGCCAAGGCACAGCTGAAGAAGGCAAGGGCCGACCACAAATCCAGAGGGGACAGCAGGTTCAAGAGCTTCCTGGAGAAGAGGGGACGGCTGCTGGAGAAACTGGAGGAGCAGTCGGGAGACTGAGCTTGCAGGCCACAGACAAGGAGGACAGCAAGCAGGTGGCCCTGGGCACGTCCAAGCTCAACTACCTGGACCCCCAGATCAGTGTCGCCTGGTGTAAGAGGTTTGGGGTGCCCATGGAGAAGATCTACAACAAGACACAGAGGGCTCTCGACATGGCAGGCAAAGACTTTGAATTCTAAATGAGCATCTCTGTGCCTCGTTGGAACTTATTTTTTTTCACCATTAAAGCAGATGGGGGAATTTTATACAAAAAAAAAAAAAAGAGCTGTCTCAGAAGGCACACATCAGGTCCCTGCAAACTCAGGGAGCCCACCCTCTTGTTGGTGCATGTCTGAGGCCACAGGTTTCCACGCTGCCAAACAAGTCGGTGGGGACATTCTGGCAGCTTGACGGTGATTTTTATGTGGAAGGATGTTAAGAGCCTCCCAGATGCAATTCAATCAGACCAGGAACCATGTTAGACAATTCTGCCAAATTTATACTAATGTAAAGTAAGCTAGGTGGCTGTTCACTCCTTATCATTATTTTTGTAACACTTGATCTAAGTCAAAAGTTTAAGAAAAGAGCTTGCCCCTTCCTCCTCTCCTCCCACCTTCATGGCCTTTGTTCCGACAAAATGACATTGATTTAGGATCCATTAGATTAACCAGTTGCTTCTCAGACAAACTAAAAGTAATCCCGAGCTGATTTTACCATCTATTGGTTTCCAAACAAGTTTGACAAAACCCATGAATTTCCATGGAGAAACTCAACTTCTCTGTGTAGATGCTTTGACCTGTACACAGAAGCTGGCTCTTTGTAACCAATAGCCTTGTAATATTTGAAGGTTTAAAAAGTCTGCCCAAATGTGGGGAAAAGCTAAGCATCAATTTAAAAAACTAGTGAAAATTTTGAGCTCACTTACAAAAACAAAGAAACAAAGAAACATGTATATATTATGTACATAATACACAAAATAGTGAAACCCTGGAGAAGCTACAGGTAGACATTTAGGGATCAAGAATTTTGATTTATTTGTTAGGAAATGCAAGACTCTACACATGTTTATTTGACATGTGTTCTAAGAATGTAAATGTTGGATATGGTACGATAATCTCAGGGCAGCCACAGGAGGAAATAAGAATGAGGCTTAGAAGGAAGAGTTGATTATACACACAGGTCCTAGAGGGCCACCACATGAGATGCAGGGCCACAGGGGAAGCACCAGGTTTGGGTCAGGTGGGAGAAGACAGGAACAAGGGGAAATTCCAGCTCATCCTTTATTGGGATTTCTGTGAGAAAAGCAAGACAAATCAGAGTAAAGAGTTTAGGTTTGGATAATTACAGGAAAGCCTGGGCTATAGGATGGTGTCTCGCTGGTGGTACCCGGCCCAGGGATGACTTGGAGCTTGGTTTGTGAGAAATAGATAAAGGAGTGGTTGAGGCCATAGACTTGGATTGGTTGGTTTGCACATGAAAAATGTGCTCCCAGCTCAGCACGTTGTTATCTTTAAGAAATGGGTTTCTCTTTTGGCCAGAAAGCTTTTGAAGGTGTCAAACCATCATCCAATACAGAAAAGGAAGAAACAATTAATACAGCATCTTTAGTCACTTTCACACTAAGTTAAGTGCTATGAATATTTTATATATAAGACAGTCTCTGTATTTCAAAATCCCAAACTACGGAACAAGGACATTTATAAGGGAAATGTTGATCATCTAGGAGAAAGAAGAGATGATCCTATATTTCTTAATAAAGTAGGAGGGGATAAGACCCATAGCGCACAGGGTGCTAAGGGTCTCAATTCCAAGGAGATGGTGCTCCACTGGTGTACACACTAATTAACTTAATAAAATATTACCACTAATTTAAAAAACTTCCTAAATTCCCATCCTTAATAACATTCTTACCTCTACTCCCAGAGTTAAGTAACTTTTGTTACTATCTTTCCTTTTTTTAAATTTTACTTTACAAAGTCTGAAAAGATATTTTAAGACAATTTTTTAGAGCAGTTTTAGGTTAACAGCAAAACTAAGAAGTTATAGAGTTTTCCATATGCCCCCGGTTCCTGCACTTACATAGTTTCTCCCATTATCAACATCCTCCAGCAGAGTGGTACACTTGTTATAATTGGTGAAACAGCATCGACACATCATAATCACTCTAATCCATAGTTTTACCTTAAAGTTTAGTCTTGCGTTGTACATTCTTTGGGTTTGGATAAATGTATAAGGACACGTAGTCATACTATAGTATCATACAGAGTCTTTTCATTGCCCTAAAAGTCCTCTGTGCTCTGCCTATATACCCTCCCCCGCCCCAAACTCTGGCAACCTCTAATCTCTTAACTGTCTCCATAGTTTTTTTTTTTCTTCTCTTCCAGAATGTCATACGTTGTTATCATTCAGCACGTAGACTTTTCAGATTGGTTTCTTTCACTTAGCGATACGCGTATAAAATTCCTTCCACCATTCATCAGATATAATGGATTTAGCAACAAGTATCATCAAACTCTGGGTTACCAATCAAAAGGTAATGTATTATTTCTCATTATGAAAAAAAAAGGGGGGTAGGGTACCCAGTAAGGTCTGATTAGTACTTTCCACTGAGTCTGTATTCCACTATCTCATTGGCCTGATTTTGGCCACCTTTTTTTTTTCATACCAACACTTGTGGACTCCTTAGACTCCTCCAGACCCACTGGATCAGATGATGGGGTCAGCTTCCCTAGAAATACTTGGCTATGTGGAGGAAGACTGGATATCTTAAAATATATGCTCTTAGGAATCAGAGAAATTTCCTGCAACCAACAGGGCACGTCACACTCCTGTTTTCATTTATGGAAATTCCTGCTTTTACTAGTCATATAGAATGTCACACATGGTCGTATCGATGAGCACATTTGAACAGTTAATAAGATTGAGCTGAGATTAGGACACAGGGGCTGTGTTAGTGATGCATGTTTGCCTTTGGGGCAGCCCAACATAATACTTAGGAGCGTCGGCTCTGAAGTAAATGCCAGCTTCACATAGCTGTACGATCTTGGGCCGGTTAAACCTCGCTTCTCAAAGCTTCCATTTCCTCACCATAAATTGCAGATAATGATAGTAGTCATCTCATCTGGTTGTTAGAAGGATTAAAGGAGATAATGCGTATACCACGTGTTCGAAAATACCTATCATATTTTAAATGTTCAACACACCCAAGACATAATATCTTATTATGTTTATATTTGCACATTGTAGGCTCTCAGCACCCACTGGTGACTGACAATACTAAAACAACTACAAAGACAAACAAACAAAAGCAACATAGAATCATATTAGCAAGTGACATCAAAAAGAAAAAGAAAAACAATAAAATCTCATCCTGCACAGGTTCTCTGACTACCAACAGAAGCAGAGACGGGGCCTGCTGGAGGACTGTTTCCCTAAGTTGGGCTTGTGATAAATTCCCACAGGTTAGAGTCAAGGATGTTTTCACAAAGATCACCAAACATAGGAGAAGGCAAGTCACTGCAAGTTAAGAGATGGAAGGATGGATGCTTTTAGATTCTCATATCTGCAGAATGACCTTAACAGACAAGGGCAACAGAGAACAGTGTACATTGATGCAACAGAAGTCACAGAGACCAAAGGAACAGATCCCAGGAACATACCCATGCACGTAGGGAAATCTGATGGACAGAGTCAGCATCCCACATTAGTGTGGAAAGGAAGGTTGCTTAACAAATCAAGTGCTCAAAATAAGCTATCCCAGTGCAGGGGAGAATGAAAAGCGGTCCCAGTTCACACCATCATGTGCAAATATCCACCTTGAATAGACTGAGAACTTAAATGTTCAAAGCTGAGCCTGCGCGTCCGGAGCCTGTGCTCCGCAACGGGAGAGGCCACAACAGTGAGAGGCCCACGTACTGCAAAAAAAAAAAAAAAAAGTAGATGTTAGCTTAGCTATGAGGGTATAAGAAAAAAAGTAAGTAACTGAGAAAGACATAATTATAATCAGGTTCTAGATATACCTATGTCCACAAAGGTGGACAGTACAGATTCTAGACTTTAAGTCATTCTTCGGTGGCAGCCTATCAAAAAAATCTTGGGGCCAGGAGGTGAGTTTTTTTAATGTTGATCGAATGACAGTAAATACACTTTGATTTATTCTTTAAAGGAAGCGGCACAGGGTTTTATTACGGGGCTCCCTTACATAGTAATAACATTTCACATTATTCACCTTCAGAAGACAAAATACAAAACAAATTCTTGTATTAGATAACGGGTGAACAATGGCTGATTTGAATTAAAATTTATTTAAATGTCATTTCTAAAAGACAATGCATTTCCATGCAGATCTCATTTGCAATTTCAGAAAATCATACCTTATTACATAAAGATAATCTTGAGTATCAAGATCAATGCCCAGATGGATGTGGTCCCATTTTGACATCACAAGTCGTAAGGACCCTGATTCATGTAATAGGCAAACGAATGGCATTTTCTGATACTTTTAAAGTCAGAATAATGACTAAGGAGAGCTGCCCAAAGTTCTGCCAGGCAAAGGACATATTGGAGTGGGGACTGGGGGGTTGTGGACCGCTTACCGGTGAACCTGAGGACAAAATTCAGCCCCTCCCCCCAAAAAGGAAGATAAAAGTCTTCAGACAGGCATTCTCTCTGGCCTCCTGGCTCAATAATTTATGTCACCCTGAGGGCATTTAAGGTTTGTGCCACGGTGTTTCAGGCTACTGCTGAAGAGATTCCTTAACTGTGTCTCTTAGGTCACTTGTGTTTACGGCTGACTATAGGGGTCTTTACTGTAAGGGTCTCTCATACACTGATCAGATTCTATTACAGTGTCTGGGAAAAACTCATTCACAGTCTTTCTGTGGATGAAAGATTTTTTTTTAAATTTTACCACAGATACTTTAACATGTATCAAATCGAGAGTCTCTAATGATTCATAATTCTCCAAGGTCAAATTTTTTCACCCAACCTTATCTTCCCTACAGTAATGAGAAGTTGAAACATATGTAGGTTTGCCTTGATTTAGGGCATGGATTTAAGAAGACATGGCAAACAAGCCAACACTGGGTCAACAAACATATATGCCAGGATTTATCCGTTTAAAAAAATTTTTCATTAACCCTGGCAAAGACAGGGTTTCTGTGGCCTTAATGCACAATGACTCATGCTTTTAACTACCTGTAGATTGTTCCCTAGCCGTGCAGACTCCTGTCCATTCTTCAAGCGAATAGTACCAGATTGACAAATTACTCCCATACGTATGCTTCTTGTTAAAATTTATAAAAAGAGAAAAGAGTGAGTATATGGGGACTTCCCTGGTGGCGCAGTGGTTAAGAATCCTTCTGCCAATGCAGGGGACACGGGTTCGATCCCTGGTCCAGGAAGATCCCACATGCCACGGAGCAACTAAGCCCGTGCACCACAACTACTGAGCCTGTGCTCTAAAGCCCACCAACCACAACTATTGAGCTTGCATGCCACAACTACTGAAGCCCGCGCACCTAGAGCCCATGCTCCGCAACAAGAAAAGACACTGCAAAGAGAAGCCCTGCGCACCACAACTAAGAGTAGCCTCTGCTCACCACAATTAGAGAAAACCCGCATGCAGTAACAAAAACCCAAAACAGCCTAAATAAGTTAATTAATTAATTTTAAAAAAAAGAGTGGATATATCTATACATATAGCTGAGTCACTTTGCTGTACACCTGAAACTAACACAACATTGTAAATCAACTATACTCTAGTGAAAATTTTAAAAAAGAAAAATGATAAACATTTCAATGAGCATATCTTCATAGATAAGATCATTATAAATATAGTGAAAACAGAAAATATAATATGAATTCATTAGCTAAGAACCTAAAATCTCTCAACCAAATCAGTTGGGTTTGGGGGGCGCTTGAAACTGCATTATTTGGCAATGTAGTGAGAGGACAGTAACTTTTTTCTTTAGCTTTGCTGTCTCTTTTCATCAAAAGGAGACATTTTTCATATCTGAAGAACAGGACTTTACCTAATCTTCTCTTATTTCATAAGCATCATCTTTCAGGGTAATTCTGAAATTGGCCATCAAACAAACGTCAAGCATTAAAAACATTTTTGTTTGATTTGCACTCTTTTTTAATTGATTCTAGCCAAGACCTCGCTCTTGTTTAGCTGTAAATAATTTGTCTATTTTCTTTCAAAATGTCCATGATTTTTGAAAACAAAATGACATGAGTTATGCTCATAGGGTTATGCTCAGGGCAATTCATTCTCTTCCTCACAATAAGGTAACACATATTTCACATAAGCCTGGAAACTTACCTTCCTCCCTGCTGCTTAGATCACCCTCACACACAGGTAGTGGCTGCATCTTCCCTGCAAGGGCACTGTGGTCACTGTCTTACTGGGCTGATCCGGACACCTGATTTTCTCAGTATCAGCACTACACTTAAAACTTGCCATCTTTATCTGCTATCCCTATTCTCATTTGAAACTATGTTTTTCAAAATAATTTCACTTTAAAGATGTCAAGTGAAACATGATGCAAAAATCACAAACCTTAGAATTTTCCATAGTTTTGACTTACTGAGGGTCAGCCTGGGGTGAGAAACGAATTAAATACAGTCAGTATATATTTTGTTGATCAATTCTAAAGTTGACTCGGTTTGTGGGATCTTGTGTTGTTTTCTGAAATTTAATAAATGGCATTAAAATGAAGAACACATTTTAAATTCCAGTTTGCAATTCTCCACCCGCTTTCTAAGACATCAGACAGGTCACCATGTCTCCATCAGCTGCAAGTCAGCCTCCAACTTTTCAAATCCCCTGCTACATATAAAATGTTTTTGCTTTCCCAGCTTTCACAAGGAAACAAACAAACATTTATGCTGGCTGGAACAAAAAAGTGGGAATTTTGCAGAAATACTTTTGATAGAGTATCTCGAAATTTCAAACACTTAAACATGCTGTTTCTCTAGGACTACAGTGAAAAGTTGAGAAGTTGCTTCACATTCAGCCTGACTGACGTGCACCCTGGCCTATGAAAAAACACCTCGAGGAATGTGTGTCCCTCCCTGAGAGAGTGAGCTTTAGAGGAGAGTATAACCTTTAGAATCAAGCTATGGAAAGTCTGAATTCTAGCTAAGCTGCTTTCTTGTTATGCGATTGTAGGTAGCACACTTCAGCTCTCTGGGCCTAATGTTCTTATTTTTTAAAGATTGACTGAGACAACATATGTGAAGTATGGAATGATTTCCCCAGCATATAGTAAGTGTTCAATAAATTTAAGCCATCTGTTACTATGCAATTTATGTGTTCTGGAAGAATCCTCTTTTAATACCCTGCTGATCCCTCAATACATATTTATTGTTTATTCTTTATATGAGCAAACGGATTGAAATTGGTTATTTTTGAAAAATTAAATTTAATTGCTATGTTCTAATATAACCCATGACATGCTAGGTAGGTGTCACTATTTGGAAACCGATGGCATCAGGTTTTGGGTTTGAGTTGTGACTTTCTTTTTCTAGGATTGCAATAATTTCTAAGTTACACCCACCCATTCACAGCATCATGGACCCATTTGTAGGGAAGTAGCATAATTCTTTTGTAAGAAGTTAAGTTTTGCAGTTTGAGAAATCCCCCAGTAAGAACTGCTGACAGCTTGAGTGGGCAAAGGAAAACCCAATGTGAAAAGGCGGCTGTTTGATTGGACCGTGGCACCTTCCCTTCTGGAAGTGTCATGACAGACAAATGCTGGGATATCTGCTCTCAGGTTTTGTTGTATCCTGTCTTACAACTGACATAAAATGACGTCTCTAATCCGTGTGCACTTTGGGTTACAGACCTGTATGTCAAAATAAAAGCCAGCAGGGGAGGCTAGGAAGTCTTACTAAACATCCTCTTTCTCTGATCCACCGTCCCTGCCGACTGGCCGGTCCACACCTGTGGCAGCTCCATTCTGAGAGGTGAGAGCAGCTGGCTCCCAGCACGTGTAAGCCCAGCTTGGGCTGGTACGGATCCTTAATGAGCTGTCAAGTGTCACAAGAGCATTTCAGGAAAAAAGAAATATATGTGAATGTCCTATGTTTTGTGAATCTTAATACTATAATAACATATTGAAATGTTTGTGATTTTCACAGGCAAGTCGGGGAAAAAAAGTTTCCTTTTGTCCTTTTTGTTATCCATACGATCAAAGCGAGCGGCATGGAGATAATTCCAGAGTGCACAGTGCCAATGTTATTTTCATTTGGCTTTGGAATGCTGTCTGTGGTTTTCTTTGGGCTGTAGATTTTTTTTTCAGGTGAGATTTTTTTTTAAATTGTATCCATTTTCCAAGCTTGGTAACTGCCCTGGGTTGGACCATAATGGCAGACCAATCTGCCCAAAAAACTTTTGAAGGCAAACCTGCGTGGAAATCACTAGTAACGATAATGATGACGGTGTTGGTGTCTGCTGCCAAGGTCTGTTGATCCCTCACCATGTGCCTGGACTTTTTGATGACTCTTGTCTTCTCACCTGTCAAAGGAGGAGGACAATAGTGTCTACCTCGAGGGTTTGCTGTGGAAATCGAGTACACACAGAGCACGCTGGACATAGGAAAGCATGTTAGCTGTTCTTATTGTGTGTGAGCTCATGTCATCCTCATGGCAATTATGTAGGGTCGGTATCATCACTGACACTGTCTCTCAGATGAGGAAACTGAAGGGCGGATGAAGTAATTTCCCCAAAGTCACAATATTAGTGGCAGAGTCAGGAGTAGAACCCAGGTGGTCCGACCCTTGACTAAACCTGCTCATATTGTTTGAGTTTCTCTATTTTTTTCATGATCAAGAATGCATTTATTATAAAATTATAAAAGAAAAACAGATATATTTGTTCAAAGCTTTGAAACTTTCATGTGGCAAAAGATATCATGAACAAACTCAATCAAAAAACTATAAATTTAGGGAAAATATTAAATAAAGAGGGTAATTACACTTTATATTATAAAGAATTCTTTTTTGTTGAAGACGGTAAAAAAATTTTTTTTGGCTGTGCCACATGGCATGTGAGATCTTAGTTCCCTGACCAGGGATCAAACCCGTGCCCCCTGCAGTGGAAGCGCGGAGTCATAACCACTTGACCTCTAGGAAAGTCCCATAAAGAATTCTTAAAAGTTGGTAAGGCAGATATGAACAACCAATAGAAAAATGGGCAATTAAGTGGCTATTTACATAAGAGAAAATTCAAATTTGGGGGGAAAAAACATTAAGTAGAAGCTAAAACTCAGAGATTCGTAAATTAAAGTAACAATGAACTATCATTTCACACCTATCAAGACTGGCACACCCTTAAAAGACAGATTACAGCTATTATTAATGTAGATGAACCAGAAAGTGTATTCTCATGCATTGCTAGGGTAAATGGTTAAAAAAAAGACATTTAAAACAAAAACTAGCATTTCTGTAAAACATATACGTTAAACGTTAAAAATATATTTATTGATAATTACCTGTGAATACTACCACTGAGTATCTTAGAGTTTCTCTCTTTTCCTGGGCAAGCATCATAATTCCAGAAATTAAGGACTTAGACTTCTTTGTGTGGCATCTGATTAAAGCTCATGGGGATCTCTGATTAACTGAATGTATGGATTTGGTCAAGTTACTAGAAGCCCTGGCATTTTAATTCCAATGAGGGAGATGAACTATGATTTCGAAGGATCTTCCTGACTGTGAACATTCTAGAAGCCTAAGAAGTTTACGCTCTCTCAAGCAATTCACCTCGTTTCTTGGACCTCCAAACAAGGGGAAATTGGTTTAAATTGTACCAGAAGGATTTTTTTCTTTTGTAAGAATGTTCTCTTGGTAATAAGGTAGTGAACACTGAAAAGAGAAGCTTTTCAAGCTCCTCACTTAAAGCTCTGTGAGAAGAAGGTGGGCCCCATCACTTGGAGTTGTCAGTGGCTCTTAATGCGTAGACGCTGGGCACTGACTAGGTTATGGGTTTCTTGTAGCTAAATGGTTCTATTTTTCAACGGTGTTAGCTCCACAGTAACTGTTAGGATGGACGGTCCTAGTCAAATAATTAGCCTCAGAATCAAGCTGTGAGATTAGTACTGGCTGAGGGAAGCAGGCAGAGGCTGTCCTCAGCATCCCATGCACCAGAGAGGCAGGTGTGTGGGTGCAGGGCACTCTGTGGGCTGTGGGAGGAAGGAAAGATGCCAGTGGAATCGGCTTTCGTCCAGGGTTACATTGTGAACCAGGCTGGGTTTTCTCGGGTGTCTCCAGCCACACTGGATGCTACCCCACTCTCCTCAAGGAACTCATGGTGCTCAGGAGTGAGGATCCCCCTGCAGCATGGAGTTTTGACCTTTCCTTCCTTCCTTCCATCCCACATCCATGTCTTCAGGTCCAACGCTGTATTTTTTTTTTTTTTTTTGTGGTATGCGGTCCTCTCACTGCTGTGGCCTCTCCCATTGCGGAGCACAGGCTCCGGACGCGCAGACCCAGCGGCCATGGCTCAGGGGCCCAGCCGCTCTGCGGCATGTGGGATCTTCCCGGACCGGGGCACGAACACGTGTCTCCTGCATCGGCAGGCGGACTCTCAACCACTGCGCCACCAGGGAAGCCCCCAACGTTGTACTGAGAAAGGGCCCAGGGAGGTTTAACGTGTAACATTTCCAGGTAGCATCACTGCTTTCTAGTTCCTTTGAATACATAGCTCAGAATTTAACCCTGGGGGAGAGCTTTAGACAAAGAAGCAAGACCTTCCTATGTAGAATGTTTTCTCATGATAGAGGGAAGAGATGGCTCTCACCCCACCACGGCCAAGGGCAGCCTGGCCTGGAATGGGGAGAGTCAGAACTCCATGGGGAAGATCGATTGAAAAATGTGAGATGTGAGTCAATATATTAGATAGACATTTTGAATATACATGGTTGTTATAAATTTTTAAAGAAATTTTTAAGACATGATGTTCAGGTTATGTGCCATGATTTCTACAAGTTATTTAAGTTAATCACAGTCGTGGCAGGGGTAGAATAAGACAAATGGGAGTTCACATAATCAAAAATAATACAATTTTAGTGGTAGTGATTAAAACCGAGAGAGAATCCCTTATACCAGGCACACTCATTAACATCCTAACTAGTGAGATAACGAAACATATTCATTTAAAATTTTTAAAAAATTATCCAAATATTTGCATTTCCATTTTTTTAGAAAAATAAGTCCACACTACATGTATTATTTCTTCTCCTTATTTCAGTTTGTTCTTATTAATAAACATGAAAAGATGGTACCATGAATCTGTATTATTCCAAACAGAGCTGAATTTTCCCTTTTACTTAAAAGATGCTTTGTTTCAGCTCAGGGCAGCTTGCAATTAATTTCTGAGAACTTATGATCCTCTTAGACTTCTGTAATATATTTTGAGTAACATCACAGGAGAAGTCTTTTTTGACATATAAATATAACTTACTTCCCCAATTTTATGGTATGCATTTCCCGTTATGTGACGAGCTGGTAGGCTCTCTTGCTTATCCACTATTTCTTAGGCATTCCGTCACACATTATCCTATTTAATCTTCACAAAAGCACTGCAAGTTAAATAACACTGTATCTGCTTTTCGGATGAGGAAGTTATAACTCAATAAATAAAGTGAGTTACTCATGAGCCACAGAATGTACACGATGGGAAAGGATTCAAGGCTGGACAAAATGCTCATGTCATTTTGGTCTCTGAGGAAGATGAGCTGAAGAATCTCTCTTATTTCTGTGCGAGTTCTTTCTGAGGCTAGCAGGACCAACTCTGGCTTGTACATCAGCACTACTGGTCAGGAAGTCTCCAACCACATCCAATAAACAAAATATTTTCTCCTTTGGTTGGATAATAAAAGAAGACACATTTGTTTAAATCTGTTTTCTAGGACTCATAACTACCATGTAAAGGTTTATGAAAGATCTGAGATATGACACTTAGCTGGATGTCTACGGTTAAGATTCATCAGGGGTGGAGCAGTCTGGGTGAATTATATTTTACTAACTGAAACTTATGCTTTATTTCCAACATAATCTTCAGGTTTTGCTTTTTATTGCTGTCTGTATCTGTCCTGACATTGCCATCATTTCTCAGCAGAATCAGCATTTATTGAGTTCCTAATACTCTGTAGGTTTTCTGAGATCCCCTTGGCTTCTGGCATGGATTACTGAATAATCTGAATATTTTGAATCTATTCAGTTCTGGAATCAAGTCCTTGAATGTCTGTATCAGAGCAAATGTAACTTTTGGAGGTGACCTAGGATTGCTCTTAGGAGACCTTCATAATAGCTGGTTTCTTTTGAATCTTTTGCTATCGTTAGGATGTGTTACTTAATCCCCTTCATGTCTTCTTCTACCCTGGTCCCCAAATACCAGCTTGTCTCCCATGAGCTGAGCCCAAACCGAGTGACTACTTAATATAAACCATGGTTTTATTGGCTTTTTGCATTTCTAGATTGGTTGTGATGAAGACGACTTTCCAGTTAATTTGTGTCTTCATTTTTTTGCCTCCAAAATACCATCAATCCCAACATTACAAATCTTATTAGGTGACGTTGAGTTGAAAAATCTAAATAATTTGTGTAGCGTCTGAAAATATTCTGTTATTAAGGGTCGGGTGTATGTAATCATCTAATCCTGAAGACTTTATGACATTATGTGCTGATATTTTAATGATACTGTATTTGTTTACAATTATTTCATGAAAGTCACAACATTCTCACTTACTGGTTCTGAAATGGCTTGTTTAGATAGTTGTAAGAGTAGAATAGATGATTAACCCTATGGTTGCTGCTGTCTTAATTGTGTCTGTGTCATTAACAATTTATCAACATATATTACTCTTTCCCCAGAAAACCCAGTAAAATTTCCACACTTATCTCTCCAAAGATATCCTAAAGTGTATGGTAAGGATTCCAGGAGAGAGAAGTGTTGGGTAGGACATCCACAGTAATAAAACAAACAAACAATTTATCCAGTTATTCAGTTGAGGCAGCTCGTGTGTCCTACAGAAGCCCATGTAAGTGACCTGCAGCAAACCCAGGGTCATACCTCCACCCCAAACCACTGGGCTTGAGATGGCTGGGAAGACTCCATGATGTGCAATCACAATGGCTTTGTCCACATCACGCAGGGGCCACTACAGGTGGTCTATAGAGCTTGCTTCCATAGGCAGTGCTTAATAATTAGGGGTTTAAGAACATACTCTTGTTTTTCTCTCTGTATTTTTGTACCTTCATTTTAATTAACTTCTTTTTTTTTTTTTTTTTTTTTTTTTTGCAGCACGCGGGCCTCTCACCGCTGTGGCCTCTCCCGTTGCGGAGCACAGGCTCCGGACGCGCAGGCTCAGCGACCACGGCTCACGGGCCCAGCCGCTCCGCGGAATGTGGGAATCCTCCCATCTTCCCGGACCGGGGCACGAACCCGCGTCCCTCGCATTGGTAGGCAGACTCCCAACCACTGCGCCACCAGGGAAGCCCCTAATTAACTTCTTGATCCATTTTCCAAGTCCTTCTAATCCCAGATTCGTAACTGATATGTATGAGCCCACGGACTATTGCTCTGGGAGGTAAATGAGTACCGAGATATTATCAGCTTTTCAGTGGAAATTACGTGGCTTGGAATCCAAGCTTTATTACATTTAATTCAGTTCACAATGAGGCTGAAAGCAGAGTTTTAAGTCACCTAGGAACGCTTAGAAAACACACAAGACACACTATAGAAATATACTTATTGAAGCAAACCAGGCAATAAGCTTCCATTTAGTTTGTAGAGAGCTGGTGCTGTCATTCTGGCCTGGCAACCTTGTATCACACTTGTTACTGTCATAGACAGGAACTTTCTAGAAGCACTAGACAGTGCATACACACACAAGCCTCTGTTAGTTTCTTACCTATTTAAGAGAGTTGATATCTGGTTAAAGTAAGGCATATTTATAAATCTTTGTAAAATCTAAATAATAGCATTTGAAATTTTGTCCTTTCTCCATCTGTCTCCATTCCTTGTTCCCCATGCCCTCTGCGTGGTTAGTTGGAGGCATGTATTTCCCTCAGCAGCCCTATGACTGTGCCTTGTCTTCGTGAACTGTTCAGGAAACTGGAAATATGTAAGAATCGTGAAAAATATTTTTTTTTCTTGAAGGAGCCGGAGGATAAAAGTACCAAAAAAGAAAAAAAAAAACCACCCAAATCTAATCATTGTTATGGCCCCATTTTGTGGTTTTTAATGATCGCAGCTTGTTGTCCCAAGTCCTTTTGCAAAAGGTCAAGACCACTGAGATTGCCCAGGCAACCAACCTTCAGCAAAGAGATACTCAAGAGAGCAATTTGCTAATGCAGCAGGAACTGGTGATGGTTAACTGAGGAAAAACAGAACGTGAGCCCTAGTCCCTGATTCACTGGCTGCAGAAGTGAAAATGGAGAAGAGAACATGAATTAGCAGTAAATCAAGCCGGGGATTGAGCTGTGGGTCCCGGACTAATGAGCCTTTTGCTCTAAATCCACTCTTCCTGCCTCGCGTTGGCTACGCTGCGCTGCCCGGCTAATGAATTCTGCTCACCTCCTGCCAGATTCCTGTTTCATTCCCAACAGACTAAGGAACACCCTTGCTATACTTGCAGCGTTCCCAAGCCTATAGAGTTTCCTGGAGCTGCCGTGACTTTGACCGACCTGGGTAAAGAGACAGGAGGGCTGAGGTGCAGATCTTAGTGTTACAGCTGACCCTTTGCTGAAATCCTCCAGAGGACTGCCCCCCCCCAATCTGAGGGCACAGGGGGAGCTAACCAACACGAGGAGAAAAATCACAAAAGACATGTGGTCATATTTCCTACCCATCTTGAAACTGTCATAATTTATGCTTGTTTGAAAATTATTTTTAGTGCCTTCAGAGTACTGATGATAGAATTCAACAAAATCTAGGATTTTCTTTCTGTGATTTGAGATGAATAGATACTATCTGAGGTGTCCATAGGAAAATGGCATTCTATCTGCATGGGAGAAAAGAAGAAGAAAAAAAAAACCTCCTGGATTCTAAGATCAATCCATCATTTTTAGAACCAATTTGTTCATATTTGTTGGATACATGATGCACTTGGAATAGTTTATATTCTGTGGATAGAGGTACCCTTCTGAATGGCAAATGTGGTCACACACACCACTGGATTTAAGGGGACGCTGTTTCATCCAGTCCATGAGGCAGTTGGTGAGCTTTTTCCTGCCCTGTTAGGTCCCCAGGTTAGTAGTGTGTGACAGCTGGCTGCTGACAACTCATTCCTGTCACCCTGGTTTAGCGTGCTGTGTCTGTAGCTGGGCCCTCAAACCAGAAGGCCTGAGTCCAACGACCTCCCGGTTACGCCTGGATCACATCACTTCATCTCCTGGGTCCGGTTTCCTTTTGTTAAGGAAAAATAACGTTGCCTCCTCAGAGGGTGAGTGTAAAAAACCCAGCACAGTATCTGGAATATTCCAAGTGTGAAATGTTACTATCTATCCTCTAAATGACATGTCAGAAGCAAGTCAGAGTCTTTGCAAAGCAATAAAATCATTTAATTTTTTGAAAAAAGAATTGTTCACATTTCTAGAGGGATTATCATGAATACATCAGAATATTCTTAGAGAAATGACTTGAATACACCACTTCTGATAGTAGGACATTTCTTGCTCTCATTTTTCGGTGCTTAGGAAATAGAAGAATTTGTGGGTGACGTTGGGGGTCTTTGTATGCTCTCTTAGCTTCAGCAATGCCTGCCCTATTTTCCTCAGATTCACAGAGATTGATTCCCTGACAGAAGTGGGTTTAGCAGGTCAAGCGTTGCCGCAGAAGCTTGGCTGAGTTTACCCTGTTGTTGGACATACATGTTCTTACCTGTATGGTCTCTCTGCAGATGTGCAGGACCATACCTTTAACGATGGCTTTGGGTAATATGAATAAATAGAAGAGCAGCTCGGTCAAGATGAAAGGAACAGCCATCGCCATACACACAGGAGCCAAGTTGTTTTGGTTTTTTTTTCAAACATTTTATCTTACCTGGTATAACGTATAACATTTTTATTGTGGAAACAGACAGGCAAGTGTTAAAAGGGCCAAAGCCTGGCACCTGGAGAGAATGAGAGTGTTGGGCCTACATGCTTTAAGCTTTAAGCATCACTCAGAGGCCAGCCTCCCCAGAGTTTTATTTCCCCAAAGAATAGTTTTGATCTGCAAATGTAAATTCTGCAGGAAGCATCAAACCTCAAGGCTGCAGTATAACTTTAAACTGATCCACAATTTAAATATACCATGATGAAGTTCCCAGCTGGGAAAATGAATAGTAGAACAAAAAACCAATTTTGAGGATCAATTTTGAAGGAAACACCAAAAAAATGTTTTTAAAGGCATACTTCCTGCAGCTTTTGTCTTTCCTTTTACATTACAGTGAATTTCTTTTCTCACAGTGGGATTTTAAAGTAATTTATAATTATACACACTTGCAGGGGATGAGAGAGAAATGACCTAATTACAGACCAAATGGATACCCTCTGGCCATCCTGCAATTAGAGCGACTGGGGCAGTGATGGGCTTTATCCTCTTGAGTGGATTCGGTGGTTAACCTGGCAGGGAGTGTGGAAAGTGGTCCACGTGGTCCACAGCATCATGTCAAAATCTGTGCAAATTATTTGGAAAAAAAAAAATAAACAGATAAAGCTAAACTTGAAAAGTGATTGTAGAACTGAAACTCCCCCTGCCTAGGACAGGCAGAAGCACAAACTGTGACCAGCAAAGGAGAAAAAAACAGCAGAGCGTTTTAATGCTGTCTCTGTATCTAACTAGATTCTAATTAGTTACAATTAGGCTGCCAGGGAATAACAGCTACAGTGACATTGAAGACGAAAATGCCCAGTTTTAACATAATTCCCACCATTTCATTAGATTTCCCTTCTTTGCCGAGATTTTGTTAGGAACATTAGTGGAAGCAAAAGGTCTTAACAGGTGTCTAACGGGGTCACTGAAGCAGTAAATTCCTTTTTAGTAATTCTCTGGCCTTCCTGCTTTTCTCTCTGTACACTCTACAGCACGGGGGATAATTGCTTGGATAACGTGGTCTCAATTCTGTTCTCTTCTTCCAGCTAAGAGGCCATTTCCCCGCCCATTCTCTCTGTAGAAACCAGGATACCTAACCTGTAATGTGGAAAGAGCCGTGTCCTTTGTCTAGTTAGCAAAACTAGTCTGGCTAATACGGAGCTCCTAAAACACACATGAACACTTAGAAAATGATATAAATGACATGTCATAGAATGGGAAGAGAGAAAGAGCCATTAATGTACGTTTTTTGCATTGGGAGAAAATCAACAGATTCTCTCAATAGTCAATATTGTCCTCATGTGTACAGTGCCTGCACCAAGTGCATCAGTGAGGTGAGAAGGTGGTGACTTAGGACACGTGTCCTGACTGAGATGGACTATTATGACGTGGGACTGCAGAAGGCAATTAATTATTATTAATTCAAGTAATTGGTGATTGGGTGCCCTTTCTATGATTTCTTCACATACAATGAGATTATCTAGAGTAGTGGAATAGCCAGTGTTAAAGGGATAAGTATTTTTATACCATCATTGATACATGTACATGGTATTGTTAAACAAAACTATGGAACATTCTTTCAATGAAATTGTACATATTTCAGTGAGAGCTAAAAAAATTGGTTAAAAAAATCATTTGTCTCTCTATATTCTTTTTTCAGATTCTTTTCCATTATAGGTTATTACAAGATATTGAGTATAGTTCCCGGTGCTATACAGTAGGTCCTTGTTGTTTATCTATTTTATATACAGTAGTGTCTATATGATAATCCCGGACTCCTAATTTACCCTTCCTCCTCTTCCCCTTTGGTAACCATGTTTGTTTTTTATATCTGTGAGTCTGTTTCTGTTTTGTAAATAATTTCCTTAGTATCATTTTTTTTAGATTCCACATATAAGTGATGTCATATGCTACTTGTCTCTCTCTATATATATGTATAACTGAGTCACTTTGCTATACACCTGAAACTAACTCAGCATTGTAAATTAACTATACTTCAATTTTTAAAAACATGAAAAATTTGTCTAGATCTTCTGGCTATAATTCATGCAGTATTATTTGTTTTTGAATGACAAAAAAATATTTTTAAACATTTACCAAAATCTCATGACTTGAAATCATGAGATATTCTGTTCTCAGATCCCTATATAAGGGGTATACAGTATTCTAAAGAGAGGGACGTTTCAAGCAAAGCAGAAACATAGTTACTTACTATAGGGAATGGGAGAAATACTGAGATTCAAATGGTACTTTTAACTCTAACAAAAGGGAGTGACCTGAAAATATGAAACAGTAATAGGAAATGAAAACACATTCAAGGAACTTAGCAACTCAATAGTACTAATGAAGAACAAGTTGCATATCTCAGAAAACCAGAGAGTAAATCTGATGACTGTCCACCTACACAGTATTCACAGTTATTTGTTATGTGTCAGTGTATGGGGAAAAAGACAGAGCATGGAGCTTAGAGTCTACAGGGTGAGCTGGCCCTAGACTCTCCCAACACTCACAGAAATAAAGACAGGGATGGAAATTAAAAGAGAATAAACACAGATTCTGGTTCCATTTTCATGTTGCAAAATATAAGTGCAAATAGGTTTAAAGATGTGGAATAGAGTAGAGAATGAACTTCCAAATCAGAGACCCCTGGAATCAGACCCATTCAGACCCGTTTCCTGTCTCCATCATTGTGAACTATTCACCTTGGGTGGGCTCTGAATTTTTTTGTGCATCCGTTTTCTCCTCTCCAAAATGGGTACAATAATGATACCAACTTATCTGTCATAAGTATTAAATGTGTCAATATATGTAAAATGTTTGGGACCACACCTCTCTTACCCTTTTAATAAATGTTGGATATTACTGTTATATTTATCATCAGAAGAAGGACAAATTGACTGGGCAAGAATAATGGCACTTGGCATACAGGTGCTTAATAAATATTTTGAATGATTTAATGCATGAATATGGAGGAATGAATATACAAGAAAGTAAACATGACATTTTAATAAAGAAAAACATGAAGAGACTGAAAAGAAAAACACACTAAAATAGCTATAAGTAGAATATATTACCCTATTGAAAGACAAGGACTTTTATATTAATAGAAAAAAGTTCAGATGTATTCTGTTTCCAAGACATGGCTCTTCAGACAAAATTGGAAAAGCAGCGTTGTAAATATAGGATAGGCCTGCTATCCCATGCCATGAATATCAACAGAAAAGAGAAAACATTAACTGGGAGAATAGAATGTTATCTTAAGACAGCAGTTATGATTTGCAATAAAGATGAGCAGATACATAACACTATGAACCTAAAGTTTTATACCATATTTATTAAAGGAATAACTCTTATAAATGCAAGGAGAAACTATGAGATCTCACAGTAAGAAGATATAACACACTTGTCGTATATTTTACCAATCAAGTAGCCCCAAATGATTATGAAGTGGCGATTCTTATGGTTTTAAAAATCAGCTCTCCCTTTGGTAAACATAATCTCACACCCTCTTGAAGTCTTATTAAAAATTCCAAAATAAATTGGATTATTATTAAAACAAATCAAATTGATGCTAAATATACTTTTTTCAAATTATAGACACTGTACAGTCTTATATACCAAGCAGGGGTTGGTAGTCACAGGTGAAACAATCACTGTTATAGAGCATCTGAATAATATAGTCAATTAATTTAATAAACATACAGATAATCTACTTCACTGAGAGAACACATGTTATTTTAAAATATTTACGAGACATTTACAAAAATTGTCAAGAAGGAAAACAATACATTCTCCAATGTATAGTTTGAAATATACAAAACTGCTGTTTTCACAAGTCACAAAGCAACTTCACAGACAGACCTAATCAGAAGAGCCCAGACTGTGTTCTCTAGCCATTGCAACAGAGCTGTAAATTCACAACTTTCCCTTAGAAAATCATTTTTAAACACCTTTTAAAAGTATGTTGGTTCAGGGCTTCCCTGGTGGCACAGTGGTTGAGAGTCCACCTGCTGATGCAGGGGACACGGGTTCGTGCCCCGGTCCGGGAAGATCCCACATGCCGCGGAGCGGCTAGGCCCATGAGCCGTGGCCGCTGAGCCTGTGCGTCCGGAGCCTGTGCGCCGCAACGGGAGAGGCCACAGCAGTGAGAGGCCCGCGTACCGCAATGTTGGTCAATGAGAAAACAAAAACTAACATTTCAATCCATTTGCATATTCATAGCAATGTATGTGTGGTGCGTAACATACTCTTTGACATTTGTTTTCTATCTGTGCTGTCTAGATCTGCTCCGTTCTGTTTTTTTACATCACATCCCTACCTTTTTTCTATTGTATTAAAGTTTTTGATAACATTCTGCTTGAATAAAAATTCCGCTACCAAGAATCAACTCCAGAACCTAGAGAGAACAATTTGTTAATTTAAAAAGGAATAAAACGGTAAATATAGAAAAAAATTAATTAAAAAGGAGAACTGAGTAGAATTTACAGCTAAAATCCAGAGCTAGAACATCTAACAAGAAAGCCAAGTGAAAATTCATATTCCAACAACATTAGGAATTAGGTTATATAGAGATTATTAATAAAAAGCAAAGATTAAGTTTTGGGCTAATATGTTTGCATGTGTGTGTGTTGTGTATATAAAACGTGCATCACTAAAAGTGAAGCAATAAGAGTTAAAGAGAAAACCCTCAAACGAAACAAACCATAACAAAAGAAAGCACTCCTGAGTAGAAAAAAAAACTACAAAAAAATGAGAAAATTCATGAAAGAACTACCCCAAACCTTTGGGGGGTTTTTTTGTTTGTTTGTTTTTTGCGGTACGCGGGCCTCTCATTGTTGTGGCCTCTCGCGTTGCAGAGCACAGGCTCCGGACGCGCAGGCTCGGCAACCATGGCTCACGCGCCCAGCCACTCCGTGGCATGTGGGATCTTCCCGGACTGGGGCACAAACCCGTGTCCTCTGCATCGGCAGGCAGACTCACAACGACTGCGCCACCAGGGAAGCCCCCAAACCTTTGGTTTTAAAAGTGAGTCCTGTCAAGCCCTCAAGAAACAGATAAATCCTATGATTTTAGAATAATATTGAAGCTTTTCAATTTCCTGAGGCTTGATACTTCTAAACATCACTAAGATAGCATAGAGAATAAAACTATAAACTACCCCCCCTTAAGAATATAGATGAAAGAGTTCAAAAAATCTTTACTATGTTCAGCCAGAGGGTGTGTTTGAAGAATAGTACATAATGCAGGTCATGGTACTGGTTGGTTTGGTGGAACATAGACAGGGGACTGTCATATGTAGGACGACATAAGATACTGGAAATGCCCTTCTTCCTGGGTGGAGATTTAAGAGTTCTTTTTGAAGTTATGTTCTATAACTTACAGATAAATTACTTATGTTCTTTTGTATGTATCAAATATTACCTTAATATATTTGATATATTATATAATCAAATATATATTAATATATTTCTTAATATTTCTTCTTATGAAAGAAGAAAGGAAAGAAGGTCATACATAAGAGTTTACTTGGTGCAAGAATGTCAGGCTCAGAAAACAGTGGCAAATACAGTCCATTATGACAAACTAAAAACAAACTGACCAACATTAGGTGTAATTCAGCATCCATTCTTATACACTTTTTAAAAAAAAAAAAAAACAAATCCATGGCAAACTAGGGATAGCTCTGCGATAAGATATTTTATCTGAGCCAGTAGCAGGAATTGCACTGAATGGAGATGGGCTTGAGGACCTCCTATTGATGAGAGAACAGATTATCAAGGCCTTAGCCACATTCACTGGTCAGCAGGGTTCTGAAAGCCCCAGCAAGTGTGAAAAGAAAGCAAAAAGAAATAAGAGGTATTCAGTTTGGCACAGACTTGTCATTAGTTTTTGACTATTTCTTGAACTTGTAGAAAACATAAGATCTTCAATTGCAATGTTTGAGAATGTTTGTAGATCAGCAACAACCATAACAACAAACCCTTACTTAAAAACCAAAGGAGATAGCACAAAAATTTCAGAATGGCAGAAAACCACTATAAACGTTATTAAAAAGCAAACCACAGATCTGAAAAAAAAAATTTAGTGTCTATAACAGGCAAATTACCAATTCTGATATGTAAAAATTTCTTTCAAATCAATAAGTAAAATAGGAACATTTTAATGGAAAATTGAGCAAAAGCTATAGCATTAAAGGAATTCAAACATGAATAAATTAGAAAAAAGGATAAACTGCTAAAAAGATGTTCAGGCTCAACAGTAAGCAAAAAAGTACGATTGAAACACAATGAAAAAAAAAGAAACACAATGGAGGTAATATTTTCCATCTATTCAAAGACAAATAAATACTAATAGTATAATCAGAATGCGAGAAAGTAGCCAAACTTCTTCTGTAAGTTGGTAAAATCTTTCTAAAGAGCAACTTAAAAATAAGTATCAGGAGACCTTCAAGATGGCAGAGGAATAAGACGTGGAGATCACCTTCCTCCCCACAAATACAACAGAAATACATCTACATGTGGAACAACTACTACAGAACACCTACTGAACGCTGGCAGAACCCCTCAGACTTCCCAAAAGGCAAGAAATTCCCCATGTACCTGTTAAGGCAAAAGGAAAAAGAGAGGCAAAAGAATAGGGACGGGACCTGCACCAGAGGGAGGGAGCTGTGAAGGAGGAAAAGTTTCCACACACTAGGAAGACCCTTCACTGGCAGAGACGGGGGTGGCGGGGGGGAAGCTTCGGAGCCATGGAGGAGAGCGCAGCAACGGGGTGCAGAGGGCAAAGCAGAGAGATTCGCGCACAGAGGATCAGTGCCGACCAGCACTCATCAGCCCGAGAGGCTTGTCTGCTCACCCGCTGGGGCAGGCGGGGCTGGGAGCTGAGGCTCGGGCTTTGGAGGTCAGATCCCAGGGAGAGGACTGGGGTTGGCTGCGTGAACACAGCCTGAAGGGGGCTAGTGTGCCACAGTTGGCTGGGAGGGAGACCGGGAAGAAGTCTGGAACTGCCTAAGAGGCAAGAGACGATTGTTTCGGGGTGCGCAAGGAGAGGGGGTTCAGAGCACCACCTAAACGAACTCCAGAGACGGGCATGAGCCACAGCTATCAGCGCGGA
Organism: Orcinus orca; assembly: GCF_937001465.1. Lineage (NCBI taxonomy): Eukaryota > Metazoa > Chordata > Mammalia > Artiodactyla > Delphinidae > Orcinus > Orcinus orca. The sequence continues at coordinate 9,590,839 of NC_064560.1, read as the reverse complement.
CCCCAGAGACGGGCATGAGACGCTAAGGCTGCTGCTGCCGCCACCAAGAAGCCTGTGTGCGAGCACAGGTCACTCTCCACACCGCCCCTCCTGGGAGCCTGTGCAGCCCGCCACTGCCAGGGTCCGGTGATCCAGGGACAAATTCCCCAGTAGAACACACAGCATGCCTCAGGCTGTTGCAGTGTCACGCAACTGCAGGCTGGCCCTGCATTCCATACCCCTCCCTCCCCTGGGCCTGAGTGAGCCAGAGCCCTCTAATCAGCCGCTGATTTAACCCCGTCCTGTCTGGATGGGGAACAGATGCCCTCAGGCAACCTACACGCAGAGGCAGGGCCAAATCCAAAGCTGAACCCCAGGAGCTGTGCGAAAAAGGAAGAGAAAGGGAAAACTCTCCCAGCAGCCTCAGGAGAATTGGGTTAAATCTCCACAATCAACTTGATGTACCTGCATCTGTGGAATACCTGAATAGACAATGAATCACCCCAAAAGTGAGATGGTGGATTTGGGGAGCAACTGTAGACTTGGGGTTTGCTTTCTGCATCTAATTTGTTTCTCGTTTTATGTTTACCTTGGTTTAGTATTTAGAGCTTATTATCATTGGTAGATTTGTTTATTGATTTGGTTGCTCTCTTCTTTTTTATATACATATAGATATTTTCATTTTTTCCTTTTTCTCTTTTTGTGAGTGTGTATGTCTATGCTTCTGTGTGTGATTTTCTCTGTATAGATTTGCTTTTACCATTTGTCCTAGGATTGTGCATGTCCTTTTTTTTTAGTATAGTTTTTAGCACTTGTTATCATTGTTGGATTTGTTTATTGGTTTGGTTGCTCTCTTCTTTCTTTCTTTTGTTAAGACTAATTTTTTTTTATTTTTTAATAGTTTTTTTTATTTTAATAACTTTGTTTTGTTTTATTATTTTTTTCTTTCTTTCTTTTTCCTCCCTTTTCTTCTGAGCCATGTGGCTGACTGATGCACCAGCAGGGTGTCAGGCCTCGGCCTCTGAGGTGGGAGACTGAGTTCAGGACATTGATCCACCAGAGACCTCCCAGCTACAAGTAATATCAAATGACAAACCCCCCCCCAAAGACCTCCATCTCAATGCTAAGACCCAGCTCCACTCAACGACGAGCAAGCTACAGTGCTGGACACCCTATGCCAAACAACTAGCAAGACAGGAACACAACCCCACCCATTAGCAGAGAGGCTGCCTAAAGTCATAATAAAGTCACAGACACCCAAAACACACCACCAGACGTGGTCCTGCCCATCAAAAACACAAGACCCAGCCTCATCCACCAGAACACAGGCACCAGTTCCCTCCACCAGGAAGCTTACACAACCCACTGAACCAACCTTAGCTACTGGGGGCAGAAACAAAAAACAATGGGAATTACGAACCTGCAGGCTGCGAAAAGGAGACCCCAAACACAGTGAGTTAAGCAAACTGAGAAAACAGAGAAATACACAGCAGATGAAGAAGCAAGGTAAAATCCCACCAGACCAAATAAAAGAAGAGGAAATAGGCAGTCTACCTGAAAAAAGAATTCAGAGTAACGACAGTAAAGATGATCCAAAATCTTGGAAATAGAATGGAGAAAATACAAGAAATGTTTAACAAGGACCTAGAACAACTAACGAGCAAACAAACAATGATGAACAACACAATAAATGAAATTAAAACTTCTCTAGAAGGAATCAATAGCAGAATAACAGAGGTAGAAGAACAGATAACTGACCTGGAAGATAAAATAATGGAAATAACTACCACAGAGCAGAATAAAGAAAAAAGAACAAAAAGAATTGAGGAAAGTCTCAGAGACTTCTGGGACAACATTAAATGCACCAACATTCAAATTATAGGGGTCACAGAAAAGAAGAGAAAAAGAAAGGGACTGAAAAAATATTTGAAGATATTATAGTTGAAAACTTCTCTAATATGGGAAAGGAAAGAGTCAATCAAGTCCAGGAAGTGCAGAGAGTTCCACACAGAATAAATCCAAGGAGAAACACACCAAGACACATATTAATCAAACTATCAAAAATTAAATACAAAGAAAAAATATTAAAAGCAGCAAGGAAAAAACAACAAATGACATAAAGGGGAACCCCCATAAGGTAAACAGCTGATCTTTCAGCAGAAACTCTGAAAACCAGAAGGGAGTGGCAGGACTATTTAAAGTGATGAAAGGGAAAAACCTACAACCAAGATTACTCTACCCAGCAATGACCTCATTCAGATTTGACTGAGAAATTAAGACCTTTAATTTTACAAGCAAGCAAAAGTTAAGAGAATTATGCACCACCAAACCAGCTCTACAACAAATGCTAAAGGAATTTCTCTAAGTGGGAAACACAAGAGGAGAAAAGGACCTAAAAAAACAAACCCATAACAATTAACAAAATTGTAATGGGAACATATATATCGATAATTACCTTAAATGTTAATGGAGTAAATGCTCCAACCAAAAGACACAGGCTTGCTGAATGGATACAAAAATAAGACCAATATATATGCTGTCTACAAGACACCCACTTCAGACTTAGGGACACATACAGACTGAAAGCGAGGGGATGGAAAAAGATATTCCATGCAAATGGAAATCAAAAGAAAGCTGGAGTAGCAATTCTCATGTCAGACAAAATAGACTTTAAAATAAAGACTATTACAAGAGTCAAAGAAGGACACTACATAATGTTCAAGGGATCAATCCAGGAAGAAGATATAACAATTGTAAATATTTATGCACCCAATATAGGAGCATCTCAATACATAAGGCAAGTGCTAGCAGCCATAAAAGGGGAATTTGACAGTAACATAAACATAGTAGGGGACATTAACACCCCACTTTCACCAATGGACAGACCATCCAAAATGAAAATAAATCAGGAAACAGAAGCTTTAAATGATACATTAAACAAGATTGATTTAATTGATATTTAAAGGACATTCCATCCAAAAACAACAGAATATATTTTCTTCTCAAGTGCTCATGGAACATTCTCCAGGATACATCATATATTGGGTCACAAGTCAAGCCTTGGTAAATTTAAGAATATTGAAATTTTATCAAGTATCTTTTCCGACACAATGCTATGAGACTAGTTACCAATTACAGGGAAAAATCTGTAAAAAATAAAAACTCATGGAGGCTAAACAATACACTACTAAATAACCAGAGATCACTGAAGAAATCAAAGAGGAAATCAAAAAATACCTAGAAAAAAATGACAATGAAAACACAATGACTCAAATCCTATGGGATGCAGCAATGCAGTTCTAAGAAGGAAGTTTACAGCAATACCCTCTTACGTCAAGAAACAAGAAAAAGCTCAAATAAACAACCTAACCTTACACCTCAAGCAATTAGAGAGAGAAGAACAAAAAACCCCCAAAGTTAGATGAAGGAAAGTAATCATAAAGATCAGATCAGAAATAAATGAAAAAGAAATGAAGGAAACAATAGCAAACATCAATAAAACTAAAAGTTGTTTCTTTCAGAAGATAAGAAAAACTGATAAACCATTAGCCAGACTCATCAAGAAAAAAAGGGAGAAGACTCAAATCAATAGGATTAGAAATGAAAAAGGAGAAGTAACAACTGACACTGCAGAAACACAAAGGATCATGAGACATTACTACAAGAAACTATATGCCAATAAAATGGACAACCTGGAAGAAATGCACAAATTCTTAGAAAATCACAACCTTCCAAGACTGAACAAAGAAGAAATAGAAAATATAAACAGACCAATCACAAGCTCTAAAATTGAGACCGTGATTAAAAATTTTCCAACAAACAGAAGCACAGGACCAGATGGATTCACAGGTGAATTCTATCAAACATTTACAGAAGAGCTAACACCTATCCATCTCAAATTTTTCCAAAATATAACAGAGGGAGGCACACTCCCAAACTCATTCTACGAGGCCACCATCACCCTGACACCAAAACCAGACAAAGATGCCACAAAGAAAGAAAACTATAGGCCAATATCACTGATGAACATAGATGTAAAAATCCTCAACAAAATACTAGCAAACAGAATCAACAGCACATTAAAGGATCATACAACATGATCAACTGGGGTTTATCTCAGGAATGCAAGGATTCTTCAGTATATGCAAATCAATCAATGTGATACATCATATTAACAAATTGAAGGTGAAAAACCATATGATCATCTCAATAGATGCAGAAAAAGCTTTCGACAAAATTCAACACTGATTTATGATCAAAACCCTCCAGAGAGTAGGCATAGAGGGAACTTACCTCAACATAATAAAGGTCATATGTGACAAACCCACAGCCAACATCAATCTCAATGGTGAAAAACTGAAAGCATCTCCTCTAAGATCAGGAACAAGACAAGGTTGTTCACTCTCACCACTATTATTCAACATAGTTTTGGAAGTTTTAGCCACATCAATCAGGGAAGAAAAAGAAATAAAAGGAATCCAAATTGGAAAAGAAGAAGTAAAGTTGTCACTGTTTGCAGATGACATGATAATATACACAGAGAATCCTAAAGATGCTACCAGAAAACTACTAGAGCTAATCAATGAATTTGGTAAAGTTGCAGGATACAAAATTAATGCACAGAAATCTCTTGCATTCCTATACACTAATGATGAAAAATCTGAAAGAGAAATTAAGGAAACACTCCCATTTACCATTGCAACAAAAAGAATAAAACACCTAGGAATAAACCTACCTAAGGAGACAAAAGGCATGTATACAGAAAACTATTCGACACTGATGAAAGAAATTAAAGATGATACAAACAGATGGAGAGATATACCATGTTCTTGGATTGGAAAAAATCAACCTTATGAAAATTACTCTACTACCCAAAGCAATCTACAGATTCAATGCAATCCCTATCACACGAACAATGACATTTTTCAGAGAACTAGAACAAAAAATTTCACACTTTGTATGGAAACAAAAAAGACCCTGAATAGCCAAAACAATCTTGAGAAAGAAAAATGGAGCCAGAGGAATCAGGCTCCCAGACTTCAGACTATACTACAAAGCTACAGTAATCAAGAAAGTATGGTACTGACACAAGAACATAAATATAGATCAATGGATCAGGATAGAAAGTCCAGAGATAAACCCACGCACATATGGTCATCTTATTTTTCATAAAGGAGGCAAGAATATATAATGGAGAAAAGACAGCCTCTTCAATAAGTGGTGCTGGGAAAACTGGACAGCTACATGTAAAAGAATGAAATTAGAAAACTCCTTAACACCATACAGAAAAATAAACTCAAAATGGATTAAAGATGTAAATGTAAGGCCAGACACTATAAAACTCTTAGAGGAAAACATAGGCAGAACAAACTATGACATAAATCACAGCAAGATCCTTTTTGACACACCTCCTAGAGAGATGGAAACAAAAATAAAGAAATGGGACCTATTGAAACTTAAAAAGCTTTTGCACAGCAAAGGAAACCATAAACAAGAAGAAAAGACAACCCTCAGAATGGGAGAAAATACTTGCAGATGAGGCAACTGACAAAGTATTAATCTCCAAAATTACAAGTAGCTCATGTAGCTCAATATCAAAAAAACAAACAACCCAATCCAAAAATGGGCCGAAGACCTACATAGGCATTTCTCCAAAGAAGGTATACATATTGTGAAGAAACACATGAAGGGATGCTCAACATCACTAATCATTAGAGAAATGCAGATCAAAACTACAATGACGTATCACCTCACACCAGTCAGAATGGCCATCATCAAAAACTCTACAAACAATAAATGCTGGAGAGGGTGTGGAGAAAAGGGAACCCTCTTGCACTGTTGGTGGGAATGTAAATTGATACAGCCACTGTGGAGAACAGTATGGAGGTTCCTTAAAAACCTACAAATAGAACTAGCATATGACCCAGCAATCCCACTACTAGGCATGCACCCTGAGAAAACCATATTTCAAAAAGAGTCATGTACCACAATGTTCATTGCAGCTCTATTTACAATAGCCAGGTCATGGAAGCAACCTCAGTGTCCATCGACAGATGAATGGATAAAGAAGATGTGACACATATATACAATGGAATATTACTCAGCCATAAAAAGAAACAAAACTGAGTTATTTGTAGTGAGGTGGATGGACCTAGAGTCTGTCATACAGAGTGAAGTAAGTCAGAAAGGGAAAAACAAATACCGTCTGCTAACACATATATGTGGAATCCAAAAACAAAACAAAAAAGGTTTTGAAGAACCTAGAGGAAGGACAGGAATAAAGATGCAGACCTACTAGAGAATGGACTTGAGGACACAGGGAGTGGGAAGGGTAAGCTGGGACGAAGAGAATGGCATGGACATCTATACACTACCAAATGTAAAATAGATAGCTAGTGGAAGCAGCTGCATAGCACAGGGAGATCAGCTCGGTGTTTTGTGACCACCTAGATGGGTAGGATAGGGAAGGTGGGAGGGAGACACAAGAGGGAGGTGATATGGACATATATGTATATGTATAGCTGATTCACTTTGTTATAAAACAGAAAGTAACACACCATTGTAAAGCAATTATCCTCCAATAAAGATGTTAAAAAAAGAAATGAAATGCTGAGGGACAGTTAATAAAACAAAAAGACAGTGGTAGCCCTCTGGGAAAAAAAAGTATCATGTGCATACTGTTTAATGCAGCAAGTTCCTTTGTAGGGATTTCTCTTAAGGAACAATCCTCCCCCCCTAAATCTCTAAACATATAAATGTACATAGTAGGATATTTATTATATAGTTTAGATAGATAGGTTTATATATATTAAGTAATCATAAGAAATATAAGTGTTCAGTAACAGCAGTTTCATCAATAAATTACCTTAAATTCATACAATGACCTATTATATAGTCATACCAACTGGATTTGATAAAAATATGTCCATGGATATAAATGAACAAGCAGATTATAAAACAGAATGCCTAACAGCATGATCTTATTTTTATATGAAAATAGAAATTTCTCTCTCTCTCTGTTTGTAAATGCATATGTATGTATTCTGGGCTGAACTGTATCACCTCAAAATTCATATACTTCAGCTCTAACCCCCCAGAACCCCAGAATGTGACTGTACTGGGGGTCTTTAAAGAGGTGATTAAGTTAAATGAGGCCATTGGATTAATCCAATCTGATTGACCTCTTGAAATAAGAGGAAATTTGGATGCACAAAGCAACCCCAGGAATGTGAGGACACAGTGAGAAGACAGCCATCTACAAGGCCAGAAAATCTCAGAAGAAACCAAACCTGCCCACATCTTGGTGTTGGACTTCTAGTCTCCAGATTGAGAAAATAAACTTCTGTTGTTTCAGCCCCACAATTGTGATGACTATGGTCGCCCTAAGAAACTAATACTATATGAATATGTGTGTGTATAAAATTTAAATTATATGTATAACTTAAATTATAAGCAAATCACTAAATATATATTTTATATATGTTTATATAGAGACACATATAATGTTTTCTTATATATATTTGAAAGGCTAGAATAATATATTGTACAATGTCAACTGTGGTTATTTCTAGACAGTAATTTTATTTTTTAGTGTATTTTTTCTAGATATTTATAATTAGCATGTGTTTTTATAAGAACAAAAATAAAGTCATTTTAACTTGCAAAAAAAAGAAAAACTCAGTATTCAATTGATTCTTTTTTTAAAGAAAATAATTTCTAGTCCATGCCTCATGCATGCAAAAGGCACAGTAAAAATGTATTGATTAAAACAATTAAAGGTCAGATTGTGACTTGACAGGTTTTTGTTAAATGACTATCAAAAACACAGCAGGCCTTCATGAGACACGCATCCCCAGATTCTAGTCCTACGTATTCAGGCCCCATTTCCATAGTGCTCGCCCCTTAGCCTCTCCAGAAAGCAGATGTGCAGGACCAATATATCAGTCGTAAGTATGTTTATTCCTATTTTCCTTTAGAGCAGTTTCAGTTCTTCACTAGTTATAGATTCTATTTTTAGGCTTGATTGTCATCCCTTTAATTTTTTTTTCTGACCTCTGATTTGTCTTTTTTTCGGGGCTTGCATTTCAGTGGGGCCCTGTGTGGACTTGTGAAATGGTCCCAACCAGCAGGTCCCTCTTGGGGTGGTCCATCATCTCCCCGTTTACAGCTCTGAAGCTAACAGGGCATATTGACAAGTGGGAATGGATGGAGCCCCAGCATCTGACACAGATAAAGCTATCAAAAACACCCTGCAGGGGTAGGCCCCATGTCCAAATAGGTCTTGTTACTTCTGTAGAGACACTTTACAGTCCCTCTCTCTGAACACACATTTAATCATTGTACAGATGCGAGCCGTTTTCCCTTTGCCCCTAAACTCTGGATCCTGAGATCACAAATCTGTACCTCCTGCAGGCATATATCTTTTATTAATGGAAACATCAAAATTCTGGTGCAGCTTTGGCAACTCAGTTTGCAGAGAATTATTAAGCTCTTTTGAGTACTCCAGAAAAGTAGGATGCATATCTAGTATGAAAAAATGTCCTGCAGAGGATGGAAATCGAATCAAATATATTTTAGATGAGGAACAAACAGCCTTTGCATTTTATGTAATTAGCAGAAATACTTCATAGAAGCAAATTATGTCTATGTGTGCTAGACAGAGACATTATCAATTCATAGCTCCTGGGTTTTCACTACCTTCTATCTAAAAAAAAAAAAGAAAAAAGAAAAAAAAAAACCAAATGACTTTTATTGAGAAACTGGGAGACAGGATATGGAACATTTAATTTGAAGTAAGAAGGGTTTTCTAAATGGGAACCATATTAATAAAAAGAATTCCTTTAGATATATCCTAGGAAAGATGTGGTTAGGAAATTTAAATTTAATCTAGTTAAGATCATACTTGGAGAAACAGGACTTTTCTGAACACCCGTGCCTGCAAACACAGCTTTGTTAACTGCGAAGTTGTGTAATTCTCTTTTATTATGAAGATGGGAGATAGAAGGTTGCTCAAGGCCATGAGTCATGGAAACACCCTCTGGTCTACTGGAATCTCTTTCAGATCTCAGAGGTCTTTGCCATATAGCTTGTGTCTTATAAAATAATATTTTTGTCAAATATATAAATATTGAATAGATATGAAATGTTCAAAATCTGTTGTTAATGGTGCAGAAATTAGCCAAGGGGAACAATTAAAAAAATTGTTTAAAGATTCCCTCTTGCGAGAGCACTGGAAACACAACTAACTGCTGAACAATCATTGACAAGAAGACACTGGAACTCACCAAAAAAGATACCCCACATCCAAAGACAAAAGAGAAGCCACAATGAGACGGTATGAGGGGTGCAATCACAATAAAATCAAATCCCATAACTGCTGGGTGGGTGACTCACAAACTGGAGAACACTTATAGCACTGGAGTGAAGGTTCTGAGCCCCACGTCAGGCTTCCCAACCTGGGGGTCCGGCAAAGGGAGGAGGAATTCCTAGGGAATCAGACTTTAAAGCCTAGTGGGATTTGATTGCAGGACTTCAGCAGGACTGGGGAAACAGAGACTCCACTCTTGGAGGGCACACACAAAGAAGTGTGTGTATCAGAACCCAGGGGAAGGTGCAGTGACCCCATAGGAGACTGAACCAGACCTACCTGCTAGTGTTGGAGGGTCTACTGCAGAGGTGGGTGGTGGCTGTGGCTCACCAAGGGACAAGGACACTGGCAGCAGAAATTCTGGGAAGTATTCCTTGGCATGGGCTCTCCCAGAGTCTGCCATTAGCCCCACCAAAGGGCCGGTAGGCTCCAGTGTTGGGTCACCTCAGGCCAAACAACCAACAGGGAGGGAACCCAGCCCCACCCATCAGCAGACAAGTGGATTAAAGTTTTACTGAGCTCTGCTCAACAGAGTAACACCCAGCTCTACCCACCACCAGTCCCTCCCATCAGGAAACTTGCACAAGCCTCTGAGATAGCCTCATCCACCAGAGGGCAGAAGCAAGAAGAACCACAATCCTGCAGCCTGTGGAACAAAAACCACATTTACAAAAAGATAAAAAAGATGAAAAGGCAGAGGGCTATGTACCAGATGAAGGAACAAGATAAAACCCCAGAAAAACAACTAAATAAAGTGGAGACAGGCAGCCTTCCAGAAAAAAGAATTCATAATAATTAATGATAGTGAAGATGATCCAGGACCTTGGAAAAAGAATAGAAGCAAAGATCGAGAAGATGCAAGAAATGTTTAACAAAGACATTTTGTAAAACATAGAAGAATTAAAGAAAAAACAACTAGAAGAATTAAAGAACAAACAAACACAGATTAATAATACAATAACTGAAATGAAAAATACACTAGAAGGAATCAATAGCAGAATAACTGAGGCAGAAGAGTGGATAAGTGACCTGGAAGACAGAATGGTGGAATTCACTGCTGTGGAACAGAATAAAGAAAAAGAATGAAGAGAAATGAAGACACCCTAAGAGACCTCTGGGACAACATTAAACACAACAACATTCGCATTATAGAGGTCCCAGAAGGAGAAGAGAGAGAGAAAGGACCCGAGAAAATATTTGAAGAGATTATAGTTGAAAACTTCCCTTACGTGGGAAAGGAAATAGCCACCCAAGTCCAGGAAGTGCAGAGAGTCCCAAGCAGGATAAACCCAAGAAGAAACATGCCGAGACACATAGTCATCAGATTGACAAAAATTTTAAAAAAAGAAAAATTATTGAAAGCAACAAGGGAAAAAAGACAAATAATGTACAAGGCAATCCCCATAAGGTTAACAGCTGATTTCTCAGGAGAAACTCAACAAGCCACAAGGGAATGGCATAATATATTTAAAGTGATGAAAGAGAAGAACCTATAACCAAGGTTACTCTACCCGGCAAGGGTCTCATTCAGATTCAATGGAGAAATCAAAAGCTTTACAGACAAGCAAAAGCTAAGAGAATTCAGCACCACCAAACTAGCTCTACAACAAATGCTAAAGGAACTTCTCTAAGTGGGAAACATAAGAGAAGGAAAGGACCTACAAAAACAAACCCATAACAATAAAGAAAATGGTAATAGAATCATACATATTGATAATTACCTTAAATGTGAATGGATTAAATGCTCCAACCAAAAGACACAGGCTCACTGAATGGATACAAAAACAAGACCCATATATATGCTGTCTACAAGAGACCCACATCAGACCTAAGGATACACACAGACTGAAAGTGAGGGAATGGAAAAAGATATTCCATGCAAATGGAAATCAAAAGAAAGCAGGAGTAGCTATACTCATATCAGATAAAATAGACTTTAAAATAAAGGATGTTACAAGAGACAAGGAAGGCACTACATAATGATCAAGGGATCAATCCAAGAAGAAGATATAACAATTAAAAATATATATGCACCCAACATAGAAGCACCTCAATACATAAGGCAACTGCTAACAGCTATAAAAGAGGAAATCGACCATAACACAATAATAATGGGGGACTTTAACACCTCACTTACACCAATGGACAGATCATCCAAACAAAAAATTAATAAGGAAACACAAGTTTTAAATGACACAATAAACCAGATAGATTTAATTGATATTTATAGGACATTCCATCCAAAAACAGCAGATTACACTTTCTTCTCAAGTGTGCACCTGGAACATTCTCCAAGATATATCACATCATGGGTCATAAATCAAACCTCAGTAAATTTAAGAAAATTGAAATCATATCAAGCATTTTTTCTGATCACAACGCTATGAGATTAGAAATCAATTACAGGGAAAAGAACGTAAAAAACACAAACACACGGAGGCTAAACAATATGTTACTAAATAACCAAGAGATCACTGAAGAAATCAAAGAGGAAATCAAAAAATACCTAGAGACAAATGACAACAAAAACACGAGGATCCAAAACCTATGGGATGCAGCAAAAGCAGTTCTAAGAGGGAAGTTTGTAGCAATAAAAGCCTACCTCAAGAAACAAGAAAAATCTCAAATAAACAATCTAACCTTACACCTAAGGAACTAGACAAAGAAGAACAAACAAAACCAAAAGTTAGTAGAAGGAAAGAAATCATAAAGATCAGAGCAGAAATAAATGAAATAGAAACAAAGAAAACAATAGCAAAGTTCAATAAAACTAAAAGCTGGTTCTTTGAGAAGTAAACAAAATTCATAAACCATTAGCCAGACTCATCAAGAAAAAGAGGGAGAGGACTCAAATCATAAAATTAGAAAGGAAAAGGAGAAGTTACAACAGACACCGCAAAAATACAAAGCATCCTAAGAGACTACTACAAGCAACTCTATGCCAGTAAAATGGACAACCTGGAAGAAATGGACAAATTCTTAGAAAGTTAAAACCTTCCAAGACTGAACCAGGAAGAAATAGAAAATATGAACAGACCAATCACAGGTAATGAAATTGAAACTGTGATTAAAAATCGGGAACATATGTATATATATAACTGATTCATTTTGTTGTAAAGCAGAAACTAACACACCATGGTAAAGCAATTATACTCCAATAAAGATGTAAAAAAAAAATCTTCCAACAAATAAAAGTCCAGGACCAGATGGCTTCACAGGTGAATTCTATCAAACATTTAGAGAAGAGCTAACACCCATCCTTCTCAAACTCTTCCAAAAAATTGCAGAGGAAGGAACACTCCCAAACCCATTCTATGGGGCCACCATCACCATGACACCAAAACCAGACAAAGATACTACAAAAAAAGAAAATTACAGACCAATATCACTGACGAATAAAGATGAAAAAATCCTCAACAAAATAATGGCAAACAGAATCCAACAACACATTAAAAGGATCATGCCCTATGATCAAGTGGGATTTATGCCAGTGATGCAAGGATTCTTCAATATATGCAAATCAATCAATGTGATACACCATATTAACAAATTGAAGAATAAAAACCATACGATCATCTCAATAGATGCAGGAAAAGCTTTTGACAAAATTCAAAACCCATTTATCATAAAAACTCTCCAGAGAGTAGGCATAGAGGGAACCTATGTCAACATAATAAAGGCCATATATGACAAACCCACAGCAAACATCATTCTCAATGGTGAAAAACTGAAAGCATCTCCTCTAAGATCAGGAACAAGACAAGGATGTCCACTCTCACCACTATTATTCAACATAGTTTTGGAAGTCCTAGCCACAGCAATCAGAGAAGGAAAAGAAATAAAAGGAATACAAATTGGAAAAGAAGAAGTAAAACTGTTACTGTTTGCAGATGACATGACACTATACATAGAGAATCCTTAAGATGCCAGCAGAAAACTACTAGAGCTAATCAATGAATTTGTTAAAGTTGCAGGATACAAAATTAATGCACAGAAATCTCTTGCATTCCTATACACTAATGATGAAAAATCTGAAAGAGAAATTAAGGAAACACTCCCATTTACCATTGCAATCAAAAGAACAAACAAACACTTTTTACTTTTCTTATATTTGACATTTATTCCCTTGCTATACAAAATTTAATTATCTATTTACCACTGTCTCTAATTTCCTTTATAAAAAATTCTTACATTTTATTTTTTAAGGCGGTATTAGTTATACAGAAAAATAAACTGAGCAAAAAGCACAGAGAGTTTCCACAAAACCTCCCCTCTCCATCCCCAGTTTCTTCTGTATTTGACATCTTGCATTAGTGTTGGTACTTCTGTTACAATCCATGAGCCAATATTGATCCTCTGTCATTAACTAAAATCCATAATCTCCCTTCCCCTTGAGTGTGGACTGGATGCACTGATTCACTTCTAAGGAGTAGAGTGTGGAAGTAATGGTGTGTGACTTCCAAGACTGGTTTAGAAAAGGCGTTGTGGCTTCTTGGATCACTTGTCCTGGGGGGAGCCAACTGCCATGTCACAAGGACACCATGTCAAGCAGCTCTATGAAGAGACTCACATGGCGAGGAACCTAGGCCTCTTGCCAACAGCCATTCGAGTGCACCATCTTGGAAGCAGATTCTCCAGCCCTAGTTAAGCCTTCTGATGACTACAGCCCTGGCCAACATTTTGATAGCAACCTTATGAGAAAAGCCAAGCCAGACCATTTACCTAAGCTGCTCCCAAATTCATGAGTCACAGAAATGATAGAAGATAATAAATGTCCATTGTTATGTAAGCTTTTGGTTTCAGGAAAAATTTTTCACTGTCATAGATAACTAATACCCAAGGAGAGGTGATTTGTCAGAAAAGTCCCCTCCAACTCTTCAAACATCATAAAAAAGGGGGAAGATGGGAAGAAAACAAAGAAGTAAGGTCTGCAATTTATGGAAGCATGGGAAGAGATAGAGCAACAGACACAGGAGCTCTGGGCTCAGGTTTAAATCATGTCACAAGATCTTGAGAAAAAGTAACATTGATATTCTAGGCAAAATACTGTTATTTTAATGTTGTAATAATTTAAAGTTTAAAGAATCTTTTTTTTTTTTTTTTTTGGCAAACTCTGTTGGTGTTTAGGTTTATCTAGTGAATACATCCATCTACTCAACTTCCAAGCTAGAAACCTGGGAGTTAGGTAGACTCTGTCCTATAACTTTCTCTTTTGCCAGCTGGACATGAGGTGCTGTTGATTTCACAAGTGAATTATTTCCAAATCTGTCCCCTCTCTTCTTACCTCTGCCAGCTGCTTTAGTTCCAGCACTTACTGCTTACAGCTCAGAATTCTGCAACAGCCTCACAACCACCTTTATGTGTTCTTTACAGTGATATCAGAGAGCCTTTCTAGAACACAAATCTAACCTTGTCATCCGTCTCTCAGGGTGAAGTTCGAACTCAGTAACTCCACATGGAGGCTTCATGATTTGGCTTCAAACTGTCTTTGGATTTCATTTCCTGATCTTCTCATATTCTCTCTTGTGTCACCAGACCTAAAAAGCCGGCAGTTCTCTTAATACAATTAAGAGATTGCTTTCATACCTCTTTCCTATCGGTGCAAACGCTACCTCTGTTACTTACACGTGCCCTTGTCTTCTCGAAGTCTCCACAGCCTCATCTAGAAAATAAGGGCAATCAGAGGATATTGATCTATGATCAACAGAGTTGTTTGGATGATTAATGATATAATGCATACATAGTAAAGGCTTTATAAATGCCTGTTATCTGCATAAGGTCTTCCCTCTGCCTCCCCCTCTCCCCTTCATTGTATGACCAACTCCTACTCTTTTTAGGATGTTAATACCTTGGGAAGCCTTCATGCAACCTCTAGGCTGATTTTGATGCTTCCTTTTTGTGTTTCTATAACCCACTGCCACAGTACCAACGATCTAACTAATTTTCTTCATTATTGCTTTTTTTTTTTTTTTTGGTCAAGCTCGATCCCTTTAAGTTTAGTCCTTACTGTATATTCACTGCTTAGCATCTGGCCAGAGTGTATTTAAAGAAAAGGTTTACTAAATAAATGAATGCACTCAGGATGACCAAATAAAACTGGAAACTGTCTACACCTGTAGCTTAATTTAATTGTACTTTTATACTTTTGTGTTCTTAAAGTAGACGAAAATCAGTGAATACTCACCAAATTATCCGTAACTTGGTTTTGAAAACATATCTAACTTCGGTTACAAGACTTTGTAGTAACTATGCTTAATCCATCCTGTAGGAGATATTTGACTTAACAAATCCATTAAACAAAGAAACAGACAAACTGCATACCAGGAGTCCAAACTTGAAGGAAACTAATAGCCAAACAAGTGTAAAGGTTTTTCTGTTATATATACACCATAATATTAGACAATGTAGTGCGTTAATGTATCTATAATAGGAATGACATTATCAGTGTTTTATAATGTGTATCAAAACTATTAGATAAAAACTTAAAGTTTGATTTTTATATAGTATGGTTTCACTCATTATGTTTTTTGATGAAACATTTTTTGACTTGTTATATTTAAAATTGGCAAAATCAAATAATCTACAAGCAATCTATTAAGTATAAATCCCTCTTACGTATGTTTATATGCAGTTCAAATCCACTTGCTCCAAAAATACTTGTAGCTGTAGTGTCCAAACATATGGCAGTGGATGTGGTGATGTGCCACCCAGGTCCCCCTAAGAACTAAAACACTAATTCCCTTTGCTGTCAGGCCTCTCTAGAAACCGCCCTTGACAGAGGAAAGCCACCTTTCCCAAGGTCATGCCCCACCCCCACGGGGCAATCTGCATTCAGTGACTGGTGCAGTCAGGGGTCAAATATCTCAGCAAACTCCTTTCAAGTCGGGTCCATTTTGAAGGACCACACAGCCTCAGAGCAACCAGAGGGCTCTGTTGAGGACTTTGTTGTGTCTGTAACACACTCAGACTGTTGTGGCATCCTTCTCTCTTCCAAATCCTTCCTAATAAACTTTCTGCGTGCTAATCCCTGTCTGGGTGTTATCTTCATGGGCAGCCTTTTCTAGAGCATGTGTTAAATCCTCAATCATTAGCTTGATTGAATTTCTGTAACAACATATTTGACTTTTTATACCACACATGTACTTCTTAGAGCACACATTCCAGTCACTCATTCACTAATTCATCTAATGTATCAGTTCACTAATTCATCTCTTTTTTTGGTGATACTACCTTTTGTGACATTTTTTGAAGTATTTGGAAAACAATGTAATAGTCACACTACTTGGCTAAAATCAGAATAGCCCTATTTCATTCATTCTGAGATGAATTCTTTGCTTTCCCCACATTGTACCATCTCTGCAGTGAGGATGTTTCATATAGTTGATAGCACCTCACCACCTCTGTTGGCCAGACAAATTCATATGGTAGTTGTCATGGCCTGTGAAAGTACAAACCTGCTTGTTATTCTTGGTGACAGACTGGACAATCGAAACCTTCTAATAACTCGGTTGCTGATACAATTTAGAGACTATTGGAAATAATGTGAATCCTCACGGTTGACCTTTGTTGATATTTTTTGGTAAGATTTAGAAAGCTCCTGTATCAAAACTTGCAGGATGGTTTCTAACTTCTAAGGTAATCATTGATGTAAACAGAGGATAGTAACGAGTAATAAAACCATTATGTAATAGATTGTTGAGGGAATGAGATATTGACAAGGTCTTGGAGTATCTCTCATTAGAGAGTTATGAATTTTAAGGGCAATATTACCTTTATAATGAGGATAGAGTACCCATTTGATTAACCAAGTAATTAAGCCCAGCAATACCAAAAGTGGAACAAACTGGCACTATTTGTCTCCTGATGTGATGCAGTTAGACACATACAACATCATCTATGCAGCATTTTACCAAAAATGTTTACCCAGATTATAATCATGAGGAAATCTTTAGGCAAATCTGCAATGTGAGACATTCTATAAGAAGGCAGGCTTGGTCTTTTCAACAACGTGAATGACACACACACGCATAGAACGTGGGAAACTATCCCAGATTAGAAGAGACTCACAAATATAATTATCAACTTGATTGGACCTTGGATCAGGGGAACAGAAAGCTACAAAAGACCATTTGGGGACAGTCAGGGAAGCTTAAGTACGGATTGCATGTATTACTGATCTAACGTAAATTTTCTTAGATTGGATAACGGTATTGTGGTTATGTTGGACAATGTTCTTATCTAAAATACTAAGGGGTGACATGTCCTGATGTATGACTCCAATTCAAATGGTCCATCAAAATCTAGGTGGAGAAAGACAAAGCAACTGTGCAATGTATGCAGTATATCAGGATTTTCAGGGATTCATTGTATAATTCTTTTTAACTTTCTTGTAGGCTTTATCATTTTCAACTTAAAAAGTTGGAGAGAGATAAAACCATATATGTAGAACATACACACAGATACTTGCATGCAAACTTGAAGAATGATGTCAGCAGCTTGGAAGAAAATCCTGAAGACAATCACAGAGCAATCCCAAGAAATACTGTCTCATCACGGCTCTTCATGGGATGGAATTTGAGATTGTGTGTAAAATCATACACGGACGACACCTAATCAAACAAGGAGGTAAAAAATTTCTAGGAATACTTTCACGAATTTTTTGTTCATATTTTCATTTTTATGTGTGCTCAAGAGTGCTACATGATAAACACAATGTCTAAATAATCCTAAAAGAATTTTTAATAAAATACAATGTAAGTAAAGTCAAATAAAATACTGTATAAGGGAATAAGAGGATTTTCAATAGTTTAATTGGCAGAGTTCTTCTTTCTTAGTGATCCATAAAATAATGGTGTACTTTGTAGTTAGTTGATGGCATCTTAGACTGGATAAAGTATAGTCAAATAACTGCAGTATACACTTCTTCTCAAATGATTTTGGTGTATGAAACAGTGACCCCCATGAATGTCATAATAACAAAATATTTTGCAGAATGAATTCTTGGCGTTAGTCCAAATATCAACATCAACAGCTTTGATTGCCAAATTGTGCTTAAATTATATACCAAGGATTATCTATATGCAATGTAAATTGTGGTATTTCCTATTTTGAATTAAGAGAAACACTTAGCAAAGGCAAAACACAAAAAAGCAACCTAGTAACAACAGAGCCTGCCATTTCTTACATTTAACAATTTTTTTTTTTTTTTTTTGGTGAACATTTTAAAACATGCACATTTGTAGACAGAATAGAACAATTAGGGAACTTCCCTGGTGGCACAGTGGTTAAGAATCCACCTGCCAATGCAGAGGACACAGGTTCAGGCCCTGGTCCAGGAAGATCCCACATGCCACAGAGCAACTAAGCCCGTGCACCACAACTACTGAGCCTGGGCTCTAGAGCCTGTGAGCCACAACTACTGAGCTCGCGTGCCGCAACTACTGAAGGCTGTGTGCTAGAGCCCAGGCTCTGCAACAAAAGAAGCCACCGCGATGAGAAGCCCGCACACCACAACGAAGAGTAGCCCCCGCTCACCGCAACTAGAGAAAGCCTGCACGCAGCAACAAAGACCCAATGTGGCCAAAAATAAATAAATAAATAAATTAATTAAAAAAAAGAATGGAACAATTAAACTGCAAGTACATCATGCAGCTTTGACAATCACTAACTGTATATCATCTCTTTTGAAATTATTCGAGAAAGTGACTTACTTAAAGAAAATGGTAGGGTCCAGTCCACCAACAGATGAATGGATAAGGAGGATGTGGTACACATATACAATGGAATATTACTCAACCATAAAAAGGAATGAAATAATGGCATTTGTAGCAACATGGATAGACCTAGAGATTATCATACTAAGAGAAGTAAGTCAGGTAGAGAAAGAATACGTCAAATATATCATATCAAATATCATATGATATCACATGTGGAATCTAAAAAATGATACAAATGAACTTACAGAACAGAAACACACTCACGGACATAAAAAACAAATTTATGGTTACCAAAGGGGAAAGAGGGTGGGGAGGTGGGGGGGAGGGATATATTAGGAGTTTGGGATTAGTAGGTATAAACTACTATACATAAAATGGATAAACAACAAGATCCTACTGTATAGCACAGGGAACTATATTCAATATTTTGTAATAAAGTATAATGCAAAAGAATCCTAAAAAGATTCTTAAAAGGTATATATATATCCTAAAAGACATATATATAAAACTGAATCACTTTGCTGTACAGCAGTGTACAGCAGTGTACAGCAGTGTACACCAGTTGTTTACAATAGAATGTTGTAAATCAACTATACTTAATTTTAAAAAATTAAAATTAAATACAAAGAGAAAATGGTAGGGTCAAAAGGTTTCCTGGAATTTCTTCTGGATCTTTGAGTTTTAAATTTGTTTCCTTAGTAAACCTTTGATGAATATGTATTTGAAATATATGTATAAATATGTCGATATACATATGTGTCTGTATAGATACATAGATGTAAAACATACATACCTATGCATATATATGTATGTTTGTGTTTGTATTCTGTAGGTCCTATTTCATTGTGAGGAGCTAAAGAATGGGGATGATTTGTTCTAGGGAATTAAGGCCTCGAAACCAAATTTAAGATTACCACCATTCTAAGCTTTTATCTTTGAATTTCCTAAAATCAAAGGCAATGAAGATAATTCAGAGAAAATCTTACAGTAAATAAGAAAATGATTAAAATAAACATATAGGAAACATGGAAGCTTCTGTCAGGATATAGCTTGGAAATCTGAAATAAACATTGGTTATTATTCTGTGCTTAAAAACGTAAAACTCCTGGTGATTAAATTCATCATACAGTTGAGTACATTTTCCTCTGAACTGATTTAACAGGTTTCATGTGTCGCCTCTACTCCTAATACTCAGGGTATTTTCTTCCGATTCCAATTACAAAGATTCTGTAAATTGAATTCTGGTTATCTGGATCTTTATTCTTTCTATGTATATGTATGTATATATTCTTTATATGTGTATATATATATATATACACACACGTATATATATTCACCTCTGCCTTGCAGACCATGCTCTATCTGGTTAATATGCATTCTTCTGTCTCTAAGGATTTATTGATTTGGATGTAGCTGGACCTCTCCAATATAAGTCAGTTTGAAAATGCTATTTTTATCCAGATTAAAGAATTTGGAATTCAGCAAGTCAATAGCATATAGAGCATGTCAGGCTGATTCACTCCCTGAGTGGTCTTTTCACATATCCTGGGGTGTGGGATAAACTACGTATAGATTATTCAGGTCTGACTGCATTCTATTTTAATTCTGTTTTACATTAATAGCTATGCAGAATGTCTAAGAGCGGCAAATCAATTGAAGTACAAGAGATGTATTGAATCATCGATTTTGCACACAGCATAGTGCTTTGCAAGATATAAAATATTGATTAAAACAAACTAAAGCAATTTTTCCACTAACTTCATTTAAAGATATCTAACATTTTGATTTCACTAGTTAGTTTTTGTGTACTAGGTAGGTACGCAAAAATAATGAGAAATATTTGAGACCCTTTCGATGCCCATCAGTAAGAACCTATGAGACATTTATTAATGTTTCAAAAAATGACTTTTCCTAAATGGTCATCTTTTTATTGATGAGTTGTGCAGAAATAATTTCCCAATTGATGCTTACTTGGCTCTGAGTTTTGGCAGAGTGAGGTTCTGTCCAGATTATATTAAAAACAATCTCAAAAACTGTCACATAGAATCATTTATAAAGGACAATTTTCTTGACAGTTTCACAACGTAATGAAAGAGACCGATCATTAACCAGCTTTACATATTAATGGAGATGCACGTCTCTAAAATGCACGGTTTTCGAATTAAATTGAAATCTTGAAACTAAGCAGACACTCTCAAAATAATTCCAAGTGTTTTACAGGAGTTGAACAAAGGTTAAGGCCCCCGAATTATTTCAGAAATGATAGTTTCCTCTTGGTCCAATTAGGAAACCTGAATGTGGTTATGCTATTGTGGTTCTCAGGACCCTAATTGTACATAAAATCTCTTTCCAAATCATAACACATGTGCTATTTCTAAGTCTCTCTCCATCCTACTAAACAAAAGACAAATTATTAAAATGTGGTGAGATTTCATGCAGAATTGGCAGTCAGCTTAGAGGGCAATAATTTAACACTTGCACCGTGAAGTTAAAATTTACCTCCACTCAGTGTAATTCCACTGACCTGGAGCAGGCAGTTGTATTTTTATTTTACTTTACTTTTATGGGAGCAGAGAGATTTAATTACTTCGGTTTAAACAGAATGGCCCACCACTGACTGTTGACAGGGCCTCTGGTGCGCGAATTATGGCAGATAACGTGACTGTTCCCGTGAGCTTCTTGAGAGGAACCCCATCTCTGCTCTTTGCTGAGCTGCACAGAGGGCCCCCCAAGTGCCAAACACTCACCTTCTTGCTAAAAAGAAAGATGCTTTGAAGATCAGACTGCTGCTCAAATCTGCTGCCTCTGTAATTTGCTTTTCTCTTTGGTAAATTCTTGCTTTGGATGGAAGACAAGGTTTTGCCCCTTTTCTTTGTTTGTACAGAGTAATAATAACAGTAAAGTGTAATTTCCTCTTCAACGAGGAGTATGGACAGCTAAATATACATTTTTGTTGTTGTTGTTATAAGAAATAAATCAGAGCTTAGCTTTATTTAGGGTAGGAATGGTCAAACTCCCTCCCCCCCAAGCAAACAATCAAACAGATTTATAGCAGTGTATGTTAAATATTCCTATTCCCCCAGCGGCTGTTTCTGGAGCCGTGAACACTGTCTTGATTCCCAGTTAAATAATAAGTCCAGATTTTACTGCTGTTGAATTGAGGTACTATTCAGATTACTGTGTCTGAGCAGAAAAATATGGAAAGAATTAAACTGTAAACGTTTGCTATACAACCACATGTTTTAAAAAATACCTTAAAATGTATAGAATGCATATCATTAAGTATTTACATTTTAAGAAATTTTTTTTTAGTTTTTATTAATTTATTTATTTTTGTCTGCGTTGGGTCTAAGTTGCTGCACGCGGGCCTTCTCTAGCTGCTCTTTGTTGTGATGCATGGACTTCTCATTGCGGTGGCTTCTCTTCTTGTGGAGCACAGGCTCTAGGCATGGGGGCTTCAGTAGTTGTGGCACATGGGCTCAGTAGTTGTGTCTCGCGGGCTCTAGAGCGCAGGCTTCAGTAGTTGTGGTGCGTGGGCTTAGTTGCTCCATGGCATGTGGGATCTTTCCGGACCAGGGCTCGAACCCATGTCCCTTGCATTTGCAGGCAGATTTTTAACCACTGCGCCACGAGGGAAGTCCCAGTATTTACATTTTAAATGCATTATACTGTTAGAGCAAAATACGGATGGCGGACATTGTTTCCCTCTATCAGAGGCAATGCCATCTCATTGCAAAGTACCCCTAGGGCCACCTGCACGGTTTGTGACCTTTGCAGTCACAGGGGGCCCTACTTGTAGAGGCCCTCACATTTGGTTTAATGCTCTGCTGTCCCTGTCTGGAAATTCTTAACCATTTTTGAACAGGGAGCACTTCATTTTCTTTGCACTGGGACCTGCAAATTCTGGACTGGTCCTGGGTCTCCCTAACCGTACACTGTTGCTGTAGTTCACTGGCTTACTTTTTCCTTCTTCCTCCAAGCGTGTTACATGGTTCTTGTCTGGGTTATGGGGTTTAGCTTGTTTTTACCTTTCTGCATTGCTTCTTCTGTTCCATTTTCACGGTGTTTAGATTATAGCAGACACGAACTTCCTGTGTCTCAGCGCCAGCCATGAATCAGGCTGGGAGCTGGGACCACAGGGCTGTCAGGGGAGCTGCCTGGTTCCAGCTTTAAAATAACAAGTGCTTGACAGCTTAGTTTACATAACTGCAAAATTGTGGCTCTATTCTACGATGCAGTTACATGTGACATAATAACTAGGGACTTAATTTATTTAGGCTTTTTTCCTTGCAATATAATTTCCAATAAATAAATCTCCCAGGGGCAGGAAGATATGACATTTCACAATGCTCACATTTTCCTCCCTCAGTTTGGACCTGTGCTCCTTTCTTGGTAGTGAACAAAATGAACACCACACCTCATAATTTTGCTTTTACCCTACTTGCAACAGCTAATGCACAGGTCTTGTGAGGATGTATGGAGTGCTCACGGACTGTGCTAGAACAAGTTACATTTCATTTTTAATGTTTTTTTTTCTGTTTTTTTCCCAAAGTATTTTTCTAAGTATCCAAAGCAGCATGGCCGATGATCTGCCAGGGTGTAATAGAAAGCAGAATTTGTCTTTAAGCCACTAGAACAACGTGCAGAAAATTCGATGTCATTTGTACATGTATGTTTTTCAATTACTTTTAAAATTAAAGTTGAAATGTGTAAATGAAAAGAGAGGAAGGTGAAAGTAAATAGTGAAAAACATCCCTTTCCCTCCGGAGGAAAGAACAGTCATTGTCTTGCTTTTATTTAATATGTATATAATGACAGAGACATCTCGGGCCAAGCACAATGGATGAGATTGTGCCAAAGAGGAGCTCAATCCCAGCCCTGAAGAGCTGTCTGCCCAGGGCTAGGTCAAGAGTGCATTCAAGGGAAGGAAGTGAGATGAGGAATCTAGAATTCCACTGTGCGGTGAGTGCCAAGCCACCTGCGGGCTTTGAACAATAGCTTTGGATGGGAAATGTTGGAGAAATTCTTCTGAAACGTAGAAAAGTGTATGGTAAGACATGAAGGTTAACAATTGTTATGAGTGTGAGTGCCTGTGAACGAGTGGACAAGGATGAAATTGCCATTAGTGTTTGACAAGTGCTGATTATTTAGGTAGGAAGTGCTCAGGCCACGGAGAGAAGGATGTTGTGGATAACCATTACGATCTTGAGCAGAAACCTAACCAGAGGACCGGTCCCAGTCTGAGTGGCCAATCAGAGAGGACATCGATGAATATATTGAGTCAGAATTTCTCTATCAAGGGGAATGCTGAAGGAGTCCGTCTTCTTCTCAGATGATAACCTTGAAGATTCGATGTGAAATGAGCTGTGCTAGACTGAATAAAGTTGTGCTTTCTTGTCTCCACATTTATAACTGTTTAAGTGATATAGTAGATGAAAATATTGGTGGTGGGAAGAGAAATAAAGGCATGTAAGGATGGTTTAAGTTTCGTGTAGCTCCTTCCATGTGTATTTTATTTTCATTGGAGATGCTCATGATCAGGCAGGACAAGATGCCTCATGATGCAGAACAATGTAGGAAGCGAATGGCAGAAAACAGTAAGGGAATAATTTTTGGATGTGTAATTGTCCTTGAAAAACTTTTAAAAGTACTCTAGGAAGAGTAATGAAATCAGCTCTTCAATACAAATGTTGGATACTTGGCAACTCTCTATAGATTCTTATAGAGTCATTCATGTTGACAGTCTCTTCTCTACTGTTTCCAGTCCATGAAATATAACTGATTCTATTCTAGTTATTCTCCTGAGCAAAAAGTAACAGACACCCTCTGCTCACCACTTCACTAGCTCTGCATCTTTTTAAGGTTCTAATTCTTCTCTATTTGATTATCTCTTTTCCATAATGCATAGTATTAGTATATGTAGTTTCTTGGTACACATAAAACAGTAAAAAATGATACAGATAGAACAGCTGTCTTCCACAGTGCATAGTACCAGTATATGTAGTTCTTGGGTACATAGAAAATAGTTAAAAAAAAAAAAATGATATAGATAGACTAGAGAGTCCAGAAATAAACTCTCATATGTATGGTCAAATGATGTGCAATGAGGCTGCCAAGACCTACCATTCAATGAAGAAAGAACAGTCTTTTCAGCAAATGGTACTGGGAAAACTGGGTATCTACATACAAAAGAATAAAATTGAATGCTTACCTTACATTACATACAACAATTAGTTCAAAATGGACCAAAGATTCAAACATAAGAAGCAAACACTGTAAAACTCTTAGAAGAAATCATAGGGGACAATATCTATCACATTGGATTTGGCAATAATTTCTTGCATATGATGACAAAAGCATAGACAACAAAAGAAAAACTGGGTAAGTGGGGCTTCATCAAAATTACACATTCAGGACAACAAAGGGCACTGCCAACAGGGTGAAAAAACATCCCACAGAATGGGAGAGAATATTTGCAAATCACATATCTGATATGGTGTTAATATCCAGGATATATAAAGAACCCCTACAGCTCAATAACAGCAAAACACTGAACAACCCAATTAAAAAATAGCCAAAGAGCTGAATAGACATTTCTCCAAAGAAGATATACAAATGATCAACAAGTACATGAAAAGATACTCAACATCACTAGCCAGAAGGGAAATGCAAATCAAAAACACAATGAGATACCACTTCACATCCATAAGAATGCAATTATAGGTAAAAAATGAGGAATATACAGTGCTGGGGAAGATGTGGAGAAATTGGAACACTTGTGCATTGCTGGTAGGAGTGTTAAGTGATGTAGCCACTGTAGAAAACAGTATGGTACATTGTCAAAAAGTTAAACACAGAATTACTGTGGAATCCAGCAATTCCACTCCTGGGTATATACCCCCAAATATTGAAAGCAGGGATTCAAACACACTTGCACAGCAATGTTCAATGTTCAGCAGCATTATTCACAAAAGCCAAAAGGTGAAAACAACCTGCATGTCTATCCACAGAAGAATGGATAAACAAATGTAGTCTATGTATACAATGGAGTATTTTTCAGCTTTAAAGAGGAATGGAATTTGGCACATGCTACAACCATGGATAAACCTTGAAGACATGTTAACTGCAATAAGCCAGACACAAAAGGACAAATATTATATGATTCTAGATAATTATATGAAGTATCTAGAATAGGAAAATTTAGAGAGACAAAGTAGAATGGTGGTTGCCAGGGGCTGGAGGGAGGAAGGGATGGAAAGTTATTGTTTAATGAGTTTCAGTTTGGGACAATGAAAAAGTTCTGGAGAAGGGTAATGGTAATGATCACACAACATTGTGAATGTACTTAATGCCACCAAATTGTACACTTAAAAATGGTCGGGGCTTCCCTGGTGGCGCAGTGGTTGAGGGTCCACCTGCCGGTGTGGGGGGCACGGGTTCGTGCCCCTGTTGGGGAGGATCCCACATGCCGCGGAGTGGCTGGGCCCATGAGCCATGGCCACTGGGGCTGCACGTCCGGAGCCTGTGCTCCGCGATGGGAGAGGCCCTAGCAGTGAGAGGCCCGTGTACCGCAAAAAAAAAAAAAGGTCAAAATTGTATAAAATGGTAAAAAACATAAAAAAGTATAGATGGGGAATTTTCTTGGAGACATATTCTTTTTTCTAGCTTTGGCAGGTAATGCTTATCTACCCACTTTTTATTGTTGTGAGCAGGAAACAGGAGTTGTGTATTGCCCACGAGACTTGCTACCTGCTGTAACCAGATCGACTTTATTGACTAACTTACCAATCAATAACCTGCTTTAAAAATAAAGTGAACCCAGTTAAATAATTAATTTGTACATTTAGATATAGCCTGCAGATCTTGACAGCAGTTTTAGAACCAATTAAATCTAAATATCTCTTAAAACTTAACAGTATGTTATTATCTCCTTATCAAAACTGGATTGAAACAGTAAGATCCTAGGCAACGCGCTGGGTAGACACGAAGAAAGTCAAGTGAGACGTATGTACGAAGCTATATGATTTTATGTACACGCATATCCTATCTCCCCAACCAGATTTTGCGTTCCTGAGTGTATAGAAACACTTGGGATCCCTCACAAAGCTTAGCACAAAGCTTTGGATTATTAACTATTCCTCACTTGTTCATCTCCCCATGATTTACCAAATAATGTTCTGCTTGAGGTGTTGGATGAGAGTTAGGGAAACAAAAACGAAAACACAGAAAACAAAACAAACAACCACCAAAATCTCTTGCTTTACTAGCAGAGACCAACAATTACAGTCCTGCTAGTACATTGATGGGGTGAGCAAGGGTGTTAGGGGAAAACCCTGCTCAATCAAGAATATTTGGATAGGGCTTCCCTGGTGGCGCAGTGGTTGGGAATCTGCCTGCCAACGCAGGGGACACGGGTTTGAGCCCTGGTCTGGGAAGATCCCACATGCCGCAGAGCAACTAAGCCCGTGAGCCACAACTACTGAGCCTGCGCGTATGGAGCCTGTGCTCTGCAACGGGAGAGGCCGTGACGGTGAGAGGCCCACGCACCGCGATGAAGAGTGGTCCCCACTCGCCGCAACTGGAGAAAGCCCTCGCATAGAAACGAAGACCCAGCACAGCCATAAGTAAATAAATAAATTAAAAAAATATATATATATATATATTTGGATAAGTGTTTTGGGGGAATGTAATACCCAGAATGTTCCACAGGATCAGCAAGAGTAGCCAGACAAGTGACTTCATGAAATGGAGCCACAGAAGAGTCAAGGTTACCCAGGCCCCCGGGGAGAGGCCAGACCCAAGTGCTGGAGGTACACCTGCTGCCCCAGATTTCTGCTGTCTACTCATCTCATGAGTCATCCAAAGTGTACTTTGAATCACAGAGATGAAACATGACTTCTGCACACATATTACGCAGAAAAGGTGTTACAAACTTACTTTCAGAAGTCCTTAGTTAAATTTGCCCTTTACCTTTCCTCCCCCGACCTAATTATTTCTTTGAAAATGTTTTCTAGGCTCCACTGTGCCGCCTGGTTACACGTGACAATCAGAGTGGGGGAAGGGAAGGGAAGTAAAGGCAGATGATTATGGATGAACTGACAAGACAGAAGAGTTGTACGTGATTTGTAATTATAATGTTTTTCTTCCCCAGAACTTTAATAACTTAGGCTGTATTTCTTCTTCACTAATTTTGTTACCAATAAATATTTACTAAATTACCAAGGTGTCTTCATCTTCAGAGAGGAAAGACCAGGCCTAACTGTAAATAAATCAGTTTTTGCCTGAACATGAATGAACAGCTTAATTTAACAACACACGAATACATTCACACATTGCTCCACCAAGGCCTTCAATTGTAAATATTAAGTATTATGGCATAAGTTTCTTAGATAAGTAGCTTAAAGCAATTTAAAGTATGAGTGGGCTCTGATGAAAGTTTTAGATAGGCTGTGATGTATTTATACAGGCAACATGGAGGTGGAATTGACATGTCATTAATTGGAAAAAGGTATTCATTTTGAATGTAAATAGAAATGAACTGATTAAAGTGGTATGCCGTATGAACAGAATAAGGACACCAAATATTGACTTTGAGCTCCTGGTATAAAACATAATTTTTTATGCTTTTATTTTGATCCATTTATTCAATCTACATTAACTGAATACTATGCTATTGCTGAGGTCACAGATGTGAATAAGATACACCCCGGATTCTGGGGGAGACACTAATACGATGCACATAGTAGAGTATGGGATGAGTGAAATAAACAGAGTACTTAAGACAGGACAAAGATAAGTTGGTAGGTAACGCAAAGGAGTTTTATCCAAGGATGTGACATTTGAGCCAGCTCATGATGTATCTCTAAGAAAGAAGAGAGGGAAAAACCTTGCAGTCAGGGAGAAAGTGGATCTTAGAGTCGCCATTAAAAAATTATAGCAGTTTACAATAAACTGCCTAAATGGTGACGATGCTACTATTCATGATTACGGATAATTTCCTAAATGGCCGACACAGCTCAAAGCATTTTATGTGTATTATCTTTTTTTTAGTCCTTACCGTATGTCTGTGAAATAGATTCTTGAATCAGTTTTCTATTGTGTTCCACCCCCAAACTTGCTGGCTTACAACAATCACCATTTGTTTAGCTCATGACTCTCTGTGGGTTTGCAATTCAAGCTGGAAGCGTTGGGTGATCCTTCGCGTCCCTCAGGCTCCTTCATGAGCCTCTGGTCAGCTGCTGGGTCATTTGGGGGCTGGCTGGTCTGGAATGGCCTCAGCTGTGCTGTCTCGGCTCCGTGTGGTGTCTGGTTTTCTGCAGGGCAGGTTTCTAAGAGAGAGTGGGTAAATAAAAGATTCTTGAAGTCTACGTTCAGAGAGGGCACACACGATCATTTCTTCTGCTTGTCTATGGCCTAAAGCAAGTCACAAGGCCAGCCCGACTCAAGGGGAGGGAAATTGACTCCACCTCGGGATGGGAAAACTTATAAAATCACATATCAGTGGGGCACAGGTCCACGAGGAGTATCGTGACCAAGGTTACAAACAATCTTCCCTAGCACTCTTATGGTTTCCACTTCACAGATGAGGAAATGGAGACATAGCCTAAGAGTCTATAAATAGGTGAGACATGACTTATGCATTGAGCTGTCTGATGCCAGAACTTGGACTATGAAATTCATTAAAAAAATAATATGGACTGGTGGATGGCCAGAGGGACGGGTAAATGGATAGAGGTGTGATAAACCAAATAGCGTATAAAGTGAATTGCAGAACCTAGGTGGCTAGGATCCTCTCTAAAATTCTTTCAACCGTTCTATATATTCGAAATTTTTCATAGTAAAATCTTGGAGAACAAAAAGTTAGATTCTGGGCTTTTGAAACTAGGATGTGAAATAAGGCTCTAGGTTTGAATCTAGGCTCTGCTGCTTGCTAGTTGTGTGATCTTGAGAAACTTCCAGAAAGTTCTCAAGTCTCTGTTCCCCAATCTGTAAACTGGGGGAGAGATTGACATCTAATCCTAAAAGTGCAGATTCAATAAGCATTAGCATTCAAATAATATGAATATGTAAAGAGCTTTTCACACTGTGTGGCAGGCATAGCGCTAAGCATTTCACATGAAAACATTTCAATAAATAATAACTTTCAGGTAAGAACATAAAACACGCTTGGAATCCTTTCAGTTGTTAAAGTTTTCTCTCAGAATATCTACAATAAATCTTACCTGTTATATTCCAACCCGATTGAACAGTCATGTATATTTTTACTGAACACTTAGTTATTTGCCGATTGACTTCAGAATGAGAAGCTCTCTTACTTGACTTACACATTATATTTTTTAAAGAAAGAATTAGCAAGATACAGAAAATTTTAGAATGTTAAAAATTTTAAAACAGTGTATTTTTTGAAGAACCACTGTATCCCAAGATGAAAAGATGCTCATCAGAATTTTATTTTAAGCCATTTAATAGAGGCTTAAATAATTCAAATGTAGACATTGAGAAAGTCTTTCACTCAGCCTTTCTAAGGAATGAAGTACCAACACATACCACATCATGGATGACCCTTGAAAACACTATGCTAAGCGAAAGAAGCCAGGCAGGCATAAAAGACCACATCTTACCTGATTCTACGGAGACGAAATGTCCAGGATAGGCAACTCTACAGAGACAGAACGTAGACTAGTGGCTGCCTAGGACCAGGAGCGGGACGAAGGACAGGAGATGAGGTACATAACTAAAGGCATGGAATTTCTTTTTAAGGTACTGAAAATATTCTAAATTTGGCTCTGACGATGGCTCACATAGCTATGTATATGTGCACATAAAAAAACTCCTCTGAATTGCACAGTTTAATTGTGTGATATGTGACATATTTCAATAAAGCTGTTACAAAAGAAAGTCTTTGACCAAATATATATAGTAGTGAACACTGTAATGTGTAAATGCTCAGTATTTTTTTAGTTCACATGTTTTTCCTCCCACATGTATTCTTACTAATACAGTATTTCTCTGTGAGGCCCACATTTAAAAGTACTATTTTAAAGGAGACCACCTTTTTTCTCTATTTCACTAACATATTTTTCTGTAGATCAATATATTATTCTAACAGCTTATCCATTTAAATTAATCTATAAGATTATTATAAAATTCTAAAAGGTTTCTTGTGAAATACGACATGAATCTGTGCCATTAAAATGGAACTGTAAGAGAGAAAAACAAACATCCAGGTAAAAGGATGATTCAAAATGACTTCCTTTTCAAATTAAAATAGGCCCCCTCAAACATAATAATTTTAAATATAAAAAGTAATTCACAGTATTTTCATGTATAAACCTATCAGTGCTGTTAGCTGACAATATATTCTTACAATTGAAAGTAAAATAAACCTAAAATTTAGTTTCTTTGCTTTTCCATATCATAATACAAAAATATTTATTTTGACAAAGATAAACAAGGAAACTGAGAAGGGAGAAAATCTGGAGCAAAGATAAAACAAAATAGGATTAAATTATTCCTCAATAAAGAGACTAGAAATGTAGATATCAAGGAGAGAATGAAGATTTCTGCAAAATTCATCAGCATTAACTGGGTCTACAAATATCACAGGATCAGTACCCCAGACGGTCCGCTTGGCCTCCACTCTTCCCCCTGGTAAAGCTTTTCCAAGTTTGCTGAGTGATGTCAATGCAAAGTTTTCCCAAACTTCCTGGAAGTTTTACAAGCAATTCACTGGAGATACAAAAAATATCTGGGGCTTTAGCCAACAGCATTCCTCTGTGAATACTGGCTCTCAATTTGCTTTTTATTTTTCTTAATTAGGGTTATGCAATCTTAAAGATTTACAATTAAGGAGACAAGCAAAATATAAAATTTAAAGAAGAAGTAACAAATATGAAAATGATCATTCCTTTTAACTCTACTGTGGACAGGATTTTTTTATTCTTATGTAGAAACAGGCTGTTTTTTTTCTACATGAGCATCCTTTTAATTAGCTCTCAGATTAAATCTTAGTAGAGCTTATTAAATGAATGTTTTAATTTAATGGGTTAGTGGGGGGGAAGTGTAATTAACGACATTTAAGCAAAAGGGCATAAGTCCTGAACTGGGTGTGAAAAGGCAAAAGAAAAAATCATGTCTTATTTCTCTCCAAAATTCAATTTTTTTACCACCAGTGTTTTATTCATTGGTTTTCCTTTTTTCGTCCTCGAATTCCATTGTCTGGACATGTCTCAGTGTGAGTACTAAATATGAGATCAACTAGGCATTTGCTGCACCTCAGACAAAATCTTATTCTGGGTTATTAGACAGTGTCTGATGGTACCAACTTTTCTCACGGGTTTAGCAAGCACAGTCTCTGGGAGAGGCTTTTTTGGGGGAAAGATTGGCCAGGAAAAATGCGTGTCCTTCTTGACAGCCCTTCCAGGTTGGATGTCCCTGAACGTATATGGGGTGGTGTCCCTTTAAGCACAAGGAAAGGGCAGGTCCCGCTGTTATCCTTGACCCTCTGACAAAATAGTCAGGCGCTGTTTGTAAAAGAGCCAAGTAATTAAAAGTATCCCAGGGTTATGGTGAAATAGGGCAAGTAAAACACACTCCTGGATACCAGCTCTCTTTCAGGACCAGCTCTTTTGTATTTTCTCTCTATTTTGTTTTCTTCTTTATTTCAATTTTTCATGGCACAGTTTCCCCTCTCTGACATTGTTCTTCTCTGTCAGTTGGCAAAATGATAAGCTCCATTATTACTGCTTCTCTAGCTGGAGGCCTGGAGCTATTTGCTTCCAATCCTCAAGTCACCCCAAATTCCTGAGCTGTATTTTTTTTCCCTCTCAATTTCAGGAGAAATTATTAAATAGAATAGGAAAGGGTATAGGAATAGAGTGATTCAGTTACACAGGGAACTGATGAGACATTTCGCACCATTTCATGTGTTTTCCTTTATGATGATGTTTCTAGCAGAAAGGGAGGCTTGGGGTGCTCTCCTTGGCTTCCTCCAGGTTGACCATAGATCCCACTTAACCCAAAACCATCTGGGTATATGCATGTCGTGATGGCTTAATGATTAATCGTTTGTCTCTCCGCTCTCAAAAGTGTCCTGAATTAGATGACAGTGGTCGCCCTAGTTATCTCTCCTGTTGAACTGTTGGGTGACTTCCCCATAAATAGAGAAATTAGTTCTAACTTAGTTTAGAGAGTTCACAAGCCATTCTCTAATTAGTCACCTTCACGTCTGTTAGGAAATAACTATTTGTACCATTAGACTTTGATATCGAAACAATTTGTTCCTGTTCAGATACTCCCCATATCTCTAAATGGTAGTATTTGGGAGCAGTAGAATACATAGGCTTTGTGTCATGTAGTGTGGGTTTGAATATATTATGCCACTCAATAATGTTGGGCAACTCATCTAACTTCTCTGAGCCTAAATTTCCTTTTGTGTCATAGGTACCTAAAAATGATTTCCACTCTGGATTATCATGAAGATTAAATAATAGATGGTTATAGTTGTGCAATTATTGTAATCCATATATCCATCCATCCATCCATCCACCCATCCAGATGTTTTATCCTTCTATAGATTATTTAAGCACCATGCCTAACACTACAATTCAAAGTGATTTAAAATAATAAGAATGTATTATGTTGCTTAGACAAAGCTCTAAATTTAAATAATGCGTGGTTAATTTATTTCTTAAGTTGATTTCATCCTAAGGCATGTTCCTCAGGATTGCAACCTGGCTGTAGCAGTTCCGGGCATCACATTCACTCTCAACATCCAGAGACAGAAGAAAGTGCTGCCTCTATCTTGTGTCTCTATCCTATGTCCTTGTGAGGAAACTTTACCCAGAGGCTCCACATCACATTTCCTCTCCCTCCTTCTTGGCCCTAATTATATTGCATGCCAATGTACTTGTCTATTACTAGTAAGGAAAACAGTAACCTCAAGATGAGTTGGCCAAGGGACTTCCCTGGTGGTCCAGTGGTTAAGACTTTGCCTTCTGATGCAGGGGGTGTGGGTTTGATCCCTGGTTGGGGAGCTAAGATCCCACATATCTCGTGGCCATAAAACCAAAACATAAAACAGAAGCAATATCGTAACAAATTCAATAAAGACTTTAAAATTGATCCACATCAAAAAAAAAAAACAACTTAAAAAAAAAAAAGATGAGTTGGCCAAGACGCCCCTTCCTGGTTGGAGAGAATTGGGAGTCTGATTAAATCAGGGACCTGTGTGCCTGCAGGAGGATGTGCATGTGCCCGGGATGGATATAGCCTGGGCATCTGGGTATCTGAATTCCAGCCAAGGATGTGACATCAGATTTCTTTGTGAACTTGAGAAAGTCATTTTCCCACCCAGTCTTCCATTTATCTCTGTGTAAAGTGTGGTGTTGACTTCCTAGTAGTAGAAGGTCTCTTCAGCTATTAACATTGTGCTTGGGCTACTCAAAAACTACAGTCCTAAATTCACATGGACACCCTTCCTATTTTATAATCTATTTCACTTTCCCACACAATTTTTAGATACTGATGAACTGATAAGGGTACTAGAATAAGAGTTAGAAGACCTGGTTTCAAGCCCAGATTCACTGAATAATGCTGTGACTGCAATTCATTAATGAAAAACCTCTTGGTAAGCTGTAAAGAGCTGTACAAATCCAGATGATGGTTAGACTGCATTTGACAAACTGGTATGATTAAAAAACACACTTTCTTTTTCTACAATTCTGGGTCCCTTTTGGAATTAGTTTGCATGACTAGCTTGGGGATGGTACAACACTCAGGACTGTACTTTGAACTTGTTTCCACAACTGCTTTTTGCTCCTCCTGGAATGGGGGTGTTAGAGAGACAGAAAAGGGGAGTTTTGCTTAATTAATCCACTCTTCCCAACAGGTTCACTTTTACAAATGATTTTCATATACCGAGTTTAACCTTAGAACACGAAGCTGTTTGCATGACTCGTATAAAGTTATCAGATCAACAGTAGTAGTGACAACCTGCTGTTGCCCAGTACCACGCTTTTTTAATTGAAATATAGTTGATTTACAATGTTGTGTTGATTACTGCTGTACAGCGAAGTGATTCAGTTATACATGTATATACATTCTTTTTGTAATATTCTTTTCCATTATGGTTTATCATAGGATATTGAATCTAGTTCTCTGAGCTATACAGTAGGACCTTGCTGTTTATCCATCCTACATATATAATAGTTTACATCTACTAATCCCAACATCCCATTCCATCCCTCCCCAAACCCCCTCCCCCTTGGCAACCACCGGTCTGTTCTCCATGTCCGTACCACGCTCTTTCTATCATTCTTTGTCCTTTAACATCCAGGTTGAGACGTGGCCTTTAGGAAGTGACCACCCAGACTCCACTTTTCCCTGGAAGACATGCTGTGGCAAGTGTGAGGGTGTGGTTGCTTCTTTCCAGCAACATAAGAGTGAAGGGGGAGGGGCAAGGAGTGTGATGCTGTGTAGCGCCGCGCGCCTCCCTAGTGGAATTCTGTTGAGTGAGGAGGCCGCACCTCCAGGAGATGCACATTGTGGGTTGAACACTGAGGGACCAGCGCACTGACTGAGTCGAAGTGCTTTGTGTCTCGGAAGCTCAGCTTCCTCATGGAAAAAAAGTGTGTGTGTGCATGCATGCGTGTGTGTGTGTGTGTGTGTGTGTGTGTCTGTGTGTACGCATGTTAAGGGTTGATAGGGCTTGGGGTGGAATGTGAAAAATAAGTAGATCTCCAGCCTCTTCCCAGAGCTAGCGTTCTAACATTCCAGGTCCTTAAAGAGCCACCTGCAAAGGGCGAGCAGATTCAGGGAGAACTGCATTGTGAAGAACTACAGTTTCAGGATGCTGTGGACCAAATGACAATTAGAGTGAAGGACACGTGCTCAGACAGCCGATAACTGCGACCAGCGGGGCACCACGTGGCAGTGCTACGGGTGATGGGGCAGCTGCTGAGAGCGACGCCAGCGGCAGGGAGGCTCCAAGGGGTCCACGTGCCCACCGAGGATGCTCTGGATGTCACTGACAGGAGGCACCTTCAGGGCTGTACCTGGGACTGTCACAGAGGACAGCAGGTTGAGTTCATGCCAGGAGACGGACTCGGCATGAGCCTTCCCTATCTGTTGTCTTTCTAAAAAGTGCCCGGATTTTTCTTTATGCTTCATCTTCTTTTCTTCTGATTTTGAATGTCTGAAACCATCTTAATAAAGGATCACATTTCACCTTTTTTTTTTTTTCTATCCAGGTGGGTGAGGGTCTTGAAAAATAAATCTTGTTAAAAAATTAAACCATATGTATTTATTCAGGAAGCTCCCTGAGAAGGTCAACAAGTGGCACTGAGTTCTCAGCTGTCACAGTCCTTGTTATCAGCCTCGTCATTTGTTTTTTTTATCCTCTTTCCCGTCTTCTGGTCATTTTTCTGCTCATTAGCTACTTGAGCTTAGGGTGAACAAGAAATGAGATGGAATTTTAAACCTGTCAAATTGAAGTCTGGTTAACAGCCTTGTGGAGGTATAATGGGCAGAGAGGAAGGAATAAATTCTATTATCTGGTAGGAATAGTAGCTGCAATAGAAAAATTAGTCTTAACTTACTTTTCTTTCCCTGACGTTGGTAACTGATCGTGGCACAGTCTCCAGTATCACCTAGGGGTGAATCCGACTCTTCAAAATATAGGTTCAAAGAATTATAGATACCAGAGCCCCAAGAGGGCATACCTATCAACCACACCTCTCAATTTATAGATAAGGAAACTATGATCTGAAGGTATAAAGAGACTTACTTTTAGGTTTAGAACCGTTGCCATTTATGGAAGGCTAGTGAGGTTTGAGGTCACAGTCCAAAACCCCAGTGTGACAGCCCTTCCACCATGCTACCTTGAATTGCCAAGGGTCAAAGTGTTTGTGACAAAAAAGACCCAACTGGAGCACATTTATTAAAGACCACTGAAAGCAAATTTGTTGTTAAGGCTTTTGTAAGTTATCATTCCCCTCAGGGTACCAAGGGTGTCTTTAATCTCTGTATTTCCAAGGCCAACCATAGCTCTGATGTGGAATAGGTTCTCATTAACTATTTGGTTAATGAAATGAGTATTTTATGTTGTGTTCAGTTAAAGATTTTAAAACTATGTATCAAGTTTTCATAAATAAGTACCCGTAGAATTAGAAATATTCATATTTTTAGGATCCAAAAGAGTCAAGTTGTTGATGTGATTGTCCTTTTTCATGATGCGATTTTATTGTCATGTATGAGGCTATGTCCTTGGTCTTTCCAAGTTATCACGGAAGCAGCAAGACTGCTCAATACATGACAAACGTTGTTAATAGAGTTTCCTTTTCATTCTTTTATTTTAATATCTAATACTGAGAAGGTAATTATTGAGCCAATAACAGCCCATGACCCTCCCAACAAGTTTTTCTTTGGATTATGTCACCATCGTGATTTTAGTATTTAACTGACATTACAACATAGTGAAACAGTAACCTGGATTTTTTGACATCATTCTGTAAGAGCATCTCGGTGAGCTATAAATTGCACAGACTTTAAATCAAAACATAACTGGCTTCAAATGTTTGCTCTGTCACACACTGACTGTGTGGCCTGAAACAACCTTAGTTTCCTCACCTGGAACAATGGAGCTTAGAACCATCCTTGCCCGAGTCAAGAACAGAGGGTTCTTTTGAGGATTAGATTTAAAAATCACATGAAGTCTTAGAAACATCCTATGAGGCACGCTGCCTGGCACATAGCAAATGCCTAATCAATGTCTGATGGATAAATAAGTGGTGCTCAATAAATGCTCTTCTTAAAGTTCTTAAAGTGGGAGCCATTTGGCTGTAAGCAGAACTTGCCAGATAAAGTACCATCTTTCCCTTTTTTCTCTCTGCCTCTGCCGAGGTGGAGGAGTGATCTCTCCCCTGTCAGAGAGGTTAGGGGAGAAGACAAATGGGAAAGACATTCTCCGTTTATCTCTCAGCCTATTCGCGCTGGGCTGGGTGAAAATGCAGCGCGGCTTCTGGGGGGTTTGCTCTTTTGTTGGACCCTGGGGGGAAGAGATGAGTTTTACATCTGTTGCTGGCTGTGTAACATTCAGCTAAAGAGGTGCCTCTCCGCTGGAAGACGCTCAGGCATCCTGGCTGTCGGTCAAACAGCTCTTCCTCTGTTTGCTCGGGTTCGCCCCGGAGACTCCCATCTGAGATGTTGGCTATTGCAGCTGTGAGAGTGAAAGCAGCTGATAGAAGAAGCAGAATGCAGAAACTGAAGCCCTCACAACCCCAATTGCACGATAAACCCTCACGACCCTAATTGCACAATAAAATAGGGAAGGCTGGGCTTAGGAGACGTAGAATGTCACTCCTCGGGGTTTGGCGGGGTCCCTCACCAGCCGGGCAGCACCTGGCCCAGAAGGGCCCAGCCACTGGTCTAGGCTTCAGGGAAAAAACAGGCAACAACAATGCCCTGGTCACTCCCCCAAAGCCTCTGCGGGTTTCTTAATAGGGATCTCCTGGGCTTTGAGTTGATTGTAGTCACAGTGGTTGACCGTCTAATCTGCCTTTCAGAAAGAGTACCCTGCACATCACGGAGGGAAGACGATGGAAGGCCCCTGAATCCAAATCCAAAGGCTCACATGACAGGGTTTTCAGTGGGTTCCCAAATCTGAGGCATGAGGCTGCCGGGGGCGGGCGGCAGAGAGGTAAGTCGAGGCAGCAGCGCCTCCTGTTGTATAAATCCCAGCCCCTGCAGAAGGGATCCTGCTCCAGGGAGAAACGACGATGTGGAGTGCTCAGCTTCGGGGATTTGGCCTTCTGTGGAACTGCCCCACTGACGCTGACAGCTCCAGCGTTCCCAGTGTGCAGCGGTGGGATTAGAAATCCTTCTCCTAGCCAAGATTGCTTCCAACAGCTGGACTCAGAGCCCTCTCCCCGCCTCCCACCTCTGTTCCATTTCTTGCTGGAGACCATCTGAAAGGGGAGTTTAAAATGACTAAATGTCTTTTGGGTAAAGAGCTTTGACTTTTCCAGACTGAACTGCCAAAGACCTTCAGAAAATTAAAGAAAGAAAGAAAAAGTGAGATGCTCTGTCTGGTGAATGGCATTTCTCGAATTTGGTGGCTGTAGGGTGATTAGGCTAGAGCTGCTGGGAATTCTGAAGGGTTACTTATTTGCCTTGGCACACAGAGTTAGAATGCTGAGCAGTAGAGTGAAAATGGGGTGACAGGATAAGGGCAATGAGAGGAAGCAACTCCATTGTGAGATAGCTGGCTTCTGAAAATCGGAGAGTTCGTTCCCCCAGAGGAGGGAAACAGGAATATTACCTCATTGCAAAACAGTCACTAAAATATAATTGGGTGCTGCACAGATGACAGAAGCTCACAGCTAGCAACGTCTAACTTCATTTTCAGTGAAAGTTAAAAGCAAAATCAATACCCTGATGAAAAGCAATAATACAAATTAGAGAACAATGCAGAAAGCTTTTCTGGGAGGGTTTAGAAGAAAGAAAGAAAGAAAGAAAGAAAGAAAGAAAGAAAGAGAGAGAGAAAGAGAGAGAGAGAGAGGGAGGGAGGGAGGGAGGGAGGGAGGGAGGGAGGAAGGAAGGAAGGAAGGAAGGAAGAAAGAAAGAAAGAAAGAAAGAAAGAAAGAAAGAAAGAAAGAAAGAAAGAAAGAAAGAAAAAGAAAGAAGGAAGGAAGGAAGGAAAGTAAAAGAAAGAAAAGAAGGAAGGAAGGAAGGACAGAAAGAAAGAAAGAAAGGAAGGAAGGAAGGAAGGAAGGAAGGAAGGGAGGGAGGGAGGAAGGAAGGGAGGAAGGAAGAAGGAATGCTTACCATGCTCTTCAGATCCTGTTCTTGGAAAAATGCAGCTGGACGGGGACTTGTTAAACAGAGGGTCTTCTTGGAGACACAGCAGAGGATGTGGGATGCTCATGAGCTGGAAACTTCTGGCCCAAAGATCCACATGCCTGTCAATCTGTATTAAACTAGAACAATGCGGAAGCAGCATTAGTCCAGCTCATCCGCACATGCACGCCAGCACTTCACACCTTTTCAAATGTATGTCAAAAAAAAACGGTTAAAAATATTTTTAAGTAAATACATATTAAGCACATATGAAGTTCAGAGGTAACTTCCCTGGATTTTGGTGTAGGACGTGAGTGGATTGACAAAGTAATTATTCTACTAATTATTCTACTAATTATTCTCTATAATTATAGAGGATCAGCTAATTTGAGGCTATTCTGTGCATCATTTTCCATGATCCTGCTCTATATTTTTTGACTCAATAGATCGTCATTTAAATTCACTGAATGATGAAATACCATTTTACTTATAGGTTTATCAAATTCTGCAATGTGGCCAGCTCAGTGCTGGAGGAAAGGCAGTCCTTATCTTACAGGTGGCTGGAGAAGGAATTATTGTACATGCAATATGTAATGAATGTAGCTTGTGGGAGAAGGTACCAGGGCACTAACTTGGCAGTGGGAAGGGCACCCCATAGGAAGCAGCCTTTGTGCTGTACCTTGGAGGCTGAGGCAGAGTGAGAGTGGAAGGACACAGCTCCAGCAGAGGGCCAGAGCTTACAGACAGACACGTCAGACCCAAACACCAATGCAGGTGATGGGCAGACATCACTGGGTTTTGTGGTGAATATCTATGCTCAGACTTAAGCATTATTTGGCAATGTGCTCCTTGAACTTTAAATTACTTGAGGGGGTCTTGTTAAAATGCATTTTCTGATTCATCAGGTCTTGGGTAGGGCCTGCGATTCTGCCTTTCTAAGGAGCACCCAAGAGATTTCGCTCATCTGAGGAGGACACTTAGAGTACAGATAACCCAAAACAGCTCCTACTAAAATACTTAGAAAATCTGCATAAACTATTAAATTAAAATTTAAAAATTCTTTTAAATGTGTGGCTGAGTCCCCAAGAAAATAAACAAAAATCCTCATGGGCCATGAGATAGCGAGCCTGGAAGGTATAAAATAGAGAATAGCAAGCCAAGGCAAAAGCAACCACTTTGGCGAGATGTGCTCGTCATTGGGACCTAGGAGACATCCAGAGCAGGAGACAGGGCCTTGGACCCCCTGGGTTGAATTCATATCCTTGCACAAAGCCAGGACCTCTGAAGGGTTAAACATCTGTCAAACTGTGCACTGGAAAAATTCTCCCAGGGACACAAGGGAAAAAGGAAGAAGCTCATCCTATTCTATGTAGTAAGTGGAGTTAAAAAAAAAAACTTCTGGGACTTCCCTGGTGGCACAGTGGTTAAGAATCCACCTGCCAATGCAGGGGACATGGGTTTGAGCCCTGGTCCGGGAAGATCCCACATGACGCGGAGCAACTAAGCCCGTGCGCCACAACTACTGAGCCTGTGCTCTAGAGCCCGTGAGTCACAACTACTGAGCCCACGTGCCACAACTACTGAAGCCCACGCACCTAGAGCTCGTGCTCTGCAACAAGAGAAGCCACCGCAATGAGAAGCCCGCGCACCGCAACGAAGAGTAGCCCCCACTTGCCACAACTAGAGAAAGCCCGTGTGCAGCAACTAAGACCCAACACAGCCAAAAATTAATTAATTAATTTTTTTTTTTAAAAAAAGCTTTTGCTGAGAGTTTGGAGTTATTGCCTTTGCCTCCTATGGCTGTGGTTTCCAATTTATATACCCCTCACTCTCTTGGAGGCCCAAAGCTGAGAGATAATTAAACATGGTTCTAGGTCAGGGATTGATCTCAGGTGCCCTGTGCCTGCAGCAGCTTGAAGCAGGATTTCAGTTCCGGACCAGAGATTGAGGTCAGGCCACAGCAGTGAGAGCACTGAATCCTCTCAGAGCAGTGAGAGACCAGTGGCCAGTGACAAGGCCCTGACCCGTCAGCTGTGTAGAAATGAATTTCCACATAGAGACAGAAAGTAGGGAAGCAAGTAAAGTGTTTATTAGGAGGAAAAAGAGTACATGTGGATAGATACACAGGTGGGCTCAGAGACAGAGTCGTGCCCGCATGGTAGCTTGAATCACTTATGTGGGGCATTTCTTCTGGGTTTCCTTTGGCCAATCATCTTGCTTTGCCTGGTTCTGAGTCCGTATTTGGTACATCTCAGGGTCCTCCCATGTGTGCGCGCACATCTCTTAGCCAAGATGGATTCTAGCAAAGAGACCTATGGGTAGGTTGATAGCACTTACTATGGGGTGATGTCCCCTCTCTTTTGACCTCTGAGGAGCCTTTCTGCGCATGTGTAGTCGGGAAGGTCTCCTTGACCTTGAGAATGAGATATGTGATCTCTATCTTTTATCTGGGTAGGGCTCACCTCTTCTCTCGCTCCTGCTAGTTTGGAGTATCTGTCCACAGAGGACAATTCCAGCTGTTCCACCTGGGGCCCATTTGTCTCCTGCCTCATGATAACCCCTGAAGCCAAGAGTAAGCCTTACTTCCTCAAGCTGGGTTGAAGGAGAATTCCACAGACAAAATGCCAGTGAAGATGAACTTACAATGGGAAAGGTATGAAAACTACGAATGGGTGATATACCATGAGAAAACACAGTAAACAGCAGGGTTGTCTTCCAAGAACTTCAAACAATAAAGCTCTTTGAAGCTACAAAATAAACATGTTTAAAATGATTAAAGATACCAAAGAAAGGATAGGCATATAAGGATATCTGAAGTGTCTTATCTGCTCTTCCTATAAAGTAAGGCCCAAAAAACCAGATAAGGAAAGTCATTGCCCCTGGGCAGCCCTGAACATCTCTTGGTACAGAGATGTACCTTATCCCAATTTGTTCTGCCGGCACTTAAGATCTGAGTCCTGGTCGCAGAGTGAAAACGAACTGATGTTTTCCCCCATTGAAGTGAGTTTCACTCAAGTTTCCAGAAAGATGTATTAGATAGGCAATTATTTTTGATTTTTAAAAAGCTAAATATATTAGAAACATTTTGCTTATTGTTGTTTCCTAGGGAATCAAAACAGTTCAGTAAGATTACAACTTCCGGTAAAAAGGTGTTTATCATCTTCATAAAAAAAAGAAAAAATCTTGGATACATGAATGTTAGCAAAATAAAACTCAGCAGGTCTGATTTGCACATATATATTTAACCACTCAGTGCCATCTTCAATGTTTTTTCAGTCCTTCCTTTTGTCGTCTTTGTGCCTTTGTTGCCTTTTTTGTTTTTAACGTGGTAGAATTTTATGCATACCTCTACGAGGGCACTGAAATCTATTGGCAAACTTAGGCCTACAAGCCAAATCCAGGTCACCTCATGTTTTGTATAGCCTATAAGCTAAGGACGTTTTTTAATGGTCAAAACCAATCAAAAGCATTCTATTTCAAGGAATGTGAAAATTATATGAAATTCAAATTTCAGCATCCATAAATAAAATTTTATTGGAATACAGCTCATTCATTTCCAGCAGAATTGAGCAGTTTGAACAGAGACTCTGAGCCTGAAATATTTACTAGCTGGCTCTTTACAGGAAAATTTGCTGACCTTTGATTGTTGCCTTTCATCTTCTTTTCTCTCCTACAAGTGGTTAAAAACAAAAAACTTAGCACTGATTTGCAAAATAATTTGCTTTCTTTACTATACACAAAAACTGGTATGCAGAATGTGGTGTACTGGCATGCTGGCAGCAGAGCTTGCAAAGGGCAAGAGAGTAATGCTGGTTAATATTTAGCATATTAAAGAGAGATGGTGTCTAAGCCTATGGGACCCTCATGTTATGCTATTTTACAAAACATTCTATCCATCTCCCTTAAAAATATGAAGTTGGTGCTATTTGGTTACCTGATTTAAAATACAGCATGTAATTGAAAGAACTAATACTATATATTTTTGAAAATATTCCATAATTCACATTTCCTATTCATTCAACCTGGGCATTCCTCCTAACAATGAGTATGAATTAATTATGCTTTGCTATATTGGTTTTACATGGTTTTCTGCCTTCTTCTCTAAATATAGGCAAATCATTTTTATTCATTAGTGTTCTGAAGAAAGAAATTTTAAAAATTAATTACCCCAAAAGTTACTATGAGGTTTCAATTTATATAATCCTTAATTAACTATGTATGGATTATTCCCTGTGAGCTGGAGGAAAAAAAAAAAAAAAACTGAGAAGACAGAAGGCAGGGTTTCAGTCCTTGAGAATTAAAACCTTTGTTAATGACAGGAAAAAATTACATTAAAGATACAAAGGTGAAACAAACTATCAGAGAAAACACAAAAAGGATGTCAGTTGTCTGAGTTGACCAGTGTAGACCCTCTTCCTTGTTTATACAATATGGTCACCATGGAAAAGATTTTACAAGTTGCTTGACTTAGATAAAAATTGTAATTAGTGTCAGCTTTAGAAATATTGATTAGATATCTCACAGAAATGTAATTTAATTATGGTGGGCTTCACAGCCAAGCATTTGCTGTCAAAAGACATGACTGACTCACCCCATTTGTGTCAGGAGAAGCGTTGTTTCCATAGGTGAGCATTCCATGTTTCAACACAGGTTTGGTTGGAGTATGTTAGGAGTATCAACATTTTTGAGTAATTCTCAATTGAAAAGAAGCTTTCTAAATTCTCATACTTCTCAGGGAACTACTCAGTTATTAACAAACACTCACTCCAAGGTTTGCATCAAGCACAGAAACAGCCACACTTTTTTATAAATAACTTGTTCTAAATATT
Organism: Orcinus orca; assembly: GCF_937001465.1. Classification (NCBI taxonomy): domain Eukaryota; kingdom Metazoa; phylum Chordata; class Mammalia; order Artiodactyla; family Delphinidae; genus Orcinus; species Orcinus orca. The sequence goes on along the minus strand of NC_064560.1, from coordinate 9,546,113 downwards.
AGAACAACACAATCTGTTTTCTGATATTTTCAAAGTTACTCATGCTTTCAGTTCTAATCCCCCAAGATACCCAACCCCAATAAAACAATAACTTTGGACTTCTGCTTCCTGAGGCTTTTTACAGATTTGCACTGGCAGTCACCTCTGCTGAGTTCATTCCTTGGGCACTATTTTATTTTATGGAGCACAATCGTAGCCCTGTTTGTTCTGCACCAGAGATTTGACAGTCTGTGGACTATGTCTGCTGCTCTTTTGTAACACAGTAAGATATATTGTAAGCCTCTGGGTGAAAGTTATTAGGTTAGTGCCAGAGCTTATGTGTTTGCCTGTGCTGGGAATAAGATAGGAAAAAAACCCGGCTTTGAATGCTTTTGCTTAGTATTTCTGTTTTGTCTACGAATGAATCAGATTTGTACTATGCAATGTTTCAAGGGGAGAACCCTTTATTTTCCCACAGAGTTTAGAGTGCTAATTTTGCCACTCAAACGTGCTTTCACTCTTGAGGGAGCATCTATTGGATTGAGTCTACAAGTCAGGATGGGCAAAAGATTCTATTGATTTTGAACGACCACCCACGTGGAGTAATTTACATCTCTGGTTATTTGCTGTGTGGTGGAATGAAGAAACCTCTTGACAAGACAGTGGCATAAATTCTGGTGAGGAATTAGCCATCTCGATGGAAGGTGCTTGTTCCACATAATGTAATTATGTAGTCTAGAAGGGGTTCTGCCTTAATAAGACTCGTAAGGCTGCCCTGCATTTTTATGGGAATTATCATGTCATACCATCTTGATTTCTTTTTCTTTCCTTTTCTTTTTAAGTCTATAACTTCAATATTCATTTTATCTTTTTTTTTTTTTTTTTTTTTTTTGCAGTACGCGGGCCTCTCACTGTCGTGGCCTCTCCCGTTGCAGAGCACAGGCTCCGGACGCGCAGGCTCAGCGGCCATGGCTCACGGGCCCAGCCGCTCCGCGGCATGTGGGATCTTCCCGGACCGGGGCACAAACCCGTGTCCCCTGCATCGGCAGGCGGACTCTCAACCACTGCGCCACCAGGGAAGCCCCCTCATTTTATCTTTTTAGTTTCATTTTTCTTATCCCCTTTTTTTCTACATTTATTTTTTCCTCTTGCCTTTGTTTGGATTTATCCTTTTTTTGTTTTCTTAATTTTTAAATTTTTAAAAAAAATTTTGGCCACACTGCAAGGCTTGTGGGATCTTAGGTCCCCGACCAGGGATCAAACCTTCACCCTCAGCAGTGGAAGTGCGGAGTCCTAACCACTGGACCACCAGGGAATTCCCTAACATTTTTTTCTGATTCTATTTTTCCACTATTATTTGTAAGATATCATTTCGTTTAAATTCTTTTGATCATTGCCATTGAAACTGTAAGATGCATACTTTAAAATGTGTAAAATCAATCAGAATCTTTACTCTCCCTTAAACAATAAAAGGACCTTAAGATATGTTACTTCCAGCCACCATCCCCTTTCTACTTTAATCCAATAATGTTATTCAGACTTAAACTCTATAGAGATCTTTTTTTAAACCTAACCAACTAAATATTATTATAATTGAGTTGTATAGTCAGCATTTGTTTATTGTTACTCACATTTTAAATAATTTAATTTATTCACAATTCCTTCTAGAATCCAAGGGTTTCCTTTTGGGGTCATTTTTCTTCTTTATGATTATCCCTTACATATTCTCTTAGTGAGGGGATGTAGGTGATTTTTGGAGTTTTCAAAGGGTCCCCAGTAAGTTGCACACTTTTTCCCTGCTATGTTCTGACAGTTGAGAAAGAAATATTGGGTATATATAAAGAACACAATATTTCCTTGACTGCAAGAGATGCTGTATAATGGTGGGCAAAGGTGATATTCTTGGTGGAGTTGAACAGAAGATTGCCTTCTGTGGGCAACCTGCTCCCAAGTAGTAAGAGGTATTAACTCCGTAAAGCTGTTTCTTTTGAATTTCCCTGAATTTTCTTTACTAAAGGGACAGAAGGAGGTCTAGAGTTACACTAATTTAGATCCCTTTGGAGGGCGCTATCATGAGTGAGTGATGTATCACAAGTGAGCAAATAGTGTTTCCCATTAATAATAATAAACTCTGTTTAGTTTACGTTAATCTCCTTTCAGTTTTGGACGATTGTGTTTTGAGAATGCAGCTCTAGATTGACAGTTATTTTTTCTTAGTATGTGGAAGATATTTTACCACTCTCTTTCATCTTTTATTACTGCTGTCGAAAGTAGGTTATTAATTTTTTTTTAGTTCACTTTAAGTAAACTGTGTTTTTCTTATTCATTAAGCCTCTCTTCAACTGTATCTAATCAGCTAATTAATGATTTATTGGGTTTTAAATTTCACTGTGTGTGTATATATATATATATATATGTAATGCATATATATGTGATATATGTGTATATATACACATATACATATATATAATTTCTAGGCATTCTATTTGTTTTGATGTTTCCAGTATTTGTGATATTTTGATAGCCTTTTTTCATGAATCTTCAGTTTGAGCAGGACCCAATGGGGATATCTCATCTCTCTCTCACCTAACATTGGCTAGATGAACTCAACTAAGGCAGTAGTATCTACTTTTTTTCTGGCTGTAGATTTTTCTTCACATAGATGTCTCCATAGAGCCACTTGACTTCCTCAGATCATTATGTCTGAGTTCCAAGAAAGAGTATGCCAAGGTATAGAAAAGTGGAAGCTCCCAGTTGCCTCAAGCCTGGCCCAGAAACTGGCACACTGTCACCTCCACTGGTACTGCATTGTTCAAGCAAATCTGAGCCCAACTTCTAGGAGAGGACTTTGACCCCACTTCTCAATGAAAGGAAAGTCAAAGAACTTTGGGACACGTTTCACACTTCCACAGGTGCGCTGACATCACATGATGTAGTAGTGTCATGTGACATGATATTATTCATTTTAGACTTTGAAAAATCAGAGAAATACAGAATAAAGAAATATCTTTTTAGAATTTTAAAATGGACAATTAGAATTGCTAAAAACAGCACTGTTTTTCTGACATAATGGTCCTGGAGGTTCACTTTGGGCCACGTATATAAAGATTGATGTACATAATTCTACGTAGCTTCATCTTTGCCAGAGTTCCCCTCCCCCTTTTGTCTTCATGTGATACAGTCCACTGTTCTTAAACATAACAAGAGTTTATACATTTGTCATAAAAATATACTACTTTCATCTTATCAGGAACATGACAGCATCCCTAGGAACTCAGTGAATGTTTCTGATTCATTGGAGAAACAGCACAGACAGTACAATATGACCTTTCTAGAAGGAGATCCATTGTTGAATGAATGGAAAATAGCAATAAATCCAATTTGACAGTAGAGCTCATTTTTTGTCATGAAATACTTAAACATTTTTCTGGAGACTTGCCACTAGAACTGTTTGATATTTAAGAGTACTATTAAAAATTTTAGAGCTACAGTTTCTCCCAGGCATCCATTTTAAGGTCTTAAGAATGAATGGTTTTATGTCCAGATAATATTTGCTAATTCCATTCTAGCCTGTCTTCTTTTACAATAGAGTCTCTTGAGTTGGGAGTTTGAGTGCTAAATTTCATCTTGGGCTTCATGTTTTTACTAGATTTAAAGATGGCTTTGCAGTTGTCCTGCTGACAGGGCTTCAGAGACACAATTATAAAAAGGCAGTCGGTTGGTTACACGATCAGGGAAAGCAAAACAGGGCTTTGGTGCAATTTAAAGCTGAGCATCCTGAAAAGAGCTTTCTAGAAATGACTCATAAATAATCTCCAACAGGGCTCCAGTCAAATGATGACAAAAATCTTTTAAGTCCCAAATATGTGCAAATGAATCCCAATTTGGCTTTGAATTATGTTTTTCCTTTTATTTGATTCATTTTGAAAGTCAGCATAGTGTCATCATTGTTTCTTTCAGAAGTAGCAAATACATCTAAACTTGGACATATGGAATTATTGGGCTTCTGGTGGACGAATTAATCCCCCCAAAGCTTGAAAACTTAAAAGCCAAACTTCTGGCATATTTTCAGCTAGACTCTGAGGCATCAGACTAAGTGGATCTTAATTCCAGTGCACGGATATAAATCTAATAGAGAGGCTATTTATGCATATTATAAATTATTGGTGAACAGTGTATGAAATGCAGTCTGAATTATCCATTGAAAATCCACATCCAGGTATTCAGGATGAAGTACTATGAGTTGTTATGTATTCACTGCCTAAGCGCTCTTTTTCCATGGGAAAAGAAACATACATTTTCCATATGTGGATCTAACCAGGTAGAAAATTATTTTGCAGACACACTGACAGATGAGGAAGTTTCCCCCACGCACAATGACGCCTCTGTTCAAGCATTGCTGTGAGTTGCATTTAGCCTTTTTCACTCTAGTCCTCTTCCCTAATTCTTTGCTAATCTATTATCTCAAACTGATCATATTCAAGATAAGACTAGTCTCCCCCATTTCTCAACCTCTCACTCAGGTTAGAACACTCAGAGACGGCCTTTGAGTCCTCTTCCTTTCTCTCCTCTCACCTATGCAGCCCCATTGCTCTTGACTTTGCCTCCGAAGTGTTTTAAAGTCAGTCATTCAGTATCGATTTCTTCTGCGACTGACGGAGTACAGGCTGTTCTCGTCTTGCGCTTGGACCAATGCAATAGGCTTCTTGTATGTCTCCTGGCTTCCAGATTCTCCTTAGTTTTTTAGTATATCCTTGCCACTGGGGTTAGGCTGCTAGCTTTTAAAAATACAAATCTAATTGTGTCACATGTTCATTTATAAAGGTTTTGGAATTTCCTATTGCATACTACAGAATTAAATCCAAGCTGCATGGGCTAGCTCTGCATTCCCATCGTATTTCCTGCCACCTTCATCCACACGCATACCAGGCAGATTCTCTGCAGTTGTGGTTTGGTTCATGTTTTCCTCTGCTTGCATTCTATCTCAGTTCTTCCCTGACATTGTCCTATTCATCTTTCAAACTCAAACTTCAATATCACCTCTTTTCAAAGTCTCTTTTGAGGCAAAACAAAGCCATTCCTTTATCTTTTTTTTTCTTTTAATACCCTCAGTATTATATTTTCATATGTGATGAATATTTACCTAGTAGTACTGAGCACTTCCTACTTAATGACCACAGTGTCTTAGTCTGGGCTGCGGTAACAAAATACCGTTGAACTCAGTGGCTTAAATAACAAGCAATTTATTTCTTACAGTTCTGGAGACTGAGAAGTCTGGAGTGAAGATGGGTTTATTCTGAGATGTTTCCTCTTGGCTCGTCGGTGGCCACGACTGCACAGTGTGCTTAAATGACCTCTCATCCGTGTTCTCAGAGAAAGTGCAAGATTTCTCATGTCTCTTCTTATAAGGGCACTAATCCCACTAGGAGGGCTCCACCTTCATGACTTAATTACCCCAGTTACCTCCCAAATGCTCCATCACCAAATACCATCACATAGGGGGATTAAGGCTTCAACATAAAAATGTGGAGGGGACACAAACATTCAGTCCCTGACACACAGCAACCTTATTCTACAGATGAGAGAACTGAGGCTCAAGGAGTTTATGCATGTCACACAGGCAGCAAGTTGCGATTCTGAATCCGGAACCTACTGTCTAACTATTTTGATAAATTAGCTCTGTAACTCCCTTGGTTCACCTTGTCTTCTTCTGCTCATCTTCATATCCTGATGCCTAGCACATAGGTGATAATTGCCTTAGGCCAGGTTCCTGGGTAAAAAGAGTCTTAGAGACATGTGTGCAGAGGTTCACTGGGGAGGGCATCTGTGATCAATACATGTAAGGGAAAGAAGGAGGCATGGATGGACAAAGCGAGGAATTGCATTGTGAAGCATTTGCAGCAAAAGCCTCAGCTCATCACCCAGGGAGCTCTGGAGCTAAGATGGCTCTTAAGATTCATCTCACCTGGAAGGCAAGTGAGCTGGAAATTTATATCCCTGCTTCGACCAGTTTCTGGGTGTGAGCTGTCACCAGGGTGTAAACTTGTGCAAGGTTATTTCCCTTCGAGAGTGGGCCATCCACAGCCAACCCTTTCAGCACGTGAGGGAGAGAATTCCTCAGCCCTGCAAGGGCCCTGGTGTTCCCTGCAGCACCCACACTCGTTATTTTTGCTATGTGTCTCCTTTTATACTCTCCAGTGGATCGATCGAGTTCTCTTTCCTATTTTATTTCCCCTACTTGTTGGGAAGTTTTACATTCAATATTTTTAGTAGATACGCTTACATTTTTTAAAATGCATGCTTGGCTTATTTGCATTTGAAGTTAATCACTATCTCCTTCCAACTCCCAACTGACACCCAGAGCCTCAGAACTCTTGAGTCCAATCACCTCCTATTGTCTTATGTGATATTGTCCAGCACTTTCCTTCCACTGTGTTTCTCTACATTCGCTACATGGCCATCGTGTTGCTGTTGTATTGTGTAGATTCCCTAAGATGTTTACCATTCATCAGTTCTTGTATCTCACTCCCTTTTCTGGGTTCAGTTTTCATCTTCTCGATACATCTCCTCTAGCTGTTCTTTCCGTGAGGATCCATTAAACATACCTTGTCTCAGTCTTCACTAGTCTGAACTTCTTTGGTTTGCCCCACCCTTGTTGATGAGTCACCATTTGGCAGATTGCAGAATTCTAGGATGGTAGTTATCTACTTTCAGCCCCAGGAACATATCATTCCAACTCTCCTGCCTTTGACGTCTTCAGCGGAGATCAATTCCTCAAGAGGGATTCATTGAGAGCTATCAGCCCCAACATCCAAGTAGCTGGTGGGAAATGAATGCCCTGGCTCTCTGGGGGTGGTTCCTGGTGGCATACCATACCATCCACTAGAGTAAGTCATCTATTACAGGGGAAAAAAGTAGGGAAGGAAGAAGATATGGAGAAAACTCCCATTTAATTGTTTCATATTAAAGTTAGAGCTTGAGTGATTCTGCAAAGGCCCTTCTGCCAGAAGTCTTAAAGTCAGTGGCCAATATACTAATTTTTAAAATTCCTTCATTTTCTGGCAAGTGTAATAGCATCTTCCCCCTTATCTCAAATGCTTCAGCCACCCCATGAAGCAACATAAGAACTAGTTATTTTTCCTCTGATTTAGCAGAGGGTAAATTTTATTTTCATATGAACTCAAAAGGGAGGGCTTGTGATAACATTTGTAACCCCATTCAACTGAAATAGGGTTAGACTTTAAGGAGAAAAACAAGTTCCTCATTATTAAAGCCTGGATAACCTCAGCAAATTCAGCATATTTAATTATTCCATTCAGTCCAGGAAATTTCCTTGGAAGAAACTCTGAGACTGGTATCCCATTATTTTGGTGAAACAGAATGGGAGGAAATGCTTCCTTGAATAGACAGTGTGGTGATGGTCGCAATGAAGGAACATGACCAAAGTTTGTCATATTTTCTCTTATTCAGGTTTTGTGGGTGCTGCCCACATATTCTGTGATCACTAACCATGAATATTTATTGAGTGTTACAGTATATAGAGTCTATCTTATAATTTATACCCTACTGCTTCCATAAAGGCTTTGAGACAATTTATATAAACACAAGATTTTAAAAAATTGAATGAAGTTGAGTGAAAAAAATGAGAGTCAATTAGTGTGAAAGTTAATATACACATATACCCACACCATGGCTTGACAGAGTTAATAAAGTTGGACGCCATCATTGCTCTAGGCTTCCTGATGACTGATGAGAAGAGAAAGTCAAACAGGTACCATTACTACTTTTATGCTTTAGATAATGACATGAAGCTGTTTCTCTAGTAGAGAAGTTCGTACAAAAATCTTCTGTGGATCTCCATTTCCCAAATATCATCTCAAAATTTAAAAAAAAGAAGTTTAATGCTATACATTATCCGAGGTGCTATGCTAGAAATAGAAATTTATATAATATTTTTGCCCATAAAATAAGAACTTAAAATTTGATTTGGCAGGGAGGTAAAAAAAAAAAATAAGAAAAGGACAGATGGGAACTTTCACATCAAAATGGCAAATTGATAGCAACAATTAATTTCCTTTCTCATGGAAAGGAAAACCTCATGAAGGTGTTAAAATGCAAAATTACAAAAGCACTGCAAACTTTGAGTAAATGTGTGTCTTCACTGACAATTCTTCCAGTTCTATAACCCAAGATAGAGCAGAAGGCGAAAAGGGAAAGTCTTTTTAATCCATTGTAACTATATACATCTCACTTTATAAATGTGTTGCCTACATCAAGAAAACCTGATTGCTCCTCATGTTTTTTCTTTGGTCTTTCTCAAAGCTATCCATTCTTCTTTAACCACACTCCCTTGTCCTTCAGTTATGTATTGATCTCACTTCACTTTGGTGGTCTTTGGAAAGATGCCCTTATGACTTCTTCTACCACGTCTTTCAGACAGCTGCAGAATGACCGTTTCAGAAGTCTCAGGTCAACCTTCAGATGAAGTTGAAACTCCACATGGCAACCAAAACTCTGTATATTATGTGCCTGCTTTTCTAATCTCATCACCTAGGATTATTCTTTTGTAACTTACACGATAATATAAATTTTCATGAAAACGTGCATGTTTCTGGGTCACTGCATATGCTGCTTTCTCTACTTGGATGTCCTTCTCTCTTGTCTACATGACTATCTTCTACTTGCTCTTCAAAGTGCATTAAAATGTCCCTCCCATGAAGCCTTTGTGACACCCCCTCCCCCATCTAAATCAGTGCTCTGGGCACTGCATGACAATCACTCTCTACACAGACCTCTAACAGTTGCCATTCTCGTGGTTCACAAGTATGCCCATCAGACCATCACCTTCTAGTGTTTTGAAACTGTTCTCTACTCCATAAGAATTTGCTAAATCCATGGAGAAAAGAAAAAGACTAAATTCATACTAGTATTTTGGCTCTAATGAATGAGTGCTGGAAGAAGGGGTCAAATTGGCCCAAACAAAATTTAGGATTGGTTCTAGATTTGATTATTCCAAGCATTCCATAATTACCTTTATTAGAAGTAGCTGGGAATAAATCTATTCTCTAACGAATAACCTTTCCATCATTTCATGGATCTCCTTTTGGTTCTCTTCTTAGATATATTAACTGTTGTATCAACTTCAGCAAATCAGTAAAATTCCCTCCTTGTTCGTCATGATATGAAAGGGCCATGTGAGAGATTTCTTCTGTAGGTCTTTTTTCCCTCCAGCTCAGTCAGTTTCTGTAACATCACCATATCAGGTTGTGCTCTTTCATAAAAGGATTTCAAGAGACTGCTTTTTAAATTTCCCCCTCACCCTGAGCGTGCCTTAGCATAGGTTTAGTTTGATGAAACCTCGTATATCTATGAGGATTTGTTCACCTACATTCCAGGAAGGCATTATTCAGGCTCTGGAGGAATCCAGGCTGCTTTCACAATGCCTTCCTTGTTGCTGTGAGGTGCGGCTGGCAGCAGACACATGGCAGCGTGGTTCATATCTACAGGGGCTAAGTCTCTTCTTAGTGCTTTGGAATAACTTAAGGCTAAATAATATTTGGTTTTCAATGGTTGCCATAGAAACACACTGAGATTAGGTGATTTACATCATGATTTCTGACAGCTGACCCAAAGCAGACTAAATAATTAAAAATCCACTTTTTTATCAGTGAAAATATCTTAGAGTAGAAAGGTAATAATTCAAGTATAGCAAGAGTTAATGCAGATGGGATGGATCATACTTTCCCTAACACACTTCTGACTTCTGTTCTGGCCTATATCATACTGGCCTCCCAAGACGAGAGGGTTTTTCTTTCTCTCCTTCTCCCCACCCCCTTTTTTTTTAACTTCTGTTCTCTGTCATGTGGGTTGGTGAGGACATTTTTATTTTGAATTAACCAGGCTCTTAGGATGTGAGATGAAATATTATTCTCTCATCGGGCTGCCGCCATCACACAACTTCGTGTTTTTACCTAAAGAAGTAACCTCAGTAAGACTATTTTTAAAAGTGCCTGTGTCTAAATATATACTCCAGTTAATCTAGAAGATTCTTTAAGAGAAAAAGTTCAAATACAGATTGATTTTATTTCGTCATCTCAAAGCAGTCTAGAAAATAAAACAATAAGTTGCGCATCCGACTATTGAAATATCTAGGTTTGCAAATTAGATACACAGCGTAGCATTGCAGCTTGGGTGCTGAGTCACCACAGGTCGTGCTTTTGCTACTCTGGAATAAGTGTTTTCTGAAAAAGAAAATTGGAGCAGTGATGAGGCGTGTGGGGAAGGAAAAGGGAATGGGCATTTATTGTGCATCTGTTTGCCAACCGCTGCTATAAGCTCAAATTTAATGTTCATAAGACCTGTATAACAGGTCATTTTTAGGCACATAATATAACAGAGGCAAATAAAAACTGGAAGTCTACTTCTCTGAACTGCTAATATTTTTCACGAAATATTATCACAGTTAACCATTTTGTGGGTATCATTAGGGAGAAGAACATGTTTTGTATAAACCTGTGTACCTAAGGTACTTTTCATATTCTCAAATAAAATCATGCTATTTACCTCAAGGGCACCTTGATTTTTCAACTATTAAATCATCAATCTTAGGGATTATTTAATATCAGCATACATACCTCATTCTTTTTAACACGACGTAGAATTTTATTTTGTAATATATTTTATTCGACAGTTTCCATCCTGATGTACACTTAGGTTATTCTGTATTTTTCCTACTCTAAATTACACTATAATAAACATTCTTGTTCATATATCTTGAAATTTTCTAAGTATATATAGAACCAAATGCTCAAAATGCAATCGATGGGTCAAAGGATATCTTTGTTCAAAATTGTGTTGGATTCTGTCAACTTGCTTTTCAAAGTTGGTATAACAATTTTATACCTCCCAATACCATTCTGCATATGTTAACTCTAATTCTATACCCATTTTATTGACGCAACTCCAGAAGATTTTTGAAGATCAAGGATCTAAACAACCTGATAAGAACCCTGCTCAGCATGACTGAAAACCTCTGGACATATCAAAAAGTTACCTCAATAGAGTTTAGATCAATAAGATTTAAAAAAGGGGGGGCATAATTAGACAGTGATATCAATATGCTGCGTAAACTAATGAAATCATGTTAGTTCGTAAATTCTATATTAGATTTTTAAAATTTCTTGAGAAGAATAAAACTTTAAAGCCAGTTGAGTGCTAATGGAGACATTTTCCTCCTAGGAGAATAGAGAAGAGATTGAATGGAGAAATCATGAAGAATAATAGACCCCAAAAATGTATTGTTTTAGTTGCATTTGATTTAAACTGGGGCATTATGCCTAGGAACCTAGAAATTATAAGAAACTAGAAGAGGATTGTGATTCTCCAGAAATTTACAGTTAAACATTCAAGAGTCAAGAAATAGTTTCAGAAAACACTGGAAAAGACCCTCCTAATCAGTGTGGCCGTCAAATAAATAGCACCATAAATGAATGGTCAGCAGTTTAGATATGAGAGTTGCCTTAGACAAGGGAAAGCTTTACAGAGAAGATAAGATTGAATAGGGGCCTGAAGAGACTCTAGACTCTGAAGAGGCCAGGCCGGCAGGGAGGGTACTCCTGGGATAAAGCAAATCCAGTGACTGAATCTGACTATTTCACAACAGCATTATTTAATAGGTTAGATCCTTCAAACTGAGTTGCTTCGAGAAACCCATGTTTCTGTTCTTAGGTTTTTTGATTCTGTCTGAGGCCAAATGCGGAGGGGGTTGGTTTGTTCACTTTCTCTTTTTTTTTTTTTTGGTGCAAATACAATTTTGTGGACCAGCTTTATAGATGAAAACCGGCAGAATTTAATAAAAACTTCAACTGTCTTTTTATCACAATGTATTGCATTGTATTACGCTATGTTATGGCGTATATTTTATGTTCCGTGACTTCTTTTTTGTCGTAGGACCTTGTGACTTTTATCAACAATGTTAGAAAAACAATGCCATATGTACTTGGGTGATGAGAGCATAAGGTCAGCCTGAAATAAAGATAGAAATCAAAAACTCTTAAAAGGTCTTCATTTATCCAAGTTATCCTTCATAGTACACCAAATTTTTGTCACTAGACTCTCTTTTGTATTAGAGTAAGGTCTAATTATGGCCCACCGCCTGTTTTTGTAAAGCCTACAACTTAAGAACGTTATTCAAATGGTTGGAGAGAAATTAAAAGACTAATATTTTGTGACACACGGACATTGTATAAAATACAAATTTCAATGTCGATAAAGTTTTTGAAACTTACTTGTCACAACAGCAGAGTTGAAGAGCTGTAACAGGATTTGTATGACCCACAAAATATAAAATATTTACTATCTGGCAATGTACAGAAGAATTTGCTGACCTCCAGGTCGGAGGATGGATTTTGGAAACTCACAATAAAGGTGCTGCCCGGGGCTTCCCTGGTGGCGCGGTGGTTAAGAGTCCGCCTGCCGATGAGGGGGACACGGGTTCGTGCTCCGGTCCGGGAAGATCCCACATGCCGCGGAGCGGCTGCGCCCGTGAGCCATGGCTGCTGAGCCTGCGCGTCCGGAGCCCGTGCTCCGCAAAGGGAGAGGCCACAACAGTGAGAGGCCCGCGTACCGGAAAAAAAAAAAAAAAAAGTGCTGCCCGAATGGGTAGCAAGACAGGGGAACGAGGACCACTTGAGACCCACGTGAGCAACTTCCTGAATTTATACAGGAGAAGAGGTGCCTGTGATAAACATCAGGGGCTCTCCCCCTGCCTTCCATCAGCCCTGCTATCTTCAGCACAGCTCATCAAGTAGGTTCAAAGTCAAAGGTATTGGAACCAATTTCCAATCAGCTCAAAATTCCCACTCTCTCATCTGCTGTTTTTGGGCCCTGCTCAAAACCTCATCTGGTCAAAATCTTCCAACTTTCTAGATTCCTTCTGGGAACTTCCTTGACTGCTGTCCCTACTCGGAAAAGTTCCTCTCCTCCAAGTTTCTTTGCCCTGAATATGCTGAGAAAGGTTAAAACATGAAAACCCTAGACCAGAGGTTCTCACAGCCTGGTCCAATGGGCCCTTAGGGCATCTCTGCAAACCTTTCAAGAGGTTCATAAGATCGTGATATTTGCATGAAAATACAGAGATGTTCTGTGCTTTCCCACTGTGCATGTTTCGCTACAAAAGCCAAGGTGGGCAGAACTGCAGGTGCCTGAGTCAGCATAGCAGCACCAGACTGTATTAGCAGTCTCTATTCCTTACCACTGTGCACGCTCAGTAGGAAAAAAAAAAACCGGTTTCTCTTAACAATTTCCTGGGTGAAGTAGTAAAAAGTATTGCTTTTATTAAATCTCAGTCCTTGAGTCCATGTCTTACTCTTCTGTGTGATGAAATGGGAGGTCCACATAAAGCACTTCCATTGCATGTCAAAGTGCAGTGGTGTCTCCAAGAAAGCACTTGTGTGACGGTAGGAAATGGGCAATGGTGGGCCCTTTCGCATGTGAAACACCTTTTTACTTGAAAGAATACATGACAGACTAAATACGGTTATTCATACATGAATATTTGGCGGACATTTTCTCAAAAATGAACAAGATGACACTGTCACTTCAAGGAAGACAATCGATAATGTTGGTTGCCTGTGATAAAATTTGAGCTTTTCAAGAGAAAATTAGAATTTTGAAAAACTTTTGTCTACTGTCATGATCTTGACAGCTTTCCAATACTTCAAGACTTTTCTAATAAGATCCATGATGATATTAATGAATGTGATTTTTTTTTTTTTTTTTTTTTTGCGGTACGCGGGCCTCCCACTGCTGTGGCCTCTCCCGCTGCAGAGCACAGGCTCCGGACGCGCAGGCTCAGCGGCCATGGCTCACGGGCGCAGCCGCTCCGCGGCATGTGGGATCTTCCCGGACCGGGCCATGAACCCGTGTCCCCTGCATCAACAGGCGGACTCTCAACCACTGCGCCACCAGGGAAGCCCATGAATGTGATTTTTTAATATTACATTATGAAATGTGTTAAACTTCAGAAGAGAGGTATAGCTTAGTGAACGGATGGATGCCATTATCATCAGTACTACAAACCATGCATGGGTCAACTATTCTTTCAAAATTCAAGACCAATGGATTTCGATGCAACAGATGTGAAAAATTCATCAATATGCTTTCCTATTACCTATTGCAGCTAACCTTTAAGAAACGATTTGTTGAGATTTGCTGTGTTGCCACAATTATCTGAAAATGATTAAAACTATTACTCATTTCCCAACTACATATCTGTGTGAGACCAGGTTTTAATATACTTCAACCAAAACTACCTATCACAACAGATTGAAAGCAGAAGCAGATATGAGAATTCAGCTGTTTCCTATTAAGCCAGACATTAAAGAGAGTTGTAAAAATGTAAAACAATGCCACTCTTTTCTCTTTCTTGTTTTAGAAAAGGCAGCTATTTTTAGAATGTTACTTATACCAATATGTTTATTACCAGGACTTTATGACGGTTATTTCTAAATAAAGTAATAAATAAATAATAACATTTTCTGTTTTAATTTCCAAGATGATAAATACCGACAGATACAACCCACATCTACAAAAGCTCTTTGGGATCCTCAGTCATATTTAGGATTGTAGAGAGGTCTTGAGACCACAGAGTTTGAGAATCACTGTCTCAGGGGCCAGAGAGAGGAACTGAAGCAAGAGGAAATGAGAATCATCTTGATTAGAGCCAAAGTGGGGACAAGTCAGCTGTGGTCGAGGGGGTGGATTAGGAGTGGGCTTAACTTGCAGGATATGGAGACTCTGGGGATGTAAGGGGAAGGAGAATTCAGGGAGCCTGCCAGAGGATTGTGGACCAGGTTTCGGCAGGGTAGGCCCTGTGTCCTTGTACTGCTGCTTAGAAAAATCTGGTTGGAGATTATTTTTTTATTGAGATATAATTGACACATAACATTCTTTTGCATGTGGCTGTCCAGTTTTCCCAAAACCATTTATCAAAGAAGCTGTCTTTTCCACATTGCGTATTCTTGCTTCCTTTATCAGTAGATTAACTGAACATATATGCATGGGTATATTTCTGGGCTCTCTGTTCTATTCCATTAATCTCTGTGTCTGTTTTTTGTGCCACTACCGTACTATTTTGATTACTATAGCTTTGTAGTACAGTTTGAAGTCAGAACATGTGATACCTCCAGCTTTGTTCTTCTTTCCCAAGATTGCCTTTGGCTATTTGAGTTCTTTTGTTTCCATACAAATTTTAGGATTATTTGTTCTTGTTCTATGGAAAATGTCTTTGGAATTTTTATAGGGGTTGCACTGAATCTGTAGATTGCCTTGGGGAGGACGGGTGTCTTAACAATATTAATTCTTCCAATCCATGAGCACTATATATCTTTCCATTTATTTGTGTCTTCTTCAATTTCTTTCATCAGTGTTTTCTAGTTTTCATTGTACAGGTCTTTCACCTCCTTGGTGAAATTTATTCCTAGGTATTTTATTCTTGATGTAACTGTAAATGGGATTATTTTCTTAATTTCTAGTTCTGATAGCTTGTTATTAGCATATAGCAATGAGATAGATATTTGTATGTTGATTTTGTATTCAGCAACTTTACTGAATTTGTTTATTAGTTCTAACACTTTTTAGTTCTTGTTTTCTACGTATAATATCATGTCATCTGCAAATAGTGATAGTTTTACTTCTGTCTTGGATGCCATTTATTTCTTTTCCTTGCTCGCATTATTTTTCATAGTACCTCTTAGGTAGGAGGCCTTGGAAAACAATATCTGTGGTCTTTCTCCATCCCTCTGATTTAGGAGAACAAGTTTGTAGAAAATGAGAGCCTTTCTACCCCCATCTTCCAGCCACAGTAACGGGAAGTATATGTGTCTTCAACGCGACTCTAAGCTGTGAAAACTTCAGGGAGATCTTGCTTGCCCTTAAATTTAATCCTACAACGTTGTTCATGTCTAAAATACAAATAACAACAAATTTGTAATTAGAGATAAAATGCTTAAATCCCATATATGATCAGGACTCCTCGATTTCCATGTTCTCTTCTTTTAATCCCCTTTCTGTTACTTCTTTTCTCCTCATCTGTTCTGGGGTACATAACTCTGTATGTTGCCTCAATTTCTTTCATGGGATGAGGTAGTTTACAAATAATGATAAAGTCAGCAATGTAAGAAATAATATTTTGTACACCAGTTTAATCTAAACTGTAATCAATGATATTCAACTCTCTCCTATTTCCACCAAATATTTTGCCTTTTATTCCCTTAATGTTGAAAATACTACAGTTTGATATTTTTATTCCAGTAGTAAAATATATATATATGGTGGTGAAAATATTAAAAAGGAAAAAAATACAGGACCTTTCATATGAAAGTAATGGATTTTGGTAAACAGAACAGCAATCTATTAATAAGTACTAAGTGTTTATTCATTGGCCTTTAGGATGTGAATTTCTCTTAATGAAACCATTTGGTGATATATTTAAATTGTGCTGAATGTGATGGTTGGCAATGGAAAAATGGTAAAATACAAGCTTATCAGGCCACCAGAGGAGTAAACTTGGGCAGTAACAACAAAAAAGTGGGTGTGTACTGTTCTCACTGTCTTCATATTTCTCTCTCCCCCCATTGAGGGGATGACGAAAATGATGCTGTGACAAGTCCTGTGTATGAAAGTTACAGGAAGTAGAAAAGGGTATGAGCTGTTGAGAGTGATTTTGTCTCACTTCTAGGAAAAGGGTCAGAAGATCATAATTAGACCAGAAAAGATTATTCCATTGGTAGATATAATTGCTAATTTTTTAGCAAAACTGATTAAACTTCAAATTCTTTGTGAAAAATGTATTCTTTCAAACCAATTTCTCACATTTTCAGGCCCATTTGTAATTATTCTTTGCTTTTTGAAGCTGAAGCACTGGGAAATGAATCAGAGCCTGTGTGTTGGGTAGTATTTTGCACAATCCAGTAATCCACCTGGAGCCAGCCTTTCAGAAGCTTGGGGTGCTATGAAACTAGATGAGTCTTTTCTTTTACATTTAAAAAAGTTTGTAGCACTAGGTAAGTCATATACCTGTCACATACACATGGTCTGTGTCTACATGATGCCAACACAACCATTAAGAAAGTGAAAAATTGGATCAACCCACTGACTTATTTTACTGAACTCAATTTTTTTCCTTCACATTTTCATTTACTTTTGCTCCTTCCCTTACTCGGTGAAATAGGTTCAAATACCCAGTTTGTGTTTTTGTAATAGGACTTTTTATTTTCAGATCACTGATGACATGTTTCCCACTTAAAAAATGTTAAGTGAGTGATTCAGTTGACTTTATTTTTGTACTTTATATGCTTTAAAATATTTTTAATGGATGTACGTTATGAGTTCAAAGACTGATTGATTTATCCTCCTGAGGGTTTCTAAACTGACTGAATTTCTTATTTATATGATCTCTGAATGTGCAACAAACACTAGGTGTGTCTCCTTTGCATTCCTGCGAGCATTCTGTTTATGAATGGGGTCTTGTCCCATGTATGCAGGTGGGAGGTGAGAAGTTCACAACCCATCACTACTGAATGCCAGGCAATGCTTTGGGAGGCAACACATACAGAGATTGAAAACCTGCTTTAAAAAAAAAGAATACAATTTCAAATTCCTTATCATTTTTGTATACTTTCATAGATCTAAACTGTAGAAAAATAGACATAACTGAATCTGAAATCTCCTCCATCTATTCCAATTAAACTGTGTTTTCTTTCACTTATTCCAGTGGCATTATGCTATTCTCAATGCTTGGTTGCCTTTTATGCTACAAAGGTATTTGAAACCAACTTTTATGGAAAAATACAAGTATCTGGTTTATATCATTAAAATGCCCTTAAGTCATGCCCAGTGCTGAAGTTGAATAATTGACAATTAAGTAATTTTAAAATGTTATAATTGGCTTACTATCTTAAACTTTAATATTTTCAATCTAAAAATACTCATAAATGTTGATGTCATTTTGAATACAAAGTAATCTCACTATACTTTAAATAAAACTCATAGTTTGTATATGACCAAAGAGTTTGCTGGGACTGTTCACTTCTAAATAGGTTGTTTTCATGTTATCTAGAGGCAAACTAAGACACTTTCAAACTCAGACTCTTTAAATACATAGAAGACTCTACTACAGCCAAATACGAAGGAAGTAGGGAAATTAGTTGACTTGGGTCAATGTGACATAGAGTTACTTATACATTTTGATTTTTAAAAAATGTTTTTAAAATTCCAACACACATTCTGAGAGAAATGAATGATTTTTATGAATAGACTTTTACATGAAATAAGGTCTACCTGAGCGATTCTAAAGCCTGAATTTTAAGTTCCTGGAGCTCAGGAATAACTGGAATGCCAATGTCAGGGCCTGCACTTACAGTACCTTGCTTTAAAGAATGGCCTAGTTGCTACATTGGTCAAGTCTTTCCAGGAACCAAAGATCAGGGAGGAGGTAAACCTAAGAACTTAGAATAAAGTAACCAAAATGAATAGATCAAACACAACCTGTAACTAATCTGCGTGTTCCACAATGGGTAAAATCACTTTGACATCTTTAAGTCATCGAATTAGTAAAGCTATCTTTCTTGTAATGAAGACTTTGAGATTGCCATTTAACTTCAACCTTGAAATATTACCCTCCAGTATAATCAAACATTTAGCCAAAATTAACATTTTTAAAAAAGGAAACCTGGTTTGCATGGTTAAGTACCAATTAAAAATGATAGAAAATTCTTTATAATTTTATAGCTATTATGAGAAACTGAGTTCCTAGTCGTATGAAAATATTGATGCATACTTAACTTAGTTCATACATTTTGCTAAAATTAAAGAATTATGTCATGTCATATATCCCAACATACCTTTTTGTTGTTGAATTAATTCTTTCACAATAAAAAAAAAAGTGATAATGATACCTAGGTCCTAACTACATATTATATATAAAAAAACTAAAAACATATATATAATTGATGATGCCTTTAGTAGAGAATATGAATAACAGAGCCTACAGCTTTTGCTTCATTAAGATAACTAATCAAGCTGGTCTTAAAGCTTTTTTGCTTTTTTTGAGCTCTTGTAGTTTTTAAATTCTGTTTCCAGTCTGGTTTGGTTAATATCTCAAACTTCTTTAAAAAAAGATTTTTTACAGAATAAAATTGATTTGTATTACCCCAAATGGAAGCATCCTATCTTTATA
This sequence comes from Orcinus orca, assembly GCF_937001465.1. Lineage (NCBI taxonomy): Eukaryota > Metazoa > Chordata > Mammalia > Artiodactyla > Delphinidae > Orcinus > Orcinus orca. The sequence continues at coordinate 9,526,897 of NC_064560.1, read as the reverse complement.
ATAAGTTATTAAAAGCACTTTAATTAAGAACCTGTTAGAATACTTAGACTTTATAGGAAGACATCTAGGAGAAGTTATATTTTATCAATTTATTTAACTTCATTAAAAAGAAAAATTAAACTTTGGCTAGTATTAAGATCAACAGTAACATAAAACTTTAATATGTATTTTGATGCTCAAATGTTATTGTAGCCTGAACCTGACCACGCATTCTTTGATTTGTAATTTGTTTTTACCTCAATCTTTGTTCCATAGATCAAAATAGAAACGTTTTGCAAGAATTATTAAACAGCAGCTACCAATCTGTTGTTAAATTCATAATAATGTGAAACATATGGATAGATCCCCTTAAGTACTGGAGTTCCACAATTCAAGGCAGAAAAAGTGAGGATGGAGATTGGGAGGTTTATTGCTGAGTTCATCACTTTTCAGAGACGAGACAGGTCTAGTCCAAAATCCAAACATGTCCATTTATCTCACAATAGAATTTTATTGCAGATACCAAACTGTGTTAATTATGTGTTATAAATGTTGTCTTGCAGGACTGTCACCAACTTATATTTTCAATATTAGTTTTCACATTTCTGTTTATCTCCTTTCTTGGTGTGTAATTGTTTAGCAAATTGCTTCAGTGATATGTAAGGCTTGAAGGTAGTTATTCCTACCTAGTACTATTTTGAGATTTTAGGAGACTCAACAAATAAGATGTCTTTCTCCATCCTTAGTTAAAAATTTTGAGAGATGGGAGGGGGGATGGGGAAAGAGAGAGCGAGTGAGAGAGAAGCAGCAAAGCTAGGTGGATGGAGTTTAAATCTGCGACGGATGAAAGCCGAGATTCAGGTAAGACTATGTATTGCATAGTCTTATGCAATACAGAGGATGGACTTCCCATCCTCTGAACACCTGAACTGAACCTGCCCATCTAGGACAGGCTGCTGCACCCATGGCCAAAGCCTGTCCTTTCACCACTTTGGGCACTAGGAGTACAGCTGACCGCGATCTCCCCACTAGCTCCACACAGAGGAGCAGAAGAGTGTCCAGCCCCTTCCCCCAAGCCCACTGCTCTGTTGGCAAAAATCTTTCAATAATGTCCCAATCTCTTAGGATAAATTGCTTCTGTATCCTCACAGGGCTTCCGTGCGAGATCCAGTGCAACTGAAATTCTGGTTCATTTTCATGGTCATTGTGTATGCTGGTCTCTCCTGGACCACACTCTTCTCTGACATCAGATTACAGCCTAAGTGTCACCTCCTTGCAGAGATACTCCAAGGTTTCTATAAAATGGGAACTTGCCCATCACGATGACTTCACATTTGATCACAGACACTTGCTTCATGTCTGAGCTCTGTTTCAGAGTGTGTTTCCTAACACCAGGGACTGTTTCTGTCTTGCCCACCAGCACACTCCTAGTGCTTCATCTGCACATGATAGACCTTCGGTAAATGGGTATTTAAATATACGAATGAACAAGCAACTGAGCGCACGTGTTGGTGGGTACAAGAGGGTGAAGCCAACAGTAAGACAGAGGCATTGTTTCTCAGAAATGTGGATGCAGTCATGTTGATCTATTGATTTTAATCCCCCTGGGATTCACTGCATACATTTCCAGGGTGCCAGGTTGATGGTGTAAATGTCCAGTCTGTGGCCTTAAAAGATGATGGGGCAGCCAGCTCACCGTGGGTAGAACCCAAGGCCTTATCCTTAACAGCACAGTATGTAAGGAGACCAGTATGAACATACAGATGTATATTTTTTTAAGCTTTATTGAGGTTACATAATTGACATTTTCAGCTGTAAATTTTTAACTAGTGCAATTTATGTAAAATTTGGTGAGCTAAAGTATGCAGAAAATCATTACCATGTGAGGGGTTAATAAGTAATTTTTGACGATCACTGTTGCTAGAGCAGATTGCCCGGTTTTAATAAACTGCAAAGAAAGGATCAAGAATCCTTGATATTACCCCAACTATTTTAGTAAGTTAATGTTTTTTCTTCTCTACTCCCTGGTGCCTGCCAAGAGCAGGAGGAAAAAATCTGGATTACTTGGCATTTATTGGGTAAACAGCATTTCATTTTTACACAAACGTTGACATTAATTAAGTCTTCTAACATCTGGGATGTAGGTAAGTGTTCTGCTAATTTTGCGGAGAAGGAAATGAAATCCCAGTGGCCTGGCAGAGTGCCAAGGTGCAAGTCGACGTCAGGACTGGGAGTGCTACTTGGGAATTTTCGGCTGTGAATCTTCTGTTCAACTAAACGAAACTCATAAGAGAAAAGCATGTTGGGGGTATATTCCTGTTTTTGTGTTTCTTATCAAACCTGGAAGGCCCAATAATCTCATGAGAATTTCTGTTTCCAATCTCAGTTTTATAAGGAAGTGAACCACAGTAAGTATCACACAGGAATCTCCAATGTCATACATTCATGTGAATCAGAATTTTGAAAAATATTTTTACTTTCTACTCCTTTTTTCTCTATATTATATTATTTTACTTTATTTTTGTTCCTTAAAAGTCTATTTCAACCCATGAAACCCAACCCTTGAAAGAAAATCATTGTGATTATAAAATGAAGGCTATCTAAATAAATGTCACACCTTTTTTTAATTTCTAAAGCCATTTTGTAGTAGGTGCTATTTTGGTCATATAGCACAAATCTAAAATATGTTTTAAAAAACCACTTATCCATCTTGGAAAGAAAACTTCCATTGTAATTGCTTAAAAATTTAGTGTAAGACCTAAATAAGTCAACTCAAATGTAAAATAGATCCACCCACCCCCTTTTGTTCCCATAGTTCTTCTGATTTATTCAAGTTCATTGGGGACAGAGGGAAGTTGCCAAGGACGGTAATGGTGGGGACTGAGGCAGCCTAGACTCTGGTGCGCTACCACATGGGCTCCAATTGTATGTCTGTTGCCAACAGGCTAAGCGACCCTGGGAGAATCTTTTCCCTCTTGGTGTTTCAGTGTCCTCACCTGTAAAATGGGTATGCTAAGAGTACCCACCTCATGGGTTATTGTGAGGATTCAATGCATTAGTCCATGTAAGGCATTTAAAAAACCATTTACACTTAATAAAGGTAAGGCATTTAGAAAGACGCCTGGCACACAGCTACACTATGTAAGTATCGGTTATTAATAGTGTTTGGGATGTAATTGCTATATCTTGTACTTCTAAAATTAGCCCTAGATAAATGCTCTCCATGCTGTAGAACACATTAAGGGCTGAAGAGGAAAAGAAATATTGTTAGAGCAGGAGGGAGAGATGCAGTTTGGCAGAAGGCCAGGTTTCCATTCGTAGCTTATTTCTGTAACATTTCCATAAACTTCCCTTGAGTACAATGAGAAACTGTGTAAAGTGATACTCCTGGCTTTGAATGAACCCACAGCACAAGAGAATTCACACAGTAAAATTGAAGAAGCTGGCTAAGAATGTACAGCTACTTTTCCCTCACAAGAATGAATACAGGAAAATGTGGACATATCATTTTTAGCATATTTTAAAATTGCTCTCAGACAGTAGCCAATTTTGATAAGCATTTGGTAGGGGAATGGCAAGCATGACTTTACATTGTGTTGGGTTTCACAAAAGCCTGATACCTGGGAACAAGCAGCCTTTATTCTATCCCTTCGAAGATGAAGATAGCTGATGAAAGGTGCGCCTTGATAAATAAGAACACGTTTGTAGGGTGCATGCTTTAACACTACAGCTAGGTGCCCCAAGGCAGAATTTAAGGACGAGGAAGCATAATTTTTAAATTTAGTAATCATCTATAGGCTTAATAGTTAAAAATACAGTTCCAAATTTGGGGTTGCTATTTAATTTTAGGTAGCATTTGAAAGAAGTGCACTGAAAAAAATTGGAAATCTGAGCGTATTTGATGTGCTTGTATATGTTACAAGTGTAGAGAATCACGTAAAGTTACACTGAAAAAATTCTATAGTATATACGTAAAAGTATAGCATTGTACCACTTTAGAGAAAATCTAAACTTGGAGATATCATTCTGTTTTTAATCTCAGGGACAGATAAGCTAGTGTCTCCTTGAGTTTTTACATTCCCCCATAAGAGCTGTGAAAAACACTGATTTTAGTGAGCCAGAACACAGAGTATTTGTTGTAAAAAAAAAAAAAAAAAGGCAGAATTCATCAAACTAAGATGAAATTGGCCTTTGTGACACGGGGCTCTATCTTGATTAGCTGGGTGATTTTGCAGCACCACCAAAACACTGGAAATAAAGGTGCTGTACTCAGCATTCATTCCAGGATTGTAAAATTTCCAACAAAGTTGTCTCCAGGCATGAACATTCAGATGATGAATTAGAAATATATCGAATCATTCCATGCTATCTTCTGTGGGGTTTTGCTTAACAAACGTCACCTTCCAAATGGAAAACCCTTCTTGTGAAACTTCTGGTAAGTGGATCTGTGCTTTCAAAGAGCAGTTCTGGAGATACAATAATTTTTTTCTAATATGACAATAGAAAAAAAAATCCTTTAGCAATGGTATGCAATTTTTAGAAAGCAAACACGATTTCAGTGATTTAAGCACCATTCAAATTTTAGTCAGTTTGCAACTGAAGTTGAATAAATGCAACTGCATATGCATGAAAAACATAAATCTTACCACTTCATGTGGTCCAAGAGAAGGCTTTCCTGGCTGCCCTTTGTTAATAGTTAGATAATGATTCTACGCGGCCTGAAAACAGAACTCCTTTCAGACTTGCCCACTCATGTAGTCAAGCCTTCTTTCCAATAATTACATTAAATTAGCTAAATATCCATAGAAAATGCAAACTTTCAATGGAAAACCTGACCCAGTTTAGAGTTTGCTCTCTTATAAACACTCAATTGAAACTGGGTCTCTTTGGAGCTATCTTCCCTTAAGTTCATGGAGCAGGTTAGGTGGTCTGTGGGGCTGCACTGGTAGCATCACCTCTTAGAAGCGTGGGATTCTGGGCCACCACCTGATTTCCTGAATCAGAATCTGTTCTCACAAGATCCCCAAGGAAGTCTGAGAAGAGCTACTCTAGGTAACTAGCGCCCAGACAGTGGCCAGTTCATGACAGGGGCTCCCTAAATGTGCTGATCAGTTGGCTACATGAATAAATAATTTCGCAGGAAACTGGCCATTAAAAGAGCTTGAGGCAAAAAAAAGAAAAAAATAACAGTAACATACTTCCATGAAAAATTCTAATCAGTGCGTAAAATTTGGTATTTTAGCCTGAGGCAATTTAAGGAAGTTCAATGTCAATAATTTCCAAGGACAGTATTTAAAGCAATCTCATGCTGAATGAAGCAGGAGTTCTTTCATACCACATGAGATGGAAAATCATCATTTTCTAGTAACTGGGAGGAAAGAAGGAAGGATCCCTGGATGGGCTTTCAGAGACACCTTTAAGTGGAACGTTCACCTTTACAGTTGGATGACTGACACCCTGCCACATTTTTAGCATGCTTTTTCCTGCCAGGGGTGGTCATAAATTCTAACCACAGATAATTTAATCACGATTAGTGCAGTAAATGCAGATGAACATAGAGTGTTCGCCTGTAATTTGAAAATGACCTTCCCACACCTTCTTCAGTAGCGCGCAGACTTGGAGCAGCTCCTCCCCTGGGGAGAACCCATCTGCACCAGGCAGGTCTCCTCCCCCAGCTACTTTCTTATGATACATAACCGAACTCGGGGTGCCGCCTGGCTGTGGACCAGCACAGAGCCAGCTGGCCATCGGGGGTTGAAGCCAGGGCCCAGGCCTCTTAGGTACAGGACTCCAAGGAGCTTTGCCCCCCGGCTGTTGTGTGGCCCAAAAGAGGATTAACTCTCCAGTGGCAGAGACCAGTGTGCAAACAAAGGATGTGGCCCAGTACACACACCTTAACACTCTGCAGTGAGCACCTTTATCCTTTAGGGTTGGTCTGTGTCTGAAGACAGTAGAGTTGGTTCCGGCAGTGAAAAGCTGCAAAAAGGACCTCGGGTCTTATCTTCTTCGGAGAAAGAATTCAGCAAAGAGACCAAGATTGTGAAAAAGATGAAAGTATTTATCAGAGGGCAGCTTAAGCTGCTTATATGGGGGCAGTTTTCTGGGCTGTCTCTGGCCAATCATCTCCATATTTGGTACTGATGTGCGCGTGCATCTCTCCGCCAAGATGGATTCCAGCTGGCGTCTTCTCCCTCCTTTTATCCTTCCCCTAGACTGAGGGGCTTCTCTGCACATGTGTCAGGAGGGAAATCCACAAGAATGCACCCAGTCAGGTCCCCGTGCTCCTACTGGTATCCCATCTCGAAGCATCCCCAGGAGACCAGTTGCTGCGGCGCAGCCTGGGGCCTATCTATCTCCTATCTCAGGGTTAGTCAGAGAAGCTCAAGGAGAAATCACAAACTCACCAAGCTGTGTGTGGCACACAGCCTGAAAAAATGCTTGTTGTTAAGAATATTGCTTGATTCTGTGACAACTAATATAAAGGCTGCTTTTGCATGGTGAAAGCTTTTCCATAATTTTTCTTTATCCTACTAATCGTATTTAACCTTATACTAATTGCCTTGTTTAAAAATATAGGCTGTGGTGAGAATCAGATCAAATAAGGATGTTATTGTGCTATGTCTTTTCCGAAACTGGTTAGCCAAGACCCGTTCATATATTTACAGAGAAAAAAGTAAAGATTCCTCTTTTTGATATTAAATAAAATAAAACCAAACCAAACACACATATAACAGAGCCCAGATACCCTCCACGTGTAGCTGCTAAGTAAAATGAAGTATTCAACTTTGACTTCCCCAAATCAGGAGCTTGGGAATAGCCTCTCCTTAATCAGAGTCCAAGTGCAGCCTGGTCTCACATGCTGTATCTGGTGCACAATGATGCCCCCCGTCCCCCCCACCCCGGCCAGGCCCCCAGCCCCGCCACCAAGCTCCCAGAAGGGCCATCAGTGTTCCCATCAGGTGCATCATGGGCCATACTTCTGCTCAGCTCTGCTCAGGCTTCATTGCAGTAAAAGCTCACAAATCTCTATTTTTATAGAAACAGAAACTAGGATTAGTGAAGAAGGTAACATGTGCAAAGCTCAGGGCTGCCAGGAGGTAGAGCTGGGACGTCACACTCTCTTCTCGTTACACTTTCCCCAGCACCTCCACAGGACGAAACCAAAGGCACCTCCGCTCCAGATGCGAGGTGATCTCAAGTTCATTGTGCCCATTCTTGCAATGGTGGGAAAACAAGATGCTGCTGGGTGAATGTTGCACTCTGTCCAAAGCCAACTCCATTGATTATAGAAGAGAATCGTCAGTATCACTCATCCGCATAGCACATGTTGGGAACTTGCTGTCCTGCAGGCCTGGGCTCTGTACATAGAAAGCTACAAGAAGGACTCAAGTAGCCCCTGACCTTCTGTCAAATGGGAAAATCCATAGGTTAACTGATGTGGTGAGAAATAGTGTGATTTTAAAATACAAAGCACTGGGTTATGAAAACACAGAGGAAGACCTGACTGACTATGCCGGGGTCACCCTGGAATACCTTCTGGGGAAAGTCAAGTTCGAATTGTGTCTTGAAAGGATGAAGAGGAATTTGCAGAGCAGGTAAATGAAGAGGACAGGCTGAGAGAGTGGCAGGCACTGAATGTGACGGTCTAAAAAATAAATAAATAAAAAATTATTTTCCATGAAAATTGAGAATCTGAATTGGATATGCTGTAACGGTAAACTGCAACCAAATTTTGAAGACTTACTACCAAAAAACCCTTAAAATAGTTTAGACACGGTATATAATAAAGTGTTATTAAAATTAAAAAATAAATAAACAGATGGTGAATTGGGGGAGTTAGAAATAGCTTAATCCCGGAAGGACGGAGCTCCATTCCAACCTCACAGACCCTTCGTTGATAATCTAGCTGAATCATTTAGGTCTGCATGGTTTGGAAAGAAGAAAGGGTACGTTTTGATTTGGGGGTGGTCCTGGTTGGAGAAGAAGGATCCGGGAGTTCCTGAAAGGAGATGGGCTACTGGGAAGAAACTCTTGTCTTGTTCTGCAAGTTACTCGTAGCGTTGGCCCGAGCCGGAGCCGATTCCTGAATTGCAACAAGATTAACCTGATCCTTGTCGAGCTTCTCTTTTCGTTATCCACTTAGGAGTTCCCCTGTTGGTGTCAAGTTCAGAATTCAGCTTCACACCTGTTTCAATCAATGGCCTCTAAGGAGGAAGGGGTAGCATTTAGGGGATCTGAGACAGGGGATCTTGTTCAATTCACATCTCCCATATGAATTCGTAAATACTCAGTTTATGTAAAAGTGATATTAATAATTAAACACCAACATCTGTAGGATGCTGGCTGTATCCGGGCTACGCCATCAACTACACCATTGCATTTGGTTCCATCAGTAACCCCATTCCAGAGGTACTAGGTTTATCTCCCATTTTCTAGGAAAGGGACTTGCAGAGAGGTTAAGAAACACGCCCAGATAATGCAGTTTGTCAGGAGCAGAGCTGAGATTTGACCTCGAGCCTGATGGAGTGTCCAGAGCAGGTAACTTTTGCTGTCCTCCATGGAGCTGACTCTCCCACTCTCTCCAATTACCCGGCAGCCTTGGTAACATTTATTCAACACAATTAAATAAACAGCAAACGTCTCTGTTACTGATGACACTTGTTTTAAATAGTCATCTCTTTCACAGAGTTTTGCCCACTTCACTTGGTTGAGCTAAACAGAATTCAAATATATTCAAAGGAACATTGGCTACAGTGGACGATTTATGACTTTGCCCAGGTTTCTTAGTTTACAAACTGGAAGAGGCCCTGGACTCACTCAGAAACCCTTTCAATGTTTGAAAAGACATATATATAAAATGCCATTACTTTTATCCCTTTAAGTTGTCTAATCACAAGTGAAAATAACCAGGGTGAGCTTTGATAGAACAGCCCATTTCAGGCCTAGGATAAGACACTTTGGAGCATAAAATTAACCCTGTGGACGCTTAGCGTTCCCAAAGTCTCTTGGGCATTTGCTAGCTGAAACTGTAGAATAATAGTGCCAGGTTCTTAAATTTCCATCACTAGGTTTCTGGAAACTAATTTGGATAAAGTAAGAACATTTTCATGTGTTTTCCCAGCCGGTGAAAGTCGGATGTTAGCTACTTAAATGACTTTCACATTTATATTTGTTTTAAAAGGTATTTTCCATTTAAATATTTTTCTTATATATCCCCTGATATTTTCCCACATTTTCCCACAGTTATTTGATCAAAATGTAGCTGAATTTATGATGAAAATATTTCAAGGCAGAAGGTACAAACATCGGATCAGGGTTTTCAGATTTTTGTTTCTTTTCACTGACCTAGGCTGTTTGATTTAAAAAAAAAAAAATCTATGACAGTAGTATAAAAGAAAAAATGTCATGTAAGCCTGAACTTTATGAATGCCTGTGGAAATTTTTCAGAAAAGGCAACCTTCTCCTTTAACTGCAAGAACATAGCTCCTAGATTATATGGAATTTAAGGAGCAGCTTCCTGAAAGACTTGAAGAAAAATTTCCAATCACATTGCAGGGCCACTTGAACTGTAGGGACTGGTATCATTTGCAAAACAGCCTCAGAATGTTCTGGCCTGAAAGGAAACTAGCCTTTCAGGACAGCTTGTGTGATATATTTCAACATTAGAACGAAACATGTTCTGTTTATATGGACTAAAAAAAAATGTCTATTTAAAAATTAAACTTCAGGTTTTATCTTGCCACAAGCTCTAAGACCACAGTCTGGGAGAGTAACAATTTTCTCCACTTACTCTGGTTTGTACATAATTTTCAGTTATCTGAACTGATGGTTATTTAGTCCTGAGAGGACAGCTCCATTATTATAGAGATGTATCTTGGATGTTTATTTATCTTTAAATTCACCCTGCACTTTCATTGGATTCTTTTTTGAGAAAAAGAACCTGCTTTTTTTATTTTTATTTATTTTATTTTATTTTATTTTATTTTGCGGTACGCGGGCGTCTCACTGTTGTGGCCTCTCCCGTTGCGGAGCACAGGCTCCGGACGCGCAGGCTCAGCGGCCATGGCTCACGGGCCCAGCCGCGGCACGTGGGATCTTCCCGAACCGGGGCACAAACCCGTGTCCCCTGCATCGGCAGGCAGACTCTCAACCACTGCGCCACCAGGGAAGCCCTCCCTGCTTTTTAAAAACTGCTTTAAATATTACCGACATCAAAATATCTTGTCAGGGGGTGAACACGGCTTTTGTAACAAGAGGATCAGTGGATTTGATTCCTAAATGTTCTTCCTTACAGAAAGATGTTGGCATACTTTAATGCGTGGAAGGTACTTAATATCTGTTTTGATGGGCGGAATAGAACCCTTTATATTCTCACAAAAGGTCGTTCAACAGCTCAGTTAATCTAGGGTTTGTTCTATAGTCCTGAATCTACAAACTGCCAATTTTGAACATCATAAGTAAATAAAAGACTGAAGACATCCTAACTCTCAAACAGTCTGAAGCCAAGAAAAAGAACAAAGAGAAAAGGAGCCAATTGCAAACATAATTACACACCAGTGTTCTCTGTGTACACAGTTATCTACCCTGGGCTCTCTGTGTCCATGATGACATACCCAGTTATTCTTCATGTACAGAATGACATATCCAGTGTTCTCTGTGTACACAGTTATAGAGGCAGGGCTCTCTGTATTTGGGGTTTGGAAAGAAACAGTTGCACAATCCACTTGGGGAAGCTTTGCAGTTCCAAGTTCATCTTTGGCACCATTTCCTATTTCTATTCTATTTCAGCCCACCATTTTCAGCTTAGCTGGGAGAGAGAAGTGAGTTTCCAAACAACGTAATTTTAGGCTATATTTCTCATCTACCAATCAGGAACTGACAGCCATGCCAAGCATGTCTTCACCTCTCTACATTTTTATTCATGTCCTTTAGGAATAACTCTCCCACGTTTAAAAAAATCTCAGCAGCAGTGAGATACACAACATACACACCTCTCTCCCTCCGTTCAACCTCTAGATAATCGAGATAATTACATTTAAAATCAGAAATGGATGAAAAGAGAGCACATATTTTATACTCTGAATTTACATAAAGAAAACATTTTATGCTCAACATTCATGAAGATAGATATTCAATTTACACACGTCTCTTCTTTAAGGTTCATCTTTATTACCCGCAACACTAATATCCATGAATGCTGCATTCTCTTGAGAGGTTGACTATATTAACACCATAATATTGCTAGACTCTAAACCAGGTCAAATTTAAACAGAGTTCTGGTTAAACGTGGGGTATTGACGTGTGCCAATCTTGTCTTCCTACCAAAGCGTAAATAAAATGACAGAAAAGGAATTTTTCCAAAAATCTATTCACCCATAAAGACAATGGGGAGATTCCAGTGAGCAACACCTTTACCCTAATTTTGGACAGAGTTGGAGGAGAGATGCATGATTTAGCAAAGCAGTAGAAATTATACATTAGTTTCTCAAACATTATAATTTGAGTCAATCTGTTCCACAGAACCTCTGGAAGAGTCATCATTTCAAGAGGCATTAGCAAGAGTTACTCCCTTTCCTCCCCCAGACTTAAAACCTCTCCCCCATAAAAGCCCACCCTGGAGAAACTGTGTGGTTAAGCAAACAAACAGATGAGCTCTCAATGTAGGTATCCGGGGTTCCCCTCAGGGAAAAGGCCGATGTCCTGCTGGGCTCCCCTACAGTAGCTCTCATCCAACAATTTCCGGTTGCAGGCTCAGGGCTTCTGACCAGCTCTTACTGCCTCACCCTTAAATATGAAATGCCAGCCCAAAGCACCAGGCATTTAAGGCAAGCCTTAAACTGGAAGGAGTAAAACCTAAACAAATTAAGAAAAAGAGGAAAGAAGCAAGGAAGGGGAGGGGGCGGGGGAGGAAGGAAGGAAGGAAGGAGAGAGAGAATAAGGAAAAAAGAGAAAGAAAAGAAGAGAAAGAAAGGAAGCCCTTGTGACTGGTCCAGGAGTTTGGACAGGCATGAAGCAATGACTAGAAATTGGATTAGGTATTGGGGCTCAGAAGCTGTGTCTTTCTTTCTTCCTATAATATCTAATAAAATGCTTCAAAATGTTCTAATGTTCATTGGAATTGAATTTTAGAAAGATTCATTTACAAGAGCTGTGTACATGGATCCAGGGAGACAATTTTTAGAGACTACTGTATACTCTATATACTACTTGCACTTTCTTAAAATATTTCTAGGTCAGATTTGTATTTCAGTTCAGAGAACAGCAAATTGTTCAGGAAATCGTTTGTTCTCAGAAGGTGGGGCCCAAGCTGGTATATGCTTTTTGTTCATATTCTTTTCCCCCTAGGTTTCAATCATTGTTCCTCATCTTGTAAGCTCTAGTTTTTCTTAAATTAGTCTTTATACTGTTATTCAGTCACAAGATATTTTTCCTACAAAGAGTCACTGGAGCCCTGTTACTACTGCCAGATCTGTGATGCCAGCATGTGATTCTGCGGGTCTGCTGTCACTTCTGGTACCCACCTCCCTAAACCTGAATCACATCACATCCTGAGTGAGGCCAATGATGTCTGGAAAACTCAAAAAACAAAAACAAAAAAAAGAATTTTTTCATTTTTTGTATTTCCAACAAGACCCTGGGCTGATTTGTTCCTGAGTATCTATGTTTCTCTCGCCCTTCGCCTTTCCTGGCTGGAAATGAGGGACAGTCTTTCAGGGTTCCTGACTCTCCCATGAGTTCAGTTGTTCCAAAGTGACCTAAGGTGCCTTGTGCCTTAGGCTTAAATCTAGGAATCACTGTTGTTCCTACTTTCTGGTCATTATGGCTTAGACAGATGCAGCAAAATATCTTTATAAAGATGATTTATGTTTTTCAGGTTATGTTTTCCAATTACATGATATTTTGAATTCAAAATATCAATCAATATTATCATTTGAGTTTACTGGAAATTTTGACTATATACTTTGTTCAACTAATTATATTATTTTTATGATAATTACAACTAGAGTTTGTCTTCTTCTAAATGTATTTGAAATAAATGAAATTAAATATAAAGAAAAAAGGGGACAATTAGGAACAAAAATATATTAATGCAATTTGAAGGAAGCAGAGAGGAAATATACGACTAGATACTCAAGATGGTCCCATGAATACAGTTCACTTCTGAAGCCAGCTTTCAGTTTCCTGGCTGCTAAGTGAAAGGGAAAACATGTCATATTGGACAGATTCTACTTCCTGACAGATGAAAGCATGCACATTTGTCTGCAGAAGCAACATTTTTCCTTAACTTAAACACCAATAGAAATTTTCTGTCTAGCCTTATAGAAGGATTTTTGAGTGAGATAATAAATGATGTTTTCCACTAAAATTTAATAAAATTTTATAAATAATCCTCTCTTTAGTAACAGTTCAAATAGTTTGCATTACCTATTTTTCCCACACTTTTATCTGGATAATAAAAATAACTCAGAGGAATAATGTAGGGCGTGATATCTTTCATCTTGACCTATACTTTTTGATTTCCTGCTCAGGGGTCCAAATGAGGAGAATCAGAATCAAATCTGTTAAGTGATACAAATGAGACGAGCTGCCAAAGATTGGGATTTCCAACCCCTACGGTGTGGGTTCAGCCACAGTCATAGACAGTAGAGTGGCAGAGAAACTGAGGATGGGCAAAGCCGGTCCTCTCATTCACAAGTGAAAAAACTGAGGCGGGGGAAGATGTGAACCTGGTGGTCCAGGGGGCTGGATGTGCCGCTCCAGCATCTAGACAACCTCACTCCTGTCTCACAGCAGAGGATCACATGCTCTCCACTCTCCATCCTCACCACCAAGCCTTATCTTTCAACCCCTGAGAAGAGATGACACATCAAATTCAGGAATTGTAATGAAGCTCAATATAGTCAGTAAAATCCAAACTTTGTAATTTTGCTTGAAGTTAATGTGACATGTGTCTTTTATAATCTTCTCATATTCAAAGTTGGTGAACTTTGGGAACAGTCTCAACTTAATGTAATATCATCTTTTCAGTAAAGCTGATTTATATAGCATATAACGAAAGGTGATTTACCTTTACACAAGCTTGTAACACATCCCACAAATCAGAAAAAAAAATGATTTATCAAACCATATGCCTAATTCAAATTTAGTGGTTATCCTCATGACACATATTAAATATTAGGTTTCGTGATATTTTCTTCCAATTAGCAAGAATCTGTTTACATCAGTATGCTGTTTCTTCTACTTCACCCAGCTTCAATTTGTCAAAGAAGTAATCTAGAAATTTCAGAATGAGGTTTGAAGGATTCCTTGCTTGTATTTTCTCCTTTTCCTCCTTCTCATCCTCACCTCCCACCCCACTCCAGTGCAAATTTCCTACAAAGCCTGTTCTCTGTAGAAGCCTGTAAAAATATCTCATTACCTCGCTGCATCTATTAAACAATTGGAAATTAGCAAGTTCTGACATTAAGATTCATTCCCACTTTTTAGTGCATTCTGTCTGCTTGGAGTATAGCAATTCATGTTCCTCACAAGAAAGCATGGGAAGGTCACTTGTTTAGTTAAAAACATGACACTGAGCCGCTGTCCCTCGAAAGCCCCCAAAATAGACACAGCTCTGTTTGCCGATATTCACCAAGGCACAGATGCAGGGGTTGGTTATTTAGGCCACTATCCAGAGGGATTATTAAAATTCTCTTGAGCAGAATTTTCCAAAAAACAAATGCATTTCATAAATGTATATTAATCTGTTCAGCTTCAGATAATGAAAACACAGAACTCTGGTAGGAGTCAAGCGGCTGGTGAAGCCCACGCCCCGCCCCCAGGAATGTAACCGAAGGCGCTGAGGTGTTGGAATGCGGCCTTGGTACTTCAGGGGAGGTATTTTGAATGCAAAAGAACAGATCCAAATCAGAGACCTTTCCATTTGGGAATGGCAGCTAAGTTCTGGTCTCTGTGTACCCTAAAGGACAGGAGAGGACACCCTGGCTCATGCCTGTACTTTCAGACCCAGCCTTCCCCGGGACAGAATTTTTGGTAACTGCCTCAGCCGGTGGTTGCTAGTGAGGCTGTGAGGCATAGTGTCCTTGGTCCCCCCCTTGTTTACTGGCTTGCTGGGTCCCTGCTGACCGCCACATGCATCAGGACAGGGCTGCCCCCCGGTTCCTGAGCACAGACTTAGAGTCTATTCGCTGGGTTCTCTGCAGAGGCAGCCCAGGCTCTGCCTCTGAAAGTAGAGTCAGGCTGGGTCTATGTCAGTTGTTCACTTACTGATGTCCAACGTGTATGTGTTTCTGTGTTTGAAGAGGAGAGGTTTGCACCGCTCTCACGGAGATGGGGCCATTAAAGACGTCTCTTTTGGATTGCCGCCACGTTGGAGTATCAGATCCAAAGGTGTGGTAAATGACTACCCTACCCACAGTGCATATTAACAATCCGTTTCCAGAACTTACCTTGGGTTGTCTAGAGGGTCTGGGAAGGCAAAGAGTAGAGTGGAAAGTCTGCTGAGTGGGGAGTCCTAACAGCTGTGTTTAGACCCTACCGGCCCAGGTTGCTCGTGAGCTTTAGCGACTGACCCAATCTCCAAGAGGCTATTTCTTCTTCTGCAAACAGAGAAAGTAACTACCTGTCCTACAAATTTCAAAGGACTCTCCTTTCAAAGTAAATAGATAACCAGATAGAAATGAATTTGCAAATATTAAAGCTACAGGAATTTAAAGAATAGATTATATACTAAACATAATGGAATCATCCTGAATATTTTAAAAATACAAAAAACAGAATATTTTATAGATTAAACTGATTTATAATGAGATGGATATAAATGGAAATATATTATATTAGGTCTATGATTTAGACCCATAAGAATATTTTAAAATAGGTTTATTTTTGCTGACTTGGAGCACAAAATGATGTACTTTTCAGTAAAATACTATAATTCTTATATATTTTCCACAATGTGACCATGTATAATTGCTCACAGGTCTTACAAACTCGTTTACGCTGGAATTTCTGTTTTGTTACATCCTGGTTTTCCCCTTTGGTTTATATACAACATCTGCATTCCATGTACCCTGGGGCAGCAGGACCACTGACTGATAAGATAGATAAATTTGAGGCTGGATATAAATCAGACTGATCTTTACCTAGGATAACCTCTAACAGAGAAGCAACCTTTAACCTTCTGGACGATGACTAGATCCAGTTCCCTCCATTTGCCCAGAAATTAATCCAAACTGATCTGTGTGCATTCATCTCAGTGACTTTCTACCGAGGCTGTTTCTCGGTTGTTCCTGCTGGAATGAAACCAAACCTCTTTATTCGGGAATGTTCCATTGGTAAGGTTCAGAGAGGAGAGCTTTAGTTTGCAGACCTCACACCAAGTGATTACACAAGTGAGACAGGGGCATCCATCCCTCCCGCCCAGACATCTAAGTAGGCTCTTCCATTCTGTCACTTAGCTCAGTGTTGACCTCAGACCCCATCTGCAAACTGAAACATGCCGAGTGTACCTTTGGTGATCCTTTCTGAGTTGCCGCTACAGCTTTTAAATATTTAGGGTCAAATGTGTTTTTTCAAGTGTAACCTGTGTGACCTGTGTCATTTTGTTACTATGATCAGTAGTGGAAGTGACAGTCTTGGCAGTAAGGACAGAGGAGGAGGAGAAGTGGCAGGCACTACCTACCAGACGCCAGACTCTGTGCCGGGAGCTAAACGTGAATTACTAATAATCTCAGGGAGGTGCCACAGATTCGTTTTCATCATCCTCATCTTGTCCCTGAGAAAACCATCAGCTGACTTGAGCCTGCATTTCAATCGAATCCAAACCCCAGAGTCCTTCCAGCTCTTAAAACAGCTAATACAGCTCCATAATGACGAAGGAGTCATAAAAATATATCTGGCTTGCCTGGATGGAGGCAGATAATTCTAGAAGCTTGCAGAAACTAGGAAGGCTCCTGCTCTCATGGGCCTCTGCATCCTTCCTTGCCCTTCTGCGTGACCCGAGGCTCTTTCAGACCGTGTTTGTGTGCGGCGTTGAACAAGAAATTGTTCTAGTGGCTGGCGATTTGGTTGCGTCTGCCGCTCCAGCCAGAACTGTTACAATGTGACTATCAAAGATGTGCATGATGAACGTGGCTTCCTCTTCCTGGGGGTGGGGTGGGGGGGTGGTCAGCAGCCCTGCCTCTGTGAGCCTTTTCTCTGGGTCGTGTGTATCTTCCCCAATGGTCTTCTGCAGCAGTGGAAATCTACCATGCTCCACAAGTGTCCCCCATGGAGGGAGGCCCTAGGCACTGATGGATTTGAGATTAAAAAGATACTAAGGAAAAAATGGCAGGAAGACAGCTCTGCCTCAAGCACTGGGACCTTTAATGCCCTTCACAACCCCAAACCTGATTTGCCTACCTGCCCACTGACTACACCTGGATGGAATGGGAAGCTGGTGTGGGTTGGTGCGTGCTTTAAGACACCCAGAGTTTCTTAGGGCTTTGTTGGATAGCTGCCACACAGCCGTAGCTTTCTGTAGGCCATGGCCACGATATATTCAGGACAGAACGCCATGAATAAACTCCAAGTCAATATTATTTTGGAGAAGAAGCCAGGAGAAGAAAACGGAAGCCTTCCTGAAAACAATATGTTAAAAGAGAAAAGATAATCTAGCTATAGCACAACCTACCTTATAGCTACTTTTATATGACGAAACATGTTTCATACAGTGGTAAACTCTATAAATTATGAAACAAAGGTACATGTGATAAGTATGCAATTATGACAAAAAACTGGACATCATACAAGAGTTAAGTAAGTAACATGCGATGATTTTATAGTTCCTATATCCTAGGGGTATCTCAGAGAGTATTACTTGAAAATCTCATAGTTCAGATGGCTATCGATAAAATACAATTTGAACTATGAAAATTAGTGCCAAAATTGTGAGATTCTTTGCTGTCAGTAATTAGTTATTTAGACAACCTTTTATACTTAGATCATGTGGACTGTAGAACTTCTAGGAATCGAAAAAGGTAATTTCATAAGTAACTTTGGAAACCAGCATAGCATATCTGGGGATAGGAATATTACATACAAACTTATGTATCTAAATGAAAACATGACAGATTTTTGTGGAGTCAGTCTCACTGCTTTAATCAGATTCCAAAATGTAAAACTCTTTCAACCAAATGAAACTAAGTCACACTGTTTTTTAAATGTGTGGTTAGTCTGAAGAATTCTTTGAAAGGAGGGGTCTAAGTAATATATTCAGTACCTTTCCTTTGCTGATTCATCACTACCTAATGTCCCCTCTTGCATCGACATGGATTTCTTTATCGACAGGTTACGTTTGCATGATTTTGGCTCATACAAAATTATCACTGTTTCCTTTAGGGAGAAAAATGAAAAGTAAAAAGACTGCTTGACTGTCTTGCTGAGCCTCGTTTAATGGATATTGGTAAAATAATCACATAACTACTTTACTTATAAAACCACTCATAACTTGAGGCAAGGCAACGGCTTAGTTGGCTGCCAAAGGTTAGAAACTACAAAATCCACAGAAAATGTCCTGATTTTGTTTTCATCATCTCCCAAACTATTAGTACGTTACTCGGTTCACTGAATACAAATCCATGATAGGGTAAAGAGTAAAATATCTCTACTGAATTCCAATTATGTCAACTAAATCAGCCTTTTCTTCTAAGTTAAAAGTTTTTAATGGCTAAGACCCACCGCTCACTCACATTATTCACAACCTACTCTGTGTCGTATCTGGTGGTCTCTGTATACAAAAGTAAGGAAGACTGAGTCTTTGCTCTCAAGATGCTGTAAATCTTTGGGGGTCATGAGGATTCTTCTTTTCCAGAACAGTTACCCCTTCATAATGATAACATTTAACAGCAAGAGCAATAGGAACGGCAGCAGTAACAATAATACTTTTATTTCAGTTCAGCTTTCATTTCTCAGTAACAAAGATATTTCTGTCATGTGTGAGTGCATGTGTGTGCACACAGGCGTGTGTGTGTGTGTGTGTGTGTGTGTGTGTGTGTGTGTAATACAAGGAACTGGACTTGAAATGTAATTCTCAAGGTCTGGAACAATACACAGCAAATTCTGGGGGATCCTGAGCCAGTTACTTGAGTTCCATGTCTCTGTTTTTTACTTAATGAGGATTTCTTTAATAATTAATTCCCACAGGTCTTGTCCTCTAAGTCTGTTTGCCAGCAATATTCTGTTGATGTCTTTTTTTTTTTTCTCAGTGCTTTAAAATGTTTATTTTTAAGTAGTCTGTTGACATCTGAGGGTCAGTCTCTAACAGATCTACATTGCAAGGATTCAAAGAAACAGAAGACATTTGTGGACTAAGTTGGGAAACTACCGCAAGGACAGCAGATCAGTTTCATCACTTTGCTTCGGTCTAAAACAGATTGTGTTTTCTCCACACCCCCAACAGAAAATAGTATTACTTAGCAATTCTAGGCACGTCTTTCTTTCGAGAAATTCCTTGAAAGTCCCAGAATAATTGTAAATGAAATTCATAAAGAGGGAAAAACACAGTTATGAGGCGGGTGTACATCAGCATGTGGGCAGGATTTAGCTGAGCCCCTTTTTCCTATTGAAGAACTGATCAGACGACTTGACAGCTGGAGTTTACATGATTGTTGTACAATAAAACAGCACTACTGCTACCTTTTGCTGTGCTCCAAATGCCAAGTGCAATTTTGAATACTTTTTCTCCTTGATAAAAATATGCTCTCTTCATAAAAAGAGAAGATAGACACATCTTAGAAATGAGCGTGCTCCTACAGAATGCAACATGCATAAAAAATTAAAGCGAAATTGAACTTGTGAAATATAATTAAAAAAGAAAGGAAAAACCTATTGAAGTTTAATGGCTGGATTGTAAGAGAAGCCTTACACAACATAGTGGGCCCTATGAGGTCTGAGGTAAATGGATTGCAGGATGTATAGTTGGAGCTCAGCTGTGAACACTGTGATATTTTGAGAAAAAAGGACTGAATGCACATGGCTTTGTTGAACCTCTCTCAGAAATCCTAACAACCCTGACCATTTCAGATGCCAAAGATGGCATTAAGAAGTGCAGAATACAAAATAGATGTAATATCCAAAATATATAGTATAATTAAATTACAGCCCTTGCTTTGGTGTTTATTATAGTCTAGCATGTTAAACTCTTATTTTTGGGGTGAATGGAAAGAGAAACCCAAATAAATTTTCCCTTTTTGTATAGGGCTGTGATGACCTGATTTGGAACTTTCGTGAAATTGTGAGTACTTTTAGTTCTAAACCAGCTAGAGCTTAAATTTGAGTTTGTGTTTTTCCTGGGCTCTTAACTGCTCCAACACATACTAGAACCTGTTTACAGCTAAGGCATACTGAATTCAACAATATAGTAATAAGTAACCTAATTTTCTCAGTCCCTTTAATAACATGAGTAGTCTCAAATTCATTCGTTTATTAGATCAACATTTTTGTAGCACCTATTGTATACCAAACACTGCTTTAGGTGTTAGGGATACTGTAGTAAATAAAACATGTGAATGTCTTGATTACATTCTTTAAAGAGGATAGAAGCTTTTAAAAGGGGGATGGTAAGTAATTAATAAATAATGTTAAAGGGAAAAATAAAGCAGGGGGAGGGCATGAAATGTTAATAGTGGGAGTTAGAATTCTGGATTTGATAGCTAGTCACTGCGAAGATAACTTTTGAGTAAAGATCTGGAGGCACTGGAGCTAGCCACATGGATATTTGTTGGTAGGGCATTCCAGGCAGTAGGACAGCATGTGCCAAGGGCCTGAGGTAGAAGTGTGCCTGGAGTTTGAAGAACAACAAGAACACCTGTGTGGTCAGGTGTGGTCAGAGTCAATCAGAGGACAATAAGGGATACTGGCAGAAACATGACATAAACCAGGCTTCAGAGGGCTAGTGGTGAATAGAAAAGTCTTTGGCTTTGACTTTGGAAGGAATGGGAAGTCTACATCATTCTTCAAGTATTGCAAACCTCTTCTGTGAAGAGCTAGATATTTAGGGGGACAGACAGTCTTTGTCACAACTCCCAACTCTTCATTTGTAATACCAAAAACAGCCAGAGATAATACAAAAATGAACGAATATGGTTATATTACAATAAACATTTATTTACAAAATTAAGTAGAAGATGGGATGACATCAGCAAGATGGCAGAATGTGAAGCTACAGGACCTCAATTAATGACAATATATAAGCTAGAATACCTCTGTGAGAACTGTAGAGACAAGTTGAGAAGCTATAGCACCCAGGCCATTATAAAATCAAGAGGGATTCCAGTGAGAGGGATAGGAAAATTTGCATCATTTGTTATATGTGTGTTCCCCTCCCCCTAGCAGCCTAATGCAGGGCAGCTTAGAGGAAACCCCTTGTAGGGGGCTCCTTCCTTGGGATGGAGACAAAATAATGGACCTCGTATCCAACATTATGCTCGTCTGGGGGCTGCCTGAGGGACTGGTTTCTGTCTCACCTGACTCAGAACACTGACGGAACCAGTGCCAGAGTTTGGGAGCTGCTGAAAGCAGAGGTAAGCACGCAGCACATTAGAATTGCTGTTCCTCAAGCAGATACCAGGGGGAGCAAGATGTGAGAAGAGGCTTGAGAGGTCCTAGAACCTCCAGCTGGGTTGATAAGTGAAAAGTTATTTTTCCCTGCACAAAGAATTTTTTTTAAATTCCCAAATCCCAACAAAAGATCACAAGGCATAGAAAGAAATAGGTTAGCCTGGCCTAATGAAAGGAACAAAATAAAACTCCAGAAACTGACTCTGAAATATCAGATCCATGACATACCTGACAAAGAATTTAAAGTAAAGATGTTCAATGAGCTAAACGAGAGCAACAGACAGACAAGGAAACAAACTCAGGAAACAATGGACGAATACAATGAGGGTATCCACAAAGAGATGGAAACCGTATAAAAGAACTAAACAGAAATCCTGCGGTAGTTAGTACAATAACGGAATGAAAAACTCATTAGAGGTTCAACCACAAACTTGGTAGGAAGAAGAAAGAATCAGTGAACTTGAAGATAGGTTATTTGAAATCATCCAGAGAGAGGAGCAAAAAGAAAAAAAATAAAAGTAAAAAGACCTATGAGACTCATGTGACGTTATCAAGTGGGCCTAACATACATTATGAGGATTCCAGAAGAAGAGGAAGAGAAAGGGGCAGAGAGCTTATTTGAAGAAATAATGGCCCCAGACTTCCCAAATCTGGGGAATGAAATGGACATAGAGATTCAATAAAGCTCAAAGAAATAGACAAGGAAAAATCCAAAGAGGATCACACTGAGACAGTATAATCGAACTGTGTAAAGTCAAAGTCAAAGAAAGAATCTTGAAAGCTGCAAGAGAAAAGTGGTTCATCACGTACAAGGGAGCCCCCATAAGACCATCAGAGGATTTATCAGCAGAAACCTTGCAGGCCGGAAGGGAACGGAATAATATATTCAAAGTGCTGAAAGAAAAAAAAAATGCTGTCAACTAAGAAAACTGTATCTGGCAAAATTGTCCTTAAAAATAAAGGAGAAGTTAAGACTTTCCAAGATAAACAAAAGCTGAGCTGAGTCCATTATCACTAGACCTGTTCTACAAGAAATACTAAAGAGAATCCTTCAAGTTGAAATGCAGTTGTGGTAAACAGCAACACAGACCTGTATGGAAATGTAAGATTCTCTGGTAGAGTGCGTGTCACTTTGGACTAGCCACATTTCAATTGTTCAATAGCTACAAGTGACTAGTGACTACCATATACCATGCTGTACTGCATAACTCTAGAGGTTAGAATGTCTAATTTATTCCTTCCTTCCTTTTTCTTTTTCTCCCTTCCTTCTTCCCTCCCTCCTTTCTTTTCTTTTCTTCCTTCCTTCCTTCCTTCCTTCCTTCCTTCCTTCCTTCCTTTCTTTCTTTCTCTTTCCTTATTTCTCTTTCGATTGTCTAGCATGGGTTTATGCACTTACGTTTGTAAATTACATTGTACTGACAATCATGAGAGCTCACAATAAATCCAGATTAAATCAGTGCCTCTGAGACTAAATTTTAAAAAGTAGTAGAGGAGGTTTGGCCCATGGGCAATAGTTTGCCAACACTTCTATCGGTTACATTTGTGATTTCATTTGACAGATGAAATAACTAAGTCCCAGAACAGTGAAGAAACATTCCCTAAATAACCTAACTAGTCAGAAATGCTGCTAGGACTCAAATTCGGGTCATTATGATTCCAAATTCTTTCAACTACATTATGTTTCCTTCATAAAGACCTTTTTGTTTTTGTAGACCAGTGGTTCTTAGAGTGTGGTCTGTGGAACTCTTTCAGTGGTTTCATGAGGTCAAAACTATCCTCATAATAATACAACCTCTTTGTCTTTTTCACTGTGTTGACATTTGCAATGATGATGCAAAAGCAATGCAGGGGAAGGGAGTTATGACCCTGCTGGCACCGAAGCATAAATTAGGGCAGCAGCACCAAACTGTACTAGTATTCATTGCATTTCCACCAGCACAGACTCACAGGGATGTAAAAAGCCAGTTTCCTCTAAGAATGCCCTTGATGAAATAGTGAAAACTATACATTTTATTAAATCTCAACCTTTGAGTACATGTCTTTGCAACATTGCATATGACCAAATGGAAAGTACTCATAAAGCACATATGCTGCCTGACACAGAATGACTTCTTTTTCCAGGAAAAGCACTTGAGTGATTGAGTTGGGAGCTGAACTAGCAATTTTTTTCATGAAACACCATCTTACTTGAAAGAATGACTGACAAACTATGGTGTTTTTTTTTTTTTGAGACAGAATTCTTTTCTGCTTTATTGAAGTATAACTGACATATAAAATTGTAAGATATTTAAAGTTTAAAATGTGATGATTTGATATATGTATACGTTGTGAAAGGTTTCCCCCATCAAGTTGATTAACACATCAATTGCCTCACATTTAATTTGGATATTTGGCTGACATTTTGGGGGAGAGAAAAAAGAAGTGAGGCTGTTACTTCAAGAAAACAGCTGACAGGATTTGCGGCCAATGACAAAAGCTTCCAAGTGAAAATTAGAATTTTGAAAAATGTGTGTCTGCCACTGTGGGCTTGACAGCTTCCCAATATTTAAAGACCATTCTGATGAGATCAGTGGCAAATTTAGCAACTGTAATTTCAAAATATTAAATAGTGAACTATGTCAACATTTGGAAGATCTGCATAACTTAGCAATCAAATATTTTCCAAATTACCAATGCTTGATGTTGCAAAATCATGTGTGAGTTTAAAGGTTCCTTCAAAGTGTGAGACAGAACACTGGATTTTAATGGAAGTGAGGGCAGTAGATCTGGGTTTCAGATCTACTTTGCAATTAACATTTAAGAAACTACCATTTGTCAAGTTTTAATGCAATATGTAAGAAAAATTTCCATAAAGAGTTTTAGCAGGTCATTAAATGTGCCTCCTTTTTGAAATTACATATATATAGGTGAGACTGGATTTTTCATATGCTTTAAACAAAACAACATATGACAACAGATTGAATGAAGAAGTAGGTATGAAAGCTATGATGTCTTCTATTAAGCCAGACATTGCAAAAATATAAAACACTGTCACTCTTCTCCTTAATTCTTTTTTGTTTTGAAAAATAATTATTTTTCATAAAAAGTATGTTCATGCATTTATCATCTTATTTTAAATGCATTAATATAATTTTTTAAATTTCTCAGATTTAATTTCTAATATTGTAAATATTGTTTGGTATAACCCTCATAAACTCAAGCTGATCGTGGTCTTCAAGAATCCTTAAGGGTGGTAAGGGGATCTGAGATAAAAAAGCTTGAGGATTACTATTGTAGACAGGTGCAGAGGGTGTGTGTGTTGCACAGTAAACTCTCAATTAACTAGAGGAAGGTGTGAAGATTGTCTATTAACTGGCCTGTGTTTCCTTAGATCAAATTTAAGAGGAAAATGGAAATAATAAAACAAACCAATGTTGAATGTCTTATCAATATAAAGTCAGCATAAATTGCTATGTATATGATTATATGTGATCAACTCTGATCCAATATAGGAAAGCAAAACTTTCCTTCCTACTTACAGGGGTCGTTATAAGAATAAACGATGACATAGAAAAAATGAAATATTAGATGTACAATCTTTTGTTGCACATGAAAATGCAAATTTAAGTCAATATGATGTATGTTGAGACATTTCACAAATGTTGATCATCAGAAAAATTTCATTATGTAACTGATTAGCTCCTACTATTTGCCAGTACTGTATTAAACTCCACATATACACAGATGATGAAGACATATATTCATTATATTGTTCTTAGTTATGAAAGATTTTCAACGATGGTTTAAGCAAAATAAAGGTCTATATTCAGCCCCTAGTTACTTAGGCAATTTTATTTCTAAGTCTTTGGGTAACACCTCCTGCATCATAAATTGATGAGTCCTCAGAGCCTCATTGAGCATCTTTACATTTCTAACCATCTGAAATTGTATATTTTGTGTCATAAAACAAATTATATCCCCTCTGAAATCCCAGATTCTTTTGACATATTTCTTGGAGAGAAATAAATAGCTCCTACACAGGAAACTAACCAATGAAATAAACAGTACTAAGTGACCAACAACAGTAAAGCTAGAAAACTTCTTTGTTTGCACCTAGTCAGTTTTGGCCCTGGACAGAGGGGTGCTTTTTGCTGTAGATTCATTCACAATGGTTCCCTGGCCCTAAAACACAGGGCCACGCGCTCCTTCTACCTCTGTTCTGCCAGGAAAGATTTTGCTTTGAATTGTGGAACTGAAATCTCATATTTAGCCCAAAGGAGAAGATATTCTTTTGCAGACTCTTGTTCTGTCTTTCCCTCTTTAGAGCTTAAAAGTCAGGTTTGGGGTTATGCTTTATTTTGTTTTTAGAAGGACACAACATAGCATTTTTTTTTTTCTTTTCATTTTTTAACATACACAAAGCAGAGGTCTGGCAAATGCAAACATGAGAAAGTGGAACTCCTGGGAGTGACAGGAGAGTTATAAAAGAGCTCTAATTTTGGAAATATAGTTTTAACATCTTAAGTTTCAGGGGGTTTCAGAACATTCAGAGAATTGTTTGAATATCTGGACGATTGTCTATCAGTTCAACCCATGGCCCCCAAAGCAATCAAATGAGTCTGAGAATTGCAACTTCATTCACTGTGAGAAATCTATGTCAGAAGGTATCAGAATATAACTCTTATTAGCTGTCTTTACTTTTATGAACACCTTCCAAAGAACAGAAACCTAATCTGCATTGATTAATTTATTTTAATTATGGGAATTGATTGCAAATAAATACTTTGCAGACAGGAGAGAACTCTTACTAGGGACCTGCACAGAATCAATAGAGAAATGCTTATTACAGCCTGGAGAACAAAAGCCACAGGGCTCCTGATGAGTGTGTGAGTCTTGAACAGTTTCTTTTCTTTTTTTTTTTTGAATTTTTGAATTTTTTTGAATTTTATTTATTTTTTATATACAGCAGAGCTTTTCTTTCTGTGCCGATAGCTCATGAGACAGATTAATTTTCCCCGTGATTACAACACCCACCAAAGGGCCAAAGCAGAGAGAAAATCCACCTCTGGTTGCTTTCAAATTCATCTGCAACACTTTGGGCCTCAGTAGGCGCCCAAGGCACAGTCTCACCCACGTTATTTTTAGTTGAAGGCTATTCTTCTGTCACAGGCAGCAAGATTGAAAACTGTCCTGACTCTGAGCAAACCTGGTTATTTCAGAATACAGGCTCTCACAGCATTTCCCTCTAATGGCCCAGATTAGAAAAGAAAGGTTGTTTATACGTTTAAAAGGCCAAGGTCTCCTGAACCATCAAAGCAGTGGCTTGTGGTTTTAGAGCAACACAACTTCCTGCTGAGTGTAATGGGTGAGCATCTCCAGGCTGTGCTGGAGCTGGGCTGCCACTGGGCACTGATGCTAATTGGCCGTCTGCGAGGGCCACTCAAGCAGTGTATGGGCCTGAGCACTTTGTTTCGTTTGGAGTGAAACATACCCTAAGTAACAAAGGACCCGTACACCTTCAATGCCTCCTACCTGGACATTTTTCTTTTCAGTGGATGGACTTATAGATCAAACGCCATCTTGTCACCTCCCATTTCTATAGTGGCAACTCTTTATAATATTTAAGGAAAAAAAAAAAATAATTCTTTGAATTTCACTCTCTGGAAGGATTTGTAGGAGAGAGAATACGTCAAATGTGTTTTATTAATCAAATGTTTGCTTACAGAAAGAATGCATGCAGGCATGACCACCCCCTCCCCGAGCCTGGTGACCTTTCTGACATTATGGACAACTTGGGACTCACTTACGGTGGCTCCCAACCCACTCACCCCCTGTTTGTTTCTTCTATGTTTTGTGCACAATCAGGGAAGGTTACTTACCTGTGTGTTTGGTTATCGTTCCATAACGCATGCTCTGTTTATTTCCTTGAAATAAGCCCCCGTCCTTAATGAGCTCATAATTATTGGGTAACACAAGAGTTCGCTTCTCACTGCCTCTGCGTGCACAGCATCCCATGGCATCCATGAGAGACTTTTGTCTGAAGAAAGGAGGTAAAATCACAACAAAAAAAGGCACCGTCATTTATGTGAGTCTTAATCAACCTGTAAATTGAAGGGGCTCTTTCTATATGAGGCAAGAATAGAACTGAAAAAGCTATGACTGGAAACTAAAGCTGGGCTATAAATATAACCTCATTTGTGAGATAATTAACCAATAATGAGGCTGTGATATTAAAACTACTTGTAGTTGTTTACAGCACACTTAGCACTAACAACTGATTTTTTTTCTAAGTATGACTAAGTCATTTTTTCTTTCTAGGCCTTTGTATGGAAGGGACAGAATGGTTTCTAAAGCACCTTTCTATTACAATTTTTGTGATGGTTCTATGATGTATGCGGGGTCCAAAATATTCCTATAATGTTGGAGTTTTATTAAAGTCAAGATTTAATCATAAATGTGGGGACAATGCAACAAAATAATTTGAGTCAGTTTCTCTTCTCAAATGTTAAGATAAACCCAGGTAATTCTTTCCTTAGTACCAAATACAATTATCCCGTTTAAAAAGCTGTCGCCCTCTCATCTCTGCGTCCACATGTTTTAAGAGTTGAGATGCTCAAGCTAAAATTACCTTAAATTCATGCATTTAAAAAAAAATTTTTTTTTGCCACACCTTGAGGCTGGCAGGATCTTAGTTCCCTGACCAGGGATTGAACCCAGGCCCATGGCAGGGGAAGTGCCAAGTCCCACCTTAAATTCATGAATTTTTAAAATTATTCATATAGTATATTTTAGGAAAAGGAAGAAGTATGTTATAAAATTTAGGAATTTTTGTTGGCGGGATGAAGTCTATTACTGTTTACCAAAATGTTAGCATGATTATTATAAAAGGATATAATTTTCCATCATGTTCCAACCCAGCTTTCTATTTGGGAGTCTAAAAACCTGATGCATGCAATTCCCTCCAGGTGTGAGTAAGGCTGGGGTCTCCAGCACTGATGGCCGCCTTTGTCCTGTATGAGCTGCATTTTCAGCAAGCTTCTTTTCTGTCCTTTCTCTACCTTCTACCAATGAACAATCAGTTTTAAAGAAATGTACATTTCCTAATGGAAAAAAATGGGGGCATGTGTTAATAAGCTTTACATTTTTTAATTGGATTATATAAATATAATGTGTGTGTGTGTGTGTGTGTGTGTGTGTGTGTGTGTGTGTGTGTTGATTGGTTGGGGCTAGGTAATAAATAAACAGAAGCAAATAGAGGTCAAGTAACTTCACTTGTGGCACATGGATACTTAGCAGTAGAGCATGGATTCAAACTCCAGGCTGGGTATTGGCCTATAACTTATTTAAGATCCTCTTGGACCCAATTTTTATTCAGATATCAAAAGAAAAGCAAGTACTTTGTTACCATAACATATGTATTACCTTGTAGCCTCATGTGTCTGTGCACAGTGTATCTCTAGGTAAGCCCACCAAAAATTATGAGATGGGACCTTGGTGAGGGAGCCACTTGGGAACACACTTAACTCAACAGAGGTGATGTGTGTGCTGAGAAAAATAAATGGTGCGTTGTGTACTATGCATGGTCCCAAGTAGCCCCACCATCTTTATGTTTGTGTATCATCCTCTTCAATCACTGAATGTCATGATAAAATCCCAGCTCTGTAGGATGTTTGCCCAATACATACGAGATGCCCTGCCACTTCCCACGTGTGCACGGTGCGCCAGTATTGGCCAACTCTCCCTGTGTAACCTTAGCTCTCTGATGCCCTGAATGTTTTTTAAATAGTTCTCTGCATCAATGTTTTCATTTCCATGCATTTGCACTGACACCAACCCCTGCTGTCTGACTTTAACCCCTACCTCCGCTGAATGTGCTCACAATAAGATCAGAAGCGCTCCCATTGCCTTCTTCGGCTAGATGGCTTTCAGCCTCCTGCACTCTTGACTTCTCTCCCCAGGCTCTCTCATGCGGACTTTGGTGACACAATTCTCCTTTGTTCAGCATTTACCCTTCTGGGTCCTCCTTCTTATTCTCCTCAATGCCTTCATATCTCAGTGCCGAAGAGAACAAAGGTTGATTTCTCAGTGAGGCTGTGTAGTCGTTGTGTTGTCTCATTCTCTTCTGGTAGCTGGGCAGCTGGGCCAGCCTCTCTGAAGTGTGCAGGTCGCAGTGGCAGAGGGAAAAGTGAGCCCAGAAAAGAACAGACCGGCCACTAGAACTTCTGCCACTTCATTGCTGTCACATTTCATTGGCCAAAGTGAGTCACGTGACTGAGCGTGACTCCCACGGGGCCGGGAAATACAATTCTCTTCCTGAGAATGGACGGAAAACAGATATCGGTGACGGATCCTACCACCTCCTTGCTCTCTTTTTGTCCCCTGGCTTATTGTTGCTGTTTCCTGCTGTGGATCTCCTCTTTTCTTAAGTGTAATGATCCTTATCGTAGAGTTTATCCTCAGCCAGGGATTGCAATCCTCCTGGAAGCTGATGAGTCCAAAACGTCTACCTCCAATTTTCATCTCTCCTCTGAATTTCACTTTGTCCAAGTGCACATCCATCCAAGTTTTAGCGATCCAAGATGTAACCCTTAGAGCTGCATGGAAGAGTGAGAAAGTGAGATAAGGCTGAGCTAGGGGTGGGCAGGAGTGGGGTGGGATGATTCCAAGGTTATACTGATAAAGCATTCATATGTTTGGCAGGTTTACTTTTTAACTGGAAGTTTTATGGTAATACTTTAATCTGTAAAATGGTAATGAGATAATTCCTACTTCATAGGAAGGTTCTGAGGATGGAGTTCATGGGTGAAATATGTAAAATGCTAAGTATGATGGCTGGCTTATATAATCATTTTTTTACCCTGGAGTTTTGGCACTGAGAGGGAGTCTGACCCTGTACTTCCACCGATGAGAAAAACGAGGTCACGAAAAATGCAAAGATTTGCACAAAGTTGACAGCTAGCTGGTGGGTGGACCGGCTGGCACTCAGCTTTCCCAACGCTCCACTCATCCGCATTTCTGGGATACCATATTGCCATTTTTTCTATGAGCTATAAAAATTCAAGGGCAGAGATGCAGACCACTGTCATCAAGTCATAGCGTAGGTTTTCTTCTGATGGTACTCCAGTGGTAGAATTTGACATGTTTCATTATAAGTGCTACCCCACAGAGGAGTCATGTGCTGGAGAGTTTGCAGTCCATTGAGGGAAGCCAAGATCTTGTGGCAGGATTTGGTCTTTTGGTTTAATTTGGAAAGTTGCACAAAACTTTCTGGTCTCCCACAAATTAAAGTAGAGTTACTATAATTTAGTTCCTAAGTGTACTATGTAAAATCAAATTATATTACATTACTCTTGCTGTAGCTATCCTTAAAAACATTCTTATTTTTTTAAAACCAATGTCACTATATGGAAGAACTCAGAACTTGTCAAATGCAGCCAAAGTTTCTGTTTGTCATAAACACAGAAGAATGTCTTGAATGTAATAAGTTGCTGGGGAAGTCTGTTTTCGTCTGCTGTGACCAACTGTCCATTATACCCGTGTCCGTTATGGACGGCATATAATTTAAGGGCAGTGGTTTGTGAAGAATGAAGCAAATGCCAAAACTGGGAGAGAAACCGAGGTATTCTGTTAACCAAATACATCTTAAAATACTTTTAATTTTTCAAGAACCTACTAATCTCTGCATACTTGGCTTTGCAAAGTTACAAAATCAAAATACTTTATTCAACTAAAATATAGACTTCATGGGGGAAAAAAGAAGACTTTTTTTCCCCATTGGAATACTTAGTTTAGGAATTCTGTGTTGAAAAGATTCCAGAGAAATGTATTGGGGTTTAAGATGGAAAATACAGATCTAATAAGTTATTTAAATGCAGACTAATTGAAACTATGAGAATGTGGAAGGAAAATATATTGAAATGTTAATATTTACTTTCTTTTCATCCCCATAGAATTAAGAATAAAAGCTCTCTGTTTTGGGTTTTTTTTTTCCCCTTGGCTATGTCACATGGCATGCAGGATCTTAGTTCCCCGACCAGGGATCGAACCCGTCCCCACTGCAGTGGAAGAACAGTCTTAACTACTGGACCGCCAGGGAAGTCCCCTTTGTTTTTCTATATTTTGATTTTTCCATTCCAAGAAATCTTTCAAGCTCTTTTCTTTGCCTCTTGTAGAACGTAAACAGGGATTTTTGGAGACAATCGCTCATCTTTCTGTGAAAGCATAGAAAGGTGATGTAGAGTGTGTGGGCACGGAAAAGAGGGATGGGAGGTGAAAACAGGAGCAAGAAGTGACATTTCTCAAGACAAGGATGAGGGCAGATGTCTGCAGGTCCCTACCATGTTGGAGACTGTTCCCCATGCTATTCCACATTCACATTCAGGTCCTCAGAGGGACGGCTGGGTGAAGCATCTCAGAAGGGTGAGCCCAAGGCACAAGGACTGAGCCTCAGCAAGAATTCCAGTGGCCATTATCACCCAGGAGCAGCAGAAGTGCTGGCCCCGCAGGCTTGGGCAAGGGACACAGTAGGAGTGATCAGTATGGCCCAGAGATCAGAGGGTCCCTTTTATATGTTTTGCGCTACTTTGCCCACCTGGATTAAAAAAAAAAAACAAAAAACAACTGTGAAGGAGTTTTAAAAAACTGTGAAGGTAGACAGGGAACCCCAAAATGACAGGTTGAAATTCCTGCTCATCTAAGGGGGGGCCTGGAATGAAATTCCCAGGGGAAAATCTGATTTAAAGAGAGATCGTCTAGGGACTTCCCTGGTGGCCCAGTGGTTAAGACTCCACACTCCCAATGCAGGGGACCCGGGTTCGAACCCTGGTCAGAGAACTAGATCCCGCATGCACAACTAAAAGAGCCTGCATCCCACATGCCGCAATGCAATGCAGATCCTGCACGCAGCAATTAAGATCCCGCGTGCTGCAACTAAGACTGAGTGCAGCCAAATACATTAAAAAAAATAGAGATCATCTATAGAAGGAGACAGATATCTGCAAAAATGGATGACTCCAAAAATACACATACATAAAACATATGTTTTACCCAATTTAATTTATCTTCCAGTTTTGTTGAGTTTGAATAGTTACTGTTTTCCAGAAAATTAAGCAAAAAACTATAAAGTGTGTTAAAAGTTAATTCAGAATGTTGAAAATATAAGTATGTCTAGCTTTATTTTTGTTAATTTTTATCATATTTATTAAAGTATAGACTGCATGTCATGAAATTCACCTTTTTAAGTGTAGAGTTTAAGTTTTAATGAAGAATGCAGCTACGCCACCACCACGGTCAAGGTCTATAACATTGTCATCAGCCCCAAATGCCTTCCTGCCCTTTTTGTAGACAATCCCTCTGCCTAATCCTAGCCCTAGGGAACCACCGATCTGCTCCCCGTTACTACGGTTTTCCCTTTTCTAAAATTTGCCGTAGATAGTCATTTATGTGTCTTCTCTTACTTAGCATAATGCTTTCAAGATTCATCTACCAGCAGGTCTATAAAGAACCATGAAGGGTTTGAATGTCCGCACTGCTTGCATGCTCACAGGTGAGACAGTGGCATAGATTCTGACAGAAGACACTAGACACTAGGGTCATGGATGAAGGACTTCCTCGGGACACAGCAGGAAGCACAATCTTCGTCATGCTCTCCTTTCCCTCCCAGTGCACTGGGTGCGTGTCATAGGGGACGAAGCCCGAGCTTATGACTCTGCCAGTGACCCTGCTAGCAAATCTGCCTAGCTTCACCCTGGAGGAAGACATGACGCTGATCACGGTAGTCAGGAAACAGAGCGCTACAGTACAGACTCTGTCCTCCATCTCTGTCTTCCCAGGCTGCTCTTCATACAGCAGCCTTTAAACGGCCGTCACAAGAAGTATAGAAACCCCATGGAGAGTTGTCTTCTAATAAGGCCATTCCTTTTACGGCTACATAGTATTCCACTGTATGGACATACCACAGTATATGTCTCCTAACTTCTGGCAGTGTCAGCTTCACTGAACTGTGTCTGTCTCCTGAACTCAGCAAGACATCCCAGCTCTGTCTGGGTTCTCCTCTCTGCCTGGCAACCTGAAAGCTTGGGAGTAAGCTTGTTCCCTTCGTCTTTCCTCCTGTGCTGCACGATACTTCACGTCTGACCAGAGCTTTTTCATATACAGCTGAACTTCCTTATTCACCAAGTCCCTCCTGCTAAGTCAATTACTTGTAAAACACATCTGTAGCCACAACATCGGTACGAGCAGTGCTTTCCCATCGTTTGTAGCCACGCTTTCCCAGCTGAGGCCCAGTGAGCGGACACTCTGTCTCCTTTTAATCCTCATACCATAAACAAGTGTTCTTTTGCCAGTCTATTTAGTGTCCTGTTTTTTGCCTTTTGTGGACTTTTTTTTTTGGTTGGCTGGCAGTGATTTCACTGTTTAGAATGGCTCTCAAGCATAGTGCTGAAACCTTATCCAGTGGTCCTAAAAACAGGAAGGCTGTGATGTGTCTTAAGGAGAAAATATGTGTATTAGATAAGCTTCATTCAGGCATGGGTTGTACTGCTTTGGTCATGAGTTCAAGGTTAATGAATTAACAATATATGTGAAATAAAGTACCTTGAAAAAGAAACACACATAAAACAAGGTTCCCTGTTGATGGGTTGATGAAAATGTTGTTACCAGAGTCTCTGGTTTTATTCCTTCTTCATTATCTGACATACGACAATATTTTCCATGACCTAAAAGAATACGCATACATACATATGCGTTAGGAAAATTTATGTCTAAAGAACAAATGTGCGTTTAAAATTCCTAGCCAAAAATAAAATAAAATAAAATTCCTAGCCAGGACTTCCCCGGCAGTCCAGTGGTTAGGACTCCACGCTTCCACTGCAGAGGGCACGGGCTCGATTCCCGGTCAGGGAACTAAGATCCCACATGCCACACAGCATGGCCAAAAAACAAAAAAAAGAAAGAGAAGAAAAAAAATTTCTAGCCAGACCTCTCCTTCCCTTCCCCCACAACAACACTAACATTAAGTAACTTGTTTAAATACGTGCCATCTCTGTTTCTCCTTTCCAAATGTATTGCTATAGTAGACACGTTGTTATATTTCTAATTTCTTGACACATCAGTGATTAGGCTCTAAGCTAGACACTTCCCACATCTGTAATCAAAGTGCAAAAATGGTCGCAGTCTCCAGACATCCCTACGCTAATGATTGTCTCTATTTAGGTCTGTCTGTGTAACTAGATGTTTATCTACTTTGTATTCTTGAAAACTGGGTCTTGTCTTTACCAAACATTAGCTTTCCCCTAACATGTAGCAACGAGTCCACTGTTCTAAAGAGTGGTATCTGTATGCCACAGCTCGCTCACACACATGCACAGTGCCACAATCCTGGAAGGCCTGTAAGACTGGTGTGTGTGTGTGTGTGTGTGTGTGTGTGTGTGTGTGTGTGTGTGTAAATCAGGGATGACCTTATGTGCATATAAATTACAGGTACAAAAGTGACTATCTGGATCTTGGGAGAAGATCCCCTTCCAGACAGTCTGAAACCCTCTATTAAGTCATTAATTCCTTCGAGTTAATGAGTCTGCTATTTTTATTTTATTTTTAATTTTTTTGGCCGTGCCACAGGGCTTGTGGGATCTTAGTTCCCTGATCAGGGATCGAACCCTGGGCCCTCGGCAGTGAAAGCCCAGAGTCCTAACCACTGGACCGCCAGGAAATTCCCAATAAGTAAGCTATTTTTAAAGATCGAGTAACTGTGTATTATGTCCAAACCTTGCAACTTAGCTGTATGATAAAGTACTGTGGGAATCACATATTCTGATTTTCAAGGAGAGCTCTGTGTTCAACTAGTCTGTCTTTTTCATAAACTCCCCACTAGATGTTTTATTCCAGTGTTCGTTTCAGAGAATAAGGTGCCCTAAAACCAGTGTAAAGACCCCAACGAGTTTCCACAGCCATTTCCCTCCAAGTAGAAAATGCAACTAGACAGCAGAGGAGACAGAAG
This sequence comes from Orcinus orca, assembly GCF_937001465.1. Classification (NCBI taxonomy): domain Eukaryota; kingdom Metazoa; phylum Chordata; class Mammalia; order Artiodactyla; family Delphinidae; genus Orcinus; species Orcinus orca. Next base: position 9,491,346 of record NC_064560.1, on the reverse strand, counting down.
TGGGAAAGTCAAGGTGAGCAACAAGAGTGGATCATTGTGAGGAAGAGGTGGCACATGAGGATGCAGGTTAGAAACGAAGTGGATACGGGGCGAGGCGGGGCCGGAAGGTAAATTGGCAATTTTGAATGGCATGTAGAAAGTCCACGCTTACATTGCTAGAGCCCAGCCAATAGAGAGCTGTCAAAACACACCCACACATGTCTGCCTCTCACACATGTGATAATGGAAATTCATTCTACAATGCAATGCTTGTAATCAATTTCCAGGGGTTCCTGAAATCTGTTGTTACAAACTTGCTTAGCATTTTGTTGGCCTTATGCCATGTGGGGTGAAGCATGCGTCCACAGGCTTGCATATCCCTCCCATGCGGAGAGGATGTGATTCCTCTGGTCCCGCCTCCTCTCCCTGTGGTACACAGATGACTGCAGAAGGCAGCCAGGGTCCTCTGTGCAGCTTTCTTCAGGCACCCGAGCACAAAAGACATGACAATAATTCAGGTACCACAGCTTCCCTGGTGGCGCAGTGGTTGAGAGTCCGCCTGCCGATGCAGGGGACGCGGGTTCGTGCCCCGGTCCAGGAGGATCCCACATGCCGCGGAGCGGCTGGGCCCGTGAGCCATGGCCGCTGGGCCTGCGCGTCCGGAGCCTGTGCTCCGCAACGGGAGAGGCCACAGCAGTGAGAGGCCAGCGTACCGCAAAGATAATAATAATTCAGGTACCAAAGACTACATACTATATGCAGTTATATGAAGTTCTAGAAAAGTAAAACTTAAAGTGATGATAGCAGATCAGCCGTTGCTAGGGGTTCGGGGATTGGGGATGGGGACTGACAACAATGTTCTAAATCATATTTTTGGTAGTGGTTGCACTACTAAAGACATATGTCAAAATTCATCATGTGGTCTTAAAATTGGTGAATTTTACTGTAAATAAATTATACTTCTACTGGTCAAAAAAAAAAAAAAAAAAGACATGACCATAATTATGTGGCACTCTTTAGATATCCTGAATTTAAACGTCCTGAACAAGCATCTCTGGTTCCTGGTTGAGGGGCGTCCTGGAACCAGGCCTCTCACTCATTTGTCCTCACACTCTCTGGACCCTGAGAGCTGAGCTGCATAACTCGGGACGGCAGTGACAGCTGCAAGATTTAACCTGTTGGGCCTATAGGCAATATATTGGAAAGAGAATCAGATTTCTATTTAGAAAAAAATTGTATGGGGGCCCAATGTTTCACCTGATTAAAGGCATGGGATTGGAGAAGTCCATGTCTATTCCTGGCCAACGGTTAGTACCTTTTGAATGAGTCCACCTCCTCCCATTCTCACTGTTCCCACTTCCCAGCCATAGTAAACTTTCCCCCAGACTAACATGGCAGCCTCTTCATAACTTCCTGATTCTCCAGGCCGAGGTCAGAACGGCTTCCCCAGCATTCGTTCAGGGTGGTCTCCTTCCCTCTCTGATCAAGTCCAGCCAATCATGATCCGATTCCTGCCTTATATCTAGACTCTGCCTCCTGATCATTATGACCCAGTTAAACTGATCTTTTGGCTCCAGGTCGGAATGGCCCTGAAATCTAGGACTATATTTTAAAATACCCACTGGATATTTCCCCCTGGAATTCTCACAGGCATCTTTTTGTTGTTGCTTTAAATTATGGTAAATATATTTAGCATGCGCTTCCTTCTCTTAAAGTCTTAAATACCTTAGGCATCTTAAATTTACGTAGTCCGAAGCTCAGGTCTTTATTTTCCCACCAGAGCCGCTCTATTTCTATCTGCATTATTCATTTATGCCGCGAGTCTCTAAAGCTGGAAACTTCAAATCTAGTTTTGATAAACTCATCTTCACCCAATCAACCATCAAATTCCCTCAATTCTACCCATAAGAGTCTTGAATCCATTTTTTCTTCACATGCTTTTAAATTTTCTTATTTTGCATGTGTCTCCCTGGTCACCTGTAAGGTTTTTGTTTTTGTTTTGTTTTTGCGGGCCTCTCACTGTTGTGGCCTCTCGCGCTGCGGAGCACAGGCTCTGGACGCGCAGGCTCAGCGGCCATGGCTCACGGGCGCAGCCGCTCCGCGGCACGTGGGATCCTCCCGGACCGGGGCACGAACCCGTGTCCCCTGCATCGGCAGGTGGACTCTAAACCACTGCGCCACCAGGGAAGCCCCTGTAAGCTCTTTTAAGGCAGGACCACCGGGCGCTCAGATCCACCCCTCATACTGGAGTAAACTTGATCAACAGTCGTAGGGAGGCTCCACACAAACATCAAGGGAGGACTTCGCAGCACTCACGCTTTCTAGGTGATTCATCAGTTACAAATTTTTCTCTTTTATGGGACATGAACCATACAAGGGGGCCCCTTCTGATTCGACCTTGTTCCTACCACAAAGTAGGCAGTCTATTAGTGTTTTGTATGATAAAGGAATTTGGAATCTCCTAATCATAGATTATGAGGTTTATTCTTTATTAAAACACAAAAGAATTTATTCTTATTTATGAAGCAATAAGCTCTGAGATTCCATCATCAATAAGACCCCAAAATCAAATTTTAAAACCAATACTGGGGATTTCCCTGGCAGTCCAGTGGTTAAGACTCTGCACTTCCACTGCAGGGGCATGGGTTCAATCCTTGGTGGGGGAACTAAGATCCTGCATGCCACACGGCATGGCCAAAATATTTTAAAAAAACCCCAAAACCCAATACTACCATTACTATAAAGAAACACCTATGATATTGTCAACTAAAAACTTGTACAAAATAACATCCATATTATAATCATATCTTATAAAATTGAAGGCATATTCCTGGGTATATAGAGAGAGCTATTTGGGTGACTGATCTTGAAGTATTGGCGGTGATTATCTCTTCGTTGTATAATTTTATTTTATAGCTTTTGGGAGGGGATACTTCTTTTTTAATACAGCAGGTTTTTATTAGTTATCTATTTTATACATATTAGTGTATATATGTCAATCCCAATCTCCCAATTCATCCCACCACCACCATCCCCGTTTTCCCCCTTTGGTGTCCATACGTTTGTTCTCTACATCTGTGTCTCTATTTCTGCCTTGCAAACTGGTTCATCTGTACCATTTTTCTAGATTCCACATATATGCATTAATATACGATATTTGTTTTTCTCTTTCTGACTTACTTCATTCTGTATGACAGACTCTAGGTCCATCCATGTCCCTACAAATAACCCAATTCTTTTTTATGGCTGAGTAGTATTCCATTGTATATATGTATCACATCTTCTTTATCCAATCATCTGTTGATGGGCATTTAGGTTGCTTCCATGACCTGGCTATTGTAAATAGTGCTGCAGTGAACATTGGGGTGCATGTGTCTTTTGGAATTATGGTTTTCTCTGGGTATATGCCCAGGGAGGGGATACATTTCTTTATTTAAAAAATTTATAACAAGTACGTATTGTTTTTCTGCAACTAATAATGATTTAAAAATACATATTGTATCCCTTTAATCAGTAACGTACTTGCCAAACTCCTGAAAGATCTCTTCTTTTGCCCATTACTCTTTGTAATGTAAAAGAGGCAAAGTTGATGATGGTCCAATATTTTAAGCAGTGTCCTTTCATCAGGAGTGTGAATGGATGGTCGTTTAACAGTTAGGAGAGTAAAGGATGAAGCTGGAAATTGAGTGTTTCATGTGAGGAGCAGGAAAGACAGGTGTGTCTGTGTTTGCCTTCCGATGGGATGGGTGCATTTGTAATGCATAAAAGAGTGAGAATGAAAGAAAGTAAAAGTGTTGACAAGTGTTTTTCCTTTTCTGAAATTCCAATGATACTGACACCCTTGTCTGAGCAAATAACACTTGTATTAAAAACAGAAAAGAGGGCTTCCCTGGTGGCTCAGTGGTTAAGGATCCACCTGCCAATGCAGGGGACACAGGTTCAAGCCTTGGTCTGGGAAGATCCCACATGCCGCGGAGCAACTAAGCCCGTGCACCATAACTACTGAAGCCCGCATGCCTATAGCCCGTGCTCCGCAACAAGAGAAGCCACCGCAGTGAGAAGCCCGTGCACCACAATGAAGAGTAGCCCCTGCTCACCACAACTAGAGAAAGCCCACGTGCAGCAACGAACACCCAATGCAGCCAAAAATAAAAATTAATTAATTAAATTAAAAAAAAAAAAACAGAAAAGGGAACTGAAGAATAGACCAAATTTGTTTGGCTAAGATAAATCAGCTTATAGGATCTGGTGGAGATCTGTCAATATCATGGAGCTTCTTTTTCCTCCTCTCTCTACACTTTTAGAAAAATTAGTTTAATGAAAAGGACATAAAATATTGCGCTACAGGGCCAGGTAAATCTGAAAACACACACACACACACACACACACACACACACACACACACACCGTTATAATGAAGTTTTTTTTTAAACACAGACTACTATCTCTAGTAAGAATAAAGTTTGTGCTTTAAAAATCATGTCCTGTATATCAATATAAATATATTCAGAGCAAGTTGTAAACTGCTTTGAGTTTTCTGACAATAACAGAGGATACTGTTCACCAGAAATAATACCCATTAAGTTAATAACCAAGGGTCAACCATTTGGTTAAGAAATGGGCCCCAGCTGTGAGAGATGGTGGTCTTATAGCAGTAATACTTTATATCTTCTCCTCTTCCCTGGTTATTCCTCTCTACATACAGATTATTTAATTTCTCATGGTTATTAGATTTCATTTTTAATAGTCTTGAATGAATAGCGTGATGTAAAAAAATAATAATTTGTGCTCTTTCATGAAAAAAAATATCTTGCCTAGTTAACTTTACAATTTGTGGTACCATGGTGATTTAAAAGTGTGATGTTAAAATCCCCCTACTCGTAGATTACTGTTTTTGTTGAATTTGGTGGGAGACCAGGACATTGGAGAGGATTTCCCATGACCTCATATAGTCCTTTTCTGTGTGAGAACCCCAAGCAAGAAATACTTATGCTTAGTAACAAGAATAGTTACAAATTCTGCTTACAAATTAGATAAAAATTCTCCTATTGACTTTGAACTGTATAACAAACAGCATTCCCCTTTTCTTTGGTTCTCTCAAGGTTACAGCCAGATATTCAGCCCATCCACGGTGCTGGTAAATGTTTCACAACTGGATTTCTGGGGAAAAGTTCTGATTTGTGGTATTTGCCAATTTTTCAGGTGTAAATTCTTCCACCAAAACTGATTTCGAGCTACCACGATATTGTCATAACAGGTGGAGCTGGGAAGGAAAGTGCACAGTTGGATTTGTGTAAAGGGATATGAACCAGCTTCAGTGCATTGCCAAACCCACCCACCAGAGTGATGCCCTCATCGTATGTGTTTCTTGTATTTTCCTGGCCTCACTTTTTCTACCCTTCTTTTTTTATTTGTTTGATTTTTGTTCACCATATTTTTATCACATCTAACTTTGGATGGTTTATATATGTTTAAACCACCTGAAATTCTTTCTCAAATATAATACAATAAAACAAACACCAAAAGACATTAACTAATTAGCAGGAAGATGCAGTAATACACAACTTTTGTGATACTGGTCCAAATCTAACTTTCACTTTGGTTTGTTAGCAATAACCACTGGAAGCAATAGCAATAACTATTAATTCCCATGAAGGATTCTCTAGTCCTTTTCTTCAGCTCCTTCTTCAAAGAAGAATAGGAACCTGGTTCACAGCCTACTATGTGCGTTAACTTATTTCTCTTCCCACAGAAGTCCTATAAGTCAGCCAGAGAAGACACTACTGTCTTCATTTTGTGGATGAACATACTTCAAAACTCTAAAGACTTTACCTAGAATCATAGAACTTTTAAGTAGCAGAAGCTCCAACCCTGCTTTTGGGTCATCAAGACCCCAAAGAACAAATCACAATGCCTAGCACTTTCTCCTAGGAGATTGGGGTGCCCTAGATGCTTTTTGGGGTTGGTTATTTTTCACAGGAAGTGAAAACTTGTACTGCTGTTAAGTTTTAAGCATTGCTAGGACAAGGAGTCCTGAAGATAATAATGATGTTTTTCAATTACAATCTATATTGTTGCTTTTAAATGATAAAATAATTAATCAGAGGAGAATCATAGAGCTAAGCGCCCTATTGCAGGATGGTTTTGCAAGGAAATGACTGCCAACATATTTGATAACTGCCTAGTGAGAAAGTGGAGCTGATTAGTATCTTCCAAAGGGCTGATCAATTCTGCATAACTCATGTAAGCTGTGGAACCTGTAGATGAAATGAGTGAATGAGAGTAGACGAGCATTCTGATATAACATCTTGAGTTAGTCACATCTTAGGCTGAGAAGCATTATGTGCAGGTAGTGAGTGGTCTGCTCACCTTTTTCCAGGCCACTACAGCTTAATGGCCCCAAAACTACTCTGACGTGGGTTGCTGAACTGCATTTTCAAGTGTGTTTACAGCTCCAGTATTGATTGCTCGATTCCATCCAACTACCCCTTGCAATAAACAACCCTGGCACTGTTGCAAAGCAGTGATACATTATTTAACAGTAGCTAATCAATATAAAACAAGCCCCCCTTTTGTTACAGCCGTATTATTGATAGACTGCTTCTCCGTTTTAATTTTTTATTATTTTGCATTGATTTCTGAAACTCCATTCTGTAGCTTACTTTTTTTCCATCAGGAACTGTGAGCTGAGTCCTACCTGACTAGAAATCTAACATCCTTTTTGAATCACAAATTACCCAACTTAATGAAGAAACAATTAGCTGAGAGTTTTTAAAAATCATTCAACTTTGCTCTAATCAATTTTAATGAGTGTGACACATTAAATGCAGGATTTGGGGGAGGATACATATAGAAAAATCTGAAAAGACAGATTTTTGCTGCTGTGTGTGTTCCGGGGAAAAGGGTCTCCAATTTTCCCATTTAGCCTGGGTGAACGTGTGGGAAACTCAGGCGTGGAAGTACCATTCATACCAGTGCGAATCTGACCTCTAAGTTGTGTTCTGTCAATGGAAGAATAGGGTTCTTTGGGTTTTTTCTTTTCTTTCTTACTTCATTCCTTTTTTTCTTTTCTTTTTATATCTTAGCTGAGTTGTCTAGAATAAAACATTCATGGCAGCTGCATTGGGCACTGCTGCACCTGAGCACTAGCTGTAATCAGCTAAACGTAAACTAAGATCTTACTGTCTATCTACATAAACAGAGTGAGTGAGGCGGTGAGGTGCAAGGGAACACAGGTACGTGTGGACTGGGCAGCTGGGTGAAGTGGGCTGAAAGCAAACGGAGAGATGCTGGCTGGTCCACTCACCAACTTTGGTGTTTTCAGTTATCCTTTCTGGCCTATTATAAAATAATAACAACAAAATATGTCACAACTGAACCTACCAACAAAACAGAAACAGACTCATAGATATAGACAACAGACTTGTGGTTGCCAAGGGCTGGGGAGGGGAGGGAGAGGGATGAACTGAGAGTTTGGGGTTGGTAGATGCAAACTAGTACATTTAGAATGGATAAACAACAAGGTCCTATTGTATAGCACAGGGAAATATATCCAATCTCCTGGGATAAACCATAATGGAAAAGAATATGAAAAAAGAAAGTATATATGTATATAACTGAGTCACTTTGCTGTACACTAGAAATTAACACAACATTATAAATCAACTCTACTTCAATAAAAAATTTTTTAATAAAATAAAAAAATAAAGTTGGGTTCCTAGACAATTCATAAAAGTTGAAGATTTATTTGCTAAAGATATTTCTTTTTGGTTAGCTATACCCATCAATAGGTATTAGTTCTTTAATACATGTTTTCTGATTACCAAAGAAATTCCAATTCTTTGCAAAACTTTTTGAAAACACATGAACAGAAAGAAAATACTAATTGCCCCTACTCCTACTTAACAGATAAGGACAAAGTTGTTAAAATTTTATTATGCGGGGGGCTTCCCTGGTGGCGCAGTGGTTGAGAGTCCCCCTGCCGGTGCAGGGGACACGGGTTCGTGCCCCGGTCCGGGAGGATCCCACGTGCCGTGGAGCGGCTGGGCCCGTGGGCCATGGCCGCTGGGCCTGCGCATCCGGAGCCTGTGCTCTGCAACGGGAGAGGCCACAACAGTGAGAGGCCCGCGTACGGCAACAACAACAACAAAAAATTTATTATGCGTAGCCTGCCATTCATTCACTCTGTCTCTTTTGTCTCCCCATATAGAACTAATCCACGTGACTTGGATTGAAAATGATGCTGAATATCATGTCCAATCCCTACAGAATGTTGTGTAAGGTAACAGAGACCAGGCTATGAATTATTTTAGTGGTGTTTTCTTTTCGTTGCCATTTTTTTAAGAGACACTGTAGTGTGTCGTAAGACACTGATATTCAATTGTATGTTTGCTGTGTTCAATCACAGTTCATTTGCTAAGGGACAAGTGTTGTCGATATTTATTCACCAGTATAGGGTCATGAATTCCAAAGCCAAGTTATTAAATACAAAGAATAAAAATAAGCCAGAAATGGAAATGTGAGCTCTGGATAATTGGAAGCAGGAAGCCAGGAGATCAGAAGCAGGTGGGCTTAGGAACCAGGACAGTTGAAACTCACAAATCAAAATAAGCTATGAAAAGAGAAATCAAAGGTCCCTCAGAAAGGAAAAAGAGTCTAGGTGTAGGTTTCCAGTTGGCCCTATGTTTTCTCCATCCCAATCTTCATTCAGCAATAGTCACCACGCACTGAGCACCAACCATACGCCCAGCATCAGAGCTGGCTTCTAGAAAATGAGGCCACATTTATGTGCAGCCCCTAGAAAGTACACAGTGCTTTAGGATTTGACTTTTAAATCTCACGTTGACTCAACTGTGTGCTTTCACCCTTTTTTGTTGTTGTTGTTTCTTTTAACTTTTTATTTTATATTGGCATATAGTTGATAACCAATATCCTGTTAGTTTCAGGTGTACAGCAAAGTGATTCAGTTATACATATACACGTATCTATTCTTTTTCAAAATCTTTTCCCAATTAGGTTGTTACATAATATTAAGCAGAGTCATGGAAATAAAAATAAATAAGTAAACAAATGGGACCTAATTAAACTCAAAAGCTTTTGCACAGCAAAGGAAACCATAAACAAAATGAAAAGACAACCACAGAATGGGAGAAAATATCTGCTAATGATGTGACTGACAAGGGATTAGTCTCCAAAATTTACAAACAGCTCATGCGGTTTAATATCATCAAAGCATTCACTCGTTTTTAATTCTTAGTTTTCTTTAAGAAATGAACAACGTCCTCTATACCTATGTTTGTGACTGTCTCAACATAAGCTGTCTTACATCCTATGGGAATGAAGCCCAATAAAGCAAACGCAAGGTAGATCTGCTCTAGAAACTGAGGAGATGCTTTCCATTCACAAAGCAAGGAAAGTCTCGTGGGAGAAAACCTCTAGTAAGTGCTACATGATGCGGGTGAAGTGATGGAGTTATAAACCTCACAATGTGTCCTGTGGGCCTAGCCTTGTTGGGTCACCCAAAGATGCCTAATCGTAATCACTGCCACCTAGCCGTCTGTGGGCAGAATTTGGTCATTTGTTTTTCATTTATGGAAGGGGCTTTAACAAATTTACTGACTTAAAGAATTTCAACAGTATTTGTAATTTTTAATTGAGAGAATTAACGCAAAAATTGGAAATGTGAGCAATTAGAAAGGCAGTGCTTCTATGTAAAGAACCATCAAATTAACCATCAGGGCTTAATACCAGGTGTGAATTACCTGGATAGGATCCTTTAACTTAGAACTTTAAAAAGAGGAAATAAATTAGGTTAGATGAACCCAAACTCTTATAGATGAAACTATTTCTCTTAGATACAAGTGTAATTCATTATTATAAGTATGAGATAAATGTGGTTTTGTTTAATATCTTCTCACTAGGCAATGGGAAAACTTCTTAACCGCATGTGTCTAGAAGTAAATTTCAACACAGCTCAGTTCTCTTGTGAGTTGTCCTTTCCTTGAGATTCTTGTATTTTCCTGCTGATTGGCAGCAGTAACTTCTTCATTAAAATTATTTTCCTTTTTGTTTGTTTGTTTGTTTAAATTATGTAAGGCATAACACACCTAAGGTAAAGTACACAAATTTTAAATGTACATCTCAATATATTTTTACCCCTGTGAACACCTGTAAACACCCTTGTAATTGCCATCCAGATCAATATATAAACATCGCCAGCATCGCAGAAGGCTTCCTTGGTACTGAGTCCTAGCCCCATGAAATAGTTTTGCTTCTTGTTAAAATTTATATCAATGGACTCATAAAATAGGCAGTTTTAATTTGTCTGAATACTTTCACTCATATGATTTCTGTGAGATCCATCCTTGGGTGTGACTGTTGTTCATTCTTTCTTGCTCCTGTATAGTAATTCTATACATGAATATACTGTAAATTGTTCATCCATTTTGCTATAGATAAATAATTTGAGTGGTATCAAGTTTTCAGCTATTATGAATGTCTTGTCAGGTTTGATTTTGTTTTATCTTCACTCATTCTGTTGGGTGTGCAGTGTATCTCACTTTGGTATTGTATTTTTTAATTAATTAATTAATTTTTATCTACTTTTTATTGAAGTAGAGTCAATTTGCAATGTCATGTTAGCTTCACCTCATGTTAGGTGTACAGCACAGTGATTCAATTATACATATATATATTCTTTTTCAGATTCTTTTCCCTTATAGGTTGCTACAAAATATTGAGTAGAGTTCCCTGTGCCATACAGTTGGTCCTTGTTGTTTATCTATTTTATATACAGTAGTGTGTGTATATGTTAATCCCAAACTCCTAACTTATCCCTCCCCTGCCCCCTTTCCCCTTTGGTAACCATAAGTCTGTTTTCTACGTCTGTGGGTCTGTTTCTGTTTTGCAAGTAACTTCTTTTCGGATGACTGGTGGTGTTGAGAATCTATCTTCGTGCCCGCTCTCCTCTTCCATGAAGTGCCTGCTTAACTCCTTTTCCCATTTTCCCACTGGGTCTTCTGTCTCCGTGATTTGTAAAAGCTCAGTATTCAACTGTTGCAGAGCTAGAATTTGATGTTTCATCCTACATTTTCTCTCCTCTTGGCACTGCTGCTATGTCTGCTGCTGTTGGGTTTTTTCCTCAGGTCTGTGTTTCTCTTGCTCTTTCCCATATTTCCCTCCTGCTTGATTTGTCACTACTCTCTGGGTCATGTGACTTTTGTGACCACTTGCCAAACTTCCCAGTCTTCCAAGGAACTTACTACAAGACTGCAGAGCCCAGGGCTGGTGAGTCCTCTCACGTTCCAAGGGTTAGCTTCTCATTCGGGGTTCCCTTAGTAGCATCACTAGTTTCACTGCTGATCACATATTTTTTTAATTGACTGACCACATTGGTTACAATGGTCCATGTCACCAACTGACTGATGGACGAACATAGCCCTTAGATTTTCCCAGAATTCCGGGTCTCAATGTTCTGAGCCTCTGCCCTCTATTGACTGAGCAGTCTAATTGTGGACAGTAAGAAATAGCTTCTAGAAGAGCCCAACAGAAAGGCTAGTCACAGATAAAGACATAGCTTTTTATTAACTTCTTTTTCATCTCTCTTCCTTCAAGCCCCCTCTTGTTATAAGTCACTCACAGATTTTTGATGATAGATATCAGAGCTTCTTCCAATAGGAGAGATTGATGACTTTTAAACTCCTTCATATTCCCACTTTCCCTCACTCAGCAGAATTTACAAAAAATATAAAACAAATGGAAGCCATGGTTTCCAAGGATAAATTCTATTTGTGACACTAAACTTAGAACAAGGTGATTCCTCTTCAGCAGAGAAGGCTATAAACACAGATAAGCAGGTAAACCGACACAAGAACGCAGGACCCACGGTGGCTTAGACATTGACAGGTCCCAGGAAGGACAAAAATACCCCTCAAATGCCAATCCTGACAGCAAGTTGCCTGTCAATATGCAAAGAAAAATCATTATCTTCATCAAAACATACTTGTATTGAAAACTCAAAAAATAAAACCCAAACAACATACTTTTATTAATGAAGATACTGAGATCTCAGTGACAGTAAATTGCTCAAAGTCAGTTAGAAATTGGTGGGGCAGGAATTTGATGCATAACGCCTGTAAACACCCTTGTAATTGCCATCCAGATCAATATATAAACATCCCCAGCATCCCAGAAGGCTTCCTTTGTACTGAGTCCTAGCCCCATGAAATAGTTTTTGTAAGCATCTCCAGAAGGATGCTCTTTCTACACCTCAGGAAGCAAGCTACTCTCTATTCCTCCTTACTTTTGTTCTTACATCTCTCAGAGCATTTAAAGCACGTACTATGATCGACTTTTCATATGTTTGTGGTCTCAGACTGTGAACACACACCAGAGATGGGTCTTATGGTTCCTTTTATCAGAGACAAGATCCTTAAGAAAGTTTGTTGACTGAAAAAGTGATTATGACATGTATAAACCCCGAAGGACATGCCTTGGGCTCTAATAAATTTGTGCACCCCTACAAAGGTGGAAAAGTTTCTTCTGAACAGGCAGAATCAGACAAGATAGCTAAAGAGCTTCTAGTCCTGTTCATACACTAGGCCCTCCCGTAAGGCTTATCTGCATGAAATCCTAACAAAACACTTAGGAGTAATTACTATTATTTTTCTCATTTCAAAGATGTAGATGTGAAAGAGATCCAGATATGTCTGACTCCAGAAAAAGCACCAACCCTTAACAATCATGGCTGCACTGAGGAGGTTTTAAGGCAAGATTCGAATTGAAATATAGTCCTAACGGGTCATTAGAGTCTGCATAAACTGAATTGGGGAAAGCGGATTCTGGTACAGCTAACGGCAAAGTAGGAAAGCAGGTGCACCAGAAGCATGGGTTTAATTCATCTTGGAAGGACAGAGGATGCCTGTTGAGAGAGGTGGGAGAACGTGACTGTAACGCACATGCTCTACTGTCTGACCGCAGATTTGCCTCTCTGCTCTGCCAATTGCTGTTTAACTCTCTGCAAGTGACTTGACCTCTCTGTATTCTGTTTGTCAACCTCATGGGTTTTTTATGCGGATTAATATGTATGTATATAGAAGGGCTGTATCTGGTATATAGTTAGTACTCCTTGAGCCTGGCCATTTTATTATTATTAGCATTAGTATTACTTTAAAAATGGTACTCATTCAAATTTATAGGTTTTGATGTATTCATCAACAAACTTGTCTTATTTTTATATCTGTACTTCTTTTGCCCTGAGTTTCTACGGCTTAGAGTCAATGCATTCTAGATTTGAAAATCTCTTAAGATTATCTATTTTAAGGTTCTCCTTTCAGTACAAGAACATCAGGCAAACAGGTGAGTGACTTGGCTACAGACATATAGCCTGGGCTCAGGCTCAGTGTGAGATGATGGGAAAGAGAGAAGTAGTAAATGTACATCACACAGAGAGCAAACCAAAACTCTAGCAGTGACAGATGCTTCATTTTCTTGAAAAGATCTGATTTCAAATATCTGTTCAGTTGGAAGCCTGGCTGTCATGCTCTATGTCTGAATTTCCAGGCAATTGCCAACATCTTTAAAATTAATTTTAAAAGTTGCTAGTTTTGCCTGCCCTGCTGCCATCATTCACACCCTACAGTATAGCTGTTTCAATGAGGATCCTTGTCGATACAGTTCGTTCGATTAAAATGACTTAACCCAGGCAATTAAGGTTTGAAGAGGTTTTCGTGTAGAGATGGGAGTTCATGTCCAGTGATGTCATTGACATAGTTTCCTTCCCTGGAAGGAAAAATCCCCAAAAATGCTTCTGGACTTAACCTTGTAAAGTGCCTGGTCAACAACTTAGCTTAATGAGTTATCACCTGGATTTCTGTAATGTGCCCTTCTCCCAAGTTTTCATCCTGAAAGGTCCTCCCTTTTTATGTATATGTATGTATATGCACATCTATAAGCTGCGTGGAGCTCTACACATATGTGTATATACATATAAATACATCCTTGTATAGTCTGTTTCCAAGGGGCTCAACTTTTCTTCTTCATGGGTCATAAAAATTAAATCATATTTATCAACAGCCATTACATTTGTTGTAGCCTCAGTGTTTTCCTCCTTTTATACATCACAACTTAACTCATGGGATGCATGTTTGGTAACCTGTTTTTTAAAATATCTGGGATCTGTGTCATGCGTGTTCACTCATTTTCATGATATGGGCTGAAGAGTAATTTTGAAAAATGTCCCGCCTGATTAAAATGTCCTTTGCCTAGCCTAAATATACAATCCTCAAGTAATAATAACAGAAAAGAGGAAAAGACAAATGAACTAGAAAATGTGAAATCACTCTGATGAAAAATCCCCACTTAATGGAGCTTGTATTACTTTATAATTCATGATAAGAGAGTGAACATGTGAAATACTGTTTCTGATGCTACTTTTTGATGTGATAAGAATATATTATCACACCTTTTCCTAATTTTAACAAAAGTATACTTCAGTATCTCCACTTTGTAGCCTAGGAAATGAGGAGGCTTAGAGAGATTATTCAGGTTGTAAGTTTTACCTAATATGTGAACTATGTGTCAGTTTATCAGAATTTTAATATGAACCGTGAGATTATAATAGAAGTATATCAAATATTTTATAGGCCAGAAGTCAAGTATATGTTTAAGAGGGTTTCCTCCATAATCCTCCAGCCCATTTTGCATTAGTTGTCTTACTTGCCTTTGAGGTTTTGTATTGTTTCCAATTTTAATACTTTCTATTAAAATAAGATTAGGCAGTTATACAGATAGAACTTTTAAAAAATTATCTCCACCCTTGATTTCCATTTTTCCTCCAAACTCTTCCTCTAGAAACTATAAAATATTTCTAAAAATTCATGTATTACCAATGAAAGCCATTAATCAATTACCAAACTAGTTGATTTCTTAAGCAAATTCTTAACTTATGTATTCCATTAAGAAGTCTAACCAGATTGACACAGCTAAATGTCCACTAAAATACTCAACCAGGAGGTGAGAGGTATTAGTCAATACACATATTGTGAAGAGACAGGATTTATTGTTTAGTTCCCTCAAACTGCTTCATACATATACGGCCCGTGAGTGTAAAAACACAAGCCGAAAACCAAAAGCAGATTGTCAAGTTTTCTTGAGCCTCTTTTGATAGCCTCCTTTCTTTGGGGACAGTATGGCTAAGGCTTCAACACTGGGATGAAACCCCAGGCATCTTCTACACTGGTTGTCACCATCCTCGCTGATATGGTCAGGATGCCTTATTGCACAGGGAAGAGTAAATTTATAGAGGCCAGGGGAGCAAAGCATGTTCACTTTCTGTGTACATATACCTTCTCTATTTCCTGCCAAGACTAGAAAAAGGTAATTAACATCCCTTCCCTTTCTGCTAAAACGAAGCTTTTAAATGAAAATATTTCTTTTCTCAAAATCATGAGTCACTTTGCTGTGCACCTGAAACTATCACAACATTGTCAATTGGCTATAGTCCAATATAAAATAAAAAGTAAAAAAAAAATCATGTATTTGTTGGCTCTTCTTAGCCAATGGAAGTCATGTATTTAGGATAGATTTAGGACATCTCTCTAGCTAAATGTTATTGGCAGGTACCATCATAATTAAGCAATTATAGAATATGGTATGAACAGAAAAAATTCTCCCAAAAATATAATTCCCTAGCTCTGCTTGTAATCTAAAGCATATACGATCATATCTTGGATGTGACTAGAGTTGATTTTAATGTGATTTTCTCTCTCAGAGTAATACATCCCAACAGAACCTTAGAAAAATGAAATGTCTATGCTATGGAACAAGTCAAGATTTACATGCATGGCTAATTGGGTGTAGTTATGCACAAGGACCAGAGTTAGAGACATATCTGCTTGCACGTGCCCTTGAATTCATATTAAACTTCCTTTGGGGAGTTTGTGTATTTCACGGGCATTTTAAATTCTCTTCCCTGATTGTTTTCTCAGAGTGTTTTTACAGAGTCAGCAGGGCATCCATCCCCCTGAAACACAAAGGGACAGTGAGACAAATGACTCATCCAGGGTCACCAAGTGAACTGCAGACAAAAGTGAGGGTAGAATCGGATCACTGAGGTCAGAGCACAAGACTGTTCTGCTTTCTCTTACCCACAAAAAAAAGTGTTTCAGTAGATTTAATAATAAAATTTGACCTAAAAGCAGTAGTATAATCCTCCATGGCCAGGGAATAGAACATTTAACATAAAATTAGCTTATAACGAGCTAATTATTTCAATTTCCCTTTCTTTGCTTATATAATGGAGCAAGGGCTAATAAACAGTAAAATTACAAAAGTGGACAAGGGGAAGGAAATACAGAACTCAAGTCCGTGCAAATAACCATCTGAATAATCAGAAAGTTGGCTGTAGTTAGGAGCAAGGACAATGTAGCCTTTACCAAGCAAACATTTAAACGAAAGACATACTAAATAAAATGTATATTGCAATGCTATTTCCTTACTTATAGAGGCTGAATTTGAATAAATGAACCTCTTCTAACTTACATCCTTTTAAGAGCCAGTTGGCATTCCATATCTGCGAGCATCAGAGACCCCTGTGAATTTGAGCACTATGGATCTACTGCAGGCTTTGTAGGCTGGTGGCTCCAAACAAGATTTTAGTCTTTGCCTCGCTCTGAAAACTTCCTTTTTCCACCAGAGTTACTGCGCTTGCCAAGAGTGACATAACCTTGAAATTATTTGTTACATTTTCCAATGAACAAACCCAGCTTGTTAAGGAAATGGGCAGCCTATGTCATTAGCAAAGAGTACAATAGTGGACTCAGAATTCAGCCTTAACTGGTGGGTCCAGAGCATTTGTTGTTTCTGGGAAATCACTCTGATTTTAGAAACAGTCCTGCATTTTAACTGTGCTGGTAGGGGTGTGCTGGCCTCTGGAGGTTGTTAGGGAAGCATGCCACCCTCCTGCACCACGTGAGAGCCGGGGTTCACAGGCTCCTCAATACATCCCCACCCAAGTATCACTGACTCTCATTTTAATTGCCCTTACCATCTATTAGTGGTCTTTCTCTGAACTGGGTTTGTTGGCAGTGAAATAAAATCTTGACGGCAACTGCTATTGATTTTTTCCGATTATACATTTAATACACCCCTACAGTAGACAACTTAAAAGTCCCCTCAAGAATCAAGTAGAAAACCAAATCACCGTCTCACCAGCCAAAGACACAACAATGAACACACAAACGCGTACAATTCTCCAACTAGAAGTAATGGTCATACGCTCTATGTGGTTTGATTCAGGATCATAGGAATAGTTATAAAATGACACAACGCCTATTTGCTTCACAGCATTCACAATTTAACCAGAAGAACCATTCACATTCTCTCTGTATCTATATAGGTGGATAGTGTGATATACGGCCAACAGATTCATCCCAGAAATACCATCATGGAAAGTCTTGATTTGGCGATGGACCAACATGTGGAATTAACTTACAGAAAGTTGGTGCTTTCTGTTTTTCCTTTAAAATGTATACTCTTCCATGCCCTGGCTACTGTAAATAGAGCTGCAATGAACATTGTGGTACATGACTCTTTTTGAATTATGGTTTTCTCTGGGTATATGCCCAGTAGTGGGATTGCTGGGTCATATGGTAATTCTATTTTCAGTTTTTTAAGGAACCTCCATACTGTTCTCCATAGTGGCTGTATCAATTTACATTCCCACCAACAGTGCAAGAGGGTTCCCTTTTCTCCACACCCTCTCCAGCATTTGTTGTTTGTAGGTTTTTTAATGATGGCCATTCTGACCTGTATGAGATGATATCTCATTGTAGTTTTGATTTGCATTTCTCTAATGATTAATGATGTTGAGCATTCTTTCATGTGATGGACGTAGAATCTGTCATACAGAGTGAAGTAAGTCAGAAAGAGAAAAACAAATACCATATGCTAACACATATATATGAAATCTAAAAAAAAGAAATGGTCATGAAGAACCTAGGGGCAAGACGGGAATAAAGACGCAGACCTACTAGAGAATGGGCTTGAGGACATGGGGAGGGGGAAGGGTAAGCTGGGACAAAGTGAGAGAGTGGCATGGACATATATACACTACCAAATGTAAAATAGATAGCTAGTGGGAAGCAGCTGCATAGCATAGGGAGATCAGCTCAGTGCTTTGTGACCACCTACAGGGGTGAGATAGGGAGGGTGGGAGGGAGGGAGATGCAAGAGGGAAGAGATATGGGGACATATGTATATGTATAACTGATTCACTTTGTTATAAAGCAGAAACTAACATACCATTGTAAAGCAATTATACTCCAATAAAGATGTTAAAAAAAAAAAAAAACTCTAGAAAAAGCAGACTAATCTATGTAACAGAGGCAGATGGTTGGTTTCCAGCAGGTGGAGGAAGCATCCGGAGCCTAAGGACACTTTATCCATTATCTTGAGTATGATGATGGTTTCTCAAGTGTATACATGTAGTAGAACTTATTAAAGTGTACACTTTAAGTGTAATTTATTATACGTCAATCATAGCTCAATAAAACTCCTTTTAAAAACACAAAAACAAAAAACAAAAAGCAACAAACAAAATGTATATTCTACTTTAGCTTTTGATGTGAATTTTGTTTTTGAAGAGGTCGTATTTGCATGTTCCCCATAGAGAAAACTACAGGGAAAGGTATATTTTGAAAACCTTTCCTTCCATTTTTATCTCTGCCCATCTCATTATACCTCCTGCCCTAACAAGAAATGACCTTTACTAGTTCTGCATGTACTTTTCCAGTTTTTTCTTTGTATAAATACACGATTGTGTCTACTTATTTTCTACCTGCTTTTCATTAACAGTAGCCTGCTATATTGATTTTAGACACCTTGCAGTTCCTGTAGAAATTTCCATAAAAGTATATAGAGAACTTCAGTGGAATATATGTTCAGATATTCAGAACTTCCATTCCTGTGTGTGGAAGTCCTATAGTTTAAGTGATTCCTAGAGAAGGACAATTCTTTACAGTATTTTGTGGTTACAAACCATGCTGCCATGATAATCTTGTGCCAATGCTATTTCACTTTTGCAGCTATACGTTTAGGATAAATTCCCTGAGTAGGATTGCTGGATCATGGAGTAAATTCTTTGGTAATTTTGAAAGATATTATCTTTCATAAGGATTTTAATATTCTGTAATACTACCGGCAATGGAAGCGTATGCTTTCCTTCAGTCATACCAACATTCTTTGTTATCAAACATTTAAGCTTGTGATTTTGATAGGTGAGAAATTATATCTCATTGTAGTTTCAGTTTGCATTAAACTTTTAAAAGAGATTGAACATCTGTTTTACATGTTCACAGATGTTGTGTTGTTTCTCTGGAAAATTATTTGTTCTGATCTCTGCCAATTTTTCTATTAGGTTCTTCCTCTTCTCAATTTTTAGAGCTCATTATTTATTAGAGAAATTAACCCTTTATAATAGGAGTTGCAAATTTTTTCTTTTTATTTACTTACAGTATTTGTTTTGAAGTGTGGGTTTTTTGGTTTCTTTTGCTTTGTTTTGTGTTTTGTTGTATTTTGTGTATGCACTTGCCTTGAGTTTTTATGTGATCAAATTTATCAGTCTATTTTCCCCAGAGCTTCAATTCAATCTTAACCAAAATTCTGTCCAGTAGAATATATTAAATATTTTAATATTTTCTCTTTCATAAAGTATCCACTTAGAATAAGATACTTTTGATGAAAGATAATGCTATCTCATCCTGAAGAGAAGCATTGCAAATCTTTAATTTATTTAAAATTTAATATCGTATTTCCTCTTAAATGGAAGTGTTAACACTACAAACCCTTGGAATTTGACTATTTCAGTGTCTAATCCCACATATACAGTTCTAAGTTTTCTATGATCATGAATATTTGACGAATTTATATGTTTTTGCATTATGGAGATATAGATCTCAATATCAATTCCCAATGGTCTAAAATAGCTCCCTTGGAAGATGAATACAACTCAGAATTTCTGATATTGAATTAACTGCAGAAAACCATCTGGGGATATACATGGATAAATGTCTCATGTATTCATAGTAGAAAGGCTAAAATTATAAAAATGATAATCCTATATGCTAGTTTAACACTTGCATCACTTTATGTTCAATACACAACTGGTGATACCTCGAGTTCTGGAACATCGTGGAACCTTCCGTCTGCTCTGGGCACCTGGTACAGTCGTGTGTGCGGATGTGTGTGATGACAATCACACAGTTTGCTTATTCAGCATCAGCTGCCTTGGGTTAAAGTCTGAACACATCTTAAGCTCTGCACGTCAGGGGTGTTTAGGACAGCTCAATCATTTATTTAGCCAGTACTAATACTGCTCCCTGGCGGGTGGATTCAGAGCTAAGCTCCAAGGCTCCAGCTCTAATTGGAGAAATCTCTGATAAATTCCCACAGCGTTCCACTTGGATACGTGCTGCTGTTCTGCTATGGGTGATCTCTGCACCGCTCCCACCCACGACAACCCCGCTGGTACAATCCTGTCCTACAAACTGCTGTGGTGGACAGTGTATCTTTGGACTGATTTGATGGAGTCAGATTTTTCTTTCCTAGCCTCAGTGGAGACATTCTGCCCTGTTCAGTTTCCTATTTTGCAGGAATAATGGACAAGGCAAAGTGGTGATAAATTCTGACAGTAAGCCAAGTTATATTTTCTTGCTGCATGAAAAGAAAATACTCATCCTAAAAGCGTGGTTTTCGTTCTCCCTTTTAAATTACTTGAAGAAAGCGTGTTTACCCAGATGCGACCCCCTGGGTCTCCTTTGTCACCTAGAGCAGCCTGCTCATCCTTTCCCACAAAAGCCTCTTCATTAACTCCTTGTGATGTGTGAAAGATCTCCACTAACATGAAACTGTCCAACAAATACTTTATTTCTTCACATTGGTTAGCAAACATAACTTCAACTCTATTCAAGGTGATGGGTGCTTTGTCTGTACTCACTCATTTTTGTGATGCCATTTTTTTTTTTTTTGGCCATGCCATGCGGCCTGTGGGATCCCAGTTGCCCGACCAGGGATCGAACCCGGGCCCTAGGCAGGGAGAGCGCGGATTCCTAACCATTGGACTGCCAGGGAATTCCCTTGTGACACCATCTTTTGATAAAAATCACACATTAGTTTCTATCATTGAGTGTATAGTATACACTCTGCTAAACATTCCACATACCTTCTTTCATTTAAGACTCACAACAATCTTATGAGACAGACGTTCTAACTGACTCCATTGTATGGATGAAAAATTGGAAGCATAGTTCGTTTAACTTACTTTCCCTAAGCTGCATATTTAGCAAGAAAGCCCAGTGAAAACCCAGGTGTATCTTATACCAGACGGAGCCCAATTTGTCACAGTAATATCCATGTATGTAGAAATATTAGAAAAGTGCAGATGAAGACAAGATGAAAATTAAAAGCCTTCACGCTCAGTTTCCTTCCCAGGAGGTATGCGCTGTCAGCCAGAAATTCTGTAAGCCGGGATGAGTGTCCACCCTCCCGCCACATCCCCCGACATGGTACATGTCACAGAGGAGCCCAAGCTTTACTAAATATGTTCAACAACCTGCTCTTCCCCCACCTAATGTATCTCCAAGGTGTGTGTGTGTGTGTGTGTGTGTGTGTGTGTGTGTGTCTACCTTCTTTGTTCTTTTAAAAACATGCATCACAGTTGTCTACTGACAGAATATTCTAGAATATACTATCAGTCATGGAAGCATTTCTCTACTTCATTTGCTTTAAGTTTTACTGACATTTCAAACAAGCTGCACAGGCCACTTTGATGCATACGTCGTTTCATACTTGTGTCTCTCCCTTCCCGCTTGTACTCCTAACAACAGTTTATGCGTTACTATTTTCTTGTTAAGTCCTGGCATAATCAAATTTTAAAACTTTACCAAACTGCATGGTGAACAAGGGTGTGTGTGTGTGTGTGTGTGTGTGTGTGTGTGTGTGTGGTTTGTGAGCAGCTGTCTTGACCGTGGTCATGAGGAAGGTGAGCAAATCATCTCTGGGTAATAAATTAGTCACTTCAAATCTGTTTTCTGATGAAGCCAATGTGTAACCCAGGAAGGAACCACTAATGAGGTGCTTAACCCATCTGCCCAGGGGATGGCCAAGCCTCTTTCTGAGGCCTTGTGGGATTGAACAGCATTAGAAATAGATGAACGATGGCTTATTCTGAATCCCCTGCAGGCCGAACTGGTCACACAGAGAGCATGCCCTGTCAGTGGGCTGGCGTTCACTGAGCATCTAGAGAACAGAACGCCCGTTGGACGTGCACAGCTTTTCCACAAGCCCAAGTACATGCTCAGTCCTGGGCTGCCTTGTTCAGCCTAAGGTGTCTGAGAATTTGGTGTTAGAGTGGGTGTGATTCAGTATTATGATATATAACTGTTTGTTTTGAATATTGTCCAACCTGTGTCAAATTAGTTTATTCCATGGGGCATTGTTTTAATGGAATATTTCTTCAAACTTGAATTCACTGTATGTTGACATTAATGCCTCCTTGACAGTTCTTTGGACAATCCAACATGTCCACACCTCTCCAACTGCCTCTGCCCTCCATTGAGCTGAAATTCCATGTCTTTTCTTATCAGTAAGGAATTAAATCCATCACTTTCAAATGGAAAGAACGGTATCAATTTCAGAAATAACTCTTTCTTTTTTGAAAAGGGTATGATTTCAGTGTGAGCTGATTTTCTCAATCTATGGAGCACCAGGAAAGAGTGGTGTGGGTGAGGTCATCATATTTGAGGGTGTAATCTGAGTGTCGTATGCAGTTAGAATCATGAGGGCAGGTAATCGCTCTAGATGGAAAAAGCAAGTGGTATCGTGTATGCAGGATTTAAACTGCAACGGGCATGACTGAAAAATCCCTCCTAAAATGAAGAAAATGTTTAAAAGGAATATCATCTCTGGCTATGGGTAATTCAGAAAGATAATACCACAAAATTCTACTCTATCTATATTATAGAATCATATAATGGATTCTATAATAGAGTATATAATAGAAGCAAAATGTAATGCATTGATTCTCTAATCTCTTTATTTTAGAGATGAGAAAAAGAAGATGCAGTGCAATAATAGTAGTAGTAATAACAATAATGTAATAGCTACAACTGAAACTTCTTGAGCACTGACTGTGTCACAGACACTGCTATAAGCACATTGCATATATTAGCTTATTTAATTCTCTTGATATGAGGTCAATAACATTATTATTACCCATGGAAAATCTGGAGCAGAGGGTTAGGGAACTTGCCTAAGCCACACAGCCAGGAAGAGACAGGCTCCAGTTTTGAGTCCAGGCAGCTGGACTCCAAAGTCCATGTTCTTAACCACCACGACCACCATCACCACACACACACACACACAAACACACCTGTGTGTGTGTACATGTATATATGCATATATATTTAATATATCTCCGATGTCTTCAGTCTGTGGCCCTGTCCTTAAGATCTCTGTTAATATTAAACAAAACCTGGCTTGGCATCCCCCCCCCCAATTACATATATCATGGAACAAAGGTTATCTTAGAGTTTCTATTTTTTGAATCAATTATTTCCAGTGCCCCTTCCAGAATTTTTTTGATTCCTAGGAACTTAAATACCCATGGTCACCGTAATCCTAAGAACGTTAACATCACTCATGGCAGATCTCCTGTTCCTTTTGCTTCACTCTCTACTGAAACTGACCCCCTTTAAGAGTGAAGAGGGATTTGCTGTTGTGAACATAAAGTCATCTTTAGGAAACGCGAGATGACAGACTATGGAAAATCACTGCAGGCTATTTACCTTTTCTTAAGACCTATCTCCCCTCTTTGTCTTTCCTTCCCCTTCTCCTACCCTATCTCTTTGTGGCAGGCTCTTCTTTCTGAACCACAGGGGGTGTGTGTGATTTTTTTCGTACCCCATGGTTGGAAGATTTGACAAATTGATCTTGTAATATACCGGGGTGGCATGTAGGGGTTATTTGATACCATAGAGTTCCCTCTACTTCTTGCTTCTATCTGCTGACGCTCTGCTTCATGAAAAGGAATGGATGTTTTCTCCTTCTTGAGTACAGGTGTGATCCTAATACTTGCAAGTAGAGATGCTGCCACCTCACACCTTTTCTTTTTTTCACCTCTGCCTCTCTTCTGCACCCTAACTGCCCACGGGAGTTCCAATTGCTCCCACCAAACGGATAATTATCCTTTGGTCAACCCTTCACACCTCCCTACTGGTGGAGAGTTTGCCTTTAAAAAGCTGACCCACAGATGAGGACAGCACCGTTACTGGCAGTGGTCCAGGGACATTTAGGAAAGCACCCTGAAGCAGGACAGAGGGAAAGAACACAGAGTTGGAAGTTTACACAACTATTTGATGAATGTGGGGATGAGAGTGAGAAGTACTGTTTACACCTTTGCAGGGAGCCCTGCACTGATGTGTTCTACAGTCCCTACCAATACCCTTTCCTCTGTGCACACTGATCCCAACCAGTCCTGGGAGCCCCACTGTTCCCCACTGAAGCTGATCTGTGTATCATAGGAGAAAGGGGTCTAGGGTTTCTGACCCTTCCTGGGACTTGTAACTTCTGCCTTTTCAGGCCTGAGTCCTATGCTAATATAAAGTTTCTTCCGTTCATATTTTGGTGGCGCTACAATGAGGTCGGAAAAGCCCATCACTGGTTTGTTTTTGTTGGTGGAGGTGGTGTTGTTTTTAATTTTTATTGGAGTATAGTTGATGTACAATGCTGTTGTTAGTTTCAGCATACAGCAAAGTGAAGCAGGTATACATATACACATATCCACCGTTTTTAAGATTCTTTTCCCATACGGGCCACAGTAGTGAGTAGACCGTCCCTGGTTTTACTTGTCGTCTCTTGCTACTCCGTTGAACTACTTTTTCTGAAGGAAGCCTCATGTATTCTTCCATGAGGAAAGCATATCCTTTTGTTAACATCACTTGATCCAACACCTTGTTTAATGGCAGCCCTAGGATTACTGTGCTACAGGTATTTGCTTCCTTCTGGAGCATGAAGGACCATCTGTGGGTCCAGGGACTTGGGCTAATGGTCTCAAGTTTTTCACTGAATGAAAAGAAGGGGTGTGCCAGATGATCCCACAGGGATATGCATGTTCTCACACATGCTGCACACTCACACCTGCACCCACATTCACAAATATAGAAATATATATTTTCAATATATATTTGAACTCCATTTACATTTCTAATTTTATATTCAGAGGGATAGGAGTTTGCTTGCCTTAAGCAAGAACAACTTATGGGAGATGGTTCAAAATGGAGGAGTAGAAGGACGTGCTCTCACTCCCTCTTGCAAGAACACCAGAATCACAGCTAACTGCTGAACAATCATTGATAAGCAGACACTGGAACTCACCAAAAAAGATACCCCACATCCAAAGACAAAGGAGAAGCCACAAAGAGATGGTAGGAGGGGCACAATCACAATACAATCAAATCCCATAACCACTGGGTGGGTAACTCACAAACTGCAGAACACTTATACCACAGAAGTCCACCCACTGGAGTGAAGGTTCTCAGCCCCACATCAGGCTTCCCAACCTGGGGGTCCAGCAATGGGAGGAGGAATTCCTAGAGAATCAGACTTTGAAGGCTACCGGGATTTGATTGCAGGACTTCAACAGGACTGGGGGAAAGAGAGACTCCACTCTTGGAAGGACACACAAAGTAGTGTGTGCATCGGGACCCAGGGTAAGGAGCAGTGACCCCAGGGGAGACTGAATCAGACCTACCTGCTAGTGTTGGAGGGTCTCCTGCAGAGGTGGAGGCATGGCTGTGTGTCACCGTGAGAACAAGGACACTGGTAGCAGAAGTTCTGGGAAGTACTCCTTGGCGTGAGCCCTCCCAGAGTCTGCCATTAGCCCCACCAAAGAGGGCAGGTAAGCTCCAGTGTTGGGTCACCTCAGGCCAAACAACCAACAGGGAGGGAACCCAGCCCCACCCATCAGCAGACAAGTGGATTAAAGTTTTACTGAGCTCTGCCCACCAAAGCAACAGCCAGCTCTACCCACCACCAGTCCCACCCATCAGGAAACTTGCACAAGCCTCTGAGATAGCCTCATCCACCAGAGGGCACACAGCAGAAGCAAGAAGAACTACAATCCTGCAGCCTGTGGAACAAAAACCACAATCACAAAAAGACAGAAAAGATGAAAAGGCAGAGGGCTATGCACCAGATGAAGGAACAAGATAAAACCCCAGAAAAACAACTAAATAAAGTGGACATAGGCGACCTTCCAGAAAAAGAATTCAGAATAATGAGAGTGAAGATGATCCAGGACCTCAGGAAAAGAATGGAGGCAAAGATGGAGAAGATGAAAGAAATGTTTAACAAAGATCTAGAAGAATTAAAGAACAAACAGAGATGAACAACACAATAACTGAAATGAAAAATACACTAGAAGGAATCAATAGCAGAATAACTGAGGCAGAAGAACGAATAAGTGACCTGGAAGACAGAATGGTGGAATTCACTGCTGTGGAACAGAATAAAGAAAAAAGAACGAAAAGATATGAAGACAGCCTAAGAGACCTCTGGGACAACATTAAATGCAACAACATTTGCATTATAGGGGTCCCGGAGGAGAAGAGAGAGAGAAAGGACCCGGGAAAATATTTGAAGAGACTATAGTCGAAAACTTCCCTAACATGGGAAAGGAAATAGCCACCCAAGTTCAGGAAGTGCGGAGAGTCCCATACAGGATAAACCCAAGGAGAAACACTCCGAGACACATAGTAATCAAATTGGCAAAAATTAAAGACAAAGAAAAATTATTGAGAGCAGCAAGGGAAAAACGACAAATAACATACAAGGCAATCCCCATAAGGTTAACAGCTGATTTCTCGGCAGAAACTCTACAAGCCAGAAGGGAGTGGCATGATATACTTAAAGTGATGAAAGGGAAGAACCTACAACCAAGATTACTCTACCTGGCAAGGATCTCATTCAGATTCGATGGAGAAATCAAAAGCTTTACAGACAAGCAAAAGCTAAGAGAATTCAGCACCACCAAACCAGCTCTACAACAAATGCTAAAGGAACTTCTGTAAGTGGGAGACACAAGAGAAGAAAAGGACCTACAAAAACAAACCCAAAACAATTAAGAAAATGCTCATAGGAACATACATATCTATAATCACCTTAAACGTGAATGGATTAAATGCTCCAACCAAAAGACACAGGCTTGCTGAATGGATACAAAAACAAGACCCATATATATGCTGTGTACAAGAGATCCACTTCACACCTAGGGACACATTCAGACTGAAAGTGGGGGATGGAAAAAGATTTTCCATGCAAATGGAAATCAAAAGAAAGCTGGAGTAGCAATACTCATATCAGATAAAGTAGACTTTAAAATAAAGAATGTTACAAGAGACAAGGAAGGACACTACATAATGATCAAGGGATCAATCCAAGAAGAAGATATAACAATTAAAAATATATATGCACCCAACATAGGAGCACCTCAATACATAAGGCAACTGCTAATGGCTATAAAAGAGGAAATCGATAGTAACGCAATAATAGCGGGGGACCTTAACACCTCACTTACACCAATGGACAGATCATCCAAATAGAAAATTAGCAAGGAAACACAAACTTTAAATGACACAATAGACCAGATAGGTTTAATTGATATTTGTAGGACATTCCATCCAAAAACAGCAGATTACACTTTCTTCTCAAGTGCTCATGGAACATTCTCCAGGATAGATCACATCTTGCGTCACAAATCAAGCCTCAGTAAATTTAAGAAAATAGAAATCATATCAAGCATCTTTTCTGACCACAATGCTATGAGATTAGAAATCAATTACCAGGAAAAAACCATAAAAAACACAAACACATGGAGGCTAAACAATACGTTACTAAATAACCAAGAGATCACTGAAGAAATCAAAGAGGAAATCAAAAAATACCTAGAGACAAATGACAATGAAAACACGACAATCCAAAACCTATGGGATGAAGCAAAAGCAGTTCTAACACAGAAGTTTAGCTATACAAGCCTACCTCAAGAAACAAGAAAAATCTCAAAGAAACAATCTAACCTTACACTTAAGGGAACTAGAGAAAGAAGAACAAACAAAACCCAAAGTTAACAGAAAGAAAGAAATCATAAAGATCAGAGCACAAATAAATGAAAGAGAAACAAAGAAAACAATAGCAAAGATAAATAAAACTAAAAACTGGTTCTTTGAGAAGATAAACAAAATTGACAAACAATTAGTCAGACTCATCAAGAAAAAGAGGGAGAGGACTCAAACCAATAAAATTAGAAGTGAAAAAGGAGAAGTTACAACAGACACCACAGAAATGCAAAGCATCCTAAGAGACTATTACAAGCAATTCTATGCCAATAAAATGGACAACCGGGAAGAAATGGACAAATTCTTAGAAAGGTATAACCTTCCAAGACTGAACCAGGAAGAAACAGAAAATATGAACAGACCAATCACAGGTAATGAAATTGAAACTGTGATTAAAAATCTTCCAACAAACAAAAGTCCAGGACCGGATGGCTTCACAGCTGAATTCTATCAAATACTTAGAGAAGAGCTAACACCCATCTTTCTCAAACTCTTCCAAAAAATTGTGGAGGAAGGAACATTCCCAAACTCATTCTATGAGGCCACCATCACCCTGATACCAAAACCAGACAAAGATACTACAAAAAAAGAAAATTACAGACCAATATCACTGATGAATATAGATTCAAAAATCCTCAACAAACTACTAGCAAACACAATCTAAGAACACATTAAAAGGATCATACACCATGATCAAGTGGGATTTATCCCAGGGATTCTTCAAAATATGCAAATCAGTCAATATGATAAACCATATTAAGACATTGAAGAATAAAAACCACATGATCATCTCAATAGATGCAGAAAAAGCTTTTGACGAAATTCATCACCCAGTTATAATAAAAACTCTCCAGAAAGTGGGCATAGAGGGAATCTACCTCAATATAATAAAGGCCATATACGACAAACCCACAGCAAACATCATTCTCAATGGTGAAAAACTGAAAGCATTTCCTCTAAGATCAGGAAAAAGACAAGGATGTCCATTCTCGCCACTATTACTCAACATAGTTTTGGAGGTCTTAGCCATGGCAATCAGCAAAGAAAAAGAAATAAAAGGAATACAAATTGGAAAAGAAAAAGTAAAACTGTCACTGTTTGCAGATGACATGATACTATACATAGAGAATCCTAAAGATGCCACCAGAAAAGTACTAGAGCTAATTAATGAATTTGGTAGAGTTGCAGGATACAAAATTAATGCACAGAAATCTCTGCATTCCTGTATACCAATGATGAAAAATCTGAAAGAGAAATTAAGAAACACTCCCACTTAGCATTGCAACAAAAAGAATAAAATACCTAGGAATAAACCTACCTAGGGAGACAAAAGACCTGTATGCAGAAAACTACAAGACACTGATGAAAGAAATTAAAGATGATACCAACAGATGGGGAGATATACCATGTTCTTTGACTGGGAGAATCAATATTGTGAAAATGACTATACTACCCAAAGCAATCTACAGGTTCAATGCAATCCCTATCAAATTACCAATGGCATTTTTTACAGAACTAGAACAAAAAATCTTAAAATTTGTATGGAGACACAAAAGACCCCAAATAGCCAAAACAGTCTTGAGGGAAAAAAATGGAGCTGGAGGAAGCAGACTCCCTGACTTCAGACTATACTACAAAGCTACAGGAATCAAGACAATATGGTACTGGCACAAAAACAGAAATGTAGATCAATGGAACAGGATAGAAAGCCCAGATATAAACCCACACACCTATGGTCAACTAATCTGTGACAAAGGAGGCAAGGATATACAATGGGGAAAAGACTGTCTCTTCAGTAAATGGTGCTGGGGGGGCTTCCCTGGTGGTGCAGTGGTTGAGAGTCTGCCTGCCAATGCACGAGAGATGGGTTCAAGCCCTGGACTGGGAGGATCACGCATGCCGCGGAGCAACAAGGCCCGTGAGCCACAACTACTGACCCTGCGCTTCTGGAGCCTGTGCTCCGCAACAAGAGAGGCCACGATAGTGAGAGGCCTGTGCACCGCGATGAAGAGTGGCCCCCGCTTGCCGCAGCTAGAGAAAGCCCTCGCACAGAAACGAAGACCCAACACAGCCAAAAATAAATAAATAAAATACTGAATACATAACTATTTAAAAAAAAAATGGTGCTGGGAAAACTGGACAGCTACATGTAAAAGAATGAAATTAGAACACTCCCTAACACCATACATAAAAATAAACTCAAAATGGATTAGAGACATAAATGTAAGACCAAACACTATAAAACTCTTAGAGGAAAATATAGGAAGAACACTCTTTGACAAAAATCACAGCAAGATCTTTTTTGACCCACCTCCTAGAGTAATGGAAATAAAAACAGAAATAAACAAATGGGGCCTAATGAAACGTAAAAGCTTTTGCACAGTAAAGGAAACCATAAACAAGATGAAAAGACAACCCTCAGAATGGGAGAAAATATTTGCAAACGAATCAATGGACAAAGGATTAATCTCCAAAATATACAAACAGCTTATGCAGCTCAATATTAAAAAAACAAACAACCCAATCCAAAAATGGGCAGAAGATCTAAATAGACATTTCTCCAAAGAAGACATACAGATGGCCAAGAAACACATGAAAAGCTGCTCGACATCACTAATTATTAGAGAAATGCAAATCAAAACTACAATGAGGTATCACCTCACACCAGTTAGAATGGGCATCATCTGAAAATCTGCAAACAACAAATGCTGGAGAGGGTGTGGAGAAAAGGGAACCCTCCTGCACTGTTGGTGGGAATGTAAATTGATACAGCCACTATGGAGAACAGTATGGAGGTTCCTCAAGAAACTAAAAATAGAATTACCATATGACCCAGCAATCCCACTACTGGGCATATACCCAGAGGAAACCATAATTCAAAAAGACACATGCACCCCAATGTTCACTGTAGTACTATTTACAATAGCCAGGTCATGGAAGCAACCTAAATGCCCATCGACAGACGACTGGATAAGAAGTGGTACATATATACAATGGAATATTACTCAGCCATAGAAAGGAACAAAATTGGGTCATTTGTAGAAATGTGGATGAATCTAGAGACTGTCATACAGAGTGAAGTAAGTCAGAAAGAGAGAAACAAATATCATATATTAACACATATATGTGGAACCTAGAAAAATGGTACAGATGAACCGGTTTGCAGGGCAGAAATAGAGACGCAGATGTAGAGAACAAACGTATATACACCAAGCGAGGAAAGTAGTGGGGGGTGTGGTGGTGGTGTGATGAATTGGGAGATTGGGATTGACATGTATACACTGATGTGTATAAAATGGATGACTAATAAGAACCTGCTGTTTAAAAAAATAAATAAAATTCGAAAAAAAAGAAGAAAAGCAAGATGCAGAAAAGTATGAATAATATGACCCTGTTTTTGTAAAACTAACAACAATAAAAATATTTCACGTACATGTAAAAAAAAAAAGAACAACTTACGGTGATAAATCTGAAACATGTCAGATGGCAAGGGAAGTTCAATCTCATGGTAAAAGAATCTCCTAAATGAATTCAGTAAATTGTAGAATTTCCTTCTTTTTTAAGGTTGAAGGTATTTACTTGTATGTATATATCACATTTTCTTTATCCTGTCGTCCAGCAACACTTAGTTGTTTCCATACCTCAGCTATTGTGAGTAATGCTGCAACGAACATGGGAGTAGAGATACCTCTTGAGACAGTGATTTCATTTCCATCAAAAATATGTCCAAAGTGGAATTGCTGGATCATATGGTAGTTCTATTTTTAATTTCTTGAAGAATCTCTATACTGTTTTCCATAGTGGTTGTACTATTTTACTTTCCCACCAACATTGTACAAGGGTTCCCTTTTCTCCATTTATCCTCACCAGCATTTGTTATCTCTTTTTCTTTTGATAATAGATAGCCTAATAGGTGTGAGGTGATGTCTCATTGTGGTCTTGGTTTTCATTTCCCTAATAATTAGTGATGTTGAGCACCCTTTCATGTACATGTTGGCCATCTGTATGTCTTCTTTGGAAAGCTGCCTGTTCAGGTCCCTTGTTTATTTTTAATTGAGTTATTTGTTTATTGTAATTGAGTTGTATGAGTTCCTCGTATATTTTGGATATTGGCCTCTTATCAGGTATGTGGTTTGTAAGTATTTTCTTCCATTTCATAGGTTCCCTTTTCATTTTGTTGATGGTTTCCTTTGCTGTGCAGAAGCTTTTCAGTTTGATACAGACTCAGTTGTTTATTTTTTGCAGGATGGGCTGAAGAAGCTGGCCCACCATGGAGGCCCAGCCATCTTAGACCAGACTCTGAGCTGATGGCCTTTCCAAATGAAGGCAGGGGTCCCATCATGCTGTCATTGGTCACTATGTATATTTCTTTTTTAAGGGAGATTTAATAAAAGAGAATAGAAATGTCATTTTGGAAATGCTAGCTTTTAGTTAAAAGAAACATTCATGGTGCAATATTTATGATTTCCCATCTTGTGTTCCAGATATGAAGTATTCTTTAAGAAAAATACACATGATTAGGAGACCATTTTAATTGTCATTTTTGAGCTCTTAGTCAAAATTCGTTATACCTTTTTCTGTCACTACGACTTTTGGGGTTCAGCTGCATCTTCTGGTCCCTCTCGTTCCCCTCTTCGGCTTCTTGAAGTTCGATTCCCTGGGGACAGTGCTGGCACATCATGTATTCACCAGCAGAGAGGACTCCTTGATGGTTTCCCTGCACAAAATGAGCAGCTCTCTTGTCAGGAGGCTCTTTCATCCTCTCACAGCTTGGCCATCTATTGAATAAATACAGGCTACTGAAAGTTCAAAGTATAAACACATGTGAAGACATGCAGGGCTACTCTGTATGGACCCCTGCGATTCAAATGGCTCTTGAATAATTTTATGCCATTTGGAAACATCTTATGAGGCATGAAGTCTAGCAAACATGGCATCTTAAAGTTTGCTTTTCTGACTATTTTCTCTGAAAAGTAATAGGAGTAATTTTCTTGGCAAAAGCTCCCACTATTCCCCTTTCATTTTTCCTTATCTTTTCTGTACTCTCTCTCAGTGATGCCTCTTTCCGTACACCTTCCTCTCCTGGGGAGGTGGATTAGAAAGAAGGAAGGAAGGGGGGGAGGAAGAAAGGAAGGAAGTAGGGAGGGCGGGAGGAAGGAGGGAGGGAAGAAACTTTTGGGGTTTGGTCTTCAATACCGGGGAAACAAGTCATATCTAAATTGGACATGTAGGTCCCATTCCTTGGGTAGAAATGTAGGTCCCATTCCTTGGGTAGAAACGGTTTCTTGATTTTTTTTCCTCTACTGTTTCAAAGCCACCTTTTCTGTGTGTCTACAATAATGGTCTTTGGGGGAGAAGTTAAGCACTGCTTATAAACATGGGATCCCAAGAGACTCAACATCTGGCAAAATCTCATTAACACTTTTGTTTCAATTCTCTATGTTGGATACACTTAGGGTAAGTTTTATTGGAAAGAGGCATCATTAACTCACCATCTTGCCCTTTTCCTGCTGCTTGTCCTTGTCAACAGCAAACGATGAATAAAGTATAAGATGCAAGTCCAAACAGTCACACCAGAGCAGGTCGTCTCGGTGGTGAACATCACCTCCTTTCCCATTTGCTTGCCTTATTTTTTCAAACATCTTTCTTATATGACTTGTGAACCAAGAACAAAGTATTTTAAGTCAAGTAATACAGACCAGTAATTATATCCAGTATCCCTTTTATTTTTCTGAGACTTAGCCTCTGAGTTGTTATTTTATCTTTGTGTTCATAGTTACATGTAAAACATTTTATAGAAGAAAGTCTATTGGCTATTTTAATATCCCTGGCAGTCAGATACAGTGTTTAGTACAACAAAAACACAGAACATTTTGTGACTACTCCTCTATGCCAGCCACTGTTTTATATCCATTAAATCACTTAATTATCATAATTTATGAGGTGGGCAGCAATATTAAACCAAGGCACAAAAAGATAACTTACCTTAGGTTACACATCTAATAAATGGTAGAGTCAGAATTAGAACATAGGCGATCCAATAGAGATAGGAAGTTTGTTATTTTTCCTTCCCCAAAAACATATTTTAAGTGCTATTGGTAAAGTCCATTGCATCTTTCCACTTCACCATGCTTTCTATTACATTTGCCCTAAGGTCACCCTAGACATTTCAGGGATCTAAGGAGAAGTTGAATTGGAGATTTAATTTTAGGTTTAGTGATATGTTTACACAGTTCACAGTTACTGTTGGGTATACGTAAGTGTCTACTAGCTCTCCTGGTTTAGAAATGAGTCCTAGTAATAACCTTACTGTCCACTCTGCCAATTCACTTGTCCCTGTTACACAAAGAATGTAGGTCAGCGTGCACTAGAACAGGCCCACCAGTGCCCTGTGTACACAGCCCGAAAGTAGGTCACACGTACAAGAAACAGATTTGAAATGTACATAGACAGAAGCTTGTCTTCCAAACCTTGCAGCTCATAAATTAAATAAACTTAGTAGAGTTTTTCCTAAACTTGACAGCAATCCTAAAAATTCACTTTACATTACCATTAACAAGTTGCAAAGCTGAAATAAATCTTTTCTAAACAGTGAGAAACACGTTTTGATCAACTGTGCCAGGAGGAAGACTAATTTATCTTTCTACACTCTGATAGAAAATGCTATGGAAATAACAGAAATCAGCAATCAAAGGGTACACAGCCAGAAACATATGGGGGAAAATTGTTTCAATGAAAATGTTTCAATTAGAAAATAGAAACATGCTGCTTTTCTAGATTTTATGTTCATAAGCTTTCATAAATAACTTGTGATTTTTTTTACATTTTAAATAAGTATTGACTTTATACCTACTTTTGTAGTCTTAATTCTGTGTTTTTTAAAAAGAGCCCCCAAATCTATAGTAGCTTCAGGTTGGTAGGATTAAAAATACATTTGCTGGGAGGACCAACATGTACTTATGTACATATGTTTTATAGCTCACGACACAGGATTATCATTAACTTTTGGATCTCTTTCTCCTTTTCCTTTCAAAATATTGCTTAGTGACATAATGGAGTTTCTTTAACTGACTAGTCCCAAGGAGAATCGAGAAGAAATTCTTTCAATGTGAACTCTTTTTAAGCATACAAAAAATAATTCCCTGGTTACCTAATAAAATATGATAATCCTGTGTGACTCAATGTTTTTCAGGGAGATTTCTGGGATGTATGGATATTCCAGAGTGACACCATAGGTGAAGATGAAGAAGGGAATCCAAATACGTGGGGCGAAGGTCTACACAGCAAATACTCAACAGATCCATCTAAGTGTTAAACCGTTTAGAGAAGACTTTATTTAATCTTATTAACTTTTTCTTGGTTTATCTATCTGAATAGGCTCTCTATTGGTCCAGACACTGCAGGAATGGTCTGCAATACTATTTATTCATTTAAATAATTATTATTTGTCTATTATGTATAAACATTGTCCTAGAGGCTGGTGATGCCCCAGTGAACAATCACACAAGGTGTCTTCTGCCCTGGAGCTTATACTCTGTGGAAGAGTAGGATGCCTTACATGGGGATTAGGGACAGGATCCTGGCTCTGCGCACCCAACGATCCTCAAACACAACCTACCTAAAACATCCTCAGATGGCCGTTCATACAAGAAGCACAAAGCCACACT
Source organism: Orcinus orca (assembly GCF_937001465.1). Taxonomy (NCBI): domain Eukaryota; kingdom Metazoa; phylum Chordata; class Mammalia; order Artiodactyla; family Delphinidae; genus Orcinus; species Orcinus orca. The sequence goes on along the minus strand of NC_064560.1, from coordinate 9,455,534 downwards.
TGAAAAATATTCAAATGAAAATACACACATTCGGTCATCAGGATCAGTACACCAAACACAGAATCTTGCCTGGGTCAGTGAAGGATGTCATCCTGTGAATTTTATACCTTTGCTCCACCTGACTGCCTCCCAGGATCCTTACCACCTTTGAAGTTGCTCGTGGATTCATGGTGCTATGCTGAAGATATGTCAGATCTTATACAAAATTTCAGTTTTATCCCTATGATTCAAAAATGAATGAGACTCAGACCCCGTATCTCTCCCACCTTATCATTTTTCTCTGAGAGATCTAGTAGGAAAACTGAGGTAGCAAAGCATCCATTTTAAGACTAAGATCAGCTACTAAGGGAAGATTCCAACATCTGAAATATCAGGATAACATTATCACAAACTGAGACAACACAATCTGTTGTCTTATGCCAGCCTCCATCCTGCTCAAGGGATACTCATTGGTGGTAGAGAATGTACCCTCTGCCATGGCTTCTCTGAGTAAACTCAGAAAGTGTATAAGTCATAAGGAAAGTGCTTGATGTCGTTCATTGTGGAGCAAAGTGAGAGACACAGGATAAATCTAAGTTGTTTCTTTGCACTGCATGTAGGTATCATCCACTCTCTTGTTATGTGTTATTCCACTGATGATGTTATTAGTAGAAGTGCATGTGTGGCATTGGTGAATCAGTGGAGATGTAGAGTGTAATTCTTTCCGAAATTTCAGTTCTTAGTGACAAAGTAATTCTCAAAAGCAATACAAATGGAAAGAAAGAAAGAAAAAGGAAGGAAGGAAGGAGGAAAGAAAACTAGCCTAATAGGCAATTAAGAAAATGCAACTTGGGCTTCCCTGGTGGCGCAGTGGTTGAGAGTCCGCCTGCCACTGCAGGGGACACGGGTTCATGCCCCGGTCCGGGAAGATCCCACATGCCGCAGAGCGGCTGGGCCCGTGAGCCATGGCCGCTGAGGCTGTGTGTCCGGAGCCTGTGCTCCGCAATGGGAGAGGCCACAATGGTGAGAGGCCCGCGTACCACAAAAAAAAAAAAAAAAAGAAAATGCAATTTAAGCAATAATAACATACCATGTTCTACCTTTCAAACTGCTGAAGAATTTAAGCGCACACACAATGTTCTAGGCCTCTACTGCTTATAAAAATCCAGCCCAAGTTGAGTGGCATAAAGGAACCATCATTTTATTACGTTCATGCGTTCTGTGGGTCAGAAATTCAGAAAAAGCAACAACAGACACAACTTATTTCTGCCCCACAGAGTCTGGGAGCTCAGCTGGGAAGACTCATAGTTCACTGGTTGACCTCAGATTGAATGTCAAGCAAATATCTAGAGATGACCTCTTCATGTGTCTGATTTCCTCACACAAAGGCAGCTAATTTCCAAAAGCAAGTGTCTAAGAGAAGTCAGATGAAAGTTCTCTTTTTTGATGACCTGGCCTTGGAAATCACATTGCATCACTTTTGCCAGTCAAGATTCCACCCATATGCAGAGAAGGAACAAAGACTTTACTTCTTGAAGGGGACAAGTGTCAAAGTCACATTGTCAGAAGATTATGGGTGATAGGAGAGATTTTGAAAACATTTTTGGAAAATGCAATTGGCCACACACACTAGTAACCAATTTTTTTGAGGATTTAGGAAAATGAGAGCATAGTGGTCCCTGAATACCATGGGGCATTGATTCCAGGACACCCCCATACCAAAATCTGGGGATGCTCAAATCCCCTATATAAAATGGCACAGTATTTGCATATAACCTACACACATCCTCTTGTATACTTTAAATCATTTCTAGGTTTCTTATAATACCTAATACAATGTAAATGCTATGTGAACAGGTACTGGTGAGTGGCAAAGTCAAGTTATGCCTTTTCGAGCACTCTGGAAATTTTTTTTCTGAATATTTTTGATCTGCCACTGGTTGAATCCATAAATGCAGAATCTGGGGATAAGCAGGGCCAACCGTAATTACAGTTTCATGCTATCAGTCTGGTCACCTGCTGTACTTAACAGAAGACTTAAAATGTATCTATCCCTTGACAAACTAATTCAAGGTTTCCAAGCACTACATACTAAAGAAATAACCATGGCTGTTTCCATAGTCCATAGGTGCCGTGGCTCACCTGTGTGTGTATAGTGTGCCCTTTCAAATCATATCTGAATGACTGCAGCACATACCTCCAAACTGTAAGGGGAATACAGAAAGTTAGGTTCCTTCAGTTGTCCCTGCCCCGACCCAGGTACCAAAGGTTATGTCCCAAGCTGCTGTCAGCATCAGCTCTCCATCCTGTTCCTGACCTTAGATGAATTCAATGATGCAGAGTTTAAACACTTAGTAATGATGGAGGTGGCGTTACAGGTCATTGTAGTTACTTTCAATGTGATTTTTTTAAATGTTCTATATTTTACCTTGGCTAATTCCCTTGTTATCAGAAAAAAAGTTATTAAAAGGAAACCAAAAATTTTCAGTTCTTACCTTACACGAATCTGGGGCAGCAGAAGATGTTTTGGTCCCTACCTTACAATGATCTTGCCAAAGGAAGTTAGATAGATAAGATAGATAAACAGATAAAAAGGTAAACGATGAATAAACAGATTTATGTATAATCACATATATAGATGTGTTTTACTTGGCCCATAGTAGCAATACATTTAAAAAATCTTTTTATTTGTTGCTAATGTTTACAAATTGGGAGATTTTACAGTAAAAGATATCTGGGTTTTCAGATTTCCCTCAGATAGGAAACAGCATGCTAACATTGTGTTTGCATTCCCAGTACCTCCTTGGAAGGGCCAGGGATTTATAGATTGCAGCAGGGATGGTCCCTAACCAGCTTGATGATACCTTACCAGCTCATTTCACTAACATACACTACATTCCTAGCCCCTATACACATTGCTCTTTGTGACTCCGGACAAAAACGATATTTAGCAAAACCTAGATAATATACGAAATCATTGTACCTCTTCACCTGAATGTTTTGACATCATTTAGAAGAAACATAAACAGCACATTTTCTCTTGGTTAAGAAAGCAGAATTTAAATCAGTTCCTCAATTCTAAGGAACTGTAAAGTTTACAAATTAAACTTAGTGTTTTCTTCAGTCATTCGTCTCTGTACTTCTTATAGCCTTTTAAGCTCTGCCTTCCAATTGAGTAATTTATTATACACTTTCTTGCACTGCTTGCTGTTTTAAGAGTTAGTCTTCATCTTTCTAGCAGACTCAAAAGTCACTGAAGGCCGGAACCACGTCAGGATACTTGTTTTCTTGAATATAAGTATACAGTATATTCTTGTTAGCGATTTGATAAAATCTATCATTCTAGGCACTGGATAGATATTCTGGGAAAATGTTATTCTGGTCATTGACAAGGCCTTCCCTCTTTGGGAAAGGTCAATTTTTATTCCCAAAAAGGAAGAGAGAGTAAAATAAGTCTCATATATGTTATAATCCAAATCTGCCCTCCTGCATTCATTTTTCAACCCAAGAGCTTCTCAAGATAAAAACAGCACCATAGATTCTTTCCTTCCGTGAAACAAAACCCAAGTGAAAAGCTCTCAGTTGGTTCCAGCCCTACCTCTTTCTGATGTCACCATGATTTGCATGCCAAAGGGAAGCCTGCAGCAGAGTGGTCCTCTCTGGGGCTGGGTGTAGCCCGGAGCTGGAGACTGACAGCTCTTGGTCACGGCCCAGAGAAAAGCTGGCCCCTTAAGCATCCCTGGCACTGTTACCGGGCTCCTCGGAAGAGGCTAGATCCTGAGGGCGAGAAAAGAGATGAAGGTCAGGGAGGTTGCCAGTTGCAAAATGTAACTAAAGGCAGAGCTAGTTTCTGCTTTAGGAAAATTTACTGTGGAGGTGCTGATAGAATCCTTAAGCGCCTCTTCCTTTTGCCTTACTTTCTAACTGACGTGGGGTATTGTAATTTTAGCATCATTTTCTTCTCTCAGATGAAGATATGTTTAAGAGCTAGGTGACAGTTTTCAAATGGACGAACCTCTCTATAGACAATACTAGAGGATGCTTTGTAGCTACCATTTATGAAAAATACATTTGTCAAAATTATAGGTAACTGACTTGACACAGAGGCACCTGACCTCAGAAGGGAATGCAAATGACAGTATCTTTCTCACTGGAGCAGCAATGTCTTCCTTTTCACGTTGGCTTGAATGAACACATTGACCTAGAAAAACATATATTTACCAATGAGTGATGCAAAGCTCTGAAAAAATTCATGACAAACAAATGAGAAAAACGACAGGGCCATGGCCAGATAGTTTAGTGAGCTTTGGTGACGGGCGATAGGATTTATATGATTTCTAGAAGCAATCCAAACATTAAATAATAAACTTTTCCAGCTACTACTCTCTTTATGCAAAAATATATATGATGAAATGCTGAAATAAACTTGATTAAATTTGATCTTTCTAGAATAACCTCTCAAAATAGATACACTCACAAACTGACCGATAGACATGCATGTGCCCGTCCTCTCTTTTGAACACACACATGTGTACACCTGGCGGGGCTTTATGAGAGAGACGAGTACATTGACTGGCAGGTGGCAGCAAAGGAAGAGGGAAGAAAGGGCTTAGATCAGGGTTTGTCAGCTTTGGTGATATCGATGTTTCAAGCTGGTTCATTACTTGTTGTGGGGACTGCCCTAGGCACTGTAGGATGTTTAGCAAAATTCTTGGTATCTACCTACTAGATATCAGTGGCACGCCTTCCATGCCAGTTGTGAAATTCAAAAATGTCTTCAGGCATATTGACCAGGGTGACATCACTGAAATGGCAACATAGGAGACCCCAGCCTCTGTTCTCCTACAAAGATCAACAATCAGACAGCTACCAACGACTGGAAACAGCCTGGGAAAGCTCTCTAGGCCATTTAAGAAACTTCAGCAACACAATGGGAAAATCTTTTTTAAAACCTAAGAATAACCTCACAAGAAGAGAAGGAGAACACCTTCCTTTTGCCTTCATTGGCCCGTGCCCCAAGCCAGGTCTGCTGAGGCCCAAGAGGGGACTTACTAGCTACAATGAGCTAGCATAGTTGATTCACAGTGTTGTGTTAGTTTCAGGTGTACAGCAAAGTGACTCAGTTATACATACATATATAGCTATTTTTTTCAGATTATTTTCCCTTATAGGTTATCGCAAAATATTGAGTATAGTTTCCCATGCTATACAGTAGGTCCTTGTTTTTTAATCTATTTTATATATAGTAGTGTGTAACCGCTAATCCCAAACTCCTAATTTATCCCTCCCCCATCCCTTTCCCCTTTGCTAACAAGTTTGTTTTCTATGTCTGTGGGTCTATTTCTGGTTTGTATATAAGTTCTTTAGATTCCACATATAAGCAATATCATATGATATTTGTCCTTCTCTGTCTACCTTACTTCACTTAGTATGGTAATCTCTAGGTCCCAGTGGGTTCTTAATGAGTTGCTAATATGTATTTTCTTTTTCGGTTTTAGTGGCCATTTATTTACTTTGAGTTTTTGAGTTTGCAGTGCTGCCCTGGCCACGTTAGCAAAATGGCACAACGGAGGCCTGAAGAAGCGTCTGGATGTTTCTTCTGGCCCCCTTTTGCTCATTTGCCTTTGCCATGAGGAAGATGAGCTTCATGGATTGAAATTATTCGATCAGTAATTTTGACCAAACCGTCGAAATTACTCCAGCCAAATCAGACAACACCTGGTCAACTTCCAGTCAGGAGAGACTCCAAGACCTGCTCACTTGAGGTCAGTCTAACGCACTGACACTAGAATTGTGGACTAGGTAAACGTTGTATGGATGTAAAGTTGAACAGCCATTTGTTATATAGCATTATTGTGTCAATGGAGAACTGATAAATTTATTAGACCCAGTGAACTTTAATTGTATGCTAGCCATTGTGTACAAAACATTCTAGAAGCCTCAGATTATGTTATCCTCCACCAGAGGGGGTCAACACTTGACTCTAATAGTCAGAGATTGAAGGTTCATTATCTTAACCCAGTCATGAATTTAGCTGGCTCAAGGCTGGGTTTAAGTTTTAGTAAAAGTGCATTTATCTCTGGTCTGTCCCTGTCACCAAGAGCATGGATTTGGAGGACTTTTATTTGCCTTTGTCTCTTCAGTACCTAGAAACTGCAAGAGTTTCTGCTTTGTTTCTCGGAGGTTTTCTTCTTAGGTCTCTAGGCTGCTTCCCTGAACGGCTTCAGAATGTAGCAAATCTCTTCAAGGGGAGATTTGCTATGATTTTAAAGCTCCACAAACCTCTAATTGTGTCATTCCAGCTCTGCACAAGCACCAAGGCTCTAATTTTTAACTCCCCCAAACAGCGTCCCTGGCAAACCCCCAGGAAAAAGCAACTGGAGATGTTCGCTTGGGATTCATGCCTTTAGCAAGGGGTCCCATCTCTCACTCACTGTTGGTAGAGGGCTCCCCGAAGGCCTTTGTCTCCGAAGCATGGTGAGACGTACATCTTAGAGCTATTAGGACTTTGCTGTTCAGTCACCATTTCTGCTTCAACCTTCAGTGTTTCAAGGCAGAAGCCAAACACGTGTTTGAAACCCTTCAAGTCTCCAACTTTGTCGCCTAGATCCACAGGATTACCAAAAGCTGTGCTGGTGTCTGTGTCCTCTGGGCCCACACCCAGAGTCAGCTAACAACCCCGGAGACACCTGGGGATTTTCAGCACTGGTCTGGTCTGGAAACTCTACCATCCCTGCAAGTACAAGTCCAGGCCAGGGTATTTAACTGGAGTAAATTGAATGGATTTCTGAAATTTTTATGCACAGAGACAACTTAGCTGGGTAGACGCTCAAGGCATCTTTCCTGTTCTTATTAATACTGACTGAAATTACTTATGGAAATTGAAAAAAATCAGTACAAGCTTCCACACAGCTTAAAACCATCTTGAAGATGACTCATAATTTAAGGATAAGAAACCTCTGAAAGCAAGCTTATACTTCTGGGGGAGAATAGTCTCTATGTGTCATATAATGTGATTTAGGGAGGAAGAGCCTTTTTAACTTGGATATTTAGCTGAGAAGGAAATAACAGTGTGAGGGGCAAACTGAAGAAGGAGTGAGTGGACAGAGAAAATGTTTGGTTTACTCCTTTTTATCAGTATGTTGGGTATGAGAGATAATGCCCTGGCCACCCATTGTTCAGGTCCAATTTCCTTTCCAAGCGTCCTGGAAACTCTCAGTGAAACATTTACAATTGATGGAAGTTAAGAAAGCAAGCAACTTAGTTTTTTGATTTACAAAAAACCTCATACCGTTTGAACAATATGATTCACTGGATTTCCTCTTTGCCTTTCGAGGTCACATCCTGCATGCTGTACGAGCCGGAGCTGGAGCCGTATCATGGTTTTGTTGATTTGCTGCTTGTGCGCTCTTACATTCCACCTCTGCAACCTGCCCCTCGCTTAGACAAAATCAGTCTGAATCCCAGGATCTGGGGGCTAAACAACCATCATCTCTTCAATGCCGTCATCTTTTTCACAAAGGAACCAAAAATCAATTTCACCCATGAGACATTATCCAAATAATGGCAAATGAACCAAGGAAATTTTTAAAAGTTGCAAAATCTCTAAAGAAAAATGTACTGCAACATCTTTAATGGTTTGCTAAGGCTGCATTGGCAGGAGGAGAGCTGGGACAGCACTAGGACATAGAGTTTAGAGCCAGAAAATCAGTATCTGAGTCCAGAATGTGTAGGCCTGGACACACTCTATAATCTCTTAAAACTTGTTTTAAGAGGTAAGTTATGAAGTTGTGATGGAAAGATTTAAACATGATAAGACAAAATATGCTATAATACATCTGTTTATCTGGAGTAAATATATTGAATATAAATTAAAGTACAAGAATATTAATTTAGCCCAGTTCTATGGCGCAAATAACGCACACTTGGTTAAAGACCATACTTTATGTGCATCAGCAGACAACCATGAGCTTGAGTAGTTCAGTGGTTGGATGGGGCTGGGACTTGGAGCGCTTTTTAGGAGCAGGTGGGAAAAATTCACATCGAGTTGTCAGCACAGCCTAGCTACAAAGTGTTTCAGAAAACACCCATCACCAAATAGGGATTTTACTTTGACTACTTCTCAGAAATTTAATTTCTTGATATTCCTTTGGAGGAAGACAGCTTCAAAAATAAAAGAAGATAAAATGCCTGATCCAGAATTGCAGAGACAGGCAGCCAGGTGGCCTGCTAGCTTATGGAGTCTCATCTTTCAGGAGACACACAGGAGTTATACAAGTTGTGTCTAATGCTAACACTTAGAACAAATAGAAACATAAAACGTTCCTGCAGAATTGTGGACTATGACATATTTTAAGATGCAATTTTCACTTGTGAGTGTGAAACATGAATAAATTAGTTTGGAAACCAGCAGGCAGTGGTGAGTGTTTTAAAATATTAAAGATTGTATTTTTACAAAGGAACCATCTATAAAAGTGATTCTGGGTGTATAAATACCTTAAGTATATAACTGTACTTATCATTGCATGTATAATACCCAGTCAACTGAACATTTATTTTCTAGGACCTAGAGAGTTAGGGTGAAATAGACCTTGACCCTGACATATAAGAGTTTATAGTCTCATGTGGCAAGTGAACATAGTGGTAGAAAATTTCAATGAATATGGTGGGGGAATCGGGGTCCTAAAAGAGAAGTTAAGTCTTCAGAGAAGTGAAGTTTTATGCCATAGAAAGCGTAGAGTAGAAGTTAAGATGCAACAACAGGCTTCTAGGGTGAAAGGGTGCCTGAGTTTGACAAATGAAGAGGGTTTTGGTCGGGCTAAGAGTTAGGGAGAGAAGTTTTGCATTTGCACATCTGTAGTGTACTGGGGAGAGAAGAAGAAAAGATGGGAAGAAACAGGCAGTGACCAAAACACAAAGGTTTATGTCTAAACATAAACTTTTTAGAAACTTGTGCAGGAAAGTTGATAGAGGCTTTATTTCTAATAGCCCCAAACTGGAAACAACCCAAGTGTCCATCAACAAGTGAATGGTGTCTGTGCAATGGGACACTGTCAGTGCCAAAGAGAGTTCTCATGTGACAAGTTGAACAGATCTCAGAATAATTATGCTGAGTGAAATGAGCCAAACACAAAGGATGACATCCCATATGATTCCATATACACCAAATTTTAGAAAAACAAATCTACACTTTGAGAAAGAAGATCCCTGGTTGTCTGTGGAATACTACTCAGCCATAAAAAGAATGAAATCTTGCCATTTCTGACACCATGGATGGAACTGGAGGGTTTTATACTTACTGAAATAAGTCAGACAGAGAAAAATAAATATTGTATGTTTTCACTTATATGTGGTTCTAGAAAATAAAACGAATGAAGGTAACAAAACAGAAACAGACTCACAGATACAGGGAACAAACTGGTGGTTACCACAGGTGAAGGGGATTAAGAGGTATGAAGTACTAAGTATAAAATAAAGAAAGTTACTCGGATGTTATGTACCAGCACCAGGAATATAGCCAACATTTTAGAGTAACCTTCTGTTGAGTATAATCGATAAAAATATGGAATCACTGTTGTATACCTGAAACTAATATAATATTGTAAGTTAACTACACTTCAAAAAGGAATTTTAGAAAACTTTTTTCCTTACGAATGTAGATGCATAATGTTAGAATATAATTTTAAATTTGATTTTTTCCATGGGATTGGAGGGATTTTTAACTTCTTCTTTCTTTCTGTTAGTTTCCCCTCAATATTATGTAGTGTACTTGCATTCCTTTAAATTGGGAGAGAACCTGCTTCCACAGCAGCTGTTGGCATCCCTCTGGGGCTGGAGCTTCCTCTCCCGCCAAGGCCCGAGGCTGCCCGCAGAGGAGCTCCAGCTCAAAGCCTGCTTCCTTTTCATTCTTGCAGAAATAGCTGTAGAGTAAAATCCTCTGGGGTGTTTTTTCTGGAAAAGGAGAACAGAACATACTCTTAGTAGTTGACTGTGGAAAACACTGCTCTAGCTGACTTTAAAAATTCTGAATTGCATGCAAGGAAACCCCAGATTAACAAGGGGAGGTTTCATAAGGTTAAACACCTCAGTTGAAATGTCATGGGTGTGGTAGAAATGTATGTGACTGACTTCTTCCAGTTACTTCATCAGATTCTTATTTTACTATTATTAATTAATACTTCATAAGTCACATAACTTCCTCCTCCCTTGGCCCCTCCTACCCTTTCCTCCCCCCCCCCCTCCTCCTTCTTCTCATAATCATCATTATCTAGCTTTAAAATAAGATGCAGCATTTGGTCACTCTCACAGGAAGCTTTCAGTCTGAAGGTTCTGGCTGATGTCACATGCAGGACTAGTCTGGTATTTTACGTCCGAAGTGATTATTGTTTCTGTATCAGTTGGAGGTGGACATATTGAACTCATTTCTCCGTAATGTGAATTTGAAAATGTGTTCTTGGGGAAAAGAATGCATTCAATTCAATGCTTCACTCTCTGCCTTTCCTAATTTTTGCTGAGACCAAGAGAGTATAAGAAAACCTGACAGATGAATAACACATTTTTTTCAGAACCATGTCCACAATTCATTTGGCTCACTCAGTAACCATATAAAAGGCACAAGAACAGTGTTGATGTCCTTATTCCCAAGGCCTTCAATGAGGCCCAAGGATGCTGAATTAGTTCACTAAAGTCACCAGTTCACCCGGAGAAGAGTCAAGGATTCCCAGCTCAGATCCTTCTACCCTTTAGAACTCTACCATTTCTTCAACTATAAGATATCTGAGCTGACCCCACAAAATGTAATTTCCATGTAAGTGAATTATTTGCAGCATTTGCATCTTGGACGGTTTCTGGTCACAGAGAGTTTCAAGGGAGCTAATGTTTATTGAACCTTCTAAATGTCAGTGGTTATTTTATGTAATTCTTACCATGACATGTGAGATAATTATGATGATGTCTGTTCTACAGATGAGAAACCATGAGACAAACTGACTTGTCTGAGACTGTGCGGTGTTTGAATGGTAAGGACGGAATTAGACCCACTCCACGTCCTGTGTCACTGATCCCACAATCATTGGAGGCAATGCCAGAGATTTTATTGAGCATGTTGGGATTGTCAGAGTTAGGAAGGATGGGACTGAGTTATTTGCCACACCCTGATATAAATCTTCAAGTCTCAAGTGCTGCAAACTCAGCTTTGCATAATCTCATACAAACATTAGTGGAATTCAGGAACCTCATAGAAACAGCTAGAGAGATGCTCTTGCCAACCCGTCATCCATTCATGGGCTTTCCCAAATTTGAATTACTAACATTCCAAAGTTTCCCTCAAAATGCCTGACTATTAAAATCTTAAGATGTACTTTCTAGACTGTATGCCCCAGATTGGGGGGTCTGGGTCTTCTACATAGCTAGTGCTTAATAAATGTTGATTGCTTAAATGAATGAACTTTATTTTTCTAAAATTAGAAACCATGAAAGCCAATAGAGCACACAGTCAAAGTATGTTAAGCCTAGATGCAGAAGTCAAGAACATTGCCTACTATTATACAAAAGTCCGTTGTCAGACGTGAGCACGAACTTCTGACTTTCGATTCCCTGGCTGTAAGCAGTAGTCAAGAGAGTCGTGCCACGTCTGTTATTTCGCGAGATAACTCATGTGAAATAAATGGTCAATATGCACGGAAACATGAATTTAGTAACATGTCAGCTGTAAGCCCCCAGGGTTTTCTTTGGAAAAAGGGAGACCCATATACAAGATCATTCTGGGTCAGATCTCACTAACACTCTGGCCATTCATGCATGTGTCATTGGTCCCACAACCTGTACATTTTCATTGTCGCTTTCAGGCCATAATGAACAGGCTTCTGTCTCACAGGTAAGTTCCCAGGAGAAACTGCATATTGTTCATAATGCAATGTTTGTTCCAGTAGATTTTTAAGATCTTTCTCTCTCTTCTCTTTCCTAGCTTCTTAAGCATCTCTATGAATACCGTAAGAATGTTCTCTGTATCAGGTCATCATGTAAATCCTGCCAGCATTTCTTGGATAAGAACCAAGATTTAAGTGCTACGAAAATAGAATATTTCAGTTTATTAATGGATTAGGTAATATAATCTTTCATAGGATACAACTACAGTCTAAAATTGTATTTTAGTCCACGGCTAAAGACACACAAAAGAAGTTATAATACCTATAGGTCAATAATTTTTTTTGACTTCACAAATTTATCTTTCAAAGTTTTAACCAGATAATATTGAATATATACATATTGGCTCAATTTGTACTCATTCTTTAATTGAACATTTTAATTATTCCACAAAATTTAGCACTTCCAATAACTTATTTTGTTCTGCTTTATTATATTATTTTACCAGGCTCATATTTGTTTAATTCATTTAGAAATGAATTTATGGTCCATTATGTACAAGACCAAATACTTGACACATGGACTCAGAGTTGTTGTTTGATTCTAAAGGCAAAAAGTGTCTCTCATTATTAAATAAAGAAAAAAATTCCTAAGTTTGTTATATTTTGTACTCAGACGTATCTGTGTGTATATTGTGTCGTATGTATATACCTATGAATTTTCTGAAAAGGATTCTTCCGTACAAACAACAACAATAACACAACACACGAGGAAAAATACATTCTTTTCAACTTTCTTATAGTTTGGGGTAGGAATTTCACTTTGTTACTCTAAAATCTTGTAGGACATTCACACATCCAGATTTAAAATAAATTGGTTGGATAGGCACACAACAAACCATCAGATAAATGAGACTATTTGATTACAGAATTCTTCTCTTTTCAGCTTTGTGTCTCTAAGGCTAAAGCATGAGATATATTCTGCATCATTAAAAATGTATTCCTCAAATGAGAGTGACATGGCTAGGTGTGTATTTTAGAAAGACTCCTTATTTCAGAATGTTGAATGGAGATGACTCAGATTGGAAATAGAGGGCAACATGAAAGGATTCAGGTGGTCATCGATGCAAGGTATGTCGTTGGCTTAGACAATGGGAGTGGCCATTTGCTTGGAGAGGAGGAGACAGATTTAAATATTATTTAGAAGTCACACCATATACAAAAATTAACTCAAAATAGATTAAAGACTTGAATGTAAGAGAGAAGACTATAAAAATCCTAGAAAAGAAATATAGTATATCTTTGTGACTTTGGGTTAGGCAAAGTTTTCTTAGCTATGCTACCAAGAGCACAGGCAACAAAAGAATAAAATAGATAAATTAAAATTTATCACAATTAAAAACTTTTGTGCTTCAAAGACTACCATCAAGAAAGTGAAGGGCTTCCCTGGTGGCACAGTGGTTAAGAATCTGCCTGCCAATGCAGAGGACATGGGTTAAAGACCTGGTCCGGGAAGATCCCACATGCCGCGGAACAACTAAGCCCGTGCGCCACAACTACTGAGTCTGTGCTCCAGAGCTGGCGAGCCACAACTGCTGAAGCCCGATAGCCTACAGCCCGTGCTCCGCAACAAGAGAAGCCACCAAAATGAGAAGCCCGCACACCGCAATGAAGAGTAGTCCCTGCTCGCCGCAACTTGAGAAAGCCTGCACACAGCAACAAAGACCCAATGCAGCCAAAAATAAATAAAATAAATAAATTTTAAAAAAAGAAAAAAGAAAGTGAAAATTCAACTCAGAATGGGAGACGATATTTGCAAATCATATACGTTATAAGAAACTTATAACTAGAATATATAGAGGATTCTTACAAATTAATAATAAACATTCAAATAACTCAGTTTAAAAATGGTCAAAGTATCTGAATATACATTTCTCTAGGGGAGATGTACAAGTGACCAATAAGCCCATGAAAACATGCTCAACATCATTAACCATCAGAAAAAGGCAAATCAAAACCACAATGAGCTACCACTTTGCACCTTCTAGGATGGCTGTAAGAACAAAGACAGATAATCACCAGTGTTGGTGAGAATGTAGAGAAAATAAGCCCTCATCCACGACTGGCAGAAGCATATCATGGTGAAGCTACTTGGAAAACACTCTGGCAGTTCCTCAAAAGGTTAAATATAGAAATTTTTTATGACCCAGCAATTTCACTCCTAGGTATGTACCCAAGAGAAATTAAAACATATGTTCAAAAACTTATATTGATACAAGCATGTTTATTAGGGCTTTATTTATAATAGTCAAAAAGTGGAAACAGTCCAAATGTCCAGCAACTTATGTGGAGAAATATCCACATAACTGGCTATTATTTGGCAGTAAAAAGGATGAAGTATTGATGCACGCTACAACATGGATGAACTTGGAAAACATCAGGCTATGCATATTGTGTTATTCCATTTATATAAAATATCCAGGACTTCCCTGGTGGTGCAGTGGTTAAGAATCCGCCTGCCAATGCAGGGGACACAGGTTCGAGCCCTGGTCCAGGAAGATCCCACGTGCTGCGGAGCGACTAAGCTCGTGCGCTGCAACTACTGAGCCAGCGCTCTAGAGCCCGTGAGCCACAACTACTGAAGCCCGTGTGCCACAACTACTGAAGGCTGCGTGCCTAGAGCCCGTGCTCCACAACAAGAGAAGCCACTGCAGTGAGAAACCTGTGAACTACAACTAGAGAAAGCCCTCATGCAGCAACGAAGACCCAACACAGCCAAAAAATAAATAAAATTTTAAAAATAAAATGTCCAGAAAAGGAAAATTTATAGAACCAGCAAGTGGAATAGTGGTTGCCTAGTGCTGGGGAGTTGGGGAGAAATAGGGATTGACTGCTAATGGGTAAGAGGCTTCTTTTCGGATTGATGAAAACATCCTAAAATTGATCGTGGTGATGGTGGCACAATTTTGTGAGTACACTAAAAAAATTTGAGCTGCACACTTTAAGTGGATGAATTGTATGGCATGTGAATTATATATAGATAAAGTTATTATGCGAAAAAAGATTTAGAAAGCAAATTAATGAATCTTGATTATTTTTTGCAATGTGAAGTAAGAATAAGGGAGGAGGAGAAAAAAGGCTTTTTGATCAGTCACTGTGGTAGAAGAGAGTGACAAGGAACACGGGAAAAAGGAGAAGGTTCATTAAGGAAGATGGCTAGCTCATTTTGGGACACAGCAAGTTTGAGAAGGAGATAAATGCATAGCACTGAAGCCCAAGACCAATGTCTGGCCTGGAGATAGTAAATTTGGGAAAAAGGACCACATAGGTGGTAACTGAAGTCATTATTGTAGGTGAGGCAAGGGCCCAGAGTAGAAAAGCCTTTGGAGCCCCAGGCTTTAGGAGGCACGGCTGAGAAGAAGCGTCAACTAAAGAGACTGGTGAGTTCTTGAAGTAGTTCATTTCTATTAGCTAATGGGTGACATCTGTCACGTGAAAAGTAGTATGTCAAGGAATTTGTGCGTCATTAATATGATTGGCTAATCTAAGTACTGGTAATGCAAATGGGGGCCTTAAAATAAGGAAAAACACCTCTTTTTTTTTTTTCTTTCTCCAAGTGATTGATAGTTCGTGGTAACTGTGTTATTCTGGAATAAAAACAGCTTTAACACTTAAAATCAACATGATTTCAAAACCTAACTTTCTTAGTACCTAAAATTGTCCCTTGACTGAAGTTCTCACCACATATTTAAGTGCTACTAGATTATTTATTCCATTACTGTGCTATAAACTCTTTGAAAGAAGGATGCTGGGTCATTTTCCCCCCTTAGTATTCTGTATCTTAAAAGAGATAGTCTATAAATATAATTTTTATCTGTTATTAAAGCAATGATTTCTCACAAACATGTTAATTTTCCAAAGGAGGTTGGTTACTGTAAGGTCTTCTATTACTGGATAATTCAGATTGTTTCTATTACAGCTTATTGTTTGAAGTTACTTCATTAGTGTTTATAATATGCTGCCTGGAATGCCCTGTTCCTCAAGATGAACCCACCAGGACTATTGACTTGGCAGCCAGCTGCTTTTTAAAACTAATGTACAAATGAGATAAGAATAATCAACTTAAATATTTACTTGAATACTTTCCAGAATAATTACGGAAAGTCTCAAACCAGAATAACAAAATTTGAAGAGCAATTGTAGATACATTTTGCTCTCACATACTTGTGAAGACAAAGGACAGAAAATGCTAATATAATGGTCTTCATCACTGTCACAGTATTGTTTAGAATATTTTAGAATACGTGTCTTGTGCGTAGATATGTATTTCTGTTAACCTGTTTTCCAGAGGAAGTTTTAATTTTGCTTCTGGAGTTTTAAAAACAGGCTCAGAGCTCCAAATGGTAAGAGAAGAACTGTTAGAATAAGGCAGGTCAGTGTGATGGTCCCTGATGATATTTGCATCTGTCACAAATATTTTCAGAACTTGGTCCATATTAGGACCAAAGACCAGGAGCTTATTAGTTACAAACTGTCATTGAAATATCCCTTCCCCTTCAACCTAAAGTAACCCAATTGAATGTTTGTGTGTCATTATCTTGCAGCTTATGAGACCAATAGTGTCTCTTATCCCCAAATTCTGATCTGGAATATTACTTGGAATTTCACATTATCTTCTTTTTTAATATCAAGGAAGGTCTTGCAATGCCTCCCTATGGAGGGGAGTCATGAAGAGTCACTGTAGGATGAAAGTGTCTGGAACAACTCTCACTCTCTACTTAGAGAAAGTGAGGACACCCTTTCACTACCTCACAATTTCTCATCTCCAGGGGAAACCATTGCCAAGATCTGGTGAGTAGGAGTCTCATAGAAAAGTGAAAGGAATACAAATCGTCCTCACGCTTCTCTTCATGGCTTGCAGAGAGGCACCCAGGGCCAGGGTGCATTTGGACTCTTATGGGCTCCTTTGACACCAGAGAGAGAAATTGAATCAGAGCAGATTTCAAAGTGAGGAAGTGAACAGCAGTAGCTTTGATCTGACCTTCAGGAGGGAGAGATTAAAGGAATATCTGTTGTTTTCCTTGTGTTGTGTCACCCTGGTCAGTAAAAGAAAGAGCACCCAGTTCTGGGGCAGGGCCTCAGTGGGGAGGCTGCCTTGGCCATGGTAGTTGCAGTCTGAGGTCAAGCGAGTGTTGTCCCATTTTAATGATAAGGAGTCGGAAGGAGCTCAACTGAATACCATGAATTTGAGTTTTTATTCTGTTGGATGTGAGACGTGAAAGACAGGAAGCCTTCTAGGAACTTTTCTTAAACATGATAACTCTCTTCCCATGAAGCAGCCTTTTTGATCAGTGATTGAAACATATACCATTTACATTTCCGAGGTTGGAGGTTTGAAGCTTTAAAGGCAGGCATTGACTTCTCCTCTCTAACTATGAAAGACCTAGATGGCAACTTCTTCCAATAGAAGGATGTTTCGTCTACATTGAAAATCTGTTGTTTAGTGCAGCCCCTTTCATGAATGATCTTCTGAATAATTTGCTGCAGCTTCTACATCAGGACTTGCTGCCATACCGTGTACTTTTAAGTTATGGAGACGGCTCCTTTCTTTAAACCTTGTGAACCAACCTCTGCTGGCTTCAAACTTCTTTTCTGCAGCTTCCTCATCTCTCTCGGCCTCCACAGAACTGAACAGAGTTAGGGACTTGCTCTGGATTAGGCTTTGGCTTATGGAAATGTTTTGCTGGTTTGATCTTCTATCCAGACCACTGAAACTTTCTCCGCATCAGCAATAAGGCTGTTTCATTTTCCTATTACTCGTGCGTTCACTGGAATAGCACTTTTGATTTCCTTCGAGAACTTTTCCTTTGCTTTCACAACTTGGCTAACGGTTTGGCTCAAGAAGCCTAGCTTTTAGCTTTTTTTTTGGCCTATCTTCGCTTTCGACATGCCTTCCTCAC
The DNA here is from genome assembly GCF_937001465.1 of Orcinus orca. NCBI lineage: Eukaryota > Metazoa > Chordata > Mammalia > Artiodactyla > Delphinidae > Orcinus > Orcinus orca. The sequence goes on along the minus strand of NC_064560.1, from coordinate 9,437,731 downwards.
TAAGCTTAGTCATTTCTAGAATAAGAGACTAACTTTTATTAAAAGTGAGTGGCCACTTTTGCAGACCCAGCAGGTTTAAGGGAATGTGGGTGTTCAAGGTTATGAATTGTGTCTACTCAGATAACATCAATCTCTTCAATCTCAAGTCTCAGAATTTCACTGATTCCTTATTTGGACCCTCACACTGGCATATGAAACCTGGCAGGACTGGAAACTTTCTCTGAAGCTTTATTACTTTTAAAATTAAATCTTGAGCTTGGTTCTCTGCTCTATTTGCCCTCTAGCTATAGGACAATCATATTAAGAAGATCCATTGGCTTTCGTATTTTGCCTGAATTAGTAATTAACCCCCTTAGGTCTGATATTATCTCTTTTGACAAATCATTGGTGCTTAGCAACAGCTACCGAATCCCCCAAGCCTTACAGTTACCATTTCCCTTTACACTGGCTACATCGCATCAGCCAGCAGATCTCCTTGCACTCATGTTCCCCCTTGGTTTACATCTTGAAAATTTAAAGCGTTAGACTGCTATAGCCCAGCAATAATTATCCATGCACCACGTACTTCAAGTGACAAGGACCCCATTGCCAGGCAGGCAGGTGCAAAATCACATTTTAGAGTCTGTTTCCTAAGAGCGCTCCTGGCATCAGGGAACAGAATATGAGACGAACAGGTCAGCTGTCCTGTGGAGGCTGCGGTGTGCTCCCTGGTCCTCCCTTCAGGACTGAGACACGCTCATTCCCTCAGTTGCCGAGATCAGCGCCTGCTGGTGGTTCCAAAGGGAGTCCCTTCCAAGGATGCTCCCTTTCTGGGAAAGGAAAAAAAGGTACGCCTCACCCAAATTTCTGGGCCCTTGCCAGCAGCAGCCTGCGTTCAATGATGACAATTCCATGTGGACCCAGGGACAAAGGCCCAGATCCCTTGCTTCAGTTGAGGTCAACTATGAAAGGCTACCTCTGCTCTGAACTCCCTGGGGGATTGGGTAAATCTTCAGGGGCAGCTGCATCACAGTTCAGCTCTTTCTGTCACTCTTACTCCCTTAAAGATACTGCTGCTCAGGCCTTCCCTGGTGGTGCAGTGGTTAAGAATCTGCCTGCCAGTGCAGGGGACACGGGTTTGAGCCCTGGTCCGGGAAGATCCCACATGTTGTGGAGCAACTAAGCCTGTGCGTCACAACTACTGAGCCTGCACTCTAGAGCCCGAGAGCCACAACTACTGAGCCCGCATGCCACACCTACTGAAGCCCGTGTGCCTAGAGCCCATGCTCCACAACAAGAGAAGCCACCACAATGAGAAGCCCACGCACCGCAATGAAAGTAGCCCCCGCTCACCGCAACTAGAGAAAGCCTGCATGCAGCAACCAAGACCCAACACAGCCAAAAATAAATAAAATAACTACATTTATTTTTTTCAAAAAAGATATTGCTGCTCAGAACACTTAACCAATATAGCTCCTGTACTCAAATATCTGCATCCCATTGATACAGACCTAAGACATGTGTGTTAACTTTGTGGGGAAATACTCTGAAGAAATAGAGCCATAAGGGGATGAGGAAGGCAGGACTGGACAAAAGAGAAGTTGACCTATAGTGCATCCTCAAAGGTAGCTTCAGGCACGCCTATGGGGAACCTTGAAAGAGCTGGAATGGCCCTAAACAGTTGTAAAGGAGTGAGGCCAGTCACTGGCTATGGTCTGTCCCCTAGGAGAGGTCACAAACTTGACTGAGGCCGTTCCTGCATTTGGGAACACTTTCCAATGAGGGACACAGCTGTGGGCCATCAGAGACACGTATCTCTAGAAGCTCCTAGGAGCTTGGGGATGAGGCCACTGGCATCAAAGGGGATTTGGGAAGAGTACCACAATATTCACTATGGTGTGTGAATGTGTGCATTTTAATATCTCTATATTAGCTAACGAAATATGAAAACGTAAATAAATGATCAAAGATTATAACTCAGTATCAGTTTCTCTGCCCTTAAGATCTGTAAATACTCGCAAGTGCCCCATTGTAGTACTTGAGAAAAAATGCAGTGATCTCAACAATGTTTCTTGGGAAGGAGAGGAGCGTGTTCCCTTGGTTAGTTACGGCTCTGATCTGACTTCTGAGCCATCTCACCATGCCATACGTAAGGGTTAATTTTATGTGTCAACTTGTTTAGTCCACAGCACTCAGATAATTGGTTGAACACCAGTCTAGATGTTGCCGTGAAGGTACTTTTTTAGACGAGATTAACATATAAACCAGTAGACTCTGAGTAAAGTAAATCATCCTCCACAGTATGGCTAGGCCTCATCTAATGGGCTGAGAACTTAAAAGAGAAACATGAATGTCCTCTGAGGAAGAGGGGATTTTGCCTCCAGACGGCCTTCAGGCTCCAGAGGCAACATTTCTCCTGTCCCAGGTCTGCAGCCTGCTTACCTCCTGCAGACTGTACACTGACCAGCCCCTACAATTTCATGACCCAAAGCCGGTTCCTGAAGACCTCTCCCTCTCCCTCCCCCTCGCACACATGCGTTGTTCTTCCCTGCATCCCGCCATGATACTGTCAATCACCTGAGCTAATAAGCTGAATACTCAGTAGGATGTGATGCTCCTGCGTAGAAATAGCCCACAACCTGTAATTTGAAATTTAGCAGAAAAGGCCCTATAATGACACTACATTTTCAGTTCTATTGAACTGAAATCATTAAAATTTTATTTGAATTCTTTTAAAGTACATATCTCTGGTATATATATATATATATATATATATATATATATATATATATATAAAACATACATATATATTCATCCCTAACACACCACACCAGACCAAACCATGTGTCCCTTTTCAATACTACATCAACTGTAATATCTAGAACTGAATCTTCTTCCTTGATTTTCACACACACACACTCACACCACGAGCACAGATATTCATACAAGGCCTTTATATAAGGAGCATACTTTACTGTAAGTTCAAAAAGAAATAATGTATTTTTGGCAACATAAAGTAGATTATTGAAATTTTCTCTAACATGTTTCATATGTAATGTTTAATTCAATCAGAGAAAAATGATAAATGAGCACATTTTTTAAAAAAGACAGTACAAACAGATCTACAGAAAATTCAGTTTTTTAAAAAAATTATCTGTGACTAATAGGTCAAGAAATTAATGACAAGAACAAGTATAAGAACTTCATCATAGAACTGTAAATTATAAAAATGAATCCAATAGAAATTTTGGAACTAACAAACATAGTAGAAAAATTATCCAATACGTGATATTAATATCAGATTAGATAACTGAAAAGGGAACTTTTAAGTTTAAATATAGCTCAGAAAAACTTTCTGAGTCTCTAGCACTGAGCAGCAAATGGATGGAAAAATATGGAGAAAAGCATAAGGAATGTCCAAAACATTGTTAAAGATCCAACATACATGTAATTAGAGTCTGAGGAGAAGAGAGAGAAAGGAGCAGCAGTAATATGTGAAGAGAGAATTTTTTTTTAATTCATGGAAGACATTGTCACATACTGAAGAAGCACAGAGAATTTTAAGCAAGATACATACAGAAAAAGTCATAGCTAGGCAAAGATTGTAAAACTTAAGCAGCAAAGAAAAAGAATTTCTTAAAGTAGCAAGAGGAACAAGATAATTTAACTTCTAAAGGGCAATAATATGTATGGTAGCTGACATTTTTTTTTGAAATGAAAATCATAAATTAAAAAAAAATTTTTTTACACAGCAGGTTCTTATTAGTCATCAATTTTATACACATCAGTGTATACATGTCAATCCCAATCACCCAATTCAGCACACCACCATCCCCACCCCACCAAGGTTTTCCCCCCTTGGTGTCCATACGTTTGTTCTCTACATCTGTGTCTCTATTTCTGCCTCGCAAACCGGTTCATCTGTACCATTTTTCTAGGTTCCACATATATGCGTTAATATACGATATTTGTTTTTCTCTTTCTGACTTACTTCACTTTGTATGACAGTCTCTAGAGCCATCCACGTCGCAACAAATGACCCAATTTTGTTCCTTTTTATGGCTGAGTAATATTCCATTGTATATATGTACCACTTCTTCTTTATCCATTTGTCTGTCGATGGGCATTTAGGTTGCTTCCATGACCTGGCTATTGTAAATAGTGCTGCAGTGAACATTGGGGTGCATGTGTCTTTTTGAATTATGGTTTCCTCTGGGTATATGCCCAGTAGTGGGATTGCTGGGTCATATGGTAATTCTATTTTTAGTTTCTTAAGGAACCTCCATACTGTTCTCCATAGTGGCTGTATCAATATACATTCCCACCAAGAGTGCAAGAGGGTGCCTTTTCTCAATGCCCTCTCCAGCATTTGTTGTTTGTAGACTTTCTGATGATGCCCATTCTAACTGGTGTCAGGTGATACCTCCTTGTAGTTTTGATTTGCATTTCTCTAATAATTAGTGATGTTGAGCAGCTTTTCATGTGCTTCCTCGCCATGTGTATGTCTTCTTTGGAGAAATGTCTACTTAGGTTTTCTGCCCATTTGTGGATTGTGTTGTTTGTTTTTTTAATATTGAGCTGCATGAGCTGTTTATATATTTTTTAGATTAATCCTTTGTCAGTTGATTCATTTGCAAATATTTTTTCCCATTCTGAGGGCTGTCTTTTCGTCTTGTTTATGGTTTCCTTTGCTGTGCAAAAGCTTTGAAGTTTCATTAGGTCCCATTTGTTTATTTTTGTTTTTATTTCCATTACTCTAGGAGGTGGATCAAAAAAGATCTTGCTGTGATTTACGTCAAAGAGTGTTCTTCCTATGTTTTCCTCTAAGAGTTTTATAGTGTCCGGTCTTACATTTAGGTCTCGAATCCATTTTGAGTTTATTTTTGTGTATGGTGTTAGGGAGTGTTCTAATTTCATTCTTTTACATGTAGCTGTCCAGTTTTCACAGCATCACTTATTGAAGAGACTGTCTTTTCTCCGTTGTATATCCTTGCCTCCTTTGTCATACATTAGTTGACCATAGGTGCGTGGGTTTACCTCGGGGCTTTCTATCCTGTTCCATTAATCTATATTTATGTTTTTGTGCCAGTACCATATTGTCTTGACTCCTGTAGCTTTGTAGCATAGTCTGAAGTCAGGGAGTCTGATTCCTCCAGCTCTGTTTTTTTCCCTCAAGACTGTTTTGGTTATTCAGGGTCTTTTGTGTCTCCATACAAATTTTAAGATTTTTTGTTCTAGATCTGTAAAAAATGCCATTGGTAATTTGATAGGGATTGCACTGAATCTGTAGATTGCTTCGGGCAGTAGAGTCATTTTCACAATATTGATTCTTCCAATCCAAGAACATGGTATATCTCCCCATCTGTTGGTATCATCTTTAATTTCTTTCATCAGTGTCTTATAGTTTTCTGCATACAGGTCTTTTGTCTCCCTAGGTAGGTTTATTCCTAGGTATTTTATTCTTTTTGTTGCAATGCTAAATGGAAGTGTTTCTTAATTTCTCTTTCAGATTTTTCATCATTGGTATATAGGAATGTGAGAGATTTCTGTGCATTAATTTTGTATCCTGCAACTTTAACAAATTCATTGATTAGCTCTAGTAGTTTTCTGGTGGCATCTTTAGGATTCTCCATGTATAATATCATGTCGTCTGCAAACAGTGACAGTTTTACTTCTTCTTTTCCAATTTGTATTCCTTTTATTTCTTTTTCTTCTCTGATTGCAACGGCTTGGACTTACAAAACTATGTTGAATAACAGTGGTGAGAGTGGACATCCTTGTCTTGTTCCTGATCTTAGAGGAAATGCTTTCAGTTTTCCACCATTGAGAATGATGTTTGCTGTGGGTTTGTCGTATATGGCCTTTATTATGTTGAGGTAGGTTTCCTCTATGCCCACTTTCTGGAGAGTTTTTATCATAAATGGGTGTTGAATTTTGTCAAAAGTTTTTTCTGCATCTATTAAATGATCATATAGTTTTTATTCTTCAATTTCTTAATATGGTGTATCACATTGACTGATTTGCATATATTGAAGAATCCCTGAGATAAATCCCACTTGATCATGGTGTATGATCCCTTTAATGTGTTGTTGGATTCTGTTTGCTAGTATTTTGTTGAGGTTTTTTGCATCTATATTCATCAGTGATATTGGTCTGTAATTTTCTTTTCTTGTAGTATCTTTGTCTGGTTTTGGTATCAGGGTGATGGTGTCCTCATAGAATGAGTTTGGGCGTGTTCCTTCCTCTGCAATTTTTTGGAAGAGCTTGAGAAGGATGGGTGTTAGCTCTTCTCTAAATGTTTGATAGAATTCACCTGGGAAGCCATCTGGTCCTGGACTTTTGTTTGTCGGAAGATTTTTAATCAGTTTCAATTTCATTACTTGTGACTGGTCTGTTCATATTTTCTATTTCTTCCTGGTTCAGTCTTGGAAGGTTGCGCTTTTCTAAGAATTTGTCCATTTCTTTTAGGTTGTCCATTTTTTGGGCATAGTAGTAGTCTCTTAGGATGCTTTGTATTTCTGTGGTGTCTGCTGTAACTTCTCCTTTTTCATTTCTAATTTTATTGGTTTGAGTCCTCTCCCTCTTTTTCTTGAGGAGTCTGGCTAATGGTTTATCAATTTTGTTTAACTTCTCAAAGAACCAGCGTTTAGTGTTATTGATCTTTGCTATTGTATTCTTTGTTTCTATTTCATTTATCTTTGCTCTGATCTTTGATTTCTTTCTTTCTGCTAACTTTGGGTTTTGTTTGTTCTTCTTCCTCTAGTTCCTTTAGGTGTAATGTTAGATTGTTTCTTTGAGATTTTTCTTGTTACTTGAGGTAGGCTTGTATAGCTACAAACTTCCCTCTTAGAACTGCTTTTGTTTCATCCCATAGGTTTTGGATCGTTGTGTTTTCATTGTCATTTATCTCTAGGTATTTTTTGATTTCCTCATTGATTTCTTAAGTGATCTCTTGGTTATTTAGTAATGTATTTTGAGCCTCCACGTGTTTGTGTTTTTTACATTTGTTTCCCTGTAATTCATTTCTAATCTCATAGTGTTGTGGTCAGAAATGATGCTTGATATGATTTCAATTTTCTTAAATTTACTGAAGCTTGATTTGTGACCCACGATATGATGTATCCTGGAGAATGTTCTTTGTGCACTTGAGAAAAAAGTGTAATCTGCTGTTTTTGGATAGAATGTCCTATAAATATCAATTAAATCCAATTGGTCTACTGTGTTATTTAAAGCTTGTGTCTCCTTATTAATCATTGGATGATCTGTCCATTGGTATAAGTGAGGTGTTAAAGTCCCCCACTATTATTGTGTTACTGTAGATTTCCTCTTTTATAGCTGTTAGCAGTCGCCTTATGTATTGAGGTGCTCCTATGTTGGGTGCATATATATTTATATTTGTTATATCTTCTTCTTGGATTGATCATTATGTAGTGTCCTTCCTTGTCTCTTGTAACATTCTTTATTTTAAAGTCTACTTTATCTGATATGAGTATTGCTACTCCAGCTTTCTTTTGATTTCCACTTGCATGGAATATCTTTTTCTATCCCCTCACTTTCATTCCGTATGTGTCCCTAGGTGTGAAGTGGGTCTCTTGTACACAGCATATAGATGGGTCTTGATTTTGTATCCATTCAGCAAGCCTGTGTCTTTTGGTTGGAGCATTTATTCCATTCATGTTTAAGGTGATTATCGATATGTATGTTCCTATGAGCATTTTCTTAATTGTTTTGGGTTTGTTTTTGTAGGTCCTTTTCTTCTCTTGCGGTTCCCACTTAGAGAACTTCCTTTAGCATTTGTTGTAGAGCTGGTTTGGTGGTGCTGAATTCTCTTAGCTTTTGCTTGTCTGTAAAGCTTTTGATTTCTCCGTTGAATCTGAATGAGATTCTTGCAGGGTAGAGTAATCTTGGTTGTAGGTTCTTCCCTTTCATCACTTTAAGTATATCATGCCACTGCCTTCTGGCTTGTAGAATTTCTGCTGAGAAATCAGTAGCTGACTTCTTAACAAAAACAATGGAAGCCAGAAAATGTGTTAAGGGACTAAAAGAACAAGTATTAACCTCCTTGCACATCCCCCAAATACTAGAAGTGTTATTCAGAAGTGTGCTTCTAGATGGAGACAAGGGATGCAAGAAGGAATCAATTAAGAGAATATATGGGATAATCTAAATGAATATCATTTGTTTAAAAATAATTATGTTTCATATCATTTAAAATGTGGAGAGAATACAAATAATTGAGAAACAACAGCACAAGAATCCTGAGAGGGAAAATACAGTTAGAGTTAAAAGGGTTTTTTTTCATTGTTTGGGATGCAAAGTATTGATTTATAGTAAGCCTAATAATAATTCAACAATGCAAACTCTAATGCCAAGAAAGTCACTGAAATGATAGAAGAATGCATAACTAACAAGCTAGCACAGGAAAAATGTGATTAATAAAACATATAAATTAATCTAAAAGAAGGCAACAATGGAGAGAGAAAGGAACTTGAAAAGGTGGTCAAGTAGAAGACCAATAGTAAAGGGTCGACTTTAGCTGAAATTAGAAAACGAAATGACAGAAAAAGATATGTCATGCAAGAGCCCCTCAAAGAAAGCTGGCATAGCTACACACATAGCATACAAGGTAGATTTCAAGGAATGCACATTAGTATTGATAAGAAGGATACTTTATGAAGCTAAAGGATCAACTATCAGGAAGATATGTAATTCTACATTTGAATGCTCCTAACAATGTAGCCTCACAATATGTAAACCTCAAATTTTCAGAAATAAACAGACAAACCCACAGTCATAGTTGGGGACATTAATACACTTCTCTCAGTAACTAATAAAACAAGTAAACATCAAAACATACATATTCAACCTCATTAGTCACCAGAAATTGAAATTTAAAACCACAACGTAAAAGCCTACACACCCAACAGCTTAATTTAAAAAGACAGACAGTAATACATGTTGGCGAGGATGGAATTCACTTGTGCTGTTGGTTGGAGAGAAGACTGCAGCCATCACTTTGAAAAACTCTTTGGTGTCATTCATTAAATTTGAATATACACATACTCCATGACCCAGAGAGTTTTACTCCCAGGATATAGCCAACAGAAACGCATATCTTCATCAAGAAATATTATAGCTGCATGAGTTGTAAAAGACAAAGACAGCATATAACTGAGAATGCCCATCTCTAGCAGAAGCAGGAAATCAATTTTGGTAAATTCAATGAATGATTGTCATTAACAAGGGGAATGAATGATTAATACCATGCATAATAACCTAAATAAATCACACAAACATAATGGCACATGAAAGAAGCCAATAGCAAATAATTTAAATCATATCATTCCATGTATACAAACTTCAAATACATAGTGCTGTGAGTCAGAAGAGCAGTTATCTTGGGAAGGAAAGAAACAGTAGATAATGGAAGAGAACACAAATGGTGTCCCTGGGGTATAAAAAATAATAGTTATTTTTTTGACCTGAATGGTGGTTTAATGGTGATTCATCTCTGTGCTAAGCTGTTAAGCTGTACACTTAAGGGTTTTGCACTTTATTGTATGAATGTTTTCATTTAAAAAATCTATTTACAATATTAACTTAAGTACATAATGTACAAAAAAATATATATCTATTTTCCTGATTAGATTAATCCTGTTTTCACTAAATCCTTACATCTGAGTTTATTTCTGGGTTCCTCTCCTGCACCCTCGCAGGGTGTTCAGGAATATTCTCCAGTAAAGGAAAGTCAAACTGAAGACTCACTGTCAAAGCATCCTACACATTCTCTGTATGACTTTCTGGACAGACGGTCAGTTTTGCTTAAACGTGTAAGTTCTATACAGCATGTGTTACAACTTACCAGGTTGTCTGAGTCCATATTTGGCTGTCCGAAAAAGATCTGGTCCTTTTTCAGGATTTCAGCCTTTTGCCTACACCACATGACTTTAAGTGAGCAAGAGGAATTATTCTTTCCTGCTTTAATACCTGAAATCTATTTGTAAATCCTCTAAAAAAATCTTGAGCATTATATTTTAAGTTCCTCCTGCCATTCGCTAACAGAAATCTGTTTGTCTCCCATCTTTGATTATTTCTCTCCTATCAGCTTTTCCCTGCTTTCCCATCTTATTAGACTGGCTCTCCTCTTTCCAAATCCAGAATGTTGGGTGTGCACGTGCAGGTGTGTGGGTGTATGTGTGTGTGTGCACACACACACATGGGGGTATGGGCTTCTGGGCAGTCAGAATCTTTCCTACAGTAGAGATTCTAGCATCCTTGAGTTTCTTTCTGGTTTTTGGCTATCTTATTACGTGAAATTGTTAGTTTCTGCTTTTATGGAAGGAACCACTCCCATTTAAACATACAATTTTTCTATTTATGTTAGTTTTTGTCTGGTTTGTGTTGGATAAAATATTTATTCTGTTTCACACACATATGTATGTATATGTGTATGTGTTTTATTGCTTCAAAGACTTTATCCATCCTAGAGGACAAAGACAGGTTTAACAGATGTCTGTTTTAATTCTCTGTCTGCAAAAACTACATTCAACAAAGACTTAAACGGGTGATTCTTCCTAGTGTAGAAATAAAGTCTATGCAATTTCCATAGAATTTGGACTATAGCTTTCAAAGTATTCTTCGAATTTTGCATAGGTGTGAATGTGCAATCCCAAATTAGTTATATTCTAGAGCAAAGGGAAGAGGGAAAGTGTGAGAAGGAGAGCGTTCTGGAAATGGCTATATTTTCAACTCCTTCCCGGGGTGGCAAATATATTTCAAGAAATTGCTTATATAATCTGTTCTTATAATTTGGTGCCATCCTTCAGCTTTAATATTTGTTTGAGAAACGCCTTGCATGCAGGCTTGGGGTAAAAGAAATAAAGGCTTTTAATTAAGTGATAATGATTGACTTGTTCCTTTTTAGACACGCAAATCAGCACAGGAAGATTCACTGACAGTCCTCCAGCTGGGGAGCTGGGGATATTTTGGAAATAATGTTTGACGCTCCAGAAGGGCAGCCAAAGCTGGCTTATTCATAGGGAGTCTCCCCTTTGTTTTGGATTCTGTTTCTTCTAGTCCTTAAAATCCCTCCCTTGTTGAGGATTCTTTTTCACATGAGTATGTCTCAATACAGACTTAAGGTACTGGAATCCCGCTTTTAAACAACAAACTTCAGCACAGACAGAAAACAAAATGAGGTACAAATAGGCTACCACCCTCAGGTAATTCATGGACATTTTTTCCAGAGTGATCTGATCTACTTTCTTATTTAAGGAGAGAGATTCTGAGAGCTCAGATGAGCCCTTTCTTGTGTATCTGAATTAAGCACCTGCCCCTGTTCCCAGGGTTTGATTTATAGGACCTGCCTTTTTGCAACAGGTATCAGGTACATTCGGGTGTAATAAGATATGCCCTGGGGTCCTTCCTCTGATCTTTTCCCCCTTTCATTCTCCCCACACTCTCTGACTTTCCCTCCCGAGTCTCATTCAGAACCACAAGAATCGATCTTGTGTGCCAGGCCAGTGTGAGGGTTTGTCTGTGAAGCTCAGCTGTTCTTATAATTTGGTGCCTTCCTTTGGCTTTAATATTTTTAATATTTCTCAGTAGCCGGGCTTGCAACTGAGCAGGAAAACCGTGTCCCAATTCCCTCATGTTTGGTAGAAGAGGCCAGTATCTTACACACTAAGCATGGGTCTGGGACCACAGCCTCCGTGAAATGTCACAGCCTCTCCAAGCTCAGCTCTTGGGAAAAACACGACATGGAGGCCTGTATGCGGCACCCCTGTCTTGCTTGTAGTTTGCGAACTGCTCCCTCCCGGTCACCTGCCCACCTCCGCTATATACCCCCTTTATCTCTACCCTAAATTAAAAGTGCTTCCATGTTCCAGAATATTCTCTACACCCCTCCACCCCGATTCCTTCAATATTCATTTATTTGTGTCCCTTCTCTTATGATAAGAAATATGACTGAGTTAATGTAGTTCACAGGTTTGGAAAATAGAGAATCTGGGACTAAAATTCAGGCCTTCTTTTTTTGGCTGGTTTTTATTTTATTTATTTTTTCTAATATCTTTATTGGAGTATAATTGCTTTACAATGGTGTGTTAGTTTCTGCTTTGCAACAAAGTGAATCAGCTATACATATACATATATCCCCACATCTCCTGCCTCTTTCATCTCCCTCCCACCCTCCCTATCCCACCCCTCTAGGTGGTCACAAAGCACCGAGCTGATCTCCCTGTGCAGCTGCTTCCCACTAGCTATCTGTTTTACATTTGGTAGTGTATAGATGTCCATGCCACTCTCTCACTTTGTCACAGTTTACCCTTCCCTCTCCCCGTGTCCTCAAGTCCATTCTCTACGTCTGCGTCTTTATTCCTGTCCTGCCCCTAGGTTCTTCAGAACCTTTTTTTTTTTCAGGCCTTCTTTCTCTTAATCCAGCAGGCTTCTTTTTGATCATTTCCATGTAATTCTGAAGAGCTCTTTTCTCACATCTACGTGAATATGTAACTGTTTCCAATCCCATTTTTGTTGTATGCCCTGTATTGGACCATAATTTGGCAATAAGAAAAGTGTGATCTTATTCTATAAATGTCCTACATCATCTTTACAGAGTAAAACACTTTCTGTTCTAGTTGGAGAAAAGTTGTCAGAAGTTTGTCTAACTGGGTCTCATATGATCTACACAGTTATTACCTTTACCAAAAACATTAACAACAACAACAGGAACCAAACTTGGAATTGAGAAATTCGTCAGATGTTCAGAAAAGCTGTGGAACTAGATTAACCTGGAAGAACGAGGACACTGTAATTGAAAAAAAAGCTTTTCTTGAATTTTAACTCTAGAATTTGGTCACCCCTAGTCTCATATATCTTACAGTGTCTTGGGGACAGCAGGTTATCATGACCAGACCAGCAGGAGAGTTTGTTGCATGAGCTCATGTATACATAACAGCTCCGTGATGCTGGAGACGTTTATGAGGCTTATTATGTTTCAGCTCTTGTTTAACGGCAAGCCCCTACTTGGGCAGTGGAATCCTGCTGATTTACTACTTAGGAATAAATTACAGTTTAGAATTTGGATTTTTCATGGTTTTCTTTGTGTCAGCATAAATAAACTTAGCTAATAGGGCTGTGTCTCGTTGCCTATTAGACTGGCTGTAAGTAAAAGGCTTCCTGGCTTGTGAAAAGTATCAGCAAGATGAGAGGACTGAACTGATTTACCTGAAAGTATTTATCATCTCGAGGGCTTTGGGACGTAGATGTCAAATGCCGCCAATTCTCAGCATTTCCTCATACTTTGAGCTTATACCTTTTATTTTTCCATCAGTTCTAATATTATTATTGAAGAAGCCATTATCCCTGGGGACTGGAAAGTCGTTCTTGATCAATTAAGGAGGCAGAGATGCCCGAGAGGCTGCTCAGGACCATCTCCATCTTTGTATATTGTTCTCTTGATGGAATCTAGAGTGACGCCTCCACAAGCTTTGAGGGCAAGTTCACAATTTTGTAATTACTGAGAGAAAAAGTGGAATGCCATTTCTAGGTCTTCATCCAGAGTGGTTTCTTGGCTCCAATTCCCCCATTTCATTTGCAGAAACGGCTTTTTGGTGTTAGTTAACATTCAAGGAATAGTTTCAAGTTTTACAACTGCAAAAGGGTCATTATTTTTATCAGTGTGCTGGAGGTTATTTTGAGTCTGACTACGGAGGGCCAGATTCAATAAAATCTCAGCCTGAGTCTCCCAGCAGGATGCTCAAACCATGGGAATTCAACGGGAGAGCCCACATGGGCTTCTATGATACTGAACCAGGGCTGAATTTCCATTTAATCATTCTCAAGAAATCAAAAGACACTTTGGGATTAAATGGCAAACCTTTTAACTAGGAATTCCTCAGCCAAAATGGCCAATTAGCATTTAAATTGCAGAACTGCCTTATGTAAGAGGGAATGAGTAACGGAAGAAATAAAATATCTTCCTTATTAGTTAAAAAGGTAAACCCAGAAACATGGAGTTATCGTGAAATAAGCATTCTCTCCTAGGACAGGGAAAGTACCACAGGGCTTTTGTTGCAAAGGAGAATAAAAAAAAGACCTGAATTATTTACTTACGCTCATGCTTTTAGCTTTAATTGGCAAAATTGGCTCAAGTGAATGATATTTGAACCCGCCCTCTAATCATATATATATATTTTTTCTATGAGCTTGTTTTATTTTAATACATATATATATATTCAGATTCCACATATAAGAGAGATCATGTGGTATTTGTCTTTCTCTGTCTGACTTATTTTACTTAGTATAATGCCCTTTCTATCTCTTTATTGATATTCACTAGTTGTTTATGCATCATTCTCCTGATTGGTTTTAGTTCTATGCCCATGTTTTCCTTTAGTTCTTTGAGCATATTTAAGATAATTAATTTAAACAGAATAAAGAAAAAACAGAATGAAAAGAACTCAGGACAGTCTCAGAGACCTCTGGGACAACATTAAACGCACCAATATTTGAATTATAGGGTTCCCAGAAGAAGAAGAGAAAAAGAAAGGGTCTGAAAAAATATCTGAAGAGATTTTTATGGTAACTATATATTTTTACATAACGTTTTGCAAATGACTCGACAACTCAGTTTTTATGACTTCAAATTATTTAAAAAATAAGTTCTTTTATTACTGGAAAACAAAAAGAATACATTATATTTAGAAATGACCTACATTCAGTTTTATGTATTCATAAAATCTTTGGCCCATTGAAGTCTCCTTCCCAACCTAGTATGCACCTCAGGGGCTTGGAGGCCAAAGAGAATGGGAATTGGCTTAGGGGAAAAAACCCACACATTTCTGGCATGACTGCATATAAGGAAAACTTAAAACCTTCCAGAAATGTAGTTGAAAATGTCTCTTAAGAAATTGTTTATGATCTTTCCCTGTATAGGACCATCTAACTTTTAGGCTCTGCTCTCACCAAACTCGTTGAGTATGTAAATTTCAAATGTTGGTTCTCCACCAACATTTACTAATGTTGTTATTGTTATGTGTTTGTATTCCTCCTTTTAAAAAATTAAAATGGTACAGCAAATTAGATGGTTGTTGTTATACTTTGCAATGTTCTTCTTCTCCCTGTCAGGCCCTCCCCATGGTACCACAGATTCCATGGGATTCCATGACATGTCACACTTGGTGTAGACCAGCAGTTGTGGACTGGAAGGGATCTGCCCACTTCTTACTCTGGTAGCTGTGTTTTCAAAAGGGGTGATACAGTTAGGAAATTATAGGCCCATTTGGATTTTCACACAGATGGGGAGAGAATGCATTTTGAAGGTAAATATCCTGCAGAGGACCACCAAGGAATTCTTTACACACTCATTCAGACTACAAGAGTGATGGGTTTATATGTGACACTTCTAGGTAGTATTTTTATTTTTAAAGGAAGTAAAATATGCATGAAAAGGAATGAAAATAGTGTCAGAGACATATTTGGCTTTGTGGCTATGTGCCTTTCTCATAAGGAGACGACAAGAACTCTGCCCAAACATAGAAACTGGTCTTAGTTAAAGCTCTAGACCCTGTTTTAATCTGTTTTAAGCATGATAAAAATTAAACCATTCATATACTTCGAAAAAATATTATTTAAAAAAATGTCTGTTACTGAAGACTAGTTTAGAAATAGATACAAGAAATCCTGTTTCTGTTGACAGCACCGTCCTAGGCAATTATAACTTGAAAACTTAAAGTCATCAGTATTCAGCCCTACTTTTTCTTTGCTACTTAGGTCCAAGTGGTACTGAAGTTTTCTGATTTATACCCAGAGTTTTTTGGGTTTTGCTTTGATCCCTCCTTTGTATTCCCATTGCAACAGTTTTCACTTTATTTGGATGGAACTTTTCAGTAGCCTCACAATTTCTTATCTTCTTCTGATCCATGAATGTTGTCATCAACATTATCCTTTTGAAACAATAAATCTATCCTTTCACTCACTTGTGCAAAAGCATTTGTGCCCCTCAACTGCCTCAGAATAAAATGCAGTCTTCTTCCCTGGCATCATTCAAGTTGTGCCACAATTTGGCTGCATCTTTCCTTTTAAGGATTTCATTGCTACTCACTAATTAGCCCACTCACTTCTGCTGCTATGTATTTGCTCACTACTATGCATCCGTTTCAATGAACTATCCTGCCCCGCAATCTCTGAGGGCCAAAGTTCCTCATAATTTTCAAGGGCTAGCAGAAATGCCACTTCTCTAAGATACCCACCATCTTTCTCCTTGTAGCTATCCTAACGCTTTGTTTTCGTTTAATTCTTGACCATTGTTTAGCTTTTTAATATACATTTTTTTGCTGAGAAATGTTTTACATACAGTAAAATGCACAGTTCTTAAGAAGATACTTCAATCTGTTCAAATAAATGCTTGCAACTGTGGAATCCACACCCTTAGGTATAGTTCATTTTCTGTTTTACTGATTTCCACTCTACTGTTTCATTCCTTCTAATTGCTTTCGTGTATATTTTTCTACTTTTTCTACCTTAAGATGTAAACTGAGACAGCTCTTTAAGACTCTTCTTCCTGTCTAAAGTGTGCACTTGATACATATCTCGTTATAAATATCACCGTTGCCGATTCCCCCCATTTTAATATGTTGTCTTTTTCTTTTCCTTCAGTTTAAATACATATCTAATTTCCCATGTAATCTCATTTTTGTCCCTGGGTTTTTTAAAACTGTGATTTTTAACTTTCACATGTTTGTGGCATTCTACAAATATCTTTTTGTTTTCGATTCCTACTTTAATTCCATTGTGGTCAGAAAATGAAGTCTGTATCATTTCAATAACATGAACTTAATAAGATTTCTTTTATGTCCCATCATATGGTCCATTTGTTGAATATTGTACGTGCACTTAAAAAGAATGTGTGCTCTACTGCTTCAATGAAATGTCAATCAGGTCTCAGTTTACTGAGAGTGTCGATCAGATGTGTATCTGTTACTGCTTTTTCTTTTACTTTTGGTTTACTTTTTTCATTAATAATTGAAACAAGAGTTAATATCTCCAAGTATCATTAGAAGACTTGTCTATTTGTCCTTTAATTCTCTCAGTTTTTGCTTTATGTATCTTGATTTTCTTTTACAAGGTGCACACACATGCCTCTCTGTGGAACTGACATTTCTATCATTATGAAATGTCCTTCTTTATTTTGGGTAATACTCCATGCTTGGAAACATGTTTTCTAGCCACTCCAGCTTTCTTATGTTTAATGTTTACATGGTACATCATTATTCATCATTGTACTTTTAACCTAGCCATGTCCTTATATTCAAAACAAAACTCTTGTTAAAAGCATATAGTGGGGTCTTGGTTTTGTTTTCTCCAATCCGACAATCTCTACCGTAAATCGGAGTTTTTCATCCGTTTACATTTAAAATAATTATTAATGAAGTTGGGTTTACTTCCATTATCTTGTCGTTTTTCCCCTACTTGTCCCATCTATCTTTGTTTCCTTTTCTTTTTTTCATTGCTTCTTTTAGATTAATAAATGTCCCTTTTGTTATCTTTTGTTTGGATTCCACTTTATCTTGACTATTGTCTCATTAGCTGTACCCCCTTGCTTTAGTTTTAGGAGTTGCTCTATGGTTTGCAATATGCAATTAACTTATTGAAGTCTACCTTGTATGACTGTATGAATATTACATACCACTTCACGTATAAGGTGATACATTCACAGCAACATACTTTTAGGACTCCTCTCATTCTTGTCATTGTTGTTATATATTTTCCTTCTTCACCTGTTATAAACTCCATAATACATTGCTATTATTTTTTTAAAATACAGCAGTCCCCCCACCTTATCTGCAGTTTCACTTTACATGTTTTCAGTTACCCAAGGTCAACCATGGGTAACTGGGAAAATTCCAGAAATAAACAATACATAAAATCTAAATTGATATGTAGCTGTTCTGAGTAGCATCATGAAATCTCATGCAGTCCTGCTCTCTCTCCTGCCTGGCAGAGGAATCGTCCCTGTGTCCACACCGGATGTGCTACCAGCCTGTTAATCACTTAGTAGTCCTCTGGGTCATCAGATTGACTGTTGCGCTACTGTGGAGAGCTTGCATTCAGGTGACTTTTATTTTACTTAATATTGGCCTCAAAGCACAAGAAGGGTGATTCTGGCAATGTGGATGTGCCAAAGAGAAGCTGTAAAGTGCTTCCTTAAGTGAGAAGATGAAAGTTCTCAACTTATTAAGAAAGAAAAAAAAATCATAGGCTGAGGCCGCTAAGATCTGTGGTCAGAATGAATCTTCTATCCCTGAAATTGTACAGAAGGAAAAAGAAATTTGAGCTAGTTTTGCTTTTGTATCTCAAACTGTTGCTTACAGTGCATGGTAAGTGTTTAGTTGAGATGCAAAAGGCATTAAATTTGTATAATATATGTTGAGAAAGAGCATATTCACATAACTTTTATTACAGTATGTTGTTATAACTGTTCTATTTTATTGTTAGTTATTGTTAATCTCGTACTGTGCCTAGTTTATAAATTAAGCTTTATAATAGGTATGTATGCATAGGAAAAAACATAGTATACCAAGGGGTCTAGCTGCCATTTCAGGCACCCACCGGGCGGGGGTGTCTTGAAACATATCCTCCACAGACAAGGGGGAACTACTGTATTCAGTTTGTTTATTTATTTATTTATTTTTGGCTGCACTGGGTCTTTGTTGCTGTGTGCGGGCTTTCTCTAGTTGAGGCGAGCGGGGGCTACTCTTTGTTGCGGTGCGTGGGCTTCTCATTGCGGTGGCTTCTCTTGTTGTAGAGCAGGGGCTCTAGGCATGCGGGCTTCAGTAGTTGTGGCACGTGGGCTCAGTAGTTGTGGTTTGTGAGCTCTAGAGCGCAGGCTCAGTAATTGTGGTACACCGGCTTAGTTGCTCCACGGTATGTGGGATCTTCCCGGACCAGGGCTCGAACCCGTGTCCCTTGCATTGGTAGGCAGATTCTTATTCACTGCACCACCAGGGAAGCCCTGTATTCAGTTTTTTAAAGCAAATTTTTAAAAGGGAAAATGTCTTTTCTGTTTACCCACATATTTCCCACTTCCATTGCTTTCATTTCTATGTGTAATCCAAATTTCCATCTGGCATTATTCTGCTTAAGCCTGAAGAACCTTATTTGACATTTCTTTTAGAGCAGGTCTGTGGTGATGAATTCCTCTAGCTTTTGTTTATTTTAACATGTCTTTATTTCAACTTCATTTTTGAAGAATGTTCACTGGTTATAGAATTCTAATTTGACATGTTATTTTTTCTTTTAGTGTTTTTAAGATGTCAGTCCAATGTCTTCTGGCTTGCATTGTTTCTGATGAGAAATATAATCCTTTCACTTGTTTTTTTTTCCCTCTATTTTTGATATATTTATTTTTTCCTACTGCTGTTTAAGATTTTCTTTTTATCATTATTTTTCAGCAATATGACCATGGTAGTTCTATAAGTGGCTTGTGTGTGTTTAATCTATTATTGAGTTTTTTGGATCTGTGAGTCAATATCATTTGAAGTTATTATTTCTTCAAGTATGTTTTCTACCCCAATTTCTCTCTCTTTTCCTCCTAGGACTCCATGTACATATATCTGAGCACTGCCATTTTCCCACTTGTCAGTGAGACTGTGTTCATTTAATTTTTCAGTATTTTTATTCCGTGTGCTTCACTTTAGATATTTCCTACTGCCATATCTTCAGGTTTTCTGATATTCTTTTCTACAGTATCCAGTTTACTGCAAAGCACATCAAATGATGATTTAATTTCAGGTATTTTAAATAGAATTTCTGTTAACTATTTTCCACAGTTTCCATTTCTCTGCTGTGCTTGTCCTATCTGTTTCCTCATTATGCTCATCATTTCTTTTGTCTTTGTTTGCTAATTACAACACCTCTGTCATCTCTGGATCTATTTTAATGACTTTTTGGAATAAACTGTCTGTGATTATGGGTCACATTTTGTTTCTTCTTTGTATGTCTAGTAATTAAAAATAAAATTTTAGTGGATATTGTGAATGCTACTTTTGTTAAATGCCAAGAGTTGGGTTGTTTTTTTTTTTTCACATGAGTATTGGTTTTGTTCTGGCAGAGAGTTAATTTACTAATAGTTCTGCTTCATTTTTCAATGACTTTTAAAGGTAGATGCATATAAAGTAGCTCTTATAAGTCTAGAATAGTCTCACTTCTAAATTGAGGCTCTGAGATCTCAGATAAATGCCTGGATTTTTCAGTGCAATCTCTGTGTGCTGCTTGTTTTTGTCCAACAACTTAAAAGATTTTTATGTAGATTTCTATGGTTTCTTCTCAGCACAGTTCCCTCCTGTAGTTTTCCCTTTCCTACAAATCCCGGCCTCCCCAGCAGCCCTGAAATCTGATTTTTGCCATCTCAGTGAGATTGCTCTTCCCTGCTTGGACATCACATTTTGTTTCCAGAACGTATCTCCAGGTAGAAGACTGAAGCAACCGTGGGGCACACTTCACTTGTTTTCATTCTCTGAAGGATCAGAGTACTGCACTGCCTCTGTCTCATTTTTATAGATATTTATGGTGGCAGTGTTACTCTGATATGAGTTGCTCAGTCATGGTTAGAAGGAGAGGTTGTTCTTGATCAGATTTTACTTTGCATTGTGGGTATTCTTGTATCAATATATGCCTCAGCTCTCTTGTGAGACTGAGAGCATCCGAAGGGCAGATTCTATGCATTACTCATCTTTGTTTATCCTCCAGAGCACTGTACACAGCCTATATACTATGTTAGTTATTTAATTTGATTACATTCAATCAGTAAATATTTTGAATGAGTAATAGAAATGAATGAAATAAAACATCACAGGAATTTTAGGGATAATTTTAAAGACCTTAAAATGCATTACACACACCAGTTTTCTTTGACTCATCAGTCCTTTTATATTCTGCAACAATCATGCAGATACCTGAGTTTCTAACTGTCCCTTCTGCCCCCTCCTGATCAAAATCTTCTATTATAATCAGAAAGCATACGAAGAACTAAGAAACTCAGAGAAAACAATCACTGACGACTATTTGGTAGTGTGAGTGTTTATCAGGTGCCAACTGGAACATTTCTTTTCATCTTTCGGTTGCTCCGCAGACTGTTATTCTTTACAGCTGCTAAAGTCCAACTGGAATCATTTTTCCCAGTCACACAGGCAAAGTCAACATTACTGAGGACTGTGAGAGCTCAGCGGTCAAGGAAACCCTGATGAAGAAAGGCCAACACAAGAGAACACCCATGTTCCGTGTGATACGCACCCAATCAAAAATCTGTTGCATGTGAGCATAGAGATTTCCCTTTAAGCTAGAAAACCTACTTCATTTTCTCTTTTTAAAATTCTTGATCTTATCAATACTTAAGAAGCTAAAAGAAAGTATCACAGTTTCATATTACATAACTTCTAGAAAATCACTGAACTGTTATGAAGCAATTGCCCTAGTGATTTTAAATCGTTCCACTCAACTGAATTATTTAGACATTTCTTCTCTTGTCCTGTGATTCTCTCCTTGACCTTCCTGAACACTTGCTACTTGTTAATGTTCATACCTGTGTAACTCCTAAGGCCTCTTTTCTCTTCCTTTTTTCATAAGAGTACAACAAACCCTTGTAGGTGGAGCCCACACATTAGGTGCTGTAACTTACCTGGGCCCTTACTTCTGCCTCTTCCATCAACTCTTGTCAACTTTCTTGTAAATTCCACACAGCAATTGTCTTTTATGCCTGAACTATCTCCTGAATCCCAAAGTCACATTTTCTGCTACTTACTAAACTCTTTTACTTGGTTTCCAAGGAGAAATATTTCTTATATGTGTCAAGTCACAAACCAAGGAGAAACAATGTATTGTTTTTTTCTTTTGCCCTTCTTTCCCATTCTATGAACTAACTGAGGTCAGCTTTGTAGGACTGGAGCTCCAGAATTATGCTGACCCCTTTCCTTCCTCTCTGCTCTCACATTCTAGTCACTTTCCAATTCCTCTAGAGTCTCTGCCTTGGGTATCCATCCTCCCCAGTGATGTTCATTTCCTTCCTGACTTTGGACTAAATCATTGTTCTAGGCTTCTATTGCATCTAAGGGGTTCTGGTGTCTATGTCACTATACCTATATGTGGCTTCCATTTTGTCATTAATTTCTTGACGTGAGTACTTAATGATGTTATTTTCTGCTTAAAAAATTAAAAACTTCAGTGTGTTTCCATAGCTAAGTCCAAGACCCTGAATCTGGCACTCAATGATTTCCAGGATTCTTCCTTAAAACAGCCTCTTTTCCTTACCCTCCATTGTTATATATGTCCTGTGTCATAAACAATGTGGACTATAGGCAGGTGCCTAATTTTCCCCCCAACTTTCCCATCGCTGTTCTGTGGTTAATGCCGTTCTGTTTACCAGACATGTCCTCCCCTTCCTTCTTCCTTCATATCAAGCTGCTGAGGTCTTACATAACCTCTAAAAATGCCTCATTTTTAGATGGGTAGATGTACAGATGGGTAGACTGTCACCCTTCTCTGAAATTCATTATTCCATTAAGGGCCTGTCTGAAGTGATACTCACTCATTTGAACACATATTTATTGATGCTTACTTCGTATAAATTTCTGTGCTTTTATTCCTTATATTGTACTTGTATTGCATTTGTGTTGTACTTGTGTTGGCCTTTTCTTGGCTCTTTGAAGGTTTGTACTAGGTTTTACTCATCCGTTAGTGTTGATATTATAGCCTTTATCATAGTGGATTTTGCACTATAGTTATTGCAGGTCTTGCCTCTCAAGGGTGGTGTTTATCTTGACATCCCTCATGATTGCATGCTGCTTACCTTGACCACTGTGTCGAACACTCATTTTCATCACAATTACTCCAGTCCTTTCTATAAAGCACTTCACTCAAGTCTCACACCACATTCAGAGCCCCGCGATTTGCGTGAATCTGGAATCATGCATTCTGCCACCTGTATCTTTCCTTTAAAGTCTTGCTGGCTGTAAAGGAGCCGAAACATAATAATGGGTTAATATGTTACTTCTCCACAAGTAAAAACTGTTGGTATTCAACAGTGCTTTGGGTAGATAAGGAGTGACTGGCCTCTAGAGAATTTCTGAGTGGCATGCTGATATGGGTGATATTTTGGGGCTGGTACAATTTTCAGTACCCCATAAATCACATCCCACAAGTGGCTGACAAGTTTATCTGTGTCTGGGAGAGGACATGGACTAGTCATGTAAACACGCACCTACAGGCACTCACTCACAAATGCACCATGGCCCTCTGATCATTTGATTGCAAGATTCCAAAGAACAATAGGAATAGGAACTAAAGGGCTCATCTGCCTTGGTTCCACAGGGAGCTGATAAGGGCTCAGCAATTGCATGAGTCTTGATTCATACAAGATAATTTTTTTTATTCCAAATCATATCCTCAATTGTCTTGTTATGAATGAAAACATTAATAGAAAATATAGAGAGGACTCAGAAAAGTAACCTCTAGCAAACAATTGGGATATTAATACCTTGAGACCCCCTTCATCTCTATCCTTAATTGTAAACTTACCTCTGTCTTTAGATTATACCCTAAGTTTTGTACTTAAAAAGGAATTTTTAAAAAAATAACAGGGTCTTTAGCCCTGGGTTTTTAGCCCAATCTTTGGGGGGAAACATTAGACCCTCAATATTGTATACTATGGCAGTTTAAACTTTTTACTGCTTTAAGATCTGGTAGAATTCACTCACCCCCCCAATAAAAAATGAAGACATATTGTATATTGTGGTGTAAATATAATTACATTAATATAATGTAAATATAAATTTATCTTTCTCCTTCTCTTTTTACAACAACCCCTTCCCCCCCCACACACACACACTTACTGTTGGCAGTTAATACATTATGGAAGATAACCTTGGTGAGAGTAATCAGCAAGTTAATTCAGAAAATACAGGCAAATTTTCCTTTAGAACTGTGAAGACCATTTTGTATGAAAATGACATTGTAAGACATTGATTCGGTAGGCAGTTGGTGACAATCATAACTTTATAAAAGGTCAGATAAATCTGATAGGCTCACCTTGTTTTGCTATAGTCCTAAATCTTGGGTCAGTATTACTGAAATTAAAAATGTTGGGTTAGTGAGCCATAGATAGAAATTTATATGCAAATAATCACTTAGGTAAATGATTTAAAAATCTTTGTCTTAAGAATATTTTAGAAAGTTACTGTAGAGTCCGAAAAGAGAACTCAATGTCTCACTGAGAACAAGTACAAGAAAAAATTCTCCGTGATCAGGAATTAAATGGTATAACTAAATGCCAAGATTAAAAACAAACACACACACACACACGTACGTGGGTCTATACAGTTTTTATTTTTGTATGACTTTGGAAATATTGAGAAAAGTTTCAGCAGCATTACCAGGTGCATCCTTATCAATATAAAGACAGTTTGTGTTTTTGTTGAAAACAAAACCAAATAAAAGAAACATGAAATTACAAAAGAATACATATACGCCCACAAATGAAAGGATTTCATTAAGACATAATTCCATGACCATCCAGATTTTATAAGATATTTGTATATCTTAGGAAAAAAATGTATTCTTCACTACGTCTCCCTCCAAAGAAGAAAATGCATGACCTAAAATGTGAGTAAAATATAAAAAGAGGAAAATGAAACAGAATGAAACAGATTAATTTATTCCTTCACTCATTCACTTATTCAATAGATAGTTATTGAATATACACTATGTACCTGGCACTTGATATTATTAATGTAGCACCTAATATGAATTCTAATAGTAAAGACTTCTTAACTGTTATTTTTTATTGAAGGAATGGTTTCCTTTGTGCAGTTCATGTTTACATGATTGTAAATTCCATGAGGAAAGAAAGTATACTTTATATACCTCAAAATGCTGCTATTCTAGGGAATATATAAATATAAGATATGACTTTTTAAAGTAGTGTGAAATCAATTTGGATAGATAAGATTAGCACAAATACAAAAGAAAGAAAGAAAGAGAAAAAAAGAAAGAATGAAAGAGAAAAAGAGAGGGTGGGAGGGACAGAGGGAGGAAGGAAGGAAGGAAAGAGAGAGAGAGAAGAGAAAGAAAAAGAAGGAAGGAATACAGAACGGGAAGGAGGAGAGATGGCGGATTCCAAGAAATGAAATTTAAAGACTAAGATGTATAGTACAGATTCTACATGGAAGGGGGAATTTCAAAAAATAAGTTGGGATGTGAGTGGAGACTTGAAAATGAACTATTTTGTGGATGGCATTCCAAAGTGGAAGAAAATATATGTAACAGAGATGGAAGGGGAAAAAAAAACATTTGGGATACACTGAAATATGATCTTTTTAAGGACTGGAGTAATAAGTTTGGAAAGAAAAAAAATGTGTTAGGACTTGAATGACAGTCTAAAACTTTGGATTTGTTCAAAAGGAGAGACAAATTGAACTTATTTGAGGAGAGAATCTTACCAAAACTTGCAAGCTAGATTTAAAAAGGAAAACCTTCTAGTTTGACATTGCCCTACTGGGAATGCTAGAAAATTAATGCTCAATGGCATTATAATAACACATTTTGTGAAAAATAAAATAATTTGGGCACACTGGGTTAGAAAAAGTTGGGCAGGTTTCTTTACTGCAGAACTTCTCAGAGCCCTTAATTTTCAAGTACACACTATTAAATCTCCAACCAGGGAAAATGTATGTATCATTTTGATACTTAATTGATCATGGGACACGGGAACGCACGCTGTGAAATGCTATTCTAGGTCTTCATTGAAACATTAAGATTCCCAGGATCTCACGATCATCTGGTGTGACCACCTGCTACATTGTCAGGGCCAGATGGTCCTGCGAAATCCACCGAGCATTTCAGACAGAAGACTTCATCCTCTCCAATGACAACTGTTCATTTATCTCCCAGGACGGCCGTTTCTGTCTTTACACAGCTCTAATATTAAGACAACCTTCTGTATGTTCTCTTTCTCTAATAATTACAGTTCTATAGTTCTACTAATATCTCTTTTTTTAGAAAAATGATTTGGTATCATAACATTAACATTCACATCATTTCATTTAAACTTCAGCTGGATAATTGCTAGCAAAATTGTCCCAAGCAATAAGTTTTGGCCAAATTAATGAGGTGTAGTATACTGGCCTAACAATACAGCATGAATAGTAGTTTTATCTAGGTCTTTGCCATAAATAAGAAGTTGGAACTTCCTGCCTGCAATTATCATTATATATTTAAAGATAGGCAGAAAGTTTATTTCTAATGACGGCTGAAAATTGAGCAATTCCAATTTCCAGAATGGGTCATGAAAAGTACTCTGATTTAGCAATAATTTTATCCCCAAAATAGACTGTGCTCCATGGCATCCAACTGTAGTGTGGACAAAGTAGGTCATGGTGTACCTCCTTGCTGTCTGTCAGGTGGACCGTGGGATCCCAGGTCTCTGGAGGTCTCTGTCTTTGTATGTCACTTCTCTGGCCCGACGGGAGCTTCAGAGATAACCTGATTTTACTTCTTTTTGCTGGGAAAGATAGAATACTTATCCACTCCACGTACTTGCAGTTTCATTTCTGTTTAAGGATATTGCTTTGACACCTAGAGCACAGCAAAACTGTGATGGAACTAGGGACTAACGAAAAGAGAAAAATACGTGCCTCAGAAAAATCGGCAAACATTAACCTCATAAAATGGGGTGCTTTTTGATAACACTATATTGAATTATTTCATGTTTTCATAAAATATCACCGTGACTATCTCAAATGTGGATAAGTGTTTTATCATGCGATGATTACAATTTGTAAAAAAGATTTCCTTTGTAACCAAGGGGTTATATCTATGGTTATATCTACAATTCATTTTAAGAACACCAGGATGAAGATAAAACAGAGGATATCAGCAATTACCTACCTGGAAATATCCATCCGAGTAAAAATATTTTAATACCAATTTTGTTCATAATATTTATTGATTCAGGTTACATGATGTTATATATTGTATGTAAAACATATATGATTATAGATAATATCATCTACGCAGACAAAGAGAAAATGATGGTTTCACTTCAAGGATGAGGGAAATTTGAAAACCAGAAAATCCAAACTATTTGTGTGACTTCATTAAACACCAGAGGAAATTCCATGGGTAAAATAATAATGTCGGGTCTCAGCAGAGTGCCGCATGTGGACGCACTATACCAATCTGTTTATTTGGATCTTAGTGATGTTTGTTTATTATCAAACACTCCTGCTTTTCTGAAAAATGGAAACTTTTTAAGTCATCATGAAAAGAGCAAGAAGCCAAATAATTATTGTAATGATGGTGATCGTTGGAAATGCAATGGGCAATTTCATAAGAAATCAAAGTCAGAGTATTTTTTGGCCTGGTAGGCTAATGCTTTCTGCAACCGTAAAATTTGGCTGCAACAGGGAAATACAATACTGGTGAGAAAACACTGGGGCTGTGACCACTTTTTTAAAGGAGAAACGAAGCAGCCAAAGGAACATAACCAATGCATGTAAAGCAGTGAATGTTTACCCCCATAACAGTTGAAGAATCGAAGTTATTTTGGATAGGAACTGCGGCCTGCAGACGCGAGTATGCCATTTGTGTTCATGTGCTCAGGCGCTGAAAGGCCTCACCTGGCAAGTGTCCGGAGGCCGGCAGGCAGTGCTGCCTGCACTCTTGGCAGTGATCTCCTGGGCTCACGTTCACGGTGCGCAGATAGATCCTTCTCATCCTGCTTTGGAGGGGACGGGACCAGGAGGCATCGCAACACATGTCAAGACAAAATAAAACAAATGCCATGCCCTGCTTTTCTTCCTCATGTAGCTCCCATATCCACTATTAAATCCTAGAATTTATAATCTTAATGAGGGGTCCCAGGGCCTCGAGTTCTGGAAAGGAATGCTTTCCAGCAACTTTTCCTTTTCCCTTTCCTGGCCTCTCTCTTGGCTGACATAGTAACGGTTTATTTCCATGAGAGACTCTGAAAAGAACTTGACTTTAAAATATTAAGTTTGTTTTTCCTCCCGCTCTCCTTGGATTTCTTTTCTAAGAAAATAGAGAACAAAAAATATATGCTTGGTGCAAAGTCATTGTTTCCTTGAACCTAAAAGTCTTAAAAATCCACATGCTGGTCTGGAAGTTTGGGGATGGGCAACCAGTTTGATTTTTTAAATTTTTTCTTACTTTAAGTTGTATTTTCTCTTCAATAGAATTAATCCTGCCACAGTTTCCCCCTTTGTTGACTTGTGAAAAACACGTGCCCCTTTCGAGTTCAAAGTCTCTGTTTCAGGGACAATGTTCTTTCTGTCAGTTGATAGCAACCCACAGGTCACATTAACAATGTGCAGATCCAGAGGTTTAATCCCTTTGGAGTGAAATTATTTTGAATTTCACGCTTTTAATTGTGTTTTCAGAAACAACTTGAATTTTGGGGTTGTTTTTGTTTTTTCCTTCAATAAATAAGAGATCTTTGAGGGCAAGAGTGACTTTTGTTTTCACCGAAGAGTGAAATCCTACTTGGTCGCTTCTCTTCCAGGACTCAGATAAAGGTCGCTTCTCTTCCAGGACTCAGATAAAGGTTATCTCCCTCAGAACTTCCAACTGGCAATTTCACCTTGTGTGGTCAGTAACCTTGTTCTGATGGCTTAACTTTTGTCTTGGTAAACCTAGCGGCACCTGTGGTCACAGTGTTGTCATCTGCATACGACCCACTCAGAGGAAGTGGGTAATAGCATATTGCTAGCGTCTGCGGGGGGACTTGTTATTTCCCTATGCACACAGTGAGCTTGTTGGGCCATTTAGTTGAAAATGCCTCAGCAGTGTTCAGAATAGAAGTATGTGTATCTAATTATGTGCAAATGGATATCAGATATATTGCAACCTCAGGTACTTAGGTGTGATCCTGAATACCTGGCGGGAGGTTTCTCAGTGGGGACCAACCTGGACGTGGGCGTGGGGACACCTGCAGGACTGTGATGACACAACCAAGAGAGGACACGGGTCTCCCAGCCCTCTTCAGTCCTCAGGACTCGGGAGACGGCTTTCCCAGCTCACATGCACTTTTCTCCTAAACTTTTGTACAATGAACGTCTGTATTTTTTTCCATGTCCTTTCTTTCCAATCCCAGTTGGCACTGAGGGGCTGTGTGCAGTGCCCCTTTCCTACTGTAAAAATTCTTCCACTTTCTGGAGTTAGTTGTGTGCCTTGTCAATGTTCTCCTCCTACCTCCCATGACCCTTTTGCAGGATGGTGCGTTTAGAAGGCCAGAAAGGGCATCTGAGGGGCTGCCTTGGGAAAAAGGCACTACCATTTGCTGAGCCAAGAGCTGAGAAGGGCCCAGATTGTTACACCAAGTCTCTGGTGATCTCCCTGCCCTGGAGCGTCCAGACTCGGGAAACCCGGAGCTAGGAAGAAACGTAACTGCAGTCCAACACAATTCTTCTGTTGTATTCAAGGGGCCCAGAGAAGTGAAATCATTTGCCCAAATCCCCACACCTCCTTTGCTGGAGAGTGAAACCAAAAATAAAATCATCCTCATCCTAAGAATAAAAACAACCTGCTCCTCTGAGAGCACAAATGCTTTTGTATTTGCATTCACATCTCTTTAGCTGCAATGTATAAGCCCAATTCTATTTCTACTTTCAGTAGCCAACTAACAGTTGTTCCCACGTGCAAGTCCACACAGGACGTCCTTTTAAATACATAGATGTCCCATTGCACAGCTGTCCCCCAGAGCCCCCCACCCCACCCTAGTCAAGTGTGTTTAGTATTAGAATTCCCTGCTCTGTGGGCTAGGCATACTTTTTGGAATGATGCAGATTCCAATCTGTTTTCTGCTCACTGGACAAGGCGCCTCTGAGACAGTGTGGGAGGTGACCAGAATGTCAGGCGGTATGGAAGCTGTTTGCGTCTGGCCTTGTGGCCTCGGCTCAGTGAGCCAAAGGGAGCTGCATGCATCAGTGGGAAGAAATACTGAATTACTTGCAAGAAAAGTATGTGAGAAACTATTGCACAAGACGCAGTGACGAGCAGCACAGGGACCCCGACACTATTCTGAAGCAGATGCTTCTAGAATTCTGGTGCCGGGAGGAGAGGCAGAACATCCTTTAAATTTCTTTTGAGCCCTTCTGTTTTCAAAACAATGGAAGCAAAAATGTGGTAAAATATCCTGTAACCACAGGATACCACAGAGACATAGCAACATACCACATTTCCGAG